>NC_050068.2:123161368-123761368 GCF_009764565.3 Dermochelys coriacea | reverse complement strand
CTCATGGCCCCATCTATACAATGGGGATAACAGCACTGCTCTACCTCACTGAGGGGCTGTGAGGAGAAATAGTTTAGTACCTTGTGAGGCAGATACTACAGTGACAGGACCACATAAGTACCATAGGTAGAGTGGGGACCTTTCTATATCACTGCTAGCCCTTCCCTTGGTTTTGGCCCCTTCTTTTCACCTGAGCCCCTCCCCCGCAAATCTCTCCCTTTTTCTGAATGTAACCTTGGCTGAGAGGGCTTGGCTGTATTTTTTCTCAAAAAAGAAAAGGAGGACTTGTGGCACCTTAGAGACTAATAAATTTATTTGAGCATAAGCTTTCGTGAGCTACAGCTCACTTCATCGGATGCATGAAGCTCATGAAAGCTTATGCTCAAATAAATGTGTTAGTTTCTAAGGTGCCACAAGTACTCCTTTTCTTTTTTGCGAATACAGACTAACACAGCTGCTACTCTGAAACCTGCATTTTTTCTGAGTCCCTTATGTTCTCTCTAAAACAACTCCCCCCCCCATCCCCACCCAGATTCCTGTTTTACAGGCTAGACTTCCAGATACTTAATTTAATCACCAGCCCTTTCTTATCTTAATCACCCTGCCTCTGTTTGTAAACAAAATACTGACTCCCTGCCTCAGGGGCACCTCTCCTTTGCAGAACTTACATTTCACACTAATGCTGAGCTGTAGTTAAGAGCTCCACCTGGGAACTCCCACACTTCCTGTAGGAAACTCGGGGGGGGGAGGGGGTAAGGCTCCCAGTCCCACTCCCCTCTGCCACCCTCAAATGGCACCCCTAGTCTGAGCATGCTTACCAGATGGGGCCCTGGATTGTGGATGATCCTGGGGCTTAGGCAGGAGACAAGCATCTGGACACCTGGCATGTGCACTGCAGCCCCATGTCCACAGGCAGAAACATAGGTGCCAAGGGAATTTTTCCAGAGGAAATGTCAATGTGGAGTGAGACTTGAGTTAAGGCACCTATAGGGCTAGATTGGACCTGAGTGGGAGTTTTGTAGATCCAGTGGATCCTAAATCTGGGACTTAAGCTCCTAAATCTGAGGGTTAGGTGCCTGAGTACTTTTGTGGCTCTGGGCCTAAGTGATTTGCCTAAGGTCACACCAGAAATCTGTAGCTCAGCAGGAAATTGAACCCAGGTCTCCCAAGCCCCTAGGCTAACACCCTAAACCTTCCACTAATTCTTGCCACAGCTTCCCCTTCTGGGGCTTTCCAGTAACTGTCCCCACAGCTCTCATGCAAGTCAAATAAACACCCCTTCTTGGGTTCTGGTTTATTAAGACAGCACATTTAAATGTCAAATTAAATCAAAACAAGTCTTTCCCCAACTCTGTAGTTTCTTCAGTGCCTTGCTGGACTCCACAGTATTTTCTCCCAAACCCAGGTCCTGCTGCCCAGCATATCCTCAAGCCTCTTCTGCTTAAGGCTTCTATTCTCACGCCAGTTAGCTCCAGCCAGGTCTTTCCATATGGATGATATGGAAAGGCCCTCCCCAGTCCTCTCTGGCCATGGGTCAGGAGCCTCCCCACAGTCTCTCTCTTCAGGTTTCAGAGTAGCAGCCATGTTAGTCTGTATTCGCAAAAAAGAAAAGGAGTACTTGTGGCATCTTAGAGACTAACAAAATTAAATAAATTTGTTAGTCTCTAAGGTGCCACAAATACTCCTTTTCTTTTCTCTCTCTTCAGTTACCCTTGTGTCAGGGCTGAAAGCCACAGCCCTCTCTCAGCTTGCCCTTTCTGGGAAGGGAAGCTCTGTTAAGACCACTCAAACTCTGGGCTTCTCTAGAATATTCCCCTGGTCTTCCTCTCTCGGACAGAGCAGGCTCATTCGTATAGGAAGCCTTGCTCCGGGGATACCACCATGTGATGCCTGGTCACCTGACCCAATCACAAGCCCAAGTCCAAACCCATTACTTGGGATTGGATGACACAGCACAGATGGAGCTGAGTCAGTTCCCTTAGAGGGCCACTCCACGCTATGTGATAACTCTCTAATAACTGACTCCCACCTATGTTTTTTATAATAGGACAGGTGCGTGTTTCCATAGTTTTAAAGGACATAATGATAACGTAAAGCATATAAGAACTCGGAACAAATCAAACAACTACTGTATCATTCTAAAAGAGATTATGTCTGCACTTACATCTTTTGGACACAGTTTAGAATGAAAGATCTTTTTTATGCAGGAGATAAGATGATCATGAAGTTCCTTGGTCAATCCAACAAAATTCCTGCAGGCAAGGATAACGACCTCCTGAGGATGGGCCTGCAACCACTTCAAAATTTCCCACAGAATATCCTACAAAAGTTAAGTCAAATCAACTTAGAAAAGCCAGTCTTATGGTAAGGGAGAATTAAATAAATAAAACTAATGTTTTATGATAGGCCAGACCCTTAGCTGGTACAAATCAGCATAGCTTTATCATGAATGACAATATGGGACATTTCAGAGTAGCAGCCGTGTTACTCTGTATTTGCAAAAAGAAAAGGAGTACTTGTGGCACCTTAGAGACTAACAAATTTATTAGAGCATAAGCTTTCGTGAGCTACAGCTCACTTCATCGGATGCATTTGGTGGAAAAAACAGAGGAGAGATTTATATACACACACACAGAGAACATGAAACAATGGGTTTATCATACACACTGTAAGGAGAGTGATCACTTAAGATAAGTCATCACCAACAGCAGAGTGGGGAAGGAGGAAAACCTTTCCTGGTGACAAGCAGGTAGGCTAATTCCAGCAGTTAACAAGAATATCAGAGGAACAGTGGGGGGGGGGGTGGGAGGGAGAAATACCATGGGGAAATAGAAAAGGAGTACTTGTGGCACCTTAGAGACTAACAATTAAGGTGCCACAAGTACTCCTTTTCTTTTTGCGAATACAGACTAACACGGCTGCTACTCTGAAACATGGGGAAATAGTTTTACTTTGTGTAATGACTCATCCATTCCCTTAATAATTCTTGACGTCTGATTTGTGTCCATTCATTCTTTTACGTAGAGACTGTCCAGTTTGGCCAATGTACATGGCAGAGGGGCATTGCTGGCACATGATGGCATATATCACAAATCTGAATCACGAATCTGTCCTATCTCGGGGCCTCTCCTTTTGCCCCTCCACCCCCACGAACATGATACAGTTCTGTGGTGACCTAGAATCCTATTTTCGACGTCTCAGACTCAAGGAATATTTCCAACACACCTCTGACCAACATATTAATCCACAGAGACCTTCCTGCCAACACTACAAAAAGAAGGATTCTAGGTGGACTCCTCCTGAAGGTCGAAACAGCAGCCTGGATTTCTACATAGACTGCTTCCGCCGACGTGCACGAGCTGAAATTGTGGAAAAGCAGCATCGCTTACCCCATAACCTCAGCCATGCAGAACACAGTGCCATCCACAGCCTCAGAAACAACTCTGACATCATAATCAAAAAGGCTGACAAAGGAGGTGCTGTCGTCATCATGAATAGGTCAGAGTATGAACAAGAGGCTACTAGGCAGCTCTCCAACACCACTTTCTACAAGCCATTACCCTCTGATCCCACTGAGAGTTACCAAAAGAAACTACAGCATTTGCTCAAGAAACTCCCTGAAAAAGCACAAGAACAAATCCGCACAGACACACCCCTGGAGCCAGGACCTGGGGTATTCTATCTGCTACCCAAGATCCATAAACCTGGAAATCCTGGACGCCCCATCATCTCAGGCATTGGCACCCTGACAGCAGGATTGTCTGGCTATGTAGACTCCCTCCTCAGGCCCTTCGTTACCAGCACTCCCAGCTATCTTCGAGACACCACCGATTTCCTGAGGAAACTACAGTCCATTGGTGATCTTCCTAAAAACACCATCCTAGCCACTATGGATGTAGAAGCCCTCTACACCAACATTCCACACAAAGATGGACTACAAGCCGTCAGGAACAGTATCCCCGATACTGTCACGGCTAACCTGGTGGCAGAACTTTGTGACTTTGTCCTGACCCATAACTATTTCACATTTGGTGACAATGTATACCTTCAAATCAGCGGCACTGCGATGGGTACCCGCATGGCCCCACAGTATGCCAACATTTTTATGGCTGACTTAGAACAACGCTTCCTCAGCTCTCGTTCCCTAATGCCCCTACTCTACTTGCGCTACATTGATGACATCTTCATCATCTGGACCCATGGAAAAGAAGCTCTTGAGGAATTCCACCATGATTTCAACAATTTCCATCCCACCATCAACCTCAGCCTGGACCAGTCCACACAAGAGATCCACTTCCTGGACACTACGGTGCTAATAAGCGATGGTCACATAAACACCACCCTATATCGGAAACCTACTGACCGCTATTCCTACCTACATGCCTCTAGCTTTCATCCAGATCATACCACTCGATCCATTGTCTACAGCCAAGCGCTACGATATAACCGCATTTGCTCCAACCCCTCAGACAGAGACAAACACCTACAAGATCTCTATCATGCATTCCTACAACTACAGTACCCACCTGCTGAAGTGAAGAAACAGATTGACAGAGCCAGAAGAGTACCCAGAAGTCACCTACTACAGGACAGGCCCAACAAAGAAAACAACAGAACGCCACTAGCCATCACCTTCAGCCCCCAACTAAAACCCCTCCAACGCATCATCAAGGATCTACAACCTATCCTGAAGGACGAGCCATCGCTCTCTCAGATCTTGGGAGACAGACCAGTCCTTGCTTACAGACAGCCCCCCAATCTGAAGCAAATACTCACCAGCAACCACACACCACACAACAGAGCCACTAACCCAGGAACCTATCCTTGCAACAAAGCCCGTTGCCAACTCTGTCCACATATCTATTCAGGGGATACCATCATAGGGCCTAATCACATCAGCCACACTATCAGAGGCTCCTTCACCTGCACATCTACCAATGTGATATATGCCATCATGTGCCAGCAATGCCCCTCTGCCATGTACATTGGCCAAACTGGACAGTCTCTACGTAAAAGAATGAATGGACACAAATCAGACGTCAAGAATTATAACATTCAAAAACCAGTTGGAGAACACTTCAATCTCTCTGGTCACTCGATCACAGACCTAAGAGTGGCTATACTTCAACAAAAAAGCTTCAAAAACAGACTCCAACGAGAGACTGCTGAATTGGAATTAATTTGCAAACTGGATACAATTAACTTAGGCTTGAATAGAGACTGGGAATGGATGAGTCATTACACAAAGTAAAACTATTTCCCCATGGTATTTCTCCCTCCCACCCCACCCCCCACTGTTCCTCTGATATTCTTGTTAACTGCTGGAATTAGCCTACCTGCTTGTCACCATGAAAGGTTTTCCTCCTTCCCCCCCCCCCCGCTGTTGGTGATGGCTTATCTTAAGTGATCACTCTCCTTACAGTGTGTATGATAAACCCATTGTTTCATGTTCTCTGTGTGTGTGTATATAAATCTCTACTCTGTTTTTTCCACCAAATGCATCCGATGAAGTGAGCTGTAGCTCACGAAAGCTTATGCTCTAATAAATTTGTTAGTCTCTAAGGTGCCACAAGTACTCCTTTTCTTTTTGCATCTTCAGTGTCTTTCATCCGAGGATCTCAAAGGTGGAAAGTAGAATCCCCATTTTTTTGGACTAGTTCAAGGTCAAAGAGTGAGTCAGGGGTAAAATCAGGGATAGAACCCAGGTCCCCTGACTCCCATAGTCTTGCTATGACAAGAAAGACCTCCCATTAGTTGCTGACGCTTACATCTCATTGAAGTCATATGCAACTAACAGCATGGCCAGGCCCTATGCGTGCCAATAAAGGAATACACCAATCAACATGTGACATTTTAAGACCAAAAGAATGAGTCATTATCTTTTCATTAAATACATTTTTCTTGAAAAATATTTTACCTGTATTACACTTTAAATCCCATCTTATTTTTCTGTCACTTATTTCTGAAAGTGGTCACTTTGTGCCCACATCACAGAATGATAGGCTGGCTCAAGATGAGATACTGGGACCATCACAAATCACAGCCTGGAAAATGGCAATCATTTGTTTGCAGAGAATGGTGGAAGATAATTCCAACTCGCAGGAATTTCAGCTCCAACAATAAACCCTGCAGTATATTTAATTTCTTATTTTAAAGTTTCCATGTTACTGAAGAAAGAATAACCTGTTCAGAAAATCTTAGGGTCAGTGTTCCCCACCCAAAGCAGTTCTTACTCAGAAGTAGTTGTTGGTTCTTTAAAAAAAAATTAGCAGCACCCCTTTCTTAATGTTCCAGATTTAAGAACAGTACCTCTACTACAGCCGTTGTGTACACCATGTGCACAAAGTACAAATTCACAGAAGGGTCATTAGACTTGTGAGCAATCCTAAAATCCAAATATCTAATCCCGGCATCCAGTTGTTCTGACACATTTAGTACCTGAATGGTTAAAAACAACAAAAGAATCCTAAATTTTTGCAAGGGACATGTGTTCCTTTATTTTAGGAAATCTAAATAAGCTTATAAAATTGTCCGATCTTATTTATCATATTTTTAGGATTACAAAATCTATTACGTTTTCACTTTTAAAATGATGCTGAAAGTTTTGTGTGTGGTGCTGACTGTTTGCTCTGAAGTTACAGAAATATCTGACATGAAGGGTTTTTATTTCCTTATGAAGTGGACACTAAACACAGGTTAGTTTAAGATCTTTTAAAAAGGACTTTAAATTGTCTACATAATAAAGGCTTAGGAGCCAACTCTTCAACCTCTACACATGAGCAGTTCTGATTCATACTGAGTTCTGAGTTCAATAATACTCCTATTGAAAGGTTTCAGAGTAGCAGCCATGTTAGTCTGTATTCACAAAAAGAAAAAGAGTACTTGTGGCACCTTAGAGACTAACAAATTTATTTGAGCATAAGCTTTCGTGAGCTACAGCTCACTTCATTGGATGCATTTGGTGGAAAATACAGAGGGGAGATTTATATACACACACAGAGAACATGAAACAATGGATTTTATCATACACACTATAAGGAGAGTGATCACTTAAGATGAGCCATCACCAGCAGCGGGGGGGGGGAAGAGGGGGGAGGAAAACCTTTCATGGTGACAAGCAAGGTAGGCTATTTCCAGCAGTTAACAAGAACAATTGAGGAACAGTGGGGGGTGAGGTGGGGGGGAGAAATAACATGGGGAAAGTTTTACTTTGTGTAATGACTCATCCATTCCCAGTCTCTATTCAAGCCTAAGTTAATTGTATCCAGTTTGCAAATTAATTCCAATTCAGCAGTCTCTCATTGGAGTCTGTTTTTGAAGTTTTTTTGTTGAAGGATAGCCACCCCCAGGTCTGTAATCGAGTGACCGGAGAGATTGAAGTGTTCTCCAATTGGTTTTTGAATGTTATAATTCTTGACGTCTCATTTGTGTCCATTTATTCTTTTATGTAGAGACTGTCCAGTTTGACCAATGTACATGGCAGAGGGGCATTGCTGGCACATGATGGCATATATCACATTGGTGGATGTGCAGGTGAACGAGCCTCTGATAGTGTGGCTGATGTGATTAGGCCCTATGATGGTGTCCCCTGAATAGATATGTGGACAGAGTTGGCAATGGGCTTTGTTGCAAGGATAGGTTCCTGGGTTAGTGGTTCTGTTGTGTGGTGTGTGGTTGCTGGTGAGTATTTGCTTCAGGTTGGGGGGCTGTCTGTAAGCACGGACTGGCCTGTCTTCCAAGATCTGTGAGAGTGATGGGTCGTCCTTCAGGATAAGTTGTAGATCCTTGATGATGCATTGGAGAAGTTTTAGTTGTGGGCTGAAGGTGATGGCTAGTGGCGTTCTGTTATTTTCTTTGTTGGGCCTGTCCTGTAGTAGGTGACTTCTGGGTACTCTTCTGGCTCTGTCAATCTGTTTCTTCACTTCAGCAGGTGGGTATTGTAGTTGTAGGAATGCATGATAGAGATCTTATAGGTGTTTGTCTCTGTCTGAGGGGTTGGAGCAAATGCGGTTATATCGTGGAGCTTGGCTGTAGACAATGGATCGTGTGGTATGATCTGGATGAAAGCTAGAGGCACATAGGTAGGAATAGCGGTCAGTAGGTTTCCGATATAGGGTGGTGTTTATGTGACCATCGCTTATTAGCACCGTAGTGTCCAAGAAGTGGATCTCTTGTGTGGACTGGTCCAGGCTGAGGTTGATGGTGGGATGGAAATTGTTGAAATCATGGTGAAATTCCTCAAGGGCTTCTTTTCCATGGGTCCAGATGATGAAGATGTCATCAATGTAGCGCAAGTAGAGTAGGGGCATTAGGTGACAAGAGCTGAGGAAGCGTTGTTCTAAGTCTGCCATAAAAATGTTGGCATACTGTGGGGTCATGCGGGTACCCATCGCAGTGCCGCTGATTTGAAGGTATACAATGTCCCCAAATGTGAAATAGTTATGGGCCCTCAATAGTTAGGAATAGGATAGTCAACAAAAAAAACTTCAAAAACAGACCACCCCACCCCCCACTGTTCCTCAATTGTTCTTGTTAACTGCTGGAAATAGCCTACCTGGCTTGTCATCATGAAAGGTTTTCCTCCTTTCCCCCTCCGCCTCCCGCTGCTGGTGATGGCTCATCTTAAGTGATCACTCTCCTTACAGTGTGTATGATAAACCCATTGTTTCATGTTCTCTGTGTGTGTGTATATAAATCTCCCCTCTGTATTTTCCACCAAATGCATCCGATGAAGTGAGCTGTAGCTCACGAAAGCTTATGCTCAAATAAATTTGTTAGTCTCTAAGGTGCCACAAGTACTCCTTTTCTTTTTACTCCTATTGAAGTCATCTGGACTCCTTGTATGAGAAAAGGTTGCAGGATCAGCAACTTAAAATGTCTGCATTCATTTTCCTCAGATCAAAGACTTCACAGAGATTTTCTTTAGGGAGCTCCCTGATCATGTTCCCTCAACAGTAATAATAATCCAATGGATACTGGATTTTTATTTTATGTATTTATTTATAATATTAAAGTCTTTAAGAAGGCTGAATCAGTTTCTGAATTCTTACAAACGGAGGCCTTATGTACTCTTTCCCATAGCCCTGTCCTAATCACTCTGCTAGGACAGTTGGTGAATGTGGTTTTCTGGGGTGAAAGTCCTAAAAAAACACATATATTTTGATATAGATAGAGGCCTTACCTATAATAAAAGTTGTACCTATCTAAGTAGTCATGGGATAAGAGGGAAAGTCTTCTCATGGATCAGTAAATGGTGAAAAGGCAGAAAACAAAGGGTAGGAATGGGTCATTTTTCAGAACAGAGAGATGTAAATATTGGTGTGCCCCAGGGGTCTGTGCTAGGACCAGTGCTATTCAACATATTCATAAATGATCTTGAAAAACAGGTAAACAGGAAGGTGGCAAAATTTGAAGATGGTACAAAATTATTCAAGATAGTTAAATCCAGAGCAGACTGCAAAGCGTTACAAAGAGATCTCACAAAACTTGGTGACTGGGCAATAAAATGGTAGCTGAAATTCAGTGTTGATCAATGCAAAGTAATGCACATTGGAAAACATAATCCCAATTATACAAAATGATAGGGCCTAAATTAGCTGTTCCCTCTCAAGAAAGAGATCTTGGAGTCATTGTGGATAGTTCTCTGAAAACATCTGCTCAATGTGCAGCCGCAGTCAAAAAGCTAATGGAATATTAGGAACCATCAGAAAAGGGATAGCTAATAAGACAGAAAATATAATGCCACTATATAAATCCCTTGTACGCCCACACCTTGAATACTGCATGCAATTCTGGTTGCCCCATCTCAAAAAAGATATATTAAAATTAGAAAAGGTACAGAGAAGGGCAACAAAAATGGTTAGGAGTGTAGAACAGCTTCCATATGAGGAGAGATTGAAAAGACTGGGACTATTCAGCTTGGAAAAGAGACAACTTTGAGGGGATATGATATAAGTCTATAAAATTATTACTGATGTGGAGAAAGTGAATAAGGAAGTGTTATTTACTCCTTCACATAACACAAGAACCAGGAGTTACCTGATTAAATTAATAGGCAGCAGGTTTAAAACAAATAAAAGGAAGTACTTCTTCATACAGTCAACCTGTGGAACTCACTGCCAGAGGATGTTGTAAAAAGTATAACTGGGTTCAAAAAAGAATTAGATAAATTCATGGAGGATAGGTCCATCAGTGGCTATTAGTCAAGACTGTCAGAACCTGTGGACCTCAGTACTAGGGGATGTTGTGAAGGCCAAAACTATAATGTGGTTCTAAAAAGAACTAGATACGTTCCTGGAGGATAGGTCTATCAATGGCTATTAGGCAAGATGGTCAGGGATGCAACCATATGCTCTGACTGCCAGAAGCTGGGATTGGATTACAGGGATGGATCACCTGGTGACTGCCTGTTCTGTTCACTCCCTCTGAAGCACCTGGCATTGGCCACTGTTGGCATACAGGATACTGGGCTAGATGGACCATTGTTCTGACACAGTATGGTCATTCTTATGTTCTTAACTAATTCAGATTAGAAAACAGTATGTGGGGGGTTTTAGTTAACAGTGTCCCTTTAACTATTGTCTTTATTTATGAATCCTCTATCCCTAAAATATCAGGCTCTCCCACCAAAAATATCTTCCCCATAAACAGAAATTTGGTATTTACAGAATGTTTTTATCTTACTTCTCTACCTATGGTATTTAGAATTTGCCCCAAAATTGTCACATATCTAGGCACCAATGTATTCCTTAATTGGATTGAAAAAAAGTACAAACATTAATACTATGTAACAAACTTCAAACAAGACAATTAATTCAAATTTGAGAACATTAGATAATTGGTTACCTGTGTTATAGACCACTTCATAATAATAGGATGTATGATGCAGGGCATAAATTTATCTATCAGCTGCAACAGCTTTGATTCATTGACACTTATATCAGAGTTTTTATCTAAACAGTAAGTCATAGTGTCATGGCTTCCTGTAGAAAAAAAAAAGGTTAAGTTTGTTTCAATTGTTTGTTCATACCTCAAATACCATTTTCCTTTGTATTACACAATAGAAAATAATATTACATATGCACACCTAACCTTCCAACTCCCAACCTACCCTCAAAACATAAGTGTGTATTGGCAAAAGGCATATGTATTCACTGCAAAACAGTTGTGTTTTTATACAAGATAGTTAATTTGAGATCACTATCTCAATGTAAAATCCTAATGGAGAAAAGGCACTGCCATTTTTGTCTTGATGTAGCTAGTCAAGGCCAACCCTATTACCAAAATAGTTAAATCAGTACAACTACTAGTGTGGACGTAGTCATATTTTGTCAGTACAAGTTCATAGATTTCAAGGCCAGAAGGGACCATTATGATTATCTAGTCTGATCCCCTTTCTAACACAGGCCATAGAATTTCCCCAAAATAATTCCTACATCAGATCTTTTAGAAAAACATCCCATCCTGATTTAAAAATTGTCAGTGATGTAGAATCCAATACCACGTTGGGTAAATTTTTCCAATGATGAATTACTCTCACAGTTAAAAATGTATGCCTTATTTCCAGTGGATTGTATACCTTTTTCTGCTTGACTGAAGAGCCCATTATTAAATATTTATTCCCCATGTAGTACAGTACAGACTGTAATCAAGTCACCCCTTAATCTTCTCACACTATCACTGGCAAACCAGCATCAATACAAAATATACTGAAATCTCTTCTACTAACCGCCTCTCTGGTAAAAAGTTGCAACTCTTAAACTGTTCTGTAGTGTTGCTGAGTGCAGTTAATGGCAGCAGTGAAGCATACTATATCCAAATGAAATGTAGAAGGACTGTGTTGACAACTGTCATCATGAGTCTCATGATATTTGATGTTTTTCTTAGAGTCTCAGCTCCTGGAGTTCCATGATTATTTGAGAATTTCAAATTTTGTTTACAAAAAAAAAAAATGTTTTTAGCTATCATGGTCATGGAGAAAAACATGAAAAATGTGACCCTTAAAGCTCAAAAACCAAAAGGCTAATAAAAATATCCCAAATTTATTATTTTTTAAATCTCAGTTTGGGGGCCTGATTTATGATTTTTAAATGCTGAGGATTGGCAATACTGGGAGAATGTGTCAAGGTTACAAGGCTAACTGAACCTGTGTCCCCTTAATGGTCTCTGTGAGAGCAACCCCTCAGGAGTCTGGCCTTATGCGTTTACCTCTCTTGGGGTGGAATTCCACAATTCTTCCAGTCTTACTGAGCTCTGGGATATAGGACCCTGTATATCAGCGTTGCTTTCCCAGAAAGCCTGAGTGGGTTTGTCACCTGCTCAGATGAACTTTGAGCATCTGTGACCAGTGCCATGCAGTGATCAGATAGCTTTCTTAAAACCAATGTATTGTTTATTTTAACAGTAGGAACAAAAGATTTAAAGAAAAAGGATTTGAAAACAAACAGACTACTGCATGTCTATGTTACCTAATGGCTTTCCATCCCCAAGGGTAACCTAGGCAGGGTATCGTGCGGTTCAGACACCCCCATCAGGGTATCCTGTGGCTCAGTCTGGTTCTCACAAACAACGTCCCTCTTCTCAAAAGACAGAGAGCATTCTTTTTAAACCTGCCACAATTTTTTTGAGCTCCTGTGTTCACAGGCCTTTTCCAGTCTTGCCTCAAGCCAGTTTTGTAGATTAGCTGGGATGAGGCAAAATCTTCAAAGCTAATAGCTCTGGCATTCTCCCATAACAGCCCTCCAGTGTTTGCTGAGAGGCAGCTTGTCTTGAGTCATTCTTTGCCTTCCTGCATATTTTTTTCAAACTATTGCCTGTGGGCTAAACCAATATAGTCATATAAAATACATCCTAATAAGGGAAGCAGTGTGGCCTAGTGGATAGAGCACTGGACTGGGACTCAGGAAAGCTGAATTCTATTCCCAGCTCTGCCACTGGCCTTCTGGGTGAGCTTGGGCAAGTCACCTCAACTGCCTCAGTTTCCCCATCTGTAAAATGGGGATTATACTGACCTCCTTTGAAATCTACTGAAAAGTGTTATATAATAGCTACTTATCATTTCTGGAACAAACTGATAAATTAGATCAATAAGTTACCAGGACCAGGTGGTATTCACCCAAGAGTTCAACTCAAATATGAAATTGCAGAACTACTAACTGTGGTATACAACCTATCACTTAAATCAGCTTCAGATAACTGGAGGATAGCTAATGTGACACCAATTTTTAAAAAAGTCTACAGAGGCAATCCTGGTAATTATAGGCCAGTAAGCCTAACTTCAGTATAAGACAAATTGGTTGAAACTATAATAAAGAAAAGAAGTATCAGACCCGTAGATGAACACAATATATTGGGAAAGAGTCAACATGGTTTTACAAAAAAAGAAAAGGAGTACTTGTGGCACCTTAGAGACTAACAAATTTATTAGTCTCTAAGGTGCCACAAGTACTCCTTTTCTTTTTGCGAATACAGACTAACACGACTGCTACTCTGAAACATGGTTTTAGTAAAGGGAAATCATGCTTCACCAATCTACTAGAATTATTTGAGGGGGTCAACAAACATGTGGACAAGGATGATCCAATGGATATAGGGCATTTGGACTTAGAATCATAAAATCATAGAACCATAGGGTTAGAAGGGACTGCAACGGTCACCTAGTCTAACCCCCTGCCAGGATTCAGGATTTGTTGAGTCCAAGACAAATGGCTATCCAGCCTCCTTTTGAAAATCTCCTGTGAAGGATCTTCCACCACCTCCCTAGGCAGTCTGTTCTATTGTCCTACTGTTCTTACAGTTAGGCAGTTTTTCCTGAGATTTAATCTGAAACTGCTATGCTGTAGTTTGAACCCCTTGCCTGCCTTTCAAGTATTTGAAGACTGTTATCATGTCACCCATTAATTTCCTCTATTCCAAACTAAACATACCCAGTTCCTTCAGCCTTTGCTCATATGGCTTGCATTCCATCCCTTTGATCATCTTTGTCACTCATCTCTGGATCCTTTCCAGTTTCTCACATCCTTTCTATACATTGGTGACCAAAATTGGACACAGTACTCCAGCCGAGGCCTAACTTGTGCTGAATAGAGCGGTACTAACGTCTTTCATGATTTGCATGCTATGCCTCTGTTAAAGCAACTTAAAATTGCATTTGCATGTTTTGCATCAGCACCGCACTGTTGATTCATGTGAGTTTGTGATCCACCACAACTACACAGATCATTCTCAGCAGCGCTGCTGCCAAGCCAGTTATCCCCCATTCTGTATTTGTGTTTTTGGTTTTTCTTTCCTAAATGTAGCACCTTACATTTGTCTTTGTTAAATTTCATTTTGTTATCTATAGCCCAGTTCTCCAATTTATCAAGATCCCTCTGAATTTTAGTTCTATCCTCCAAAGTGTTTGCAATCCCTGATCCTGTGGAACTCCACTCAAGACCTCCTTCCAATCTGATGTCATTCCATTAATAGTTACTCATTGTTTGCAGTTATTGATCAATTATGTATCCACTTAATGGTAATTTAGCTGAGCCCACATTGCTCCGTCCTACTTATCAGAATGTCATGTTGGACTGTGTCAAAAGTCTTGCTGAAGTCCAGGTATATTATGTCCACTGCATTCCCCCTATCCACCAAACCAGTAAATTGATCATCAGAAAGCCTTTGACAAGGTCCCTTACCAAAGACTCTTAAGCAAAGTAAGCAGACGTAGGATAAAAGGTAAAGTCCTCTCATGGATCAATAACTGGTTAAAAGACAGAAAACAAAGGGTAGTGGTAGGGATAAATTGTCAGTTTTCAGAATGGAGAGAGGTAAATAGCAGTGTCCCCCAGGGATGTGTAGTTACACAAGTGCTGCTCAACAAATTAATAAATTATCTGGAAAAAGGGATGAGGTGGCATGATACAAACTACTCAAGATAGTTAAGTCCAAAGCAGACTGCAAAGATCAAAGGGATCTCATAAAACTGGGTGACTGGGCAATAAAATGGCAGATGAAATTCAATGTTGATAAATTTGTTAGTCTCTAAGGTGCCACAAGTACTCCTTTTCTTTTTGCCATCACTTCCACTGTAATTCACCAGTACAGCAGGACTACCCTGGTGACTCTTGTAAAAAGAGTCATGCAATCATTAATAATCATAAGTGATCAGGATCTTGATTTACATCTGATCCAACAGATAGCACCTTCAGTTTCTCCCACTCAATCTATTTAGACTATTAGCTCCTTGGAAAAGAAATGGTATTTTCTATTGCACAAACGCTGACCACACTGTTGGCACTCCAAACATCAGATGCTTAAATGTTTTGACAACAAGATCAGTATCTAAAGGAGAATGTTAATATTTACCTGGAAGGGATAAGTTATGGAGAGGAACATCCCAGAGATTTTCCGGCAGATGTGACATCCAATCACCATTTTCATGGCACAGATGAATGGACCTTTCCGAAGTGGCTTCCATTATTCGCAACAGTGGGTTCTCATAGGATATTCTGAAAAAAGTTGAAGTATTTTGTACATTTAAATAGTTTGAGTGATCCGTGCTCCTATTGTATAACTTACATTTGGTCTTCCTGATGAGCTGTGGTCCTAGGGACTGATGTCAAGCACACTGAAGTCAGTGGAAAGGCTCCCATTAACTTCAGTAAGCTTTGGCTGAGACCTCTATACTCTGGAAAAGGAGCCAATTTACTACAAAGCTGGAGGAGGTGTCTTAATGGTCTCTAAAGTTTAAGTTTGGGATCATTATCTTCCTTGGAACCACATGTTCATAACCCAGCAGGGTCACCTTAGTCTTTCCTTCTGAGGTAAATAATCTAGGCACTATGCAACTTATTGTGTGTGGCCTTTCAGGCAAGGGCACAGGTTCAATATGCTAATTAAAGATCCCACTGCACTATCCCTAGTCACATTTCTTTCCCCTTCACTATTGTTCTGCACATCAGTCAGCTGGTCCCCTCTTTCCCAGCTTACCTGCATTTCAGTGGTGCTTTGTGTACTGTATATTGAACAGAGGTGCTATGTAAGCTTAAAATAATATTTTTAAATGCTAAACATTTGCAAGAAACTGGATAGTCTCTCTCTTTCCCTTTCTATACAGTCAGTGGAAGCTCCCAGGTGTGCAGCACTCCTGAATATCAGGCCATTTATTTAGGTACCTAAATAATGATTATGGGGCGTAACTTTAGGCACCCATTTTTGAAAATCTTTGTTTTGGATTCCACACCACTTTTCATAGGGGTTTCTTGAGCTAAGTATTTTCCACACACAAGCCACGCCACAGAGTTGGAGCACAGCCTCTGAACTTGAGGCCAGCCTCCAAATGAACCTTATTAGCTAGTTAAACTAATGAAATATGCCTGTGCAATTTACATTTAAGATCTTTAGGAGGATGCTGTAACATCACCACTCAGTGTTCCTCCCTGACACAGGGCTAAAACTCCGAGGGGCAGCTCCTTAGCTGGTAGAAATTGTCAGAGTTCCATGGAAGTTAACAGAGCTATGACAATTTACATGAGCTAAGGAGCTACCCCTTGTGTGGCAATGACTCTCCTCACTGCCAATGAGGACTTGATGCAGTTCTCTCTCAAGCCTGTGAAAGTCAGGCTTGTGATGGAAACAGAGATTCACCTGCTATAAATAATGGAATGAAATTTTGATCCTAAAAATAACTACAAATATTGAGTATATGTTTTCTCGCTTCCCCCCTTCCTCTGTTGTTTGTCTTCTTATACCCCAATTCTGCATTCCTGCATAAGGGTCTAGCACAGGGATTGGCAACCTTTGGCACATGGCCCACCAGGGTAAGCCCCATGGGGGCTGCGGGAAGCAGCCTGGGCTGAAGGATGTGCTGACCGCCACTTTCTGCAGCCCCCATTGGCCTGGAGCGGCGAACCGCGGGCAGTGGGAGCTGCGATCGGCCGAACCTGCAGATGCAGCAGGTAAACAAACCAGCTTGGCCAGCCAGGGGGCTTACTCTGGCAGGCCATTGGCTAAAGGTTGCCGATCCCTGGTCTAGCAGTACAGAGTCCCACTGAAGTCAGGGGAGCTCTGCACAGGTGCAGGAGCTTGTCAGTCCATGAGCAACACAAGGCAGAATCAGGGCCCTTCTCCATTGTAGGAACTTAGAGGCAAACATTATGTCTTCCTGTAGATTTTAAGGCCAGAAGGGACATTATAATCTAGTCTGCCCTCCTATATAACACAGACCATAGAATCTAACCCAGTAATTTCTGCATTGAGTCCATATGCTCTGTTTGAACTAGAGCATGTCTTTTAGAAAGAGATCCAGTCTTGCTTAAAGACTGGAAAGCAATGGAGAATCCATCACATTTCTAGATAAGTTGTTCCAATGGTTAGTTATCCGCACTGATAAAAAATGTCTTATTTCTAGTCTGACAGTAGACAAGCTCGGTGTGGACAGTACCAAGCGCTTTGTGGATGTTACCATAATAAATATTAAACCCAGTGACTAAGTAGTATACAATTGCATAGACATAATAGACAGTTTCATTAATATTTTAATACTGTATTAAACATCTGTAATATGCATGATACATTTCCAAAAACATAATAATGTAAACTTACCAAAATATAATACAGAGTATTATAATTTTAGCTCATTGCCTTCTAAATTCAGTAGGCCAAAAAAGAGGGTGTGGCATTTCACTGGTGAGGGAAAGTTTATGTTGGAAGTATATATTGTATGCTTCAACTGGTGAAATTGCTGATGAAACAATGAAAATGAATTCACCAGTCCTCTTAGGAACAAACTAATACAGCAGTGATTGGGGGAAATATGTTTACATAAACTAAGTGAACTGCCACTTAGGATTAAATTGTCTCTGGAACATGCAAACAAAAGCATCCACATCTAGAAACAGTCTAAATAATACAGAATCCAACTCACAGATTGCTTTTAAAAGAAGTACACCTCTAGCCCGATATAACACGGTCCTTGGGAGCCAAAAAATCTTACCGCGTTATAGGTGAAACGGTGTTATATCAAACTTGCTTTGGCCTCCAGCATTTCTGTTATTAATAGTCACTTCCCGCCCCCTGACTGACCCCTCAGAAGCCCCGACCCATCCAACCCCCCCCCGCTCCTTGTCCCCTGACTACCCCCTCCAAAGACCCCCACCCCAACCACCTCTCTCAAGACCCCACTCCCTATCTAAATCCCCCTGCTCTTTGTCCCCTGACCGTCCCCTCCAGAGACCCTCCCATCCCTAATCACCCCCAGGACCCCACCCCCTTCCCGACCCCCCCCTGCTCCCTGACCACCCCCCGAGACCCTCTGCCCCTTATCCAACCTCTTGTCCCCAGCCCGGCACCCTTAACACGCCACTCAGAGCAGCATGTCGGAGCCAGACACGCTGATGCGCTGCTCCGCCAGAGCACTGCTTTACTGCGTTATATCAGAATTCGTGTTATATGGGGTCACATTATATCGGGGTAGAGGTGTATATATTCAAATAATTCCAGGGCTTTGATTTAGTTACACTATACTTTTGTTCTCAAGGGGGAAGGGACTATTTTAGTATTACTTACTCTAATGAAATCATTGGTTTTCATTTCAGCTGTTCATCTCTTCAAAAAGATTTCCGCTTTCCTAGCAGCTAGTCTTCCCCTGTGAAAGACTGAACTGAATCTCACACACTACAGCAGGAAACAAATGCAAACAAGCACAGCACACTACCTGCCATGGGATTGGTCAGAGTCTGCAGCACACTTTCAGATCAAGTGACACCCAGCTTCATGAGAGGAAGAAGAACAACAGTTCCTCTGGTTAGTGAAGCTGCCTAACATGCATACTTTGGTTTCTCTTCAGATCATATAAATCTTTTGCCTTTTACTAAAGATTTCCGTGGAGAGGAACATTTATGAGTTTCTACCCAATTTTTTGAGGCTTCACTTCGGTGAGGCTGTTCCCTCTTGTTGTGAAAAACCATGTAAGAATGAGCTTTCGTGAGCTACAGCTCACTTCATCGGATGCATATGAGCTGTAGCTCATGAAAGCTTATGCTCAAATAAATTTGTTAGTCTCTAAGGTGCCACAAGTACTCCTTTTCTTTTTGCGAATACAGACTAACACGGCTGCTACTCTGAAACCTGTCATGTAAGAATGAGACACTGTATTGCCTCATGATTAATGTATATGCAAGGAATAAGGAAAGGAAGTCTAGTAGCACACAAAGTAATAATATTTAACAAACTTTTTGCAGCATTTTAAGATGTAAGGATGAAAAGGACTGTATAAGAGCTAATCTATATTATTTTTTCTATTAATTATGATCACCTCTATCATCTAACAGCATTTCCATTCTCCATTTCAAGGAGAAGAACTAGATGAGCTGATATTTCTTTTCCCATCTCCATCTTCTACAATTTCTACATTTAGGATGTTGGTTGTCATCATTTATCCAGGTATTTTACAGACATGGGAAGTGAAGGTCCCATGTTCTAAGAGCTTACTATCTAAATAGACAACCTATATACAGATAGTGGGTGAATGACATGTACTGACAACTAGTTTGATTCAACAGTAGAGTTTACAACCACCATGCTAGTTACAAATTTGTTTCTCACCATTCCTAGAGACACTGCAATATCAGCTGCATGCCATGGAGTAAATACATTATGATTCTATGATTAAGCTCCCCTATTCAAAAAATACATTTAACGTCTAGTCCCCAGATCAAGGAGGTGATCTTAAGGAGTTATTTAGAGCTTTTGTTATTGTAATTTAGAAGCACATTTCTAAAAGTGCCTCTACTTCACTGTTATAATACAATGCAATTTATTTTTATATAGCTTCCTTTATACCGAGCATTACAAAATGCTCCAGAGACATAGTACTTTTCTAAAGCTTGGTAAGGAGACAATCAGCCAGGGGTTAAAGTAGGCCAGTACAGGCCGGTACGGCGTACCAGTAAGAAGTGGCTGCCGGTACCGGCCCGTACACAGCCGACGTTAAAGCACTGCTGCAGCAGCATTTTAAGGTCATTGCTTCCCCCTGGGCCGCCATTGATGGGTGGGGGTGGGGGCAAAAGGGGCAGCTGCCGCAGGGCCAGTGATTTTAAAGGCCCGGGGCTCCCGGCCGCCACTGCTTCTACCACGGCAGCAGCCGGAGCCCCAGGCAGCGCTAATGGGCTGGCTGGGAGAGGCTGAACGCCCCCACACCCCGCTTCTTCCGCCTGAGGCCCCGCCCCTTCCGGGGTCCCAGAGCTGGGCCCCCGTATTGGTAAGTGCTTAATGTTACTTTCACCCCTGCTATCAGTGGCAGAAGGTGGAAATTAGAAGGGTTGGAGTAGAGTTAAAAAGATAAATGTTTAAAAGCAGTAAAGATACAAGTTACTGTGTGTCACAGTTCTTGGGTTACTGATGAGCACGTTCTGCTGTCTGAGTGCTGCAAAACCCATGGACCCCACCCCCCAATCTGCATAAACAGGAGTCTCTGTGATGCAAAATTGAGGCAAACAGTCTGACTGCGTTTGAAGGGGATGGGGCTCCTGGCTCCCACTCTCTAAGTCCTTTCAATACAATCGAAGATTCCCTACTCCCGGAAGGGATAGAGGATAGTGGTACCGACTGCTCACCTGAGGCTTGCTGAACCTGTGCTGCCTGTCCAGTATATTGGAGTCTGTTGTCTGCTTGTAGGCACAGGGGAGATCAGTGGGTGAGCTTCTCGAGGGCAGTTTCTGTGAAGCTTTCCAGGACCCCCTCTCAGGAGCTCCTGTCTGCTTTCTCCCAGAATTGCCCAACAACTGTTTGGAACAACTGGCTTTTAAACTCTTATTCCACCCCTGATATGATTGACCAGCCTAGCCCAGCCTAGCCCACAGTAACCCTTTAACTAATTTGTCACTAGTGGGGGGTTTAAATGCCCTGTCACACTATGACGGAAAGCAGGTGAACCCAACAATGGGGAGGGTAGTGCAGGGTACATCAAGCACAAAAGCAAACAGAACTTTTTTTTAAAGTAAGATTTGAAACTGAGAAATCACTAGGGGAAGAAGAGACAAAGGGCAAAGGAGAAAGTGACTGTATAGGTGAGCAGAGGGATATGAAGTCAGAGATACAGGATGAAGTAGAGTCCGTGGAGAGTTTTAAAAATCAGGACGACAAAGTTAAATTTGGTTCAGAGACTTCATAGGAAGGCAAGATGATGGAGTAGAGAAGAGTAAGAAGAGAGTTATATGGCTCTCAGACACTACTGTGATAAGTGCATTAGAAATAGACAGCTAGGTTCCTGGATGCTAGAGCAAATCTGGCTACAGCGGTCTGGACAGTTTCAAATTTAAGAAGTAAAGGGCATGAATTCTCCTCTCTAGAGTAACACTGGTGATGTCAATGGAGATACTCCTATTTAAATTGCTATGAGTGAGATTACAAACTGACCCTAAGGATTTAGAACAACCATAAAAGAAGGAATAACCGGAAACTAATCAGCAAGCAATTGAGCAATGACAAAGTATTTCAACAGAGCAAGGGTCAAGGTAAGGATGAATTCTGGTAGTACTGCAGAGATCATAATAAGCAGATTTACAGATGAAGAAGCTGTGGGAGGAAAAAAGTCCAGGATGTCTTCAAGATTTCTGGCTTTGGTTGCAAAAAATGTCTGAGTTAAAGCGATTAATAGCGGAGGTAGAAATATTGGACAAAAAGGAACTCAGGAGGAGTTGGTGAGTTTTTGAAGCATTCAATAACAGGAAGCTATGGAGCTGACAGAATCAAGACAAGGAGCTATAAGGGGATCAAAGAGTGAGTTGATGGACATAGAAAGATGCTTTATGTCCGTGTATCTGAGAGAAACGTTTCTATTTTGTTATCATCCATCACAGCTCCATAGTTAAAGCTGATTTGAGTTTTGCACTTAGAGCAAGGATTCAACCATTTTATTGTGCATGAAGAAAACACTTTATTTTCCTCCCCATTGCACCACTTACTCTTTGAATTATGAATGGATTATCTGAAATTTTACAAGTAAATCTGTCTGAGTTAAAAGTAATTAAAAAGGGACCCTTAATAAATTATGCTGCTGTATGAGACCTTTTTTTGTCCTCAATGACCTTGTCTCAGACGCTGTCTAGCTAAGCGAAAAGTGGCAAAGAAGCAACTCTTTAATAGATGTGGTGCAATGGGTAGTTTTTAAAAAGAAATGTTTAGGATTGATTGTCCTGTTTCCATGCTATAAGGCAGGGTTGCTCAAATTTAATTGCATTGCGACCCCCTTCTGACAACAAAAATTACTACTCGACCCTGGGAAGGGGGACCAAAGCTGAAGCCCAAGCCCCACCCCCCGGGGGGTGGGGCAAAGCCAAACCTTGAGGGCTTCATCCCTGGGCAAGTGGAGACTGTCACCTGAGCCCCACTGCCCCAGGCTGAAGCGGTCAGGCTTTGGCTACAGTCCTGGGCAGTGGGGCTCAGACTTTTGACTTCATCCCCTGGCCCCAGCAAGTCTAATGCCAGCCCTGGCAACCCCATTAAAAAAGGGTCATGACCCACTTTGAGGTCCCAACCCACAATTTGAGAACAACTGCTATAAGGTATGGAAAAGCAATAGTTAAGGCATCCAGTCTTTGACTGTGAATTTCTGGGGTTTGCAATGCTTGTGTTAGGTATATGTAACACGTTGTATCTCAGAGTAGCACCCTGGATTCCCCATATTCACTACTGTCATATAATTATGACGTTTTATACAAAGTATGCTTTGTGAGGTATAATTTTAGAAGTCTTGATCTGTTGAACATTAATATCCTGTTAGATTGTATGTGGTATCATTGTATGTGAAGTGATGAAGTTTTGTTATGTGTGTGTTACTGAAATATGTTTTGAGGTTGGGAGATGCCCATAGCCAACCTTCTAACTGCAACGAAGGACCAGCCAGAGGTGCTGATGGCCCATTAAAGGGAATCCACTCTCAAAACAACAGCCATCCCAGAAACTTCTCAGAGAGAGCACGTATACAATGGAGACTGCTTGACCAGTGGGGACTGCCTGTTCCCCACATCACAGCAAAAGATCTTTTCAACAAGCTGGAAGAAAATATAAAAGAGTGGAAGTGACATCATCATTTGGCCTCTCTTCCCCCCCAACACAACACCTGGAAGAAATGTCTAGAGGACAAACACTTTGAACTGGGGAACAGTGGGCCAGGCCTGGAAGGCAAGTTCCAGCCCATATATTGAAGATCTGTAACCTGTTTGTTCTGTCTGTCAGGGTGAAACACTGCTTGATTCAAATCCTGCTTCATTTGTAGAACTTAGACTGTGAATTTATTTTTATTTCTTTAGTAACCAACTTTGATCTCTGTGCTTGCAACTTATAATCACTTAAAATCTCTCTTTCTGTAGTTAATAAACCTGTTTTATATTTTACCTAAAACGCTGTGTTTTGGTTGAAGTGCTTGGGAAATCTCAGCTCAGTTTACAAATGCTAGTGTGTGTCCACTCCACACTGAGGGAGTAGTGAACTTACACTGGTCAGGAGAAAGTGGGGAGGTCTGTAGTAGTCCTTACTTCCTGTGGGAGTTCTTTCTACAGCCTCTAAGAAAGCTCTGTCTCATGCACAAACAAGCTTTATTCTTATGGTAGAACGCTCCATTGTGCCTGAGGAGCGGTGCTGTTGACCCTGGTTTCTATCTGGAGCTTTAGGTGATTGTTTAAATACCTTGAGCCCAGGCCTTTGAGTGTCTTGAAGATAAAAACTGCCTTGAATCAATATTCTCAGGGAAGCCAGTGTAGAGAATGAAGGACAGGTCTGATGTTCTTGCAGTAGTTTGTGTTGCTATGGAGAAGCACTACTGCATTCTGTACTAGCTGGAGTTTCCTAAAGGCTGGTGGCTTCATGCCCAGGTATAGTGCATTGCCGTACTCCAGCCAAAAGGTGTGAATAATCAAGGCAAGGTCATTGTTTGGGATGGAGTTTCCTAGCCAAACAGAAAGGGTAGAAAGCATTACTTCTGCATGCTACTATGTGAAAGCTTAGCATCAGTGAGGAACCCAGGAGCACTCCTAAACTCTGGAGTGAATTGACCAGTTGTGGGGCTGTATCTTCAAGCAACAGCTGCAAGCTCTTCAAAGTACTTTCCTCTACCCACCAGCTGTATCTCTGTCTTCACTGGGCTCACTTTCACCCAGCTGTTCTTCATCCAAGAGCTGATCTCATGCAAGTACTGGGTCAAGTTGGTGGTAGCGGTGTGGGCATACGTGGTGAAGGTCAGGTAAATCTGTGTATCATCTGAATATTGCTCCCTGTAAATCATCTGACCAGGTCGCCTGCTTGTAGAAGTTAAATAGGACTGGAGAGAGAATTGATCCTTGTGGAATTCCACAAATGAGGGCTCTAGTGGTGGTACAGTTTCCCATCACTAGTCATTGAATGTGTCCTTCCAGGAAGGATTTAAACCATTCTGGCATAGTCTCCTGGACCTCTGCCACTCTCTCAGGTGGGAGAGCAGTATCTCATAGTCAACAACATTGAACGCTGCAGAGGTCCAAGAGGATGAGAATGAATATCTGCCCTCTATCCATTCACAGCAGATCATCATCTGTCAGCACCAGTAAAGCCATTTTCATCCCATGTCCTGTCCTGAATCCAGGATGTGCTGAGTCTAGGATAGTAGGTTATCCCTCAGAGAAACCCAGCATGAGAGAAGATCCTTTCCGTCTCTCAGGATAAAGGGCTAATCAGAGGAAAGGAAGTATCCCCCAAGATCCACTCAAAGTCATGAGGAGGTTGAAAAAGTATCACAGAGGGGCATGTTCAACTCAAAGAGCTCCACTGGAGTTCCCCGTGAGATTGAGAGTTAGCAAGATAGCAGGAAGGACCTACACCAAGAAAGGGTGAGTAGAGGCACCCATTCTTTAAAGGGCAATATCAGCCCTTCAGGAGAGGGAGTAAAAACTCAGAGGCATATAAAGGGAACACACACAAGTCCTGTGGCTTTAGAGGGTGTGCAGGGAGCAAAGCACAAAATGGGATAAGGGATTATTGTCTCCCAGAGCCACATCCCTGCCACTTCACCATTTCAATCCTGTAGCTGGATGAGGAGCTTGGAACACAATCCATCACATGATCCTCTGAGTCCAGTGGTTTCCATAAAGCCTTTGCCAAGGAAATGTGACTTGTAGCATGGAGGTGGTACTCACTCCAAGCTGTTCCAGGGCTTCAGAGCTGTGTGGGAATGTGCCTAGTAATCACACTGGCTGTCTCAGGAGAAGCAAAGGAAAACCAGCACCATGCATTAAAATGGCAGCATCAGCCTTGCAATCAAAGCATCCAAAGCAGAGCACCTGTTCCTGCAGGCTTTATTCTTAAAAGGACAGCTCACCCCAGAGACAGCCAGCCTGGGAGAGAAGTGTGACAATTATGACAATTTCCAGCAATATCCTGGACAAACCCGATTGAATTAAGTTATATCTTTGGAGTCCATTGTAGTAAATGAATGATGTATGTATCCTTGTGGGCCAGGGATTGTATGTAATTTTAAGGGGGGCCTCCAGGAACTAAAAACAGCAGGAGATGTTTAGGCATATTCACTCAGGTTGTTACTCCTCCTGAGATTCCAACCCCCACCCCGCCCTCCAGGGACTACAGACAAAGGAAGGTCTTTTGGTTACAGAGCTTGAGTTTAAATTGGCTCAGGGCCTTCTTCCTGATCCAGTAAACAGATGGGACCTCTGGTTCATGGAGGCCCCAAACCTTAGGGAAGGGTTGGAAGCAGTTTAGCTCATAAGACTGGATTTTTGTTCTGAGAAAAAGTGATGAATTAGAAACCAAAGGAAAACCCCCAGGTGAAAGCTGAAAGACTGTTCCTGACAGAGCACGTGCTGCAGTTGGAGTGATCGCTGGTAAGCTTATTAGCATGCATGTAGGTTCTTGTATTGTTTTTAATATGTTTTCTGTGTAATGCTTTTACCTTAAGAATGAAATGTGCTTCCTTAGAAAGGCTTGTGTGGCAATGTATACCTGTGGCAATTACACTATGTACTGTCTCTGAGGCGAGGAGAGAAGTGAAGCAGGGGCATGGCTAGGCAGACTGTCTTTTTCTAGGAATAACACAGTAAAGACAGCGAACCATTCAGCCTGGAAATTTCTCTGGCAGAAGGGAGAAAGATGAGGGTCTCCCTCCAAGAGAGGAAACAGCTGGAGAACTGGAAGCCTAGTGTGTGCCTTGAACTGTGACAAGAAGATCCTTTCCTCCTCCTGAGATAGAGGTCTGGTAAAAGGATAATCTCCAAGTTCTACTGTGAAGATCACAAAGAGGAGGCTGGCCAGAAGCTGGTGCTCAAAGGGCCAGTCATCCCAGACAGAAGCACTGGGAAAGGAGACATCTGTTGCCAAAGGAGTGCTCCATAAAAGAGAGCTCTGAAAATAGTTAAGGTGCCATTGATGGCACTCAGGAATATGCAACATTGTTCCTAGGACTAGTAGGACCAACCAAACTACTTGTGGTGCATTGCAAATGTCTTCTTTACAGCTTGTTACATGGAGAGGTTAACACAGTGAGAGAGTTTTTACTGCTTTAATTCTTTGTTGTGGCTCACCAGAAGCAGCAAGCCACTATGGCAATGCTGTGAGCAATATTTGATTCCGTGTTACAATGGAAAATGGGAACTTCGCTAGGCCCTCGTGGCCAAGATATGAAGTAGCTGTGTGTCACAGGGTCCCCTCACTGCTAGTGGCACCCTCTTCTGGCCATCCTGGGATTAGCTCTGCCAGATGCTTTGCCTCCCCACCCCCGGCCATGTCTTTCCCATCATCCTCTCACTCTACAGACCCCCCTCTCACTCCAGGAACTGCAGTCTCCTCTTTGTGACTTAGCCCTCCGGCCAGGTCACTATATGGTTTCCCCTTCTGGGGTATCAAAAACTTTCCAGGACAAATTGCCCCAGGCAGTCCACTGTCCTCTGCCTGGCCAGTGCCACATCCCCAATCTGGTAGGGGAACCTGGGCCAACCCTGTACTCTGAGTTCCAGCCCAGGGACCCTCTAATCAGCAGCCACGGTCTGCACTCCTATTCCTTGCTGCTTTTCTCCTGAGCCTTCTCCTACTGTCCTGGCTCCCTGCTGCAGTACAGACCCCATTCTGCTGTGAACATGTGGGGTCACCATTCTCACAGAAGGGTCAGGGGGAGGAGGAAGCTAGGGTTGCCATTTCTGGTCGGACATTTTCCTAGAAGTTTCATCCCATGACATAACCTTTCATTAAAGATTCATCTTTAATTCCTGGAGACTCCAGGACAATCCTGGAGGCTTGGCAACCCTAGAGGGAGCTAAAGAGCCCATCAGCTCAGGGTGTCTCTGCTCCTATCTCTCCCCTCCTGTGAGCAATGGGGACAGTTCCTCTGCTCCTCCCCTTCCCTCTCTTCAGCACATGGCTTGGGATGGGGCAGAAGGAGGTGAAGAGCCCCTGGAGCTGTCCCCTCAGCCTGGAAAGTGAAGAGGGGATTCCTCTGTGCTCTCCTGCTGGGCCTGGGAGAGGGACTGAAGAGCCCCAGGAGGAGCCGAGGTGAGGCAGGGCGGGGCAGAATAATAGGAATCTGGGGGGCAAGGAAGAATTGATGGGAGGTGGGGGGCAGAACTGATGGGGTTAGGGGATAGGCAGATGTGGAGATAAGAATTCTGGCAGTGAGGCCACAATCTTTTTACTACATTTAGGAGCGAATTTTCTGTAGTATCTGGCTGGTGAATCTTGCCCATATGCTCAGGGTTTAGCTGATCGCCATATTTGGGGTCGGGAAGGAATTTTCCTCTAAGGCAGATTGGAAGAGGCCCTGGAGGTGTTTCGCCTTCCTCTGTAGCATGGGGCATGGGTCACTTGCTGGAGGATTCTCTGCTCCTTGAAGTCTTTAAACCATGATTTGAGTACTTCAATAGCTCAGACATAGGTGAGGTTTTTCGTAGGAGTGGGTGGATGAGATTCTGTGGCCTGCGTTGTGCAGGAGGTCGGACTAGATGATCAGAATGGTCCCTTCTGACCTTAGTATCTATGAATCTATGATTGCAACATTAACTGTCTCTCTCTCTCTCACACACACACACACACACACACACACACACACACACACAATGGACAGAGGGAGTTCAAAAATGAAATGACAGACCAAACACAATATATAATCTTTTTAAAAGAATGTCATGACTTTTGGGCTTTGGCTCATGATTTTTGAACCTTTGGAGTTGGCAATCTGGCTGTTGTAAAGCTACCCCAATAAAATACTACAGTCACTTGCGACACTGACATCCAATAGTAGTTGACAACATATAACCACTTATAGGATGCTGTGTTTATGTTACATTGCATGTTGGGATCATTATTGCTTAGAACCAGTCACTCTTTCTGTGCTAAAAGAAAAGGAGTACTTGTGGCACCTTAGAGACTAACAAATTTATTAGAGCATAAGCTTTCGTGAGCTACAGCTCACTTCATCGGATGCATTTGGTGGAAAAAACAGAGGAGAGATTTATACACACACACAGAGAACATGAAACAATGGGTTTATCATACACACTGTAAGGAGAGTGATCACTTAAGATAAGCCATCACCAGCAGCAGGGGGGGGAAAGGAGGAAAACCTTTCATGGTGACAAGCAAGGTAGGCTAATTCCAGCAGTTAACAAGAATATCAGAGGAACAGTGGGGGGTGGGGTGGGAGGGAGAAATACCATGGGGAAATAGTTTTACTTTGTGTAATGACAGGTTTCAGAGTAGCAGCCGTGTTAGTCTGTATTCGCAAAAAGAAAAGGAGTACTTGTGGCACCTTAGAGACTAACAAATTTAGTAGAGCATAAGCTTTCGTGAGCTACAGCTCACTTCATCGGATGCATCCGATGCAGTGAGCTGTAGCTCACGAAAGCTTATGCTCTAATAAATTTGTTAGTCTCTAAGGTGCCACAAGTACTCCTTTTCTTTTTGTGTAATGACTCATCCATTCCCAGTCTCTATTCAAGCCTAAGTTAATTGTATCCAGTTTGCAAATTAATTCCAATTCAGCAGTCTCTCATTGGAGTCTGTTTTTGAAGCTTTTTTGTTGAAGTATAGCCACTCTTAGGTCTGTGATCAAGTGACCAGAGAGATTGAAGTGTTCTCCAACTGGTTTTTGAATGTTATAATTCTTGACGTCTGATTTGTGTCCATTCATTCTTTTACGTAGAGACTGTCCAGTTTGGCCAATGTACATGGCAGAGGGGCATTGCTGGCACATGATGGCATATATCACATTGGTAGATGCGCAGGTGAACGAGCCTCTGATAGTGTGGCTGATGTGATTAGGCCCTATGATGGTATCCCCTGAATAGATATGTGGACAGAATTGGCAATGGGCTTTGTTGCAAGGATAGGTTCCTGGGTTAGTGGTTCTGTTGTGTGGTGTGTGGTTGCTGGTGAGTATTTGCTTCAGATTGGGGGGCTATCTGTAAGCAAGGACTGGTCTGTCTCCCAAGATCTGTGAGAGTGATGGGTCGTCCTTCAGGATAGGTTGTAGATCCTTGATGATGCGTTGGAGAGGTTTTAGTTGGGGGCTGAAGGTGATGGCTAGTGGCGTTCTGTTGTTTTCTTTGTTGGGCCTGTCCTGTAGTAGGTGACTTCTGGGTACTCTTCTGGCTCTGTCAATCTGTTTCTTCACTTCAGCAGGTGGGTACTGTAGTTGTAGGAATGCATGATAGAGATCTTGTAGGTGTTTGTCTCTGTCTGAGGGGTTGGAGCAAATGCGGTTATATCGTAGCGCTTGGCTGTAGACAATGGATCGAGTGGTATGATCTGGATGAAAGCTAGAGGCATGTAGGTAGGAATAGCGGTCAGTAGGTTTCCGATATAGGGTGGCGTTTATGTGACCATCGCTTATTAGCACCGTAGTGTCCAGGAAGTGGATCTCTTGTGTGGACTGGTCCAGGCTGAGGTTGATGGTGGGATGGAAATTGTTGAAATCATGGTGGAATTCCTCAAGAGCTTCTTTTCCATGGGTCCAGATGATGAAGATGTCATCAATGTAGCGCAAGTAGAGTAGGGGCATTAGGGGACTTCAGCAAAAAAGCTTCAAAAACAGACTCCAACGAGAGACTGCTGAATTGGAATTAATTTGCAAACTGGATACAATTAACTTAGGCTTGAATAGAGACTGGGAATGGATGAGTCATTACACAAAGTAAAACTATTTCCCCATGGTATTTCTCCCTCCCACCCCACCCCCCACTGTTCCTCTGATATTCTTGTTAACTGCTGGAATTAGCCTACCTTGCTTGTCACCATGAAAGGTTTTCCTCCTTTCCCCCCCCTGCTGCTGGTGGTGGCTTATCTTAAGTGATCACTCTCCTTACAGTGTGTATGATAAACCCATTGTTTCATGTTCTCTGTGTGTGTGTATAAATCTCTCCTCTGTTTTTTCCACCAAATGCATCCGATGAAGTGAGCTGTAGCTCACGAAAGCTTATGCTCTAATAAATTTGTTAGTCTCTAAGGTGCCACAAGTACTCCTTTTCTTTTTGCGAATACAGACTAACATGGCTGCTACTCTGAAACCTGTCATTATACAAGGCACTGAATTTAGCCGTATAGAGTGGAAATCTGTCAACTTCATGAAAAAACTCGCACAGATACAGACAGACATCATCTTCCTCTCCAAATGCAAACAGATGGACATCATACCGAAAGGACTGAAGGTAAAAAATCCATTACAATCTACGTACCATACAGACTATGCTGACAGCTTGTGCCACACACTCTCAAAGAAACTGCGGAACCACCTGATCAACATCCTCTACAGCAAACAGGGAAAGATTAAGAATGAGCTCTCAAAACTGGATACTCTCATAAAGAACCAACCTTCCACACAAACTTCCTCGTGGCTGGACTTTACAAAAACTAGACAAGCCATTTACAAAACACACTTTGCTTCTCTACAAAAGAAAAAGGACACTAAGCTATCTAAACTACTATATGCCACAAGGGGTCACAACAATGGTTCCCGTAACCCACCCAGCAATATTGTTAATCTATCCAACTATACTCTTAGCCCAGCAGAAGAATCTGTCCTATCTCGGGGCCTCTCCTTTTGCCCCTCCACCCCCACGAACATGATACAGTTCTGTGGTGACCTAGAATCCTATTTTCGACGTCTCAGACTCAAGGAATATTTCCAACACGCCTCTGACCAACATATTAACCCACAGAGACCTTCCTGCCAACACTACAAAAAGAAGGATTCTGGGTGGACTCCTCCTGAAGGTCGAAACAGCAGCCTGGATTTCTACATAGACTGCTTCCGCCGACGTGCACGAGCTGAAATTGTGGAAAAGCAGCATCGCTTACCCCATAACCTCAGCCATGCAGAACACAGTGCCATCCACAGCCTCAGAAACAACTCTGACATCATAATCAAAAAGGCTGACAAAGGAGGTGCTGTCGTTATCATGAATAGGTCGGAGTATGGACAAGAGGCTACTAGGCAGCTCTCCAACACCACTTTCTACAAGCCATTACCCTCTGATCCCACTGAGAGTTACCAAAAGAAACTACAGCATTTGCTCAAGAAACTCCCTGAAAAAGCACAAGAACAAATCCGCACAGACACACCCCTGGAGCCCCGACCTGGGGTATTCTATCTGCTACCCAAGATCCATAAACCTGGAAATCCTGGACGCCCCATCATCTCAGGCATTGGCACCCTGACAGCAGGATTGTCTGGCTATGTAGACTCCCTCCTCAGGCCCTTCGTTACCAGCACTCCCAGCTATCTTCGAGAAACCACTGACTTCCTGAGGAAACTACAGTCCATTGGTGATCTTCCTAAAAACACCATCCTAGCCACTATGGATGTAGAAGCCCTCTACACCAACATTCCACACAAAGATGGACTACAAGCCGTCAGGAACAGTATCCCCGATACTGTCACGGCTAACCTGGTGGCTGAACTTTGTGACTTTGTCCTGACCCATAACTATTTCACATTTGGTGACAATGTATACCTTCAAATCAGCGGCACTGCGATGGGTACCCACATGGCCCCACAGTATGCCAACATTTTTATGGCTGACTTAGAACAACGCTTCCTCAGCTCTCGTCCCCTAATGCCCCTACTCTACTTGCGCTACATTGATGACATCTTCATCATCTGGACCCATGGAAAAGAAGCTCTTGAGGAATTCCACCATGATTTCAACAATTTCCATCCCACCATCAACCTCAGCCTGGACCAGTCCACACAAGAGATCCACTTCCTGGACACTACGGTGCTAATAAGCGATGGTCACATAAACACCACCCTATATCGGAAACCTACTGACCACTATTCCTACCTACATGCCTCTAGCTTTCATCCAGATCATACCACTCGATCCATTGTCTACAGCCAAGCGCTACAATATAACCGCATTTGCTCCAACCCCTCAGACAGAGACAAACACCTACAAGATCTCTGTCATGCATTCCTACAACTACAATACCCACCTGCTGAAGTGAAGAAACAGATTGACAGAGCCAGAAGAGTACCCAGAAGTCACCTACTACAGGACAGGCCCAACAAAGAAAACAACAGAACGCCACTAGCCATCACCTTCAGCCCCCAACTAAAACCTCTCCAACGCATCATCAAGGATCTACAACCTATCCTGAAGGACGACCCATCACTCTCACAGATCTTGGGAGACAGACCAGTCCTTGCTTACAGACAGCCCCCCAATCTGAAGCAAATACTCACCAGCAACCACACACCACACAACAGAACCACTAACCCAGGAACCTATCCTTGCAACAAAGCCCGTTGCCAACTCTGTCCACATATCTATTCAGGGGATACCATCATAGGGCCTAATCACATCAGCCACACAATCAGAGGCTCGTTCACCTGCGCATCTACCAATGTGATATATGCCATCATGTGCCAGCAATGCCCCTCTGCCATGTACATTGGCCAAACTGGACAGTCTCTACGCAAAAGAATGAATGGACACAAATCAGACGTCAAGAATTATAACATTCAAAAACCAGTTGGAGATCACTTCAATCTCTCTGGTCACTTGATCACAGACCTAAGAGTGGCTATACTTCAACAAAAAAGCTTCAAAAACAGACTCCAATGAGAGACTGCTGAATTGGAATTAATTTGCAAACTGGATACAATTAACTTAGGCTTGAATAGAGACTGGGAATGGATGAGTCATTACACAAAGTAAAACTATTTCCCCATGGTATTTCTCCCTCCCACCCACCCCCCACTGTTCCTCTGATATTCTTGTTAACTGCTGGAATTAGCCTACCTTGCTTGTCACCATGAAAGGTTTTCCTCCTTTCCCCCCCCTGCTGCTGGTGATGGCTTATCTTAAGTGATCACTCTCCTTACAGTGTGTATGATAAACCCATTGTTTCATGTTCTCTGTGTGTGTGTATATAAAGCTCTCCTCTGTTTTTTCCACCAAATGCATCCGATGAAGTGAGCTGTAGCTCACGAAAGCTTATGCTCTAATAAATTTGTTAGTCTCTAAGGTGCCACAAGTACTCCTTTTCTTTTTGCGAATACAGACTAACACGGCTGCTACTCTGAAACCTGTCTTTCTGTGCTGTTCTTGACATAGATGTCACTGATTTTCCCAATTAGTATTCATTCGGTGACAGGAAAGAACTGTAATTGGTATCCAGAATAATCCAGACATAATAGAATTTTCACATCCCTAATACTTATTGAAATTTTATGGGTATGCAAAGCTGGGCAGAAAATCGAACAAGTACACAAGAACTCTCATGCTATTTCCAGCATTACTTCTTCCAGATGTGGGTTAAAAAAATACAGTTGACATTTTTAAGCCATAAAACAGGTTCATTTCAAGTTTTGGTAGAAGTTTCAGGCTGGCTTTTATTTTGACCGTACTGATGCCCAGATGTGGCATAGTGTCTCCTGCACTGAGCAAAAGCTGTTAAATAAGCCATCAACAATTCTCCCATTTTTCAAGTACCATGGGGAAAAGCCCACTAAGAGAAGCGGCAGTTGTTCAGTATACCATGGGGGTCATACAGAGGTGCTGAACAAGGGGTACTGGCTTGAAGTAGTAATAACAACCCAAATACATGGTTTCTGCCATCAGAACCCCCACTATAAAAACTGTTCCAGCACCACTGGGGTCATAGCTAGGAGCAGACTCTTGTACCCCAGTTTGAACTCAGCCCAAGTGACTGGGAAATGGGCTAAGGGACAAAAATCAACTTGCATAGAAGTCTGACTGACTCATGCTCTGTCTCCTACATATACTATCTTGAGCTGAAAGAAAAGGAGTACTTGTGGCACCTTAGAGACTAACAAATTTATTAGAGCATAAGCTTTCGTGAGCTACAGCTCACTTCATCGGACGCATCCGATGAAGTGAGCTGTAGCTGACGAAAGCTTATGCTCTAATAAATTTGTTAGTCTCTAAGGTGCCACAAGTACTCCTTTTCTTTTTGCGAATACAGACTAACACGGCTGCTACTCTGAAACCTATCTTGAGCTGATTTACTGGGTATGCACACAGTCATAAAAATGATACCACTGCTCTTTCAATGCAAACACTATATGCCCAATTCTGGTTGTGTGTGTGTTATTAGGAAGAGGTCTTACAAAAAAACTATTCGTTGTCAGCATTTTGCACACTAAATAAAACTTTTTAGCTTAGCTCTAATGACTTAAGAATTTGCACATATATTAAAATTAAACAATGCATAAGAAATATGCATGTTAAATCTAGTGAGCCCCAAGATTTTACAGATTTCATCCTCACTTTTTCTCACATGGTCTCTCTTAACTTCATATCCATAGCCCTGTTCTGTTCCTATACAATGGGTTTACACGCTAGTCTACACACAAATCTGTATGGGTTCAACAGACACCACTCGATTCTATCATATTTATTCTCTCCAACAAATTAACTTTTCCAGACACTTGCCTTTTAATTGGACTGATCTGTACAATACAAAGGAGTTTCTGAGCATTCCATCCTTTTCCTGTAGTACCTAGAAGATTTCCACAACAGACAGATTTCACCACATTCTGATAACAATGTGTGTTGTTTATAAACAAATTTAATCCTAGATGATGATTAATATACATGATAGAATGATTTCATTTTCTATTCTGGGAAAACCTAATCACTTTTTTCCTGACTTTTGAGTTGTACCGGGGAAAGATAATTTGTTCATATATCTACATCTATTCAAAATGCAAAGTGCCTTGGCAATATTAATTATAAAGTTTTAATTGGCAAAGCTAAACATAAATAATATACAAGCAACTGACAATTCAAAACATAGGCAATAATAATACTGATTTAAATGAACACATCAGCACTCGTGCTATGCTTTTATACTGGCACACGTGAGGACCTACAATAAGGCCAAGCATGTCAAGTTGAAGGACAAGTTTTTCTACTTCCCTGGATATGAATAGAAGACACGATGATGGCACACCCATGTTTTACTATTTTGCTTATAAAGTTTTTATGTATAATTAGTCCTTTGGAATCAGAGTAGGACAGTAATGTATTTCTCAGCTCAACTACTTAGTTGCCCCTAAAAATTCAGAGCTCCCTGTAAATATACTACTACACTTATGGCCAGATCCTGAAGCCTGTACTCATGCAAGAACCACTGACCTCAGTCACTGGCTCCATGAGTTTCAGAACTTGCTGGGAATTGCAAAAATATATGACTGGCAGTGGGAAATAGATTCCAGGCATCTTCCAAGTGGGCTCCCTTTTTCCCCTCTGAGGGTTCACGGTTGAGGGAGTGGATTCTCCTCCCAAGAGCACTGGAAAATATTTCTAGTCTCGCTCCAGTATCACTGGCCAGGATAGGCAATCTGCAGCTCCCACCTGGAATCAGCCCTCCTGGTTCATGACCTGGGAAGAGTTAGTAGATTCAAAGACCAGAAGGGACCATGCAGTTTGACCCCCTGTATAACACAGGCCATAGAACGTTTCCTAAATAATTCCTGGAGCAGATCTTTTAGAAAAACCTCCAGTCTTTATTTTAAAATGGTCAATGATGGAGACTCAACCACGACCCTTGGTCTGTTTGGGCCTGTGTCAGTGACAGCACCATGGAGTCTGAGGGAAGGCCTTCTCAGGGGTTGGATTTTGGCAAGGGAACCTCCCAACAGCCCAGACACCCTGGAGTTGAAAGGGGCTGTGTCAAAATGTACCGCTGTGTCCACATCCTACCCACTAGTCCAATAATCTTTGTGCAAAGTATGCCTTGTGAAATGTCATTTAAAAACTCATAATTTGCTGACCAATACACCCCTCAAACAGGTTAAACAAGGCTGAATGACCATTCTTTGGCAGGAAAGGGGCAACATATCTACATCTTAGCAAAGAAACACCATGGAGTTCCCTTCCGCATAGACTGCCTCTTGCCTTACTCCCAGCTGAAAATGCTTCTCAAAGTGGGGACAGGACAATAAAAAGAATGGACAGATGTCCCTAGGCACTCCCTTCTCCATCTCCCTCTGTCCATCAATTCAATGCATGAGAAGGGACAAAGGAAACAGCCATTGACCAGAACAAGGGGTCTTGGCCTAAGAAGTTTGGCCAGTAAGACTGTTGAGAGCATGTGGTGAGAAAAACTTTGCTTTGAATTTAACATAGTTTGTTAAGTTAGGCACAAGTTGCATTTTATCCTTATTTTTCTTGTAACCATTTCTGAATTTTATGCCTCACTACTTGTACTTGCTTAAAATCCCTCTTTGTAGCTAATAAACTTGTTTTACTGTTTTATATAATCCAGTGTGTTTAAATTGAAGTGTTTGGTCAATTCCATTTGGGGTAACAAGATGCATGCATACCATTTCTATTAATAAAAACACAGACTTGTATAAGCTTTGTGACAGGGTCAGGCCAGATGGCTATAGGAGAGTAATAGAAGGCAGATATATTAGCCCCAGGCTCAGTAGGTGCCTTTTCCCTGGGTAAAGTAACAGGGAAGATTCCAAAACAATCAGGAACCTTCTGGAGACAATTAAGACAGGCTGATTAGAACACCTGCAGCCAATCAAGAAGCTGCTAGAATCAATTAAGGCAGGCTAATCAGGGCACCTGGGTTTTAAAAAGGAGCTCACTTCAGTTTGTGGTGTGTGTGTGAGGAGCTGGGAGCAAGAGGCACTAGGAGCTGAGAGTGAGAATGCAGACTGTTGGAGGACTGAGGTGTACAAGCATTATCAGACACCAGGAGGAAGGTCCTGTGGTGAGGATAAAGAAGGTGTTGGGAGGAGGCCATGAGGAAGTAGCCCAGGGAGTTGTAGATGTCACACAGCTGTTCCAGGAGGCGCTCTTGACAGCTGCATTCCACAGGGCCCTGGGTTGGAACCCAGAGTAGAGGGCAGGCCTGGGTTCCTCCCAACTCCTGGTCAGACATAGGAGTCGTCGACCTGGACTGTGAATTCAGAAAAATGGCCAAGCTGAGGGCTGCTGTGAAGCTCCAAGGTGAGCAAATCTGACAATAAGCACAAGACCCACCAAGGTAGAGCAGGAACTTTGTCACAGCTTGTATTGTCTGTGAGAGAGAAGTACAGGACATATATTTCTAGGGGGAAATCTAGGACTGGGGGAGTGTTGGGGTAATCCTACAAGGCTAGTAAGAGCCACGGTGTGGCTGGCTGGCTGCAGCACACACACAGACACAGCTGGGAGTAACTTACATGCTGGAGACTGTTTGTGAGCAGTCCAGACTAGAGCTTACAGCAGCAGGGCAGTGTAAAGGGCACCCCAGGTTAGAGAACAGGGGTGACACTACTACTCTTTAGTATGGATTGTACTTTGGGTATCTCACAGGGGCATCCCAATCCCAGACCAAACTCCCACCTTGAAGTACAGTGCCCTGACTGACTGACACTGCTGTTTGCAGTGTGGGAGGTGTCAGAGGACTCCACCTGCTTCTCCTCGTTTGACCTCCTTTACGGGAGACAGCCCCAGGGTATTCTTGATCTGTTTAAGCCCAGCCTACACATGCTAATGACATGGTGCAGTTTGTCCTCCAGATGAGAGAGCGGTTGGAGCACATAATCTGCTTTGCTAGAAGTAACCTCTCCCTGACCCAACAGTACAATAAAGGAGTTAGGCCCAGGGAGTGTCAGCCTGGTGGTGCGGTGTGCCTGTCCCAGCTTGGAGACCAAACTCCTAGCTAAGTGTTAGGGCCCATATGAAGTGCTGCAGTGGTTTGTACCTGTGTAGTATGAGATGCATTGCCCAGACAAAAGGAAACAAATTTACCATGTTAATTTGCTAAAACCATGGGGAAGAGAGGGAGCAGCAGGGTCTTTTCATTCACCCTAAAGATGGTAGGGAGGATCAAGAAGCGTGCTGGGGATGTACCTCTGGGGAAGCAGCTTACTAGGGCATGCCAAGGGCAAATGGGTACCCTCCTGAGGGCATACAAGGATGTGATGCCCACACAACCAGGGTGAACCTCCCTTGTGGTAAACCTGATTCATTTCGAGCCGGGGCCAAGCTGGTGAAGAAAGCCTGTCAGATTTCCGAAGGGATGAAGAAGGTACTGGCTCAGGAATTTGAAGAGATGGTAAGGATGGGGGCAATTGAGGAATCCTATAGACCCTGGTTTATTCTAGTAGTCCTACTCCCAAATTCTAAGGGGGCCATCTGATTCTGTGTGGACTTTAGGCAGGTAAATGTCAACACTCGTTTTGATACGAAGCCGATGCCCCAGGTGGATGATTTATCAGACTGCCTTTAGATCTGACCATGGCAGATTCCTCCTTCTCCTGACTCCCAGGAAAAACAGCTTTTGCTACCCTGATGGGGCTTGTATCATTTCATAATTATGCACTTTGAGTTATATGGAGCCCTGCCACCTTCAGGAGGTTGATGAACTGGTATTATGCTCTCACCATATCTATACGTGGTATATCCAGACCGTGTTATAGTCTACAGCCAAGACTGGTTTACTCACCACTGGAATCTGGTCGTGGGCCAGCAGTCCTTATAAGAGGGCAATCTCACAGTGAGCCCTAGAAAGTGCCAGGTAGGCAAGCAAAAAACAATCTATCTAGTGGGGAATGGGAGGGTACAGCCCCCTCATTGATAAGGTAGAGGCATTGACCAGTACTCCCACCCCAAGAAACAAAAAACAGGTGTGGTCCTTTTTGGATCTAGCTGGTTATTACAGGTGATTTGTGCCAGATTTTGTTTCACTGGCGTTACGCAGACCTTGCTAAGAAGTCAGCCCCTTGGCAGTTCACCTGCCAGTCTCATGAGGCCTTCCAGGAGATTAAGTGAATTCTCCATAGAGTGCTTATTTTGCACAATCCAGATTTCACATGTGAGTTTATTGTACAGTCTGATGCTTCACACTCACTGTGGCAGCCATCCTTTCTCAGGAGTTCCAAGGGCAGGAATGCATCATTCTCTATAGAGCAGGGATCAACAACCTTTGGCACTCGGCCTGCCAGGGAAAGCCACTGGCGGGCCGGGACAGTTTGTTTACCCGCAGCATCCACAGGTTTGGTCAATCACAGCTCCCACTGGCCGCAGTTTGCCATTCCAGGTCAATGGGGGCTGCGGGAAGTGGCGTGGGCTGAGGATGTGCTGGCTGCCGCTTCCCGCAGCCCTCATTGGCCTGGAGCAGTGAACCACGGCCAGTGGGAGTTGCAAGCTGTCGAACCTGTGGACGCTGCAGGTAAACAAACTGTCCCAGCCTGCCAGTGGCTTTCCCTGATGGGCTGCATGCCAAAGGTTGCCAATCCCTGCTCTATAGGATTCGAAAGTTCCTGGACAGAGAGATGCAGTACTCCATCCTTGAAATACACGGGGCTGTGAGGGCGCTAAAGTACTACCTGTTTGCTATTCCATTGTCCTGGTCACTGCTCATGGGGTTCTATGGTGGCTTCATACAATGAAGGACTCAAATGCCTGTGGTCACCCAGTAGTGCATAGCATTACAATGCTTTTGGTTCATCGTCAAACTCCAGCCAAGGAAGGACCATCAAAACTCAGACTGCTGGCGAATGGATGAAGATGTTGGGACATCCAGTGAGTGCCCAAACAGGTCCACTCAAGATGGGGAGGTATATGAAGGAGTGTACTACCCCTTTAAGCACAAGCCTGGATCTCATAAACAGAACAGCCTGGGTGAAATTACCTGTTCCACTCTAGTGACCTATTTAAACAGAAAGAGGAAGCAGATCAAGGCTGGTCAATATTCAGGGCCTTGTCAGGTTGTTTACATTAAGAGGAGAAATTGATTATAATTAGACTGACATTTCTTTGGAGCCTGTTTATTTACAAAGAATGTACACAAAGTCCTGTTTTCCCAAACACAGGATGAACAAACAACGCAGACAGTTTCCTTGCTCACAATTTCTAAACTTGCCTCTCTAACCTAGTTCTGTGCCCCAAGGAGCTCTGTCTCTGCTCCCACCTAGAGCCATGTTCACAACCGCTTTTCTGGCTTTCTGCTAGCTTTGTCCTGCTTTTTCATCTCTGACACACAAAGCCTCAGCACCAGCATTTGCAATCCATCCTCAGGGAAACCCCTCAGCCCATATGACTTAGCTGCTGATTGGCCATGCATGCAGCCTAGTATCTTGGGCAGTGGCTTCTATTGTTTCCGATATCTTACTCTCTATTGGAGCTTAATTGCTTCTTCCATTTACCCTGAATGAAGGGTGGCTAGCATACCTATCAATAGGGCCCTACCAAATTCATGGTCCATTCATGGTCAATTTCACACTCCACCTCCATATTAGTGCGCATAACAAATTTCATTCTGCACATGAATGTAAAATATTAGAGGGAACATTGGTTCCCAGAGGTGGAGGTGGGTCTGAGCTCCCCCCAACTGCAGTTGTGCAGGGGATGGAAAAGTCCTGTCACTCTCCAGCCCAGCCAGAGCTAGGAGACCCCTGGCTGGGGCTCTCCTAGCACAGGGGGAGATCAGATTTCACAGGGAAGAGCTTATTTCACAGTCCCGTGATGCATTTTTCTCAGCCATGAAATTGGTAGGGCCCTACCTATCAGCTTTAATGAGGTCTGTGCTTGCAGAGTGATCAAAGATACATTTGATGGCAGCCATTAACATCTTCCAGCACAACATTATACATATTGTGCCAGCTTCACTTAGCTCAACATCTGATGCATAAAGCTTAAATTGTTTGTTGGACTAATTATAGAAATCTTCTCCAGTGGCATTTCCCATTGTTGAAGCAAATACAGCAAAATAGAAGATAAATTACAAAAAAAAAAATACCCACCCAAACCTTGTACACTTATCTGCCACGGTTTACGAATGCACATAAAGGTTTCAAGCAATTCAAGTTTATTTTACTTGACAAATACTGGAGTTTACTCATCAGTCCCAAAGGCAGAATGTAATTATATCATACCAAAGTTGCTATTAAGATGGAACATCAGGATTAACATAGTTGCTCTTGGAAAAAAAAAATCCCTGAATTCTTTTAATGACCATGAGTGGTGAGGCCCTTAGTTCTATGACAAATCCAAAAGAGAGCATCTTTGGCAGCCCGGAGACCCTGTCATGACTGGGATGTGGATGGTTAGGTCTAATGGTTGGACAGTGGCAGCCAGATCTAGTGGTTGGAGCTTTGGAGTCAGGAACCAGGAGTCCAAGCCAAGGGGGTCAGAGTCAGGGTCAGAAGCAGGGCAAGAACCGGGATGGGAACAAAGCAGGCATAGGAGCAATCACACTGAGGGCATAAGCGTTGAGAAGAGCTGGGCAAGTGCTATTGCTGGGCTTAACGGCAGTCCTGGCAATACCACTCAGACAACCTGGCCAACTAGGGGTTTCTGCAACAGTTAACTAGCTGATCCCAGGCCCAGCTGCAGGCCCACATTCCTGACAGGCCCATACTATCATGGAGGGGGTAATTGGCTCAATACTTTGGCACCTGTTAATGATTAATTCCAGACCACTCCTCCCACAGAAAATCCACAGAAGGGAATCAGAAAGAAGGAAAGTTCCACAAGGTTCTCCTTGCTGAGTTTTTCCTGTTCCATTGGGGGAAGGAGGGATTTCCCGGACTGTTCCATTGCCAGAAGGTTGCAACATAACACTACTTTATTTCTTAGAATTCAGAATAATGCACAAGAACCCCAAAACAGAGAGAGAGAGAGAGAAGCAAAACAGGCTGCTCCCTAAGTCAGAGCGGTACCATTCATCCATCTTGCTTTAACCTGACTCGTCCCATACTGCCTGTCTGCTGACTGACTCAGATAACCCAGGTGGCATCTCTCAGAGCCTTCTAGCCTGCAAGCAGAACTAGGAAAGCCTCACACATAAAGTGATAGTTTGTCATTTTTAACCAGTTTCCAGTCTAGGCCTTAACACACCATCCCCACCAGAAACGATGGAGCCCAGTTAAATATTAAATCTATTTCTCATTTAGCTCTTCCTTATTATTGCATTTCTTAAAAAAAAATTCAGACGGTTAGTCTGAGGGAAATGGATCCAGCTTCTCTTTAAATAACACACATGAAGATTATAGCTGTCACAGATGAAAATGCTTAATTCATGCTTCATTGTAATCCATTAATTACTTAGTGGTCCAAAATTCTCTAGGGAGTGTCCTACATCCATATAATGCTCACAAAAGCTATGTTTTGCATTTAAATTTCTGATTTGGCTGACAGATGTGAAAAAATGGATGTAGCTACTAGACAGAAAACTCCCACATGATCAGTTTCCATGTGAGCAGATGCCAAAGTGGGTGTCCTATTCCAGCTAGTTAAGATTAATTAAATTAATGTGGATAACATTAATTGAATGCTTTTCATTTTTCTCCTCATCTGCCTTTTTCTGATGCTATAATACAATCTTAATGTGACGTTTTTATGATACTATTCACTTTTGGACAGATCCCAGCCTACATGGAGATTCTCCAATGCAAACTTGGATGGTGTGAAATCGAAAATCAACTCCCTTTGGTGGACAGCAGCATAATGGCAAGGCTGAAAATTGCTGCAGAAGCTGCTGGTCAGATTCAAAGCTCCACAGTGCAGCTAATAATGGTATCATATATGCTTTTGTGTCAAGGGAGAAGGAATTTGGTGATCTTATTCATCCTTGTCCATATAGAGCAGTGGTGGTTGCCCACCACTGATATAGAGCATTTGCTCACCACAAAATTTGGCACATATTTCAGGCTCTCTTCAAGCAAAATCTGGCATTTGAATATCAGAGAGATCACAGGTCAGGATAGCTTTCATAGAGCTGCAGAGAGAGGATCAGTTGATTATTCACCATCTATCCACAATCAGTCCATTGGCTTCAACAGGACAAGAGCAGCCCCGACTGTGGTTCTAGCTAGCCCTCAGCCCTGACCCATCTTCTACTTTCAAAAGCACCAAATCAGTTTAAAAAAAACAAAAAACATAACTCCTCTTATCCATCCATACTATTGGACACAATTTCTCACAGCCATAACCAGTGAAAATTGTTTTAAGATGTGACAGCCATCCACTCTTTCTGACCTTGTGGATGATAGACTCTTTAAAGGGTGAATTGAAAGACCTTTTGAAAATAAATATAAACATACATTTAAGATCATAAAGGTGACTGTCAGATCTAATTTAACAAGATCAGGTTTGTTTCCAACTGTTATGGAAAGATTATTTAAAAAAAAATCCCTTCAGTCTTTGCAACCCAAATTTTGCAGCATTTTGTAAGTGTATTAGTCCAGCGAATGAAAGGGACTTTTCTGTTTTTATTTTCTAGAGATAAATGTCAAAGTAAACAAAAAACTCATAGTAGATATAAAACACCCAATCATTTTTAATAATCTAAGTTATTAGTAATATAAAGACTTTTTTAGAAATGTTATTTAAGCTAAAAGTGTCCCTTTAAATCAATAACAAGAACACATGTGTAGCCTTGAAATTATGAATAAATGCATTTGTTAAAGTAAATCAAGGTTTTTTACCTGCCTATCCTGTTGATAGACCTCTAGTGACAGGCTGTAGAAGGTAATGGTTCTTTGGTGATGACCTGTTTCCCAAATAAACAAGTTTGAGTGTGGTTTGGACTGTGCAGTCCTGTGGGCAGGGACCTGTTAGTTGTATTTGTATAGTATATATCCCTGTGATGCTGTATAAATAAGAATAATAATATACAGCTTTACTAAGAGGTGAGGACATAAATGGGGGTGTTAGTTACTCCAGCTCACTGTTGTGTAAGCACGTGTAAACTGGTCTAATTACACATTGTGCCAGGAAGGTGAGTGGTGAAACAGGAAAAGCAAACTAAGGAGGAGGGAGGGTTTTCACAGGGTCCTGCAAGTTGCCTTTCTGGCAGCATCATTCTTTGTGTAACCTTAATATATATGTTACTCCTACCTATATCCACTTATTGACATGTAATTGACATCATCATTTATGTCACCCTCTCAATTTTGCCCTAACTCTTTAAATGCCAATCACATGTGCTACGAAAACCCAATAGACATTAGCTGAAATCTTGAAGAAGTATCAGTTCTGGATGTAGCGTCGTCGAAGAAAGTTTAAATAACAAAGTGACATTTTAAGAGGAAAGATGGTCCTGTGGTTAAGACACTAGAATGGGACTCAGCAGATCTGAATTCACTTCCCAGGTCTCCCACATATTTTCTGTGTGGTTTTATGCAAGTCACTTAATCCCTATGTGCCTCCGTTCTCTATGGTAAAATGGGAATAATGATACTTCCCTTCTCCCACGCATTATCTTCCCTACTTAGCTCTTTGGGGCAGAGACTGTCTCTTATTATGTGTTTGTACAGTGCCTTGCACACTGGGGCCCTGATGTTGGGTGAAGCTTCTATGTGCTACTATAATGCAAATCATATTTTGAATGTCAGTAATAGCAGTGATAACTACTAATCAGTAAGAAAAGAAATCAAGATCAACAAAGAAAGTTAACCAGGTGGATTTTAATGCTGAGTTTTGGTGTCATACAGCTAGAAGGACTTGTTTGCCAGTGACATAAGAGCAGGATAGATTCTTCTCTTGGATGGAGCTTACAGAAAGCTATCTGATGTCGGAAGAGTCAAGAGAACCCTCAGTGTTGCTATCATTTTTTTAATACAGTATTCCAACTGTCAAAGCCAGACAAATTCAAATCAGAAATAAGGAACACTTTTTTAACAGGGTGATTAACTATTAGAACAAATTACCCAGGGAAGAGGTGAATTCTCCATCTCCTGATGTCTTCAGATCAAGACTGGATGCCTTTCTGGAAGATATGCTTTAGTCAAACTTTCAATTGGGCTCAATATAGGAGGGTAACTGGGTGAAAGTCTCTGGCCTGTGTGATAAGACAAGACTAAATAATCTAATGGTCCCTTCTGGCCCTAAAAATCTATGCATCTATAAATAATGTACCTGTAAGTATTATTGTTTTCTTTTCTATAGTTCATCTGATGTATAAAACTGGTTTTTTTTTCCCCCTCTAAAATGAAAAGATTTTTTTGAAAGAAAGAAAACTTCTATTACATCAAAAAGAAATCCAGAGTTATAATTATGCTATCAAATTTTGGAAGCAATATTATACTTTATGCTTCATAGCTTAAGCCAATTTCTGACTACCTTCTTCTGGCTCTTGGGTACTATGATAATATAAATAAAAATTATTATTGGACTAGCTAGACCCTAGGTCTGATCCAGTCTGGCGGGCTGGGCCGGTTTGTTTACCTGCTGCATCCAGAGGTTCAGCCGATCTCAGTTCCCACTGGCTGCGGTTTGCCGATCCAGGCCAATGGGGGCTGCGGGAAGCAGCGCAGACCGAGGGATGTGCTGATTGCCATGTGACGTTATTGACTTGAACTGGGACTGTATAGAACATTGTTGCAACCAAGACCTTGTAATGGCACCAAATCTTGTATAAAGGGGGTCAAATAAGGTGCATTTATCATCTTTAAAAGAAAAGGAGTACTTGTGGCACCTTAGAGACTAACAAATTTATTTGAGCATAAGCTATTGTGAGCTACAGCTCACTTCATCGGATGCATTTCCACCAAATGCATCCAATGAAGTGAGCTGTAGCTCACGAAAGCTTATGCTCAAATAAATTTGTTAGTCTCTAAGGTGCCACAAGTACTCCTTTTCTTTTTGCGAATACAGACTAACATGGCTGCTACTCTGAAATTTATCATCTTTGTATTTAAAGATATAAGTATTGGCTCTATACTGTCTGTATTTCAAACTTGTGCTATGCTTCTGGGTGACAGCCCAGACAAGTTCATGTCAGCTCTGCCTAGCCTGCTTGATGGCCCATTAAGGACCATCAGCTACACAATTGACCCATTGAGAGAAGGCAGATACGTCTTGTGACTCAGCAAAGTATGCAGGGACTTGCCCACGTGACTCCAAACTCCATTTTGCAGTAACTTCCCATAGGAAGAACAAAGAGGTGTTCTTACCCCTGGAAAAGACTATAAAAGGCTGATGCCTCATCTCCATCTCGTCTTCAAACCTGCTTCAGATCTCTGGAGGAACTTTGCTACACTGAAGCTTTGAACCAAGGACTGAAAGACCCATCCCAGCTGTGGATGTACTCCAGAGACTTGATTTGAACCTGCAGTCTATGCCATCACTGCTACAAGCCTGAACCAAGAACTTTGCCATTACTGTATATAATTGATTCCATTTAACCAATTCTAGCGCTCATCTGTTTCTTTTTTCTTTTATGAATAAATCTTTAGATTTTAGATTCTAACGGATTGGCAACAGCGTGATTTGTAGGTAAGATCTGATTTGTATATTGACTTGGGTCTGGGGCTTGGTCCTTTGGGATCGAAAGAATTGTTTTTCCTTTACTGGGGTATTGGTTTTCATCCCCATTCATCCCCATAATGAGTGGCACTGGTGGAGATACTGGGAAACTGGAGTGTCTAAGGGAATTGCTTTTGTGACTTGTGGTTAGCCAGTGGGGAGAGACCAAAGTCTGCTCTGTTTGTTGGTTTGGTTTGCCTTAGAGGTAGAAAAACCCCTTGGGGTTTGGGCTGCCTTGGGCTATAACTGCCCTGCTTGAAGCAATTTGTCCTGAATTGGCACTCTCATTTGAGTCCTGCCAGAAACAGCATAGTTACAGTTTACCTGCTACGTCCGCAGGTTCAGCCAATCTCAGTTCCCACTGGCCACAGTTCACCGCTCCAGGGCAATGGGGACTGTGGGAAGCAGTGTGGACCAAGGGATCTGCTGACTGCTGCTTCCTGCAGTGCCCATTGGCCTGAAGCGGTGAACCAGGGCCAGTGGGAGCTGTGATCAGCCGAACCTGCGGATGCAGCAAGTAAACAAACCGGCCTGGCTCGCCAGGGGGCGGCTTACCCTGGCGGGCCGCGTGCCAAAGGTTGTCGATCCCTGCCTTAGCTCAAAGAAAGGCAACTCTGTAGATTAAGGGAGTAATTTAGACATCTGAGAGTGTCCACCAGTTCCTGCAGGTCCAGGACCAACTCAGAGCAAGAGAGCTATGCACCCACTACATGAGATGAGTCCATGGTGAAGAACTGAATCAAGCAAGATTGTGCAAGTGGAAGATGACACCCTACATCTCCAACCATGTGCCTCATCTAGACAGACACGATTATCTCATATTTAAGTATTGAAAAGCCTAGTGAAAATAGCATCTAAGACTTTCCACCTTAATATCTAGCTAAGAATCCATATCTGCCTGCTTTTCCTGATACACACCTTTTTCTTCAAAGACCAGGCCTGATCGCAATGTACATAGAATAACTAGCAGCCAATTCTTTCTTGTTCATATAGGTAACAGCTAGAAGAGGTCAAAGTTCCTTTTCCTGGGAAAACATCTATGTTGTCATTTAGTCATATAAATATACATTGCTTTAATAATTTGGTAATTTCAGATCAACTCATTTCCCCTGTTCATACGAAACCCTTAAATAAATTAGTCCTTATCTACTTCTCTTGCTCAGGAAATGTTGTATTTCACTGATTACTGATTACTATGTACAATGTCTTAACTCACTTCATTTTGCAAGAGTCCACTCCGTTCAACAAAAATTACACTTTACTCACAGGATGAAAGCTGGGAACTTAAGCCCGGATCCACAAAACAACTTAGGTGTTGCAATGTTGAGTGTTGTGGCACCTAAAAAAAAAAAAAAAATCACAAGAACAACACTGCTATCCACAAGGCCTAAGTTAGGTCCCATGGCTCCTATATGATGCAGGTTGAGACTGTGATCCACAAAAGCCACACATTAGGCAGGGAGCTGCCTAAACTAGCCAAGGGAAGATGCTGACAAAAGGGGTGTGTCCTAAGCCTCACCCCTCTCACAGACATAGGCATCTAAATCCAGGCTGCATGGTCATGACGGAGCTGCTATCCTTGCTTCACGATCCATGAATGTGAACCCCTCTCCTAGAGTCTGGAGGCACCTAAGTAGTTTCTTATAGGAATGAGTTAAGCTCCTGTCTCACTCCATACAAGATGGCCAGTGGCAGTGATTGCTGGTGCCATCTTATAACTTTTAGCTTAGCGGTCAGAGCGCTGAGCTGAGTTCAATTCCACCCCTCTGCCATGGGGGGATGGGGTAAAGGATTTGAACAGGGGTCTCCCATGTCTCAGGAGAGTACTCTAACCACTGTTCAACAGGCTATTCTGATGTGGGGCTCCCTCAATCTGTCCTGCTGAAGCTGTTCCACTATGGACAACTAATGAAAGAGTGATTAGAGCAGGGGGGCTGTCTCCTGGGTCTCCTACTTTCCAGGTGGGTGCTATAATCACCAGGCTACAGTCATTCCTACACACTCTCGCCCTTTTTGGCCTAAGACTATTTAAGTGTTTATCCACAAGAGAAGGGCTTCAATAGGACAGACTGAGGGAGCCCCACATCAGAATATCCCGTAGCTCACAGGTGAAAGCACTTAACTCTGTGTCAAGCAGAGAGGGGGTAATGAACCTGAGTCTCACACACCCCAGGTGAGTGCGCTAACCACAAGGATTGATACGGTCTCCCACAGTATTCTTGCCAGCAAGTTAAAAAAGTACAGATAGGATGAATGGACTATGAGGTGGATAGAAAGCTGGCTAGATCATCAGGCTCAATGAGTAGTGATCAATGGCTCAATGTCTAGTTGGCAGCCAGTATTAAGCAGAGTGCCCCATAGTAGTCCTGGGGCTGATTTTGTTCAACATCTTCATTAATGATCTGGATGATGGGATGGATTGCACCCTCAGCAAGTTCGCAGTTGACACTAAGCTGGGGAGAGAGGTAGATACGCTGGAGGATAGGGATAGGGTCCAGAGTCACCTAGACAAATTGGGGGATTGGGCCAAAAGAAATCTGATGAGGTTCAACAAGGACAAGTGCAGAATCCTGCACTTAGGACGGAAGAATCCCATGCACTGCTGCAGGCTGGGGACCGACTGGCTAAGCAGCAGTTCTGCAGAAAAGGACCTGGGGATTACAGTGGAAGAGATACTAGATATGAGTCAACAGTGTGCCCTCATTGCCAAGAAGACTAACAGCATATTGGGCTGCATTAGTAAGAGCATTGCCAGCAGATTGAGGGAAGTGATTATTCCCCTCTATTCGGCACTAGTGAGACCACATCTGGAGTGTTGCATCCAGTTTTGGACCTCCTCATTACAGAAAGGATGTGGACAAATAGGAGAGAGTCCAGTGGAGGGCAACGAAAATGATTAGGGGGTTGAGGCACATGACTTATGAGGAGAGGCTTAGGGAACTGGGCTTATTTAGTCTGCAGAAGAGAAGAATGAGGGGGGATTTGATAGCAGCCTTCAACTACCTGAAGGGGGGTTCCAAAGAGGATGGAGCTCAGCTGTTCTCTGTGGTGGCAGTTGACAGAACAGGGAGCAATGGTCTCAAGTTGCAGTGGGGGAGGTCTAGGTTGGATATTAGGAAAAACTATTTCACTAGGAGAGTGGTGAAGCACTGGAATGGGTTACCTAAGGAGGTGGTGGAATCTCCATCCTTAGAGGTTTTTAAGGCCCGGCTTGACAAAACCCTGGCGGGGATGATTTAGATGGGGATTGGTCCTGCTTTGAGCAGGGGGTTGGACTAGATGACTCAGGAGTTTGAGCATTGGCCTGCTAAACCCAGGGTTGTGAGTTCAATCCTTAAGGGGGCCATTTAGGGATCTGGGGCAAAAATTGGGGATTGGTCCTGCTTTCAGCAGGGGTTGGACTAGATGACCTCCTGTGGTCCCTTCCAACCCTGATATTCTATGATTCTAAGTCACAGCCACAGATGTACAGCGACCTCCTGAGGTCTCTTCCTCCAACCCTAATCTTCTCTGATCCTGTGATTAAATTTACAAAATGGGCCAGATTTTGAATAGGACCTGGTGTGCCTGGCAGATCGGGTCCCATACGCAACTTAGGTGGTCAAACACCTGTCTTTCCCTGATTCATGAATTGCGCTGAGGTTTAGGCAGGAGAAAGGCATCAGGACACTGGCCCTAGAGTGAGGTGGAACTATGCATTCCCAGAGGCAGAAACATAGGTGCTGAGGGAACTTTTACACTGAGAACATGGGTGCTGAGTGAGTTTAGGCACCTACAAGGTTCAGCAGGAGTTTTCTGGCTCACTAGGGAGCCTAAGTACCTTTCTGGATCCCACCCTCACTGCTTGATTCAACTGGATCACAACGGAGTTGCCGAGGAGACACTATGTTACAAAACAGGAAGTGAGAGGTGGAGCATGGCTCAAGGCCATAATACTCTGCGTAACTAAGTCAATCCTATCATGATCATTTTACTAAACATCACACCAATTTTTGTTTTAAATGGACGATGTTGGACACTGATTTGCTTCTGAATGACCTGCCCTAGCATTCCTTTTCAAACTAGGTAAGCAGGAATCCTTGCATAATTTTCAAGGCACTTTATTGCATATTGGCCTATGCCCTATCCCACAAGGCATTTAAAACTTTAGCTTCATTAGTATTCCCAGCAGATTACTTAACACTGGAATTATTGCTGGACAGAACACTGACCACCTTGCTGACCAAACATTATCAAGGGGCTGAAGATTTTATTTCTCAACTGCAGTTATATAAAGTATTTTGAAATATAGTGGTCCTTGCATAGATACACAAACTAGGGAGGGTGCAAACAGAGATATCCTTGGCAGAATGATGGTCTATGTCCCAACATCCCCTGTACCAGAGATCACACCAATTAGTAGTAGAGGCAAGCGCTTGCTGCTGCCCTTAAGGGGTGTGTGACAGGGTCAGGCCAGATGGCTATAGGAGAGTAATAGAAGGCAGCTATATTAGCTCCAGGCTCAGTAGGTGCCTTTTCCCTGGGTAAGACAACAGGGAAGGTTCCAGAACAATCAGGAACCTTCTGGAGACAATTAAGACAGGCTGATTAGAACACCTGCAGCCAATCAAGAAGCTGCTAGAATCAATTAAGGCAGGCTAATCAGGGCACCTGGGTTTTAAAAAGGAGCTCACTTCAGTTTGTGGTGTGCGTGTGAGGAGCTGGGAGCAAGAGGCACTAGGAGTTGAGAGTGAGAACGTGGACGGTTGAGTACAAGCATTATCAGTCACCAGGAGGAAGGTCCTGTGGTGAGGATAAAGAAGATATTGGGAGGAGGCCATGGGGAAGTAGCCCAGGGAGTTGTAGATGTCACACAGCTGTTCCAGGAGGCACTGTAGACAGCTGCATTCCACAGGGTCCTGAGCTGGAACCCGGAGTAGAGGGCGGGCCTGGGTTCCCCCCAAATCCTCCCAACTCCTGGTCAGACACAGGAGGAGTCAACCTGGACTGTGGGTTCAGAAAAACGGCCAAGCTGAAGGCTGCAGTGAAGCTCCAAGGCAAGCAAATCCACCAATAAGCACAAGACCCACCAAGGTAGAACAGGAAATTTGTCACAGGTGGTATAGCGACAAGTTTTCCTTGTGTGCCAGATACCTCTTCAAATGGCACCTGGCACTTCTCCTGAGACCACATAGCTCTACGTTGCCCCCTACTGTGGGCCAGAGTCTGATGGGCACAATCTGGTCCAAAATTATTAGTACACATGAAAAATTATGACTCACAGGCACAGCTGATCTTTAACTTGTTGTTTTTTTTTTTAATGGCATTGTATTTCCTGTACCATTGCAGTATGACTAGATCCTGCATCTAGAAGAGTTGACTGCTGTGTAAGTGTAGGAGAGAGGGATAGGGTCTTCTCTCGGATGGAGCGTATAAAAAGCCATCTGATGTCAGGAAGGGCCAAGAGAATCCCCTGGGTTGCTATCATTTGTGTTACAGTATTCCAGCTGCCAGAAATTTTCCTGGGTGCATTTCACCAGCCTGACACTCCTGGGGTGCGATTCACAATTTATGAAATCCTAGGAGCCCTCGGCTAATGCTACACCATTGCAGTGCCTGGGAAAAACAATCAACATTCTTTCACAATAAGTAAGGCCTGCTGAGAACAAGAAATGGTGTCATTCAGTAATGGCTTTGTATTCATGAGTGAGTATAGATATTGTACCATGGTGCTTTGATCCTTGAAATAACTCATGACAAAAAAAGTCAGTCAACTTCATAGCTATACAGAGCGCTTTATTTTCACATCAGACTTTAAACATCACTTCAATATCCATGCCCTGTATAATGAATTATTATATGTGACATTTTGATGCACATTTGGAAATGGAAAAATGATACAATAGCACAATCAAGTGTTTATAATTCACCCAAGCCCAGGCCGGGACACCAGGCAGCCAGGCTGGTGAGCTGACTGATTTTCTTCAGATGTCTGATTGAATGTGCACTAGTTTCCCATTCCGTCCCTTTGCAATCCCGGCAATGGAAGCACATGCTAGAAAGAAGAGGCATGCTGCTTCCTCATGCTGCTGCTGCACGCATGCCCTGCTCACTGCAGGCAGGCTGAGGGCTGAGCCTTTGCCTGCATAGAAAGAGAAGTCCGCTGCTCACTTGATCATCCCTGGCTCTTGACAGCCACCACTGGGGATAGAGTGAAGAATCCAGAAGTCCCTCTCATCCAGGGGAAGAGGAAAAAAAATCTGACCTAGAATGTATTGCTATGGATTTCCTATATGGAAGAGACCCATCTCTGTTCCCACCCCCAACTCCCAAGACTCCTAGTGTTGAGTTTCCAAGTCTCCCACCTTCCTTTCTGTGATGAGTAGCAGTCTGAGAGACAGACTGAGGGTATGTTTGCAAAAAGAAAAGGAGTACTTGTGGCACCTTAGAGACTAACAAATTTATTTGAGCATAAGCTTTCGTGAGCTACAGCTCACTTCATCGGATGCATTTCTGATGAGGGTATGTTGTTATTCTTTGTATGGTGTCCAGTTACATAATAGGTTCCTCACAGCAACATTTAATTAAACAAGGTTCTCGTCTCAAGGATCTTACAACCTACAATTAAGTGAGGGTGAGAACAAATGGTGGGCTAGGAGCCAGTTGGACAGCATTAAATAAATAAGATTATGCCCTGACTCAGGTACTTGAAGCAGACTTCCTACAAACAATTATTCTTCTCGCCTCCTTTTTCCTTATACCTTGTGGCAGGGGCAAAATTTTAGGAGGGATTTTAATGAGGTCAGATTCTGGGAGAGCATTCCAGGCATAGGTGGTGGCATGGAATAAGGCACAGTGATGTTTGTGTGGGAGAAACAGGGAGAAATCAGTCAATTTTAGGAGAGGGAAGAGGCTGGGGTAGTGCAGTGAGAGACCTGGGCAGAGATATAGAGCCTTGTAGACAAGGACAAGAACTTTGAACTCGATATACAATGCAATGAGGATCCTTTAAAGAGAGATAGGGGGATGGTAAAAGAGTGAAATTAGTGGAATGGAGAGAGGGAAGGAGAGAGGAAGAGAATATGGCAAAAGAGAGAGAAAGAACATGGAATATGGGGGAGAAGGAACAGACACTAAGTAGTGGAGGAAAAGAGGTGCTACATCTGCCACAGGAGTGAAGGGAGGGAAAGAAGGTATAACAAAAGCAATGAAGTGTGTGTGTCTGTCTGTGGCCATCCATCCTCCTTCCCTCTCTCTCTCTCTCTCTCTCTCTCTACCAGAGAGATTATATAGAGCATCATTCAGCAATATAATAGGGTAAGCCTGTATCTCAAGGCCTGAGTATATGCTGACTCTGTGTGTTCACATTCATACAGAGTTCCCAGGATAATTTTTGTTTCAAAAGAACTTTTTCAAAATGCACTTTGTAACATGATCACAGTTTATTTTCAACTGCACAGAATTTGGCCTCAATTAAAAAGACAAGACAGAAATAAAGACAGTGAAAGGACAAAAGGTTCAGTGGGGCAAAATAAATAACTCAAAATGGAGAAATAGGACTGCTAAAAATAGACCCTTATGGGAAATCCAAAAGCAGAACCTCCGTCAGGTTCAAGTCAACGTATTTGAAAAAGTAACGTAAATCAGAGCATATCTTATCACAGTTACATCATTGTTGTATGAAAACATAAATCAAATTCTGTCTTCAGAACTACATAAGTAAGTCAGGGCAGAACTGGGCATAAGAATTTTTTTTAAACTAGGAATGCTGGAGTAAATAATAAAGAAGGCTTATGCAAGAGCATAAGAAATGTTACAAACCTACATATTCTGAAAATCTGTTTTCACTTCTAATGTTACCCTATTTATCTGTGTCTGCTAAAATTCCACTCCAGTACCATGCTGTAGAGCCAAACATGGAGAAGAAAAAATTAGTCCTAAGTTCCAAAAGGTGCATAGAAAAATCTTCAGATAGATAGTTTTGCAATTCAATGAATGGTTCCTATTCAAAACGGCTCCTGCATGGGCTATGCATTTATTTTGTGTGCTATAAAGTGTTAATATTTAAGCAACATATGAATATTGTGGGATTCCTTTCACACCCAGGCCCGTTACCTGTTTAAAAAGAAAAAGAAAAAAAGGTCACTCTCTAATTGATTGCTTTGGAAGCATTCATATCTCATGCAACCAGAACACTCACATTATAATTTATTAGCCTTCCCACATCCCTAAAAAAACTCTACCCCCAAGTAGAGCTCACTATAATCTGAAAGAGGAGAAGAGCCTAGTGACTCCAGTAAGTTCAGTGGGGACTTTACAATTGCTAATAGATTTTATACAAAAGGTGGACAGATATCACAGTGATTGGCAGCAGGACAAAACCCTAAGGTTGATTCCAGATCATAGAACACAACTCAGTAATTCTCCTGTTCTACAAACTATCTGTTTTAGGGTTTATATGGCCCCCATAGGGTCTGAGTGTTTTTTACTGTATTTATTCTCACAATACCCCTGTGGGATAGGAAAGTACTCTCTCAGTTTTACAGTTGGAGAACTGAGGCATAGAGAGGCTAAGTGACTTGCTCTAAATCATACAGGAAGGTTGTGGTAGGGCAGGGAATTGAATCTGGGGTTCAAGGATCCCAGACTCGTGTCCTAACCACTGGACTATCCTGCCAAAGTGGCTCCAGACTGATGATATACTTTTATTTTACTTCCTGCAGCACAGTAACTACCCTTCCATTTCATGCTATTGTCATTCTCTAAGGGTAAGTCTACACTGGTGGTGGTGCATAGAGTACAGACACTGCATCCCCACCTAGCATCAGTATACTTAGCAGTGCAGATGGTAAGGCACTGCTTAGGTGAGCACAGTACAGGCACACCTGAGTTGTAGGGTATATATCCTACACGGCTCTCTACACACCCAAGCTCTGCCTCCCCATCTACAATGCTATTGTTAGCAGTGTAGTGTCCCACTGCCAAAGACTTTCCTCTCCATAGTGAAAGGCTCTGGCAGCGGAAGACAGGGCTGGCCTTATGGGTGGGCGACATTGGTGACTGTCCAGGGTGCCATGCGTGGGAGCGGGGGGGCACCATGATCAAGAGACACGGAGCAGGGCAGGAGAAGAGTCTGGGGTGCGAGGTCGTGGAAGGGAGCTCTGAGCAATGGTGGGGGAGGCAGTGGGGTCTGGGGATGATGAGGGGGAGCCCGGGATCCAGGAGCGATGGGGATGTGGGGTGAGGAGCCCAGGGAGACAGCAGGGGCTAGAGGGGATGGATGGGGAGCCCGGGAGGCAGTGGAGGATAAGGGCAATGGATGAATGGATTGGGAGGCAGCGGGGGCTGGGGCACCAAAATACAAGTAGGCCCAGGGTGCCATTTTCCCTTAGGCTGTCCCTAGCAGGAGAAGGCTTTCCCTGCTGCCTTTCAGAGCCTTTCACGTGTAGCTACACACCTCAGTGAATTTTGATGCAGCCTACCATTCACCATGACACATAGCTACAAGTAACCTACATGCCACTGAAAGCATTGGCAAGGTCTAAGTGTTGACTCTTATTGCAATCTGTGAATTGTGTTCTATTCTCCCAGCAAATATTTTTTCAATACATCTGAAGGTGAAACAAAATGACCAACAAAGAGAGAGTAGTTTTGAATTCACTAGCTATAGCTAGAAATGTAATAATTAATTAGCTGAAACATGTCACCCACTTGTAAGGGACTAAAGAAACATTTCTTAATATGTTTTTGTCCTGCTGTCATTGGGTTTTAATAAAAAAACTTTAAGTTGTTTTGTAAAAATGTAGCTACCCTGGCATTATTCAAAATAGAGAACTAACATAATTTATGACAGTACAATAGAAAAAAAGAGTGATATTTGCAAAACTGATACAACATATAAAAAGAAATAAGGGCCAAAAGGTTGAACAAACAACTATAAAGGACATAAAAGTCCAGGACCATGAGGATCACAGCTGCATTTAAATCTGGGGGCAGAGGTGCTAGATTTGAACCAGCACTAACCAACCTAGAATGTTTAAATCTTTTAATTGAAAGAAAATTCAATCACCTTGAAAATCTCCCCTGCTCGAGGTTCCTTTGCCAAAGATGCCTTGTCTAGCCCATCATAGGCAGAAGTCACGTACATTTCTGAATAATCTTTTCCACCAAAGCAGCAGGAGGTGATCCTTGAAGCAGGCAGCTTCACAGTCTGGATTCTTTTCCCTACAGGAAAATATATTTACTTACTTTAAACTTTCTGTAATTTGCTGTTAACCAACTGGACAGCAAGTACTGTGATTGTCAGACTGAGCCTTTTACAATATGAATATAGTGTTTCCCCATCAGAAAGAAGCAGTTTCCGTAAGGACAGACTATGGGGAAATGGTGAATTGATTCGACGGCACCATTTCTTACATTTTACTTTTAGCAAAGCTTCTGTCCTCTGTCTCCACGCTGCTCCATTTCCTTTTTCAAATGCAGGCAGTACTAGGGTATGTGCGGTGAGATCAGAAAATGGCAGGCCATGTGTTTGTGAAGCACTAGTCTTGAAACAGCATGTCATTAAGGTGTTTCAGCACTGAAGAGACTCTTAAATCAATTGCAAGTTTAAAAAGCAAACATAATGGACTGTACCATAGAGTACCCAACACTGGACACTTTGGGTCAAATTCAGAGGGGGAATAAATGGGAGGTGGATATTACACATCAGTAAAACAGCATGAGCAAGTGAGTGAGTGTAACTTATTTGCCAAGGGGCTGAAAGGGTGGGGTTTGCAGCAGGAGAAGCAACAAACAGAAAATAAAGAAGGTGAGTCTGCTTTTTCCTCACACCTTCTTACAGTCTCCTGCTGGTTGCCTTTCCTGCAACAATCCCACCAGTCTGCCCTGTTGGCACATAGATTATGCCAGTTTACTGAAATCTAACCATCTGCATCATTTCTGACTTTGGTCCAAAGTTTCTGTTTCCCTTAACTCTGTATTACATCACCAAGTGACCAAGAGTACATCTACACAGGGATAAAAATCTCGCAGCGTGGCCATGGCTGCCCCAGGTCAGCTGACTTGGGCTCCAGAGCTAAAAATTGCTGCGTAGACTGGAACCTGAGCCATGGGACCCTCCACCCTTGTAAGGTCCTAGAGCTTGGGCTCCAAGCCAAGCCCGAATGTCTAAACAGCAGTTTTTCAGCCCCAGAGCCCAAGTTCACAAAGGTAAGTCAGCTGCCCTGGACCAGCTATTGGGTTTTTATCCCTGTGTAAAGATGCCCATAGAGAAACAAACACATATGGACTCAGAATTCTCCGCTGGTGTAAATCAATATAGCTCCCAGAAGTCAATGGAGCTGTGCCGATTTACACCAGCTGAGGACTTGATCCTAGATGTTTAACTCATAGTTAAAGCCTCAGTATCCAATTAACATTGATAGCAACTACTATTATTTATTAAGCGCTGGCAACATTCTCAGCTCTTGATAATGCACAATGGCCCAGATCCATAAAGGTATTTAGATTCCTAAAGTCGAGTGATTTCCAAGATGGCTGTGGTCCCTAGTACCTTCAACAGTTTACCATCTAATAAGCAGAAGGAAGACAGGATTGTTCAGGCCTGGAAAAAGCATAACTTTGACTTTTTTATTAAGGTTTGTTTTTATTCCCTTCCTGTGAGTTTTTAGGAGGGATTTGGACCGCGAGGAGACAGGATAGTGGTAGATTGTGCCGGAGTAACAAACAGTAATTGTGTGTGACAGACAGGAAGCATTCATCCCAAACTTCAGTTAATGCAGATGATCTCTTCAAACCCCTTGGGTACAGCAACACCAAGCATTCCAAACTCTTCAAAATATCCCACCGATCTCAGCTTCCCAATTCTAAACTTGTCTTTCATGGAGCCAAGCTTCATTTTTACCGTTTCAACCTGCTCCATGATTTCAGTATTTTCTCATGGTCTTCGGAAGCCATCATAAAACCTTTGTGCAACTCACAGATAATTAAGGTTCCATTTCCAAAATTTCTCATTTAAAGCAAAATTTTACAAACTTCAATGGCTTTGGTTCTAATTCAACAAGGCTCTTACATGCTTAACTTGAAGCACATACATGAGAGCTTTGCTAAATCATGGCCCATATCCAGTTCCCATCTTCTTCTGCAATCACACCCAACATTCATTGTTTGCAAATTCAAAATACAGCATTGTATCCATGACACGACTGAACTTGGACTGGAAGGACTACCATTGAATGATTCCACATTTTACTTGTTTCAGAGTAGCAGCCGTGTTAGTCTGTATTCGCAAAAAGAAAAGGAGTACTTGTGGCACCTTAGAGACTAACAAATTTATTAGAGCATAAGCTTTCGTGAGCTACAGCTCACTTCATCGGATGCATTACGATGCATCCGATGAAGTGAGCTGTAGCTCACGAAAGCTTATGCTCTAATAAATTTGTTACTCTCTAAGGTGCCACAAGTACTCCTTTTCTTTTTGCACATTTTACTTGTTATTATTCATTCTTACTATTCATTATTTGTATTATCATAGCATCTAGAAGCCCCAGTCATGGACAAGGCCCCCATTGTACTCTGTGCTGTACAAACACAGAATAAAAAGATGATCCCTCACCCAAAAAGCTTACATCAATATAAGAATTTAAGAATGGCCATACTGGTTCGGATCAATTGTCCATCTGGCCCACTATCCTGTCTTCTGACAGTGGCCAATGCCAGATGCTTCAGAGGGAATGAACAGAACAGGACTTGTCATCCCATCTTCTGACAGTCAGGTTTAGAGGGCCCCTAGGCATGGGGTTGCATCCCTGGCCATCTGGATTAATAGCCACTGATGGGCTTAATCTCCATGAATTTATCTAATTCTTTTTGAACCCAGTTATGCTTTTGGCCTTCACAACATCTCCTGGCAATGAGTTCCACAGGTTGATGTGCATTGTGTGAAGAAGTGCTTTTATTTTTTTTTTTTTAAACCTGATGCCTATTAATTTCATTGGGTGACTCCTGTTCTTGTGCTATGTGAAGGGGAAATAACACTTCTCTATTCACTTTCTCCACACCAGTCATGATTTCATAGCCCTCTATCATATATCCCCTTGGTCATCTATTTTCCGAGCTGATCAGTCCCAGTCTTTTTAATGTCTCCTCCTAGACGAAAGTTTAGTGAAGGAGGAGTGAAGTTTTGAAATAGCCTTCCAAGGGAAGCAGTGGGGGCAAAAGATCTATCTGGCTTTAAGATTATCCTCGATAAGTTTATGGAGGAGATGGTATGATGGGATAATGTGATTTTGTTAATTAATTGACCTTTAAATATTCATGGTAAATAGGCCTAATCCCCTGAGATGGGATATTAGATAGGTGGGATCTGAGTTACCCAGGAAAGAATTTTCTGTAGTATCTGGCTGGTGAATCTTGCCCATATGCTCAGGGTTTAGCTGATCGCCATATTTAGGGTTGGGAAGGAATTTTCCTCCAGGGCAGATTGGAAGAGGCCCTGGAGGTCTTTCGCCTTCCTCTGTAGCATGGGGCACGGGTCACTTGAGGGAGGATTCTCTGCTCCTTGAAGTCTCTAAACCACTATTTGAGGACTTCAATAGCTCAGACATAGGTGAGGTTTTTCGTAGGAGTGGGTGGGTGGGTGAGATTCTGTGGCCTGCGCTGTGCAGGAGGTCAGACTAGATGATCAGAATGGTCCCTTCTGACCTTAGTATCTATGAATCTATGGGAGCTGTTCCATACCTCTCATCATTTTTTTGCCCTTCTCTAGATGTCTTCTAATATGAATATATCTTTTTGAGATGAGGTGACCAGAACTGCATGCAGTATAAGACAAGAGACAACAGATGGAGACAAACAGAGCAGGGAGTACAAGGAAACAATGAGACACTATTGGTCAGCATGATAGGCTATGGACTCAGCACATCAGCAGTCTAACTGTTGCCAAGTTTTTTTGTACGCATCATGGCAAAGGAGAATTTTAAGGAGGGATTTGAAGGAGGGCAATGAGTTAGATTTATGGAAGTTGACAGTTCATTATGAGTTTATGGTTGTTGCCATTTTCTTGTGCCTACTCCCCAGGGGAAATGATCTGTTATCAGAGTAGGCCACAAACAGAACACTTAATACAAAATAAGCCAACCCCAATGGAACAGAGGGAGCCTGCCTCAAGCAATGCATGTGGCACAGGTGATTCCCATCCTGAAACTGGGTTATTTAATACAGAATTCCAGTTCACCTTTGTGAGGGCTTACCTGTCTCAGGATCTATACGGATCACTCTCCCTCCATCAATACAGGCCACCCAAAGTTTCCCTTCTGCGTCAATACACATTCCATCAGGCATTTGTTCCTCCTTTTCTAATTGGTACAAAACTTTACAGCAGGCTGTAGAAGGAATTATGAAGTCAGCACTGAGAGCGATAGGTACCATATACTAATTTAACAAATTTATTTAACATCTTCCACAGTCTCCTAAATGCTCTTACAAACAAATCAGCTCATTTTTGTGATGAAGGCAGACAACAAACATTTGTACATGCGCCTAGAGATGGCTGATGGGGCACAGTTAGACTGATAAAAATAAACAGCCACTAGAACTGTTGTCTGAGGCTATACTGAATTCAGATGCCTGTGCTTTTACCAAGCGAGGAGTACAGATCTTTGCTGTTTAAGAATTTGTTCTATCCATATTGCTCAACATATGAGCCCTAGGCCTGTTTATGACTATCACAAACACAATTACTTTACTTTAGGTACTCACAACTGATCTCTGCCTGTGTGTTTTTTTCATATGCAAACCACAGAACTACTTAATTTAAATGTAGGTAATACATAATCTCTCCCAGACAAAGACTAAGAAACCACTTTAATACAAGGAGAGACTGGCTTCTTATTGACCAGCTATAAACTCATTATTTAATTGGGCTTTGGACACCAAGGACATGATTGTCAAAATTAGACACAGATAATTACATGCCTAAACCACAGTCCAGTGTGGTATTCTGTGCAGCCTGCTGTGCCCACATGGAGTCCCATTGACCCACTGAAGTCAATGGGTCTCTTCTCAGGTGCAGCAGTACACCTGTTTGGATTGTAACGTAAGATCAGGACCCTAGTTTGCAACCATGATGGAGATTCGCCAGTATAAAACCAGGATGAAAGGAGATTCAGGCTCACAGCGCTTCCATATTTTGGAAAGATAGGTGTCATGAAAAAATCTTCTCACCAGAAATTTATAGAAATAGTCAGAGGAAATCTACCTAGGCAATTGTATTCCACTTCTAAATACTTCTTTTATATATGCATAAAGTCTTCACAGACTAGTGTACAAAGGGAACCAGTTCAGTTATTTGAATCAAAATGGACATGACAAATAGTCTCAGTTGAATTGCTGCTATATGAGATGGACCAAAAAAAAGTTTCACTGAATGTTCAAGTTTTTAAATGAATTTGTGTCAGTTGTACTCACACTCCAATCTCCTTTCTGCAAAGACTGTAGTAAGCAAGGAATATTTGCCCAAGCCATGGCTTTTACATGAATGTTACAGAACATTTGTGGAGAATTGTAAATTTATACTTAAAAAGAAAAGGAGTACTTGTGGCACCTTAGAGACTAACAAATATATTTGAGCATAAGCTTTTGTGAGCTATAGCTATGAAGTGAGCTGTAGCTCACGAAAGCTTATGCTCAAATAAATTTGTTAGTCTCTAAGGTGCCACAAGTACTCCTTTTCTTTTTGTGAATACAGACTAACACGGCTGCTACTCTGAAATTTATACTTGTGAGCATTTCTACTGGAAACCTGATTTTAAAAATATGCTTCTGTAATCAGGGAAGAGAAACATATGGTATGATCTTTTATGAGAGTTAATAGAAAGTGTGCCAGTAGATGGTACTCAAGAATATGTAGCATTGTTTATTGGGTTTGTAGGATTGATACAATTTGTTGTGATTGTGAACTGTAAACAGCTTCCTTTGGGCAACTCTTAACATCAGCTCTTAACTTGACCTAGCTGTCCAATCAAAACAGATTCTGAATTCTCACAATGAACTGTTCATGAACAAGCTAGACTCCAAGAAATGTTCACCAAATAATTGTGTCATAGATTGTGAATTTCTTTGTCTATTGACAATTTGTGAAGAGAAAATTTTATAATTTGTCATCTACTTCACTGGCTCTTGCTGCAGGAAATCAAACTACATTGATTTAAAAACTAATTTAAGAAAAGCATCTGTACCGATTTTTCCGGTGTGCACATCATAGTCAAAGGCATGGACAGCATACGCCAAGCTATCAATATGAAAGAAGGTTCTGTGATCCAGTGACCAGTCCAATCCATTAGAAATGTCCACCTGGTCTAACTGCTTCACTACAGAATAATCAGGAAAGAGCGTGTAGAGGGCACCTTGGCATCTCGCTCGCACACCAGGTTCTGTCTCCTCAGCCATGGTACCTAAAAGGATAATGGGATCAGTGATTGGAAAGTACAACAGCCTGGAGAATCTTTACACCCTGGTAATTATAATAATGACATCCTCCTGTTCTCCTTGGGGTATATGGAACTCCCACTGAACTCAGTAGATGTTCCACGCATGGAGGGATTGTAGAATCAGGTCCTGGGAATGAGGTGAAGACCTGGGAAAAAGCTGCTATATGGAGGAAATGGGAGGAGGAAAAAAATCACTCCAGGAACAGAAAGAGACGAGGTACTCTAAGACTCAGGGAAGAAGGATCTGATCAGGAGCAGTTCTTTCTTGGGGAAGTCATCCCAATTTACAAGCTTCCACTAATCTCATGGGATTTAAAGCTCAGACACAGTCCTTAGAAGATCACAACAATATGGCAAAGAGGTGAGGTTCTACCCACAATCCTCAAGTAGTTAAAGCAAACTTGAGGGCAAATGGCACAAACTCATATTTCTCACTGGTTGCAAATTACTTTGATTACCTAAAGGGACTCTGAACTTAAAATGCATATACTGTAAACGTATTGTTACCTAGGTTATTAATAAAGACTTAGAATAACAGAAGTGAAAGATTTTTATAAATCTAATTTACGTGTCACCATTTAAGCTCTTTCACTTGTTTACTTTTTGCATGTCTCCACTTGAAAAATGAAAGTGAAGCTAGTTTCACTGTTTGCTTGGGGTTTTGGTAGTGTTGTTGCTGTGGGGTTTTTTTGGTTTGGTTTTTTGTTTGTTTGTTTGTTTTTTACAGTCACCTTCAAGTTGCTGCAATAATTGAGCTTTTAATGCCTCAGGGGAATATTTAAGTTTTGTTGTTAATTTGCGGAAATCCTTCTATTAGTCTTAAATTTTGTAAAAGCTTGTTTTACAATATTTGAGCCAAATTTTAAGTTGGGATTGTCCATTCATCACAAACAGATATGAACAGCATATATACAAAAATAAATTTCTCTTTTATTTTTCTAACTTTAGGCTGCTGCGAGACTAGAAAATAAGAATAAAGTTAAGACCACATCAACCCTTAATACAGTAAACTCCAGTCTGAAATTAGAGTAACTATTGTTGGTAAATACTGAATAATAAATTGACAGACTATAGTTGATATAACACATTTGGACCTGATTCTGGAACCACTGCCAAGCATAGAAATTACTGTCACAACTCTGTGGATCTTCTCCCAGTAGTAATTGCAGTGTTTGGTAGCAAGTATTTGTAGAATCAGGCCTTTAATTTGAATCTATAATGTAAATCTGAGGGGGTGCAGGAACCAATGAGTGAAATCCTGGCTCCATTGACTCCCATTGACTTCAAAAGGACCCAAGATTTTACCCAACAACCAATACAAATCCCTCACTGGCCCCTTTACATGTCTAGTAAAGGGCTTGTAGTTTTGCCTGACTAAGCACAATTAAAAAAACATGTCCAGAAAACAAAAACATAGGCCACTTACCAGACAGGCCAGGCTGCCTGTCTGCCCTTGCTACATCCAGGTCAGCCCCACTTTAGACTGTGAGTCCCTCCTCCTGACCTGTCACACAATCAGAGGCATCCATGCACCGCTTTCTGCTTCCATACTTCTGCAGTAATAGAAGTACCAATTCTCACACACTTCACCTATTGCTGAGTGAAGCTCAGCTGAAGAATCAAGTTCCCAGAGAATAAAAGTACAATACACATTAGAAATAGTCCTACTTCATTGACAGTGAAAATCCTATCAGAAACATACCAGCAAAAAATCTCCCCTGTGGATCCACTTTCCCATCATTAAACCTGTTGTTTGGTTTATCCTGTTCAAGTTCAGCAATAGTGGTTACTGATTCCGTTTCCCAGTTTAAAAAGGCAAATCTGGTTCCCAAGGCAATGACATAACCCCCACACTTCCGAAGGGCCACCGAGCCAACACGAGCATCTGCAAACAAGGGAGAGAGGGGGAACGGGAGAAATTCAGTGAGTGTCAGATCATGTTATATCAGAGGCTCTATATCCTGCTTGACATCACCTTCTCACTAGATGTGCAGTGCCATTTCTTAGCTCTCTAAGGGCATGGCTGAGATCAATAATGGGATGGAGAAAAACTGGTTGAAGCTGAATCCAGGAAAGACTGAGATAATGCGAATGGGGAGTGAGGCACTTTGAAGAACTTGCCACCTCTATACAATTACCTTCCATTCAGATCATTAACATAGCTTGTAGTCTCAGTGTTCTCCTAGGCTCCTCGCTACTTCTAAACTCCTCAAGCACCCAGAGCCAAGAAAAAAATCCATTTCATCTACCACTGCTGGGAAAATTGTGCCCTTTCTTGTTGACTTTGGACTTAGACACAGTGATCCATGCATTTTGAACCTCCACCTTGATAACTATAATTCTCTGTCTTGTTGACTTGGGCCACCTCATACTAAACGATTGTAGGAGCACAGTTCACTTGTCTCAGTGGAAAGTAAAAGGATGGCATGAAATGCTATAAACTACTTGTGACTCTGTACAGGAAGAAAGATGACCACATGTACACTAAGATATCACCACTCGCTGTTGCACAATTGTGATAAATCTTATGTAAAGTATGCCTTGTAAGGTATCATTGGAAAGGTTGTGATTTGTTGAACAATGTTATCTTGTTTATATGTATTATCATTGTGTATGAAGTTATGGATCTTTGCTGTGTGTTTGTATCTTGAACATGTTGTGTTTCTAGGTAACACCCACAGGACAGATTTACATTAAGACCAGCCAGCCATGGTTGATGAGCCATTAAAAAGAATCAGCTCTTCCAGTGGTCCCCTCCTGAGGATGCCTCCGAGAGCATGTAGATAGCTGCCTCATGACTCAGCAAGGGCACGTAGAACACGTCATCCCTGACTCCATGTTTGAGACAGCAACTTTCCATATACCTGGGTTGGAGGCGGGGAGAGCTATCAATGGGAGAATATGACATCATCCCCTTGCCACTTTCCTGCTCTACATCTCTGGATTATGATTTCTAACAAAGAGCTTTGAACAATGGACTGAGGACCCCAATATTTGAAATGAACCAGAGAGACTTTTGCAAACTGGCAGATTTAACATCACTGCTATTATCCTGATCTACAAACTCTGAAATTAACTGTAATGGATATGATTCACTGTAACCTCTTAATAATGCTCTTCCTTTTTATATATATTAATAAACTTTTAGTTTTTAGTTACTAAAGAATTGGCTACCAGCGTGGTTTGGGGATAAGAGCTGAAGTATATTTTGACCTGGGGTGTGTCTTATTCCTTGGAATGAGAAGAATCTAATAGATGTGATTCTTGATTTTAATAATCATTTATCACAGAAGTCTGGTTTCTCTGAGTGGTGCATGAGGGGCTAGAGGGCCTGAAGGGGACTGTCTGCAGCTACATAAAAAACTAGTATAGCATTTTGGAAGCACACATTTGTTACTGGCTTGGTGAAATCTTATGAGAGACTATACCACTAGTTTGGGGTACGTGCCCTGTTTTATGGCAGCCTGACCTGAGATTGGCGCTCTTAGCTGTGTCCCATACTAGGCAGCATGCACTGCTAACTGACAAACTACTAACCTGGGACCGACGTGGCTACTACTCCACTGCATACAAACAACTAACGGCAGAGATAGATCAACTATAACACGGGAAAAAAACAACCTAAAAGGTATAGAAACAAAGTAGCAAACAAATTTTAAGACTCAGCATAGCACTGTCTTACCCACAGACACACTGTGCACTTCATTGGTGACTGAGTTCCAGCGGCAAACTTTCTGTGAATTAATATCTACATATACAAGTGCATTTTCCCTTTCTTCCCATACTGGGCACTCTCCCATCCTGTTCTTCTCCTTCACAACAGACTCAATCTTAATAGAAGACATGGCCTGAGAGGAGGAGAGCAAAAGATAAACCACATGAAAAATTCATTTTAACAAAAGAAGGCTTATTGTGTTGAATTTTTATGGAAACATCATACTTAGAGCAGGAATTAGGGAACTATATAGTCCCATAGATGCCACATAGGATTAGTGAATATTTGGGGAATCCAATACATCTAATCTCCAGTACTTAGATGGGTCACATTATTATCTTAGCACCTCACAATCTAGGACTAGAATATCCTTATTGTGTGAGGATCCCAGTTTTATAACTGGACAAATTACCTTATGCTAAAATTTGATAAAAACTCAAGTGATATTTTCAAACCTCACATTTGCTAAGCAGGCTTCTGGAAAGAGAAAGGGAAAATAGGGAATAAACAAAAAATAGGGAGCCAAACATGAAAAAGCATTAAACTTTATAGTTAGACTAGGTGGGTGAAATAACATATTTTACTGAACCAACTTCTGTTGGTGAGAGAGACAAGTTTTTGAGCTTTTACAGAGTTTGAAAGTTTGTCTCTCTCATCAACAGAAGTTGGTCCAGTAAAATATGTTACTTCACCCATCTTGTCTCTCTCAAATCCTGGGACCAACAGCTACACTGCATACAAACTTTATCATTAACATTCATTTTCATTCATTTTTCTACATGTATTTTCTGATGTTTCCCTGGAGTAATCCCTCCTTCCCTGCAATTCTAGGACATGGGTTTAATATTTTTGTTGAGTTGCCAAGTATTAATTCATACCAGGGATGTAATTATAGTGCAGGAGTCGGGGGAGCAGTGTTTAACAGGTAATAGGTAAAAATAGTATTTCAATAACATAAGATCCCTCTCATATATAGTAGTATCCATCATCCACCAGTAGCTGAAAGCCTGTGCTATCACACAAGTGTAATATGTAAAGTCATATGATAAAAAAGCGAAAACTGGCTAAGAACTCAAAAGAGGGACAGTAGCAGACTGTGAAACCCAGTGATGACTGATATTCTGAACAAAAAGAGCTCTCAACCATGCTGAAAGCTGTTTCCCTTGCTTAACACTGACACAACAGATATTTAGGTTTCAGAGAGATGTTTGGGGTTATTGTGTGTACTTGTTGTGTGGGTGGTTGTGTTGATTTGAGTCTAGGAAGGTTGTGCTGGAATATTTGTTTTGATTTGTGAAGGTGGCAAATGAGGGGTATGCACTACCGTGAGGGGTTCTGTGTGTTTGGAGTTATTGTGTATGCTGGTTGTGTTGTTGTGGGGGACTTGTGTTGGGCAGGGAGAGTTGTGTGGATTTCCGTGGGTAGCAAATGAGGGGTTTATAGTGAGGTGAGGAGCTGTGTGTGTTTGGGGTTATTGTGTGTGCTGGTTGTGTTGCTGTCTGGGTGATTGTGTTGATTTGTATGGGATGGTTGGTTGTGCTGGAAGATTGTGTGGGTGGCAAATGAGAGGAGTGTATTGCGGTGAGGGACTGTGTGTGTTTGGCATTATTACGTATGCTGATTGTGTTGATTCATCTAGAGGGAGTTGTGCTGGGATATTTCTGTTGATTTGTGCAGGCGGTGAATAAGGAGTGTGTGCTGCGGTGAGAGGCTGTGTGTGTTTGGGGTTATTGTGTGTGCTGGTTGTGTGGTTTAGAAGATCTATGGCAGTGGGGCCACGTAATCTGCCATTTTTGTAGTCTCCCTCATACAACCAATTAAATTGTTGCATGCAAATTAGCTACAGAGTAAAGATGGTGGTTGGCTGAGTAACCTCTGATCCCACAGTGATCTAGGCTTTTGGGGTGGCACAGATACATGCCTTGATGTTGCACAGGTACAGTTTGTAAAGCTGAAAATGGCTGAAAACTTTAAAATTGGACAGTAACAGACTGTGAAACCCAGTGATGACTGAACCTGGTGATAGTCTGAACAAAAAGAACTCTCAATTATGCTTGTAGCTGTTTCTATCACTTTACATTGACACAACAGACATTCCAGGCTTCAGAGTGACACACAGCACTTGACTTTGCAACCTGAATAAGCTTCTTGTAATATATTTTTTGTGTGTAATGCCCTAGCTTTTTAAAAAAGCTAACTGAAAAAAATGAAACTCCATTGTGTGGTATCACAGTGACTAGAAATGGGCAGAGAATGATTTTCAGAGGATTTTGAAACTTGGTCTTGTTCCAATTCAGAACAAGTTTGACATTCTCTGTGAAAATGGAATTACTGTTCTCCTCCGAGCTCTACTGGGAGCCTGGGCTCTGGGGCAGTTTTTAAGCCACAAGAGCCCCAACTCCGAGAGAGTCCACTTGGCAGACTGTCTTGGAGCTGCGGATCCTTGAGGCCTGTGCTGCCAAGAAGCCATGAGCCTGGGAAGTAGGGCTCTCAGGGCTTCCAGGATCTTGGCTCCCCATCAGCCCGCCCAATGAGACACTGGGAATTTGAAAGTGGGGGTGCTCCTGCAGTTTGCCAGGCAGGCTGCCGTGTCAGGTGGGAGAGCTGGCCGGAAACCAGGCAGGAGTCTTCTGTCAGAAGCCTGCTCAGTTTCCAGTGTAATTTCATCAAAATCAACATGATCCCCCAGAACATTTTGATTGTGACTAACCAGCAAATGAAAAAATGTTTCATCAAAAAAAATTTGACCAGCTCTAAAACTAACATCCACATAATTCATCAGCCGGATTGAACCTTTAGAACCACTGCCACTTCAGCTAACCGGGTAAGCAAAAGCAGTTGTAGGTTGTCATCCCCTATGTTGACTTGCAGTAGAGGGGAATGGGACACTTTGCCAGTGGTTTTCACAGATATTTGCTTATAGCAGAGGAATGGGGGCCCTCAGGGACCTTGAGTTCCATTACAAGCTCTGGAGGGGAGTATTGTCTAAGGGGCATAGATTCTTTTATCTATTCCCACCCAAAATTGACCCTTTCTGCCCTGTCCCCTCCAACCAGTCCCTCTCATGTCTCTTCCCCTTCCAGGATCCTTGTCTCAGTCCCATTCTCCTGCCTACCCAGTCCCAACCTCCACTCCTCAGTTTTCTCTCTCATCCCATTGCCAGTCTCCTTTCCCAACCAGTCCTAGCCTCCCCTCTGGGCTCACTGTCTAAGTCCCAGTTTCCCCCACACTCATTCTCTCACTCCCAACCATGGACAGTGCGTGACTCCTGCATTTGAGAGGGCTGGGTGTGAGTGCTGGAAGCTCCATAGAAGTTCGGGGGGAGCACCAGTTCCCAGACTGTGCCTGCCCCCTGCTCCGCCCCAAGGCCCACTCCACTCAGCCTCCTCACCCTGAGGCCCCAACCATGCTTCACTCCTGCTCCACCCCAAGTCCCACTCTTGCGTGGCCTCCACTCCAGAGGCTCCCCCAACGCACTCCACTTGCGCCTCTCCACCCCCTCTCCTGAGGCCTCCCCCCGGCTACTGCTCACTCCTCAGAGGTGCAAGCAGCAGGCGGGGGGTCCTCGGTGGAAGAGGTGGGGCAGGGGAGGGAAGAGGCACTGCGCAGGCAGGGCCATGGATGAGGAAGAGGATGAGTGGGAGCAGGGCCAAAGGGAGGTGCACCCCATTCTGTTTGGGGAGACTTAGCCTCCTGTAGCCTCTTATATCTGCCACCCATGCTCCCAACACTTTTTCCCCAGGCTCCTTGCCCAGCCACTTCAGTTCCCCCATCCTGGCTCCTCATCCCATGTCTCTCCTCCCACACTAGCTCCCAGTCCTAGTCTCTCACCCTGGGCTGCTCATACAATATCAATCTCCCCTCTCAAACCTTCCCAGGCTCTTTGACCCAGGATCCCCTTTCCCTGGCCCTTGTCCCAGTCTCTTGGCCTGACCAATCCCAGATTTTCCTCCCTCTGGGGCTGCAATTCCATTCTCCCTGCTGAACCAGTCCCAGCCTCCTCTAACTCATGACTCATATTCCCAGTCTCCACTCCCTCCCAGTCTCCTTGCCCAGCCAGTCCCAGTTTCCATCACCCCCACCAAGATTTTTCCAAGGGTTATAAATTTGGTCACATTGGGGTGTGTTTCCACAGGGATAGCATCCCGGACATAAAACCCACCACTGCTCCAACAGCTCAAGCTAATTTAAAAAAGACCACCAACATTTTTTAATATGGACAAAACAACTTATTTTTCCTTCAACTCATTCTAAGAAATGGCTGAACTGTTTTGGCTGAAATTTTCCAACAAAGTTCAGCCTGAAGCAAACATTCAGTATGGAAAATTTCAGCCCGAATAGTTGAAGTTTGGCAAAGTTATAAGCAACTGAAAATAGGGTGGGAAGTGTCAGGGAAACTGTTCGGCAGGGTTCCAGCGACTTCTGAAACAGAGGACAGTGAATGCCACTAAAGGTCTCACAAACTAAAAGGATACTTCCCAATTCCTGTACACTACACTCTTCTAGAAGGTATTTCAAACCTCCCGCACCCACTGGCCTACTATGATCTTCTCCCTTCATAATAAAAGGTGGAGACTCAATGCTCCCATCCCACTGCGACAAACACCCTGACTTTTTGCTTCAGCTGATAAAACCTTCCTGGACTTCCTTGCCTTCCAGTAGTGACAAGCTGATCCCCAGCTCTGCTACCTGGGGTGTGGTTAGGGTGACCAGATGCCCTGATTTTATAGGGACAGTCCTGATTTTTGGGTCTTTTTCTTATATAGGCTCCTATTACCCCCCACCCCGTCCCAATTTTTCAAACTTGCTGTCTGGTCCCCCTAGCTGTGGTAGTCTTGTAGGGTACATCTACACATCCCATGGAAGCAAATCTCCCAGCCTGGGTCAACAGACTCGGGCTCATGCTACCACACTAAAAATAGTTGTGTAGATGTTCTGGTGCAGGTTGTACTTGGGCTCTGAAGCCTATGGAGAGGGGTGGGCGTTAAAGCCACTAGCACAAGCCCAATCTGTCAACCCCGACTGGGAGGCTCACTGCAGTAGGCTGTGTAGACATACCCCCAGAGGTCTCCACACATCTCATTTTCCAAAGGGTTTCACATTTAACATGCCTAGTCTTCGATTGTAAGATCTATGGGCAGGAACTATGCGGGAGATTCTCAAAAGCACAAACGGCAATTAGGTGCCTAACGATCATTGAAAGTTATTTGCGTTTTTGAAAGTCTCCCCTTTTAAGTCTTCCTCTGTGTTTTGTACAGCATGCCACAGACATTATTTACTAAATCCTTCATATGGATCACGCCTGAGGTGAATGATCAGGAACGTTAACATTCCAAAGAAACCAGTGAACTCTAACATACTTTCATGAATATAACAACATCTGGTTCACTTTTTATGAAGGCATTATACATAATTATATTGACATTTTAGTCTCTTGAAATCATGCCTCAGCCACTTTCAGGGTAGAGGTGGCCAACATGTATCATCAAAATCCTTTGCATATTGAAACATCTTGAAGTTACCATTGCTTTGAGGAGGCAAGAAGTATTTCTGGTTAGGAACTAAAAGCCAAATGATGTCAAAACATGAATTCTGATGTAAAAAAGAAACTGTATAATTAAAAATCTCTTTCCAAGAGTTCTCTTAAAATAGTATTTCTGAATTTTAAATATTTTATGTCTTTAAAAATCATTGTTGTAGCAAAATTTGTGGCTGCAGTATGTATTAGATATATACAAAGAATCTACTATTAACCACAGCCCTCTAAATGTGCTTTTTCCATATCTCTCTCTCTCACACACACACACACTCACACACAGAGCCTCAATTTTAACTTCAGATTGAAATCTTGAACAACAATGCAACAGCTGATATGTTAAGTTTCTGTCCAATTGAACAATAGTCTGTGAAAGATAATTAAGTAATTTTCGGAACATGCACAATTTAAAGAACACTGCATTTTTAACACAGTCAAAAAGCCAGAATATTCAAACCAAACTATAGGGCACAAAGAGGATATGTGATACTATTCAGCTAATAAGGACTAATTAAAGAACACAAATCCAGCAGATGAACCCAAGGACTGGGTTGGTGTCATCTTTCCTATGCTGACCCAGTAAAACTGTCAGCAATTTCAGAGATTAAAAATGTGTAATCATTTATGTTATCTATACTTAGCAGTTAGCTATTTACATTTTCTGTGCAGTCAGCAGTCACATGAATGATGAGGCATGAAACAAGGCCCTGAAAATGGTTTGTTTCATATTGCCAGCAGCAGCAGGACAACCTGAGAGGTGGAAAAGTCTTGCTCAACACTTTTCTGAGTTGTCATTGGGAGCAGAGGAGGAAAATCCAGATATTTCACCATTCAATTTCCCCAATACTAGCCCAGACTTTTTAAATTTAGAGACAAATGATTGGAAGGATAAAATGAGGGGAGAAAGGATTTTGTAGTACAATGTCACGTGAGACCTCAAGGAAGGATAGTTTTGTGCTTAAGATACTGGGTTCTTAAAAATGGTGGTTAAAAAGCCATGTCTACACTATAAACGCTTAGCCAGCATAGCTATACTGGCAGATCCCCTCGTGTAGCGTATGCCAATAGAAGGAGTTTTTCTGTCAGCATAACACTGTGATGCTGCACTTCATATGTTTTATGGAAATAAGCTTATGAGTGTGAATATGATGTAACTGGAATATGCTTTATGCAAAAGGTCTCTTGTATCATAACAAAGGTTATAACCTACTAAATATATTCCTCCTATTTGTATGCATGTATCATTCTTGTATCTGAAGCTAGAAATATGAACTACAACTCTGAGGTCCTATTGTAATTATGCAAAGTGTGGGCCATTAGTAGTGGTTTAGAATGTTGATGGCTCCCATTGACTAGGACAATTGGTTGTAAGTGGCTTATTTACCTACAAACCTTCCTGTGTATGTGTGGGCCAACCCAGGAAGAATGGAGACTAGGGGTCTTACAATGACATGTGACCATGTCACACGATACTGGAATCCATCTTAATCCTTGTACTTTTCCATTGATGAGGCGGGGGACAAGCACAGTCAGAAGATTCCCGCCTTGTGCCAAAGCTATAAAAGGGGGTGGAGCAGGATAAAGGGGGCTGCCAGTCATGAGAAAATCCCTGCTTACCACCTGAGATGTCTGCTGGATCTAACAAAGACTGTACCAGAGGAAAGGATTGGGCCCAGAAAAGGAAGGAGTCTAGTCTGTGAAAGAAGCTTATTGGAACATCTCTGAGGATGAGATATTACCTGTAATCAGTTTCTTAATGTATTAGACTTGCGTGTTTTTGCTTTATTTTGTTGGGTTACTTACTTTTTTCTGTCTGTTATTACTTGAAACCATTTAAATCCTACTTTTTATACTTAATAAAATCACTGTTTATTAATAAACCCAGAGTAAGTGATTAATATCTGGGGGAACAAACAACTGTGCATATCTCTCTATCAGTGATATAGAGAGCGAACAATTTATGAATTTACCCGTATAAGCTTTATACAGAGTAAAATGGATTTTTTTGGAGGTTGGATCCATGGTTGGGAACTGAGGGTCTGAGTGCTGGAGGCAGGTAACTTGCTGAGCTGTTTTCAGCTTTGTAGCTTTGGGGGCATGGACCAGCCCCTGGTCTGTGTTGTAGCAGGCTAGCATGTCTGGCTCAACAAGACAGGGTTCTGGAAGTTCCAAGCTGGCAGGGAAAACGGGCTCAGAGGTAATTTCAGCACATCAGGTGACAGTCCCAAGGGGATTTCTGTGACTGAACTCTTCACAAACACAACCATCTCCCCTAATGACATTAGTTAAATCAGTGTTTCCCAACCTGTGTGCCATGACACACTGTTTTGTCATCAGGCCCAAACACATATACCGCAGAATTTTTGTGTTTGTGTGTTTCACAAGCATTTGTGCCAGGCTCAATTTCACAGCATGGAGCCTACCGGCCTTTCTTTCTTACAGAAAGCTGACTGAAAATTTTTCACCAAAGTTTTTTGCTATTAAAAAAAAATGACTTTTTGACTAAATGGAAGGTTTTGGGGGAAAAAATTCTGTTTTCATCAAAAAATTGAAAACAGAAAGAATTGTTCATTTTTGTTGGTCAAAAACTGAAAAATTGTCATATTTTAAATAAAAGCCTCCAAAAATCCATTTTCATCAAGAAATTTTCATGGGAAAAACACATTTCCCAACCAGCACTACTTTTCTGTTGCCAAGACTAGTGTGGCCATAAAGTTTAATACCATAGTGCCAACATGAAATGAAGCAATGCAAAAAAGTGAAGTAATAACCATAACAACAAAAATGAATGGACTGTTTTCTCACAGAACAATTCGGATGCAATATAGTCAGTCAGTCATCCCAGCTATGAGGCAGCTATGAAAACAGCATCACAATGAAAAATTACAAGTCAGATCGCGCTAGATGTAAATGCTCTGTGAACATGCAAACATGGGGAAGGGAAGCTGCGAAAAGCTCATCTTCACCCTGCCCAACAGCCAGGCACAATTGTGTCCCTGTGCTCTCCAAAGCACATGAAGTGATTCTGCCATGTGCCTTTGAGGTGCAAGACACCCCAATGCAGGGCCCAGGCTTGCCACTCATATGTACCAGCCAATAAAAGTAACCCAGCATGCAGTGAGATGCATGTTTTACCCATTAAATCTCAAATTTTCTCAGGGTAGTGCACCCTCGCACCCCCCATCCCCACCAAAATAGGACTGTATCTATAAAAACAAGATTGAACCCACAATTAGGTGCACGCGCGCACGCACACGCACACACACACACACACACACACAGAGTAAAAGTTTACCTCAACTTTTCTGTCTTTATCTTCAGTTAATTTGCTTCTTGTCCTATTGTTCTGTGAAATAGAAACATTCTGTATTGAAATTGTCAACCTAATGGTATTCATAGATCATGATTATATCCCTCTGCAACACCACCTGTGAGTTCCCTGTTCCTTGACAGTATTTCCCCCCCGCCCCCAACACCAAGGTTACACACACACACACATACAGATCGTTTTATCGTTCCTGACATCTTACCCTCCAAATCCGTATGCAATTATTGTTGGGTTCTTTTACTTCTAGTTTTTTTAATGTGATAGTTAAGACACTGAATTCATATACTAAGGCATATTACTTCCCTGCATGAGATTCATATACTATTATAAATTACACGCATACATTTTATTTACATATTACACACACCAGAGAACAACATTGGTTTGTCAATATGGCATTACAAATATTTACTAATTCTCTCTCCAGCTGACTCCTTTCCTCTTAACTGCCCCACTTCCTCCCTCTAGGTATCCAACTGTACATCTATTACTACTAGAATCTCCTCTTTTTGGACATAAAAAGCATTTTGCAGTTTGACTCTGTCCTCCTTTGTATTTGCCATTCTCCCCCCTTTCAGAGTCAACAACAAATTGTTCAAATTTACACTGTTAATAAACAGGCATAAATGCCACTACTGACCTCTGTAGTATCCCACTTGGCAACGTTCTCTAAATGTCAACTGAAGGATTATCTTCATGTAACTTCCTTCTCTTTCAAAGAATCCCTCTTGAATGAAACTTGGATCAGGAAGATTTTGGATCCCAAGGCAGTAATTACTTTATTGCTTATTTCAAAAGCAACTATTTCTCAGGTAAAGGAATACTTTGATTTTCCCAGGTCGTTTGGAAATAAATACACTCACCTGTGACTATAGATTTCGATCACGAGTGAAAAAACCTTCAGGGCAGAGCAGCTGCTCCTCCTGATATGGCTTTTCCTGTTGTTGAATTCTTGCCCAACCCTACCTGAAATCAATGCAAGTTAGTCTCTATTAAGGATATAGCAACATAAACAAACAAATGCATTAAAACAAAAGTGAAAAAATTCCACTAAACTGGATGAATGGCAGCAGGGTAGGAAACATCAGGGGAAATGACTGCTCAAAAAACCCCAATAAGAAGGGAGACAGATGTGACAGCTGAAGAGTTGGGAGCCTGGAGTGGGCACCTGTGGCGGACCACAAGGGGGAATACAGGTGCAGTTGCCCTGAACTGTGCCAACAGTTACCATCTAAAGGTGGCAGCATTAGGAATAGAACCTAGGACTTCTGGTTTCAGAAACAAAAGTCCTCGTTACTTGAGCTAAAATGAGTAGCTCCATTAGCTGAAAATAACAATAAGGATTTTACCCTTTGTACACTGACTACCAAGAGCAGCAGTGCACAGTCAAGTCAATGGATATGCTAAACCAATCACACTTGGAATGTATTTTTGGATTATTTATTTTTAAAAATTAGCATACGTGTAATTTCAATTTCCCTGTATCCATATGATAATATAGGGTGGTAAAATGTGTGTTTAGTTTGTGTATGTATTTACTAAATTTACACTCAAAGATACTGTTGAGAGAAACAAATGACAATAGTAGTTCCACCGGTATGGAAACCATGATACTTGGTTATCTCTAATAGACAATATAACTTTAATAAGACTACAACTATTAACTCACTGAACTTCCCTTCACTGCTAGACCCTCCCGCTGCAGGTTCTGCCACAGAAGAAGTGATCTGGTTAGCAGAAGTACAACGGGATGAAGAAATGATTTGGCACAGTTCCCTGTTTCTCTTCAAGAGTACTCATGAAATGCTCTAGACTGACCTGCAGTCTATAGAGCAAAGAGAGGTGTGACTGAGACTCAAAGAAGTAAGGGTTACTTGTATCACCCAAAATGTGGATCAACAGCAGACTCTGCACCAAAGTGTTACTGTGCTATAAAAGGCATGTTAGTAAAATACTCATGTCCAGAGTGTCTGCATTTGAACAACACAAAGAGGTAGGTTTGCCAAGGAGTAAGTGGGATTTTATTTTGTTTTCATTTACAGGCTAAATATTTGCATATTGTAGCATGGGAAGAGGGGAAATATACTTGCTGATGTTTTCATGTTCTCCAGTCTATTAGCATCTTTGACTATTTTCCTAATAGCCTCATGAAACCAGTAGAGAGACTTTCTAAATCACTCACACCATTCAACTTCCTGAGTTCTATCCATGCCTGATTGTACATGTTTTCTTTTCTGTGTTGGAAAAGAAAATTCTCTGCCACCTTCAATTTGCTGATTTATATTTATATATCCAGGACTTTTTGGCAATGTGCTGTTGAAATCAGAAATAGCAGAATCCCAAACTGGAGCACAGCACTGATGAGATGTTTAACACCTCATCTCACCAAAAAAATATATTATCGATGTGACATCATTGTCAATTCAGCTGGCATTTCTGCATTCCTAGCTCCAGCACAAACAAGAGAAGTCTTGTAGGATAGGTGTGAGAGAGAGAGAGAGAGGAGTCAGAGTAGCAGCCGTGTTAGTCTGTATTCGCAAAAAGAAAAGGAGTACTTGTGGCACCTTAGAGACTAACAAATTTATTAGAGCATAAGCTTTCGTGAGCTACAGCTCACTTCATCGGATGCATTTTCCGATGAGAGAGAGAGAGAGGAGTGTTGCTGCTATGCAGTGATGAAGCACAGCGCAACACTAACCCCATCTGGCATCCTCTCCCTCTTGCGCTCAAGATCTGAGTTACTTTTTCAGCTAATTTTCTAATCCATCTCACATGCGTGATAGAGTAAAACGGGATGGATGGCAGGAGCAGGTGGGAGGAAAGAGGTTACTAAACAGAAGTGTTGAGACAAAGGAAGGAACAGACAACTGAAAAGATACTAACCAAGAGATGGAGAAGAAACAGTTACAGAAAGGTAGAGGAAAGAAGAGGGAAAAGTAATAAAAAAGATGGGAGAATAGAGGAACATGAAGGTGTGGTCTACATTAGTAGGAGCATTGCCAGTAGAACGAGGGAAGTGATTATTCCACTTTCTTCAGCACAGGTGAGGCCACACCTGGAGTATTGCATCCAGTTTTGGATCCCTCACTACAGAAAGGATATGGATATATTGGAGAGTGTCCAGTGGGGGGCAACAAAAATGATTAGGGGGCTGGGGCACATGACTTATGAGGAGAGGCTGAGGGAACTGGGCTTATTTAGTCTGCAGAAGAGAAGAATGAGGGGGGATTTGGTGGCAGATGATGGAACAAGGAGCAATGGTCTCAAGTTGCAGTGGGGGAGGTCTAGGTTGGATATTAGGAAAAACTATTTCACTAGGAGAGTGGTGAAGCACTGGAAGGGGTTACCTAGGGAGGTGGTGTAATCTCCATCCTTAGAGGTTTTTAAGCTTGACAAAGCCCTGGCTGTGATGAATAGTTGGGGATAGTCCTGCTTTGAGCAGGGGGTTGGACTAGATGACCTCCTGAGGTCTCTTCCAACCCTAATCTTTTATGATTCTAAAGGCAAAGTTGCCTCAGCTTAAATAAGGCTGGCCCTACAAAGTTTCTCTCATTTAACAAAATGTTGGATTATTATATGCAGTGTTGTAGTAGCCATGTTGGTTCCAGGATATTAGAGAGACAAGGTGGGTGAGGCAATATTTTTTATTGGACCAACTTCTCTGTGGAGAAAGACAAGCTTACACAGAGCACTTCTTCGGGGGGATTGTTAGGTACATTGGTGTGGTGCCAAAGATACAGGACTTGCTTTGAATTTACTTGTGAAATGCTCCATAAAAAGAGTGTTCCTGTGAAAGTTTATTAGGCTGTAGATTTATTAGTTTGTAGGGTTTTAAGAATTCCTGTACTTAGAAATGACTGTCTGGTCTCAGAACCCAGTTCTGACATGCTTGCTGTCCACCTGATCTTGCAATACCAAGATTCAGGGCCAAATTCAGCCCTATTGTCAGTAGGTTCTACTGTCTTTACTGGAGCTTCACCTGCTTACTCCACAGCTAATTTTGGCCTTTAATTTTTCACATGCCCCATCACAAAATTAAAGTCAAGTACAATCCTATTCCCAACCATGACACACACTGTTGTTGTTACATCCTGAACGCCTGAGGTTTTTAAAATCCCTAGTTTGTTGCATCTGGGTGAAACTCTAGCAAGCTTAAAGCCCCTATGGACAGAAATTTGCTGTCATGATTGCAGCTAACAGAAAGAGCAAGAAACATAAAAGTCTTAATAGAGTGTTCCTGTTCACACAGGTGGGATTAATCCAGATATTCACACTTACACAACCCACCAAATACTCATGAAAATGTTCCTGAATTGCTGTAGTTTCATTTTTTTCTTATCATGAATGATTATTCAACAAATATTTACAGATTCGTGCTATTTAATATTTGATATTTTCCTATTTAAAAAATTTCAGACATGCAGTGAAGGAAGAGAAACAATATTACATGACTTAACTTACAAACCACACAGTGCAAATAAGTCAACCGCAGTCTACAATCAATCCCACAGGCTGAAAGTTATTTGTCCACACAGTTCAATGAATACTTATAAACAACAACTACATCGAGAGAAAATCAGAATTAGTTTGAAAATGATTCACTAAACCAAAAAAGGGGCTAAATTCACAATGGCTATCTAGAACAGTTTCACCAGCTCTCATCAATTATAAGGGTAAACCACAAAGATGGGTGTTGGGATTCTCTCTGAGACCTTTACCACTTGGCTTATCCAGAACAGCATGTCCATTTCTGGGAGAACACTTCAGCCAGTTCTCCGGGATTCAAAATACTCAATTTGACTCCAGATTTTGTCACTCAGGTTCCTTTATTTGGCATACAGCAAAGCTATGCTGGTTTGATCAGATTCAAGTGTAGGGGGTGGGTATAGGGCATACCACACATCCAAAGTTACACAGAAAACAGTTTTCTTTATATACATTACATTACACATTTTCAGATCGGATTGGTTACTTTGCAGGAACCAATCCTTGTACAGCATACTCTGTCCATATGGAACCTGATCTTTACATTGCAGGTTTATCTTCTCCATTGTCCCTAACATCTGGGTGTTGCTGGTTATCTTAACTAGCACAGACATCCTGACTCCAGCATACTGCTTGCAAAGCCCCTATTTACAACTTAATCTTCCATTCACCTTCTCAATCATGCCCACTAAGAAATGAGCAAGTTTCTTATGTCAAGCCAGGCCTACAATGGGTACAATGATTTATAGTACTGGTCAAATTCTGTACTTCAGTTCCTAATTGTTCAACCAAATTTGGTATGGCATGACATCAAGGTTTTATTGACCTGAGTTTGGGATGGCCACATGGATCATAAGTCATCCCAAACAAATGCTGATAAAAACGGTTATACCATCTGACACCATCAAGTTAGTCCATATATGTTATATCAATGGTTTTCAACCTGGGGTCCGCAGACTTCATCTAAGGGATCTGCAAATGGTTGTTGTTATCATACAACAGTGATTTTAACCATAGTCCATAGACTATGTCTATGATTTCCAAAGGGGTCTACACCTCCATTCCAAATTTTTTAGGGATTCATAAATGAAAAAGGTTAAAAACCACGGTGCTGCATGTTACCAAAAAGTTATTTTAGAGAGACTTAAAGATATGTATATTGGGGTACTATAATTTGCATCTCTCCACCTGTAAGGCCAGATGCCTTCATACAGGTTCTAACTGGAAAATAATGCAGAAAAATTAAACCATTTTCAATATCCTTTCAGAAGGACTCACTGCTGACAGCCATGGTTAGCAATAGAAACACTTCCTACTGTACTTCTAATCCAGTATTAAAACTGTATTTTAAGAAATATAAACCCTAGTCATGTGTGCATAGTGAACATGGAGATAACAAATAATCACAACAAGGTGTCACGTTATCCAACAATAGCCTCATCTGACTAACTCCAGTGGCCCTCTGCTGGGATAAAGACTTCTAAAGAGCTAACAGTCGATTTTTAAAAAAAAATATACTCAAATTGAAAAAGGTGACAGGGATTAAACAGACAATAGACAAAAACCCGGATTAAACTAGTCTGGAGCATTAGGATTTCAAATACATCATTCTTAGTCTATGCCAGGGATCAGCAACCTTTGGCACACAGCCCACCAGGATAAGCCCCCTGACGGGCTGGGCCAGTTTGTTTACCTGCCGCATCCTCAGGTTCGGCCGATCGCGGTTCCCACTGGCCGCAGTTCGCCGCTCCAGGCCAATGGGGGCTGTGGGAAGTGGTGCGGGCCTAGGAATGTGCTGGCCGCTGCTTCCCGCAGCCCCCATTGGCCTGGAATGATGAACCACAATCAGTGAGAGCCGCGATTGGACAAACCTGCCGGCACAGCAGGTAAACAAACCAGCCCGGCCCGCCAGGGGGCTAACCCTGGTGGGCTGCGTGCCAAATGTTGCCGATCCCTGATCTATGCAAATATACTTTTAGGACCAGAGTGCTGACTCCTATGTATACATAAGGTAACATGCTGGCCAAATTCAGAAGGCTAGATGAAAAAAATGTAAACTAAACCCAAGCTATATGCTAGATTTTTTTGTTGGTTGGTTTGTTTATGGGTTTTGGGAGGAGGGAGGGAGACTTGGTGGGGACAGTTGTTAAGAACGGTAGAGATCCTGTACTATGTAAGAATTTGGATCATATAAAACCTGTCTCACTAGGAAATTACTTGTCCATTTTATGGCCAAAGGGTGAGCTGCATCAATATTATCAATAGTCAAAGTGTAACACACACACACACCTTACAAGACTTGCTATTGAAAATTTCAATTCTTGAACTTGGGAAAGAAGATTGAAGACACAAGCATGTAATCCTTTCACATGCATGTGTCATCACCAACAATTAACTTTGACAAAATAGACAAGCAAAAGCATAAAACAACAAAGCAGAAGGCAAAGATGAAAAACAACAAAAATGCAAAACGAAAAATATATCTGAAAATCAAAATACAAAAATTAATTCCAAAAACTAAAATCATCAATTATTAGCCTCCAGTCAGGTATTTCAATGGGGCAAAATGCTTGCCCTATGTTCATACTGGCAGCAAAGAAACACTATTCTGTTCCCAACACATTAAAAATGAGCAATTATGCAAAAACAGCAGTTATAAAAGCAGCAGCAAACCAAGAACATTAAGCATGGGACCCAAAAACCTTAATTTTGTGCTGTAACTAAATACAATTATCAAGATTACCCAGATTTTGCTGAAGGGTTCCCTGTCAAATCCAACTCATTCGGCAATTGGCTGCTCCCTGAATCTTAGCATTTATCAGATAGAAAAATAGCTTAATGTCAGCCTATTACCACCAGCTCCTGCACAAACAAATTGTGCAAAGCATCCTTCACAACACAGCACCAATCTACTGCCACAAAAGCGTTCAAGTTCCTGAACAACTTTGGCCAATCATCTGTCACATAATGTGAATGTTGATAACCTTCCTTCTGCTTTTGGCTAGGATCAGCAAAAACAAAAGACTTTGTTATGAGGGATCATAAACTCAACTGTTATTTCTGAAAGGAAAGCATAAATTTTGATGAACATTCCTTCTCTTTTAATAATTCAATTGCTATTAGAAAAACTGTAAATTTTAATTTTATTTTAAGGAACTCTGAATTAGGGAGTGAAATAACTGTTCACATTTGCACACTTTAAAGCAGGACTTCTTGAAGAAACACATGTATGTTGTGCCAAAAATGGAGTACTTTTTTATAATGAAGACTGCCAAAGCTTGTTCTGTACTATGTAACAGAATGGATATATCACACTAGAGGGGCGGACTGGGTGGCAGAGCCTACACACCTAAGTCATCACTGCATGCTAACCATTGGTTAAGCAATTGCAGGTTAGTCAATATATGCAGTAGCCTCACCCACTGCAGCACAACCACATTGTCAAAATAAAAACACTGCCACTGTATTTGAAGGTGATAAGCAATACAGCTATCTGGGCACATAGTCCCAAGATTCATAGCAACAACTCACCGTGTCGCCCTATGCTCATGTTCACAGGGTGCTGAGAGGCAACTTGTCTGCCCATTCTAAGGATTGTGGGAGGAAATAGTCTGGGGCCAGGAAATCCATTTCCTGGCAGACCCCATGGTACTGTGTGATATGCAGAAGATACAGATCCTGCTCACTCTAATAACCGACAGCTGCTGTTTTTTATGCAGAAGCTTTTTCATGCCTCTGCAGAAGTTGCTGCCAAGAGACAGTGGTGTGTGTTTCAGAGGCTGCTTTTCGCCTGGAGAAGATAGAGGCAGGGGATTACAAACAAACAGAAGGGGACCATGGGGAGATGGAGGCATGGACCTAGCTGATGATGTTTTTCCATGGCAGATCTTTCCCATGCAGACCGCTGCTTCTGAACCAAGGACCACGAGCACACACTGGTGGAACCACGTTGTGCTGGAAACATGGGATGATAAACAGTGGGTCCAGAACTTTTGTGTGGAAAGCCAGGATCCACCTGGAGCTGTGGGAGGAATTTATCTTAGGTCTGAGTAGCAGAACACCTGAGGAGAGCGCTCATATCCACTCCAGAAGCATGTTGCATAGCACTGTGGAAGCTTGCAACTCCAGACTGTTACCAATCTGTTGGTAATCAGCTCATGGCAGGCAAATCCATGATTAGCACAGTGGCCATGGAAGTTTGCAAAGCAATTAGTGCTGTGCTGTCTTCCAAGGTTCTCAAAGCTGGACAAATTTCTGAAATAATTGTGAGGTTTGAATGGATGGGGTTCCTGATCTATGCAAGTGTGATCAATGGCACACACGTACCCATCCTATGCCAGCCATTTCAAGCAAGCGTTCACAGGAAAGGATACTATTCTGGGGTTATGCAGGTCCTTGCAGAGTACCATGGCATATTTATCATGGATACCTGTATTGGACGTAAAAGCAGGGTGCATGACGCCAGGGTTTTCTGGAGGTCTGGCCTATTTCAGCATGGGCAAGTGTGTGTGAGTGGGGGGTGCTGTTCCTGGGGAGACCAGGCTGGGATGGAAGAGAGACAGGACTGGCTGGAGTGTCTGAAAGCAGCCGGGCCCTTCCTGGTCCCAGGGAATGCTTGCCTTAGGAAAAGACAGGCAAACAAACAGTCTGTTTATTGTTTTAAGATTGGTTCTCTCTGAAATGTTTTGGTTCTAAAATAAGACTTTGCTTTAAGAAGGCTGTCTGGACACTGTATTAACCACTGGTCACAGCCCCCGGAAGGACCAGCACTGCATGTATAGTGTCTTAATCAGGCCTGGCTGAGGTAATCACATTTCCATGCACAGAGTACTGCAGCCCACAACTTGGTCTGAGAGCAGAATTGCATGATCCCACTCAGAGAGGTGACAGCTCCGAGGCCTGAGAGAGGGTGCACTCAAGGAGAGCCAGAGGTGTAGTTAGCCCAGAGCTAACAGGAAAAACTAGACTGACACCTCAAATTAGGGCTGCTACCTGAACAGTTTTCGTTCTGTCTGGCTAATTAAAAGATTTAATATGATGGTTTTTTTCCCCCCCCATACTTGGGAGGAGACACGTTTGAGCACACCTCCATAATTCAGACTGCAACACTGTCTTAGGCTAAGCTAAGAAAAATGGTAACAAACATACACATACTGTAAGGCTTTTTTTTGTGTAAAATGGTTCTCAAACATTTTAGTCATAATTAGCTGTAGGCGGCACTAGCACCCTTTTTGTTGGCAGCGCGAGTGGCCTGGGGCTGGTTCTTCTGTGTCTCAGAGATGGCAATCCTACCTCAGGCACTAGGGAGTTGGTTCAGGTCTATCGCTATAATTTAAGAGGAAAGCTCATCCAAGTTACAGAGTAGCAGCCGTGTTAGTCTGTATCCGCAAAAAGAAAAGGAGTACTTGTGGCACCTTAGAGACTAACAAATTTCTTTGAGCATAAGCTTTCGTGAGCTACAGCTCACTTCATTGGATGCATGTATTAGAAAATGCTCAAAGAAATTTGTTAGTCTCTAAGGTGCCACAAGTACTCCTTTTCTTCATCCAATTTAGCTTGTACTGAAGTGTAAGATTAGAGGAGACTAAATATACATGCATGCTGTTGCTTTGAAATCCTCTAACGCTTTACTCCAAACTACTAAATAAAACTGCTTTGTTTAAAGGAAGGCTGTTAGTCACTTCAACACCGATCACAGGTTTCTGAAGGAAAGAAGTGCAGATGCTCAAATCCAGTCTGGTCTGCAGGCTGCTAAGTGGTTGGTGTATACACACACAAGGAGTAGCATACTCAGGTCCCATGCTAAGAGTTGAAGGATTGCGAGATTCCACCCCAAGACAGGTAAGGGCAAGAGCCCTGCCTCAGCGCATCCCTTCAGATGATACCAAAAGCGGGACAGATGTGCAGCTAGCCCTATAACTGTGAGATATGCATAATAAGAGCCACTGTTTTCTGCTAGTTTGTGTTCAGATGTTATATCCTGCATAAGATTTAAAAAAAATACAGCACAGAAAACCAGTTAACTTATACCTTAACTCTAATTAACAAACAAAAAATCTTTGACTACAAATTCCAACTGCAGGCATCAATTGTTGTTTTGATTGCTGGTATTTTAATAGATTAGAAAGTGAATCTTATCAGCTTTACTGTATTCTCATAACATCCAATTTTGATGTTAAAATCTCAGCTCTTGTACTTGGTCAGGAGATTGAGAAACTCAAGCATGTAATCCTTTCTGGTAGTTTGGTAGCCCCAATTCCATAGCAACTGGCATCTTGTAAATACAAAACTGATTGCAATTATCTGGAAAGAGAGATGCACATTTCATTCTGCCACTTACGAGTTGTTTGGTCACCTTTGTTCATTGCAAAATTTCATTGTGCTCCTGAAAAGTGAAGCAAGTAATTATTGTCCTTCCTTCCGGATCTGAAGCAAGTGATAATTACTGTCCTTCCTCCCCAACTGCCATTAAAATCTGTAGCCTATCTGGAATAAAACTGATTGCTTCCAAAACAGATGCTGCTGTTACCCGATATGTGGAAATTTCAATACCCAATCCTGATGGGAGACTATGCCAGCAGTTCACCTTTAAAAAAATAGTGCTCCAAATATTTTAGATTATCCTCTTATCTATCTAGGTTCTTACAGCAATATCCATTCAACACAGTATCTCCAATTCCTCCAAGCCTTCTATGGATAAAATCTCTGTTAGTTTCACAAATTTAGGAGAAGCTCCCAGTAATCCTGATATAGTCCCAATTTCTGTAACCCAGTTGCCCTGGAAAATGAAGCATTTTGGGGGACTTTTATGCCCCTTCAGAAGTTTTTGGTCAACATTGTTTTTGATAAAAAACTGGGTTTTCAACTAAAATTTTTCATGGAAAAAAAAAAAAGTGTTGGCTTTCTGGGAAAAGTTTTGATTTTTCATCAAAAACTCTAAAGCCAAAAACCTAAATATTACATGGAACTTCATGGGAGTTTTAGTTTGGTTGCCTCATGTTCCCATTCTCCTCTATAGGCCAGGCTCCCTTGTCAGACTACATCTGCCATGATGTATGTAGGCCAGAGACACTCCAACAGGGGAGACCATAGTGCCTCATGGGAGATATAGTCTGACCAAGATGCCCAGCGTATAGAGAAGAAGGAAAAAAAAAGTGTAAGAGTCACTGTGGCAGCATTTCCAAATTGAAATTTTACAGTTTTCAGTGGAATTTTTCCAGTATTTGAATTTTTATTGAAAAACTGAAGTTTTCCACGGATTTTTTTCTTCTGGTCAGCTGTACGTGCCACATTTAGGAAGAACCATGACCGGTACTGTATAAAACCTGAAGTGGATAAGACAGATTTCATTGTTGAATGGGGGCGGGGGGGGAAACAAACCATCTCATGTGTTTGTGCAGGTGACCTGTATTAATGCCTCAGAACATAAACAAGGAACTTGAGAGGAAGACAGCTCATCTCCTCTTTACTGCTCTGTGGATAAGAAAAGCACAACCCCTTCACCCCCAATGCTTTGACAGGTGAACTCTAGTGAGATGGATGGACATGGGAGATGTATGAAACCAGGTTCTTCAAGGTGAAGGAGTATATTGCCTGGATAGTGCAAGCCAGTTTGCATTGCCCACTACAGTTACTCTTCCTATTCTGAAGTTACAGGGATGGCTATGTTAAGTAATGCAGTTAGTAGACACCTTTCATAGGCACTAATTTAACCAATAAAAGTCTAAGTTACCTATGAAAACCAACTATATAAAACAAGCTATTTAAAATTAAACATCACTGGCTAAGTTATATTACAGTAACAAATATTTTCTTTACTGTGAATGTACACAGTGGATAATTTATGTGAAGCTTTGAAAGCTTGTTTGAGAGAGATAGCAGGCAAGTGAAGGTAATAAAAAAATTTCATCAGTGACTCAATACACTATAAGTAAGGCTACGATTATGTCACAGAGGTCACGGATCCATGACTTCCACTGATCTCCGTGACATTTTCTGCCCCCGGGCTGGAGCTCCCAGCCCCTGCACTGGTGGGGGCATCCCTGCAGCTGCCCAGCTGTAGTTGGCAGCCAGCAGAGCCTGCAGCTGCTGAGCTGTGGCAGGCAGCTGGGGGATCCTGCAGCTCCCAGCTGTGGTGAGTGACCCCCATGAGAGCTCAGCCACCTCAGGAGTGAGGGGACCCCATAGCCGCCCAGCCTGGGGGCAGGAGGACCCCATAGTTCCCACAGCAGCGGGGGACCCCGGAGCTCCCACTAACCGCAGCAATGGGTGCTGAATCCGCCTCCCTATTTTGTCAGGGATATTTTTTGTGAAAGTCAGGGACAGGTCACAGGCTTCCATGAATTTTTGTTTATTGTCAACGACCAGTCCCTGACTTTTACTAAAAATATCTGTGACAAAAACTTAGCCTTAACTATAAGCTACAAATAGAAAAAGGATGGTAGAGCAAACAAGGCAAAAAATACCACTTTTCAAGTTATATTCCAAAGTTTATTAAGATGAGAATGATTTTAGTGTTATAGAAAATTACAGGAGATATTTAAAGTTACACAAGAGTCCAAGAAAACAAAGAATTTTGAAAAATTTGATGCATTTCAAAAGTTGCTTCATTTATCCATTTCTGCCAGAAGTCTACCCACAGAGCTGTGGTTTCAAATGCAAGAGATGCAGAATTCCAGCTCAAGTACTTCTTTAATATGTTTCTTGCTTAAGCTGCTCCTGCTTTTGGATGTGTACTTTGTTCCGAAGAGTGAATATTTAACCTGCAAATGAATACGGTGGGATTCCTTTCACCCCTAGTCCAGTTATCTATTTAAAAATAAGGGAGAGAAGACAATTGTGATGATTCATGTATCTTTCCACTAGTAATTTGTTTTAGAAGACTGTGACTGACTTGATATCCTGCAATTTTCTACATTACAACCCATCACCAGATATTAATTTCAACCCACTGCTGTTTCCAAAGAACCGTAATTTCTATGCCATGGCCCATTCTCCTGACAACCCTCTTTCAAACACACTTGGGTCTCAGTCCTACAATTGATTGTGTACAGCTACAGGGGTGTGCCTGCATGCAGTCAATTTCAGGATCAGGGCTTTAAATCCACAAGGTCTGTGCAACAGGCTGGCCTGCCCCTATAAGAGCCAGGAGGCCTGGGGCTAGCCAACCCTGTTCAATCAGCCCTGTCTCTGCAACAATTAGCTGCCTGCCAAGCTAAGGACTAATTGTGTCAGGAGACAAGGCTGAAACACCTGGGACCCAGAAAACTCAGTCTGGGGAAGGAACCACAGGGAGCAAGATGGGCTCCTGTGAAAACGCCCTGAAGTAGGGTCTGGAGGAAACAAGGGATTCAGCCCTCTATTCTAGAGCAGGGAAGACTGAAAGGTAGCCCAGAGGGGCTGAATGTATGAGGGGGGCTCCAGGGAAAGCAGCCTGGGAGTCAGTGCTCTATCCCAGAGCAGAGACACTTAAAGATGGCGCCCAGACAGGGCTGGGAACTGAGCCCAGATGATAGGCCAAAGAGGAACCCGAGGAGCGCAAAAGAAGTTTGTTTGAGCTTCTGAAGGGGGCTGAACTCAGTGACCCAGCTGGAGAGCTGAGTCACATGAACCTCTGGGAGAAACAGAAAACATAGGGGAGAGAGAGTTGAGGCGGGAGGACATGTGCAGCACCACACTTGCTGAGCAGAGGGCGCTACAGGCATGCGTGCCCTATGCCAGTCACCAATTTAAAAAACAAACAAAAAAAAATCCTAGCAAACTAAGTTATAAATAATTGTTTGGTAGATAAAACAAAAATTCTCTACAAGTTTTTACCCTGCTAAAGTTGGGAATTTTTTTTTAAAAGTAGGGGTTTTTTTGGTACAGAAAATGATGATTGTACAAGACATTAGCTATGTCAGTATTGTTACAAGTTTAGAACCAGTCTACCATGTAAACATGAAAAGACTAGCAATTTTCTAAATAAAGCAGTAGGGACCAAAAAACTGAAAGTCAAAAAACCAAGAACAATAGTTTTAAGTGATATGGTATGTTCAGACTGACTCCCCACCTGCCTTCAAATCAAAATGTATAAGAAAATTCTTTCTGGCCTTTTAAAAGAAAGGAAATAATTTAATCACCTTGAAAATACCACCAGCCTGCGGTTGCCGTGAAAACGATTCATCATCCATTCCTTGACATGCAGAAGTCACATACATTTCTGAATAATCCTTTCCACCAAAGCAGCAGGAAGTTGTCTTGTCAACAGGCAGCTTCACAGTCTGGATTCTTTTTCCTGGAGGGGGAAAGAAAGAAAAAAAAAAAAAAAAGCTTTTTGTCGATTTATTTTCTACAAAGAATTTAACAAGATTGCCAGTAACCAGCGTAGAACCCTATGTTGCACAGAAATGACAGGTTTGGGATGGAGGGAAAAGGGGGAGACCTGTGTAATTTAGCAGGTTGTGTGAGGCTGGGAAGAATTCAAAGTTCCATTCTTGATTCTGTCATTTACTCCCAGTTTAGCCCTTGGCAAGTTACTTAATCTCTGTTTCTGTAAATGGGGCCTGATCCAAAGCATACTGAAGTCAGTAGGTGTCTTTTTCCATTGTGTTAATAAATATTAGCCTTTCATTATTTTTGTATGTTAAACTCTCATAATTCTGTTACCCCAAATCCTTTTTATGTTATGTGTCTATAAATGCAGTCCCCGTATCTACGAAAGTGAAAAATTCTATCCTTAAACTGAACTTGGTACGTGAGCAACGCTCAGGAATGTATCTAATTAAATATTGTGATGTACCTAATTATTCCCTGCATCTCTCAGTTTGTGAGAGAGTCCAGATGACCAGGAAGGTACCCCTCAAAATTAATGAAGGGATCCTACAGAAAAACAAGACGGGGTACTTGATAAAGGGTGCTTATTATCCAATTAAGTTCTGAGATTGGTAAGAGGTATTTGTTATTGCAGATGTTCCTATAATGAATGAAATAATGGCCCCCTGAAAGATGTTTTAAGTTTTAACTCATTAGCAACTGCCTGTTGGCATAGCTGTCAGTAATAATGACTGGGTCAAAAATCCCTTTGGGTTATCAATCAAAACTGAGATACCATAAAAAGACATTCTATAAGTAACGAGGTAAACTGAAATATCAAACTGTACACATTGTGGGAAAGTAATTTTTCACTCCAAAAGGAATTTCTTTATCTCACACCCTATAAAAGGAAAGATTCTGGAAGTTAAATTGCAAATTAAAACTGCCAGCGTTCCACCACTCACAGCAGTGTCAGCTTTTCACCATTTACAAAGACTGGTAAAGTAAACTTTGCTTCTGTAGTCTGCATAGTGCTGTATTACTCTTTGATTGATAATCTTTAAATAATTCCATCTGAGCCTGTTATTTTGACATCTCGCATTATTATTAAATTCAAACATGGAACAATAGGCTTCAATGGGCTTTGGATCAGGCCCACATAAAACAGGGATGATAATGATTATCTGAACTTTGTAAAGCACTCAAATGTCTATACAATTATTACAGAGACTCAGGATACTGACATGCCAGTGGTCCATTTAGCTCAAGTATACGGTTTCTGGCAGTGGCCAGTACTAGATGCTTCAAAAGAAGCTTCAAGAAACTTCATAATGAAAATATATACCGGGGAAATTCTTTTTTAATCTGAAGCAGTAAGTGCTTGTCTAAGGCCCTGAATCACGAGGGTTTATACCCATTACATATTTTTATTCTATTTATCATATAGATATTTCATACTTTTATTGAATTCTGCTGAGGTCTTGTGTTTTCTTTAAATACATTTCCTCTCTCTCTCTCTGCCCTCCCCTCCCCCCCGCCACCAATGTTGGTAATCCTTGCAGGTAAAAGCAATGTAATAATGTATTGAAAGTTTAAAATACAGCATTTTATGGTGAAATACTTCAGTAGTAAAAACTCATAGCTCCGCTGTAGTCAAAGGGAGTTTTGACATGACTTCACCAGGCCAAGATTTCATCTTTGTATTTTAAATAAACAGAAAGTAAACAAAATTATTTTAGTTGGCAAAAATACTTTGTTGGCTCACCCAACAAGCTATTCTTATTTCCTTTTCTAAACAAAGTACCAACACAAACAACAACAGTTACTTGGTCCATGTTTGATAATTAAGTCCTTAAATGAGATTTCAAAAAAGGATGAGTGAGATTTTTCCATGTCTCATTGAAACACTTTGCAAATTTCTTGTCACAAGAGTTAGATACATTTTAAAAACTGTCTTAAAATTAATCCCACGAAGATAAGTCTGCTTCAGTAATGGACAAAAAAAGATTCCCATGTATATCCTGAATAGTCCACATGGTTTGAGAAGCATCCTGGGCTCCCTGCATCTATATAATAAATAGCATCTTACATTTTTACAATACCTAAAATAAACTGACAACTGAGGGCATGTCTACACAGCCCCACAGTTCAACTATGGGGGTGTGAAGTGCAGCACACTCTACTATGCTGCGCTGTAACTGCAAGTGCAAACTAAAGGTTCGTATTTTGTCTGAACTATGCAAACTAGATATCTCTTGGTTTGTGCTTGCAGATACTATAATTCCATCTCACCACTATTTAATCCAGTTATCTCCAAGGATTACTTAAAAAAAAGATGCCAAATAAACAAAAAGAAAATGAGTACCTGTGGCACCTTAGAGTCTAACAAATTTATTTGAGCAAAGTGAGCTGTAGCTCACGAGAGCTTATGCTCAAATAAATTTGTTAGTCTCTAAGGTGCCACAAGTACTCCTTTTCTTTTTGCGAATACAGTCTAACACGGCTGCTACTCTGAAACCAAATAAACAAGTTTCCTAGTCTATCCACCTCCACCCAAATGCTCCCAAATCCAAATTTCACTGAGTAAAACCTGAAAATCCCCTTTCTAAAAACGTCCCATCTTCACCTTAGCCCAATTGTTTCATGAATTTTTCTGCCACTGGCTAAAAATAATATAAGCCACAGACCCTTTTATCAGCCAGTTTGCCAATAAAAAGCCTTCAATTGGCCATTAACTACAGAAACGAAAGACATCTTTGCTTAGTCCAAACCGACAAGGTGAGAATATTAGCAATCTAAAATAAACTAAAGAGATATGTATAGACTAAATATATCAGGTTAAACCCCCGGGCTTTCAAATGTGTAGTCTAAATAAGACAGTAACACCACACTCCTTTCACTGAGAAGGACAGGTAGAGAGGACCATCTATTCAAATAGAGACAACAAGAAAACAAAATTCTAAAATGGAGTGAAAAACCCTCAGAACAAAAACCCATCCACACACAAACATACTGTCAAGTGTCAAATGTCCAAGCCCACATCAGCCAAGTACATTTTGACTCCAGTTCTCCATTGACCTAAACACACTATAACTTTCTCCAGAGAAGAAAAACATAGGAATTGTCACTCTAGATCAGAATGATATCCTATCTAGTCTGATATCTTGCCTCCAACAGTGCACAGCACCAGATACTTCAGAAGAAGGTTAAAAAAAACACTATAGTGGATAATTGTGGAATAACGTACCCAAAGGGGAAGTTTATTCCTTAAACCCATCAGTTAGTGGTTTCCTTATGCTCTTACATATGAGGGTTTACTCTCTTTATTAAAAAACAAGCATCCTAGCTATATAAATGTTTAATCCATTCTGCTCTTGGACTCAATTCTATTTCATGCCAGTGAGTTCCACAGGTTGTGTTTAGGTAGCATTTCGCAGCTTTCAATATGTTACAAGGGATTTTCAATGAAAATGGAAAGTACTTGGAAATGGAATGGAAAGTACCGCTACAGACTAGGGACCGAATGGCTCGGCAGCAGTTCTGCGGAAAAGGACCTAGGGGTGACAGTGGACGAGAAGCTGGATATGAGTCAGCAGTGTGCCCTTGTTGCCAAGAAGGCCAATGGCATTTTGGGATGTATAAGTAGGGGCATAGCGAGCAGATCGAGGGACGTGATCGTTCCCCTCTATTCGGCACTGGTGAGGCCTCATCTGGAGTACTGTGTCCAGTTTTGGGCCCCACACTACAGGAAGGATGTGGATAAATTGGAAAGAGTACAGCGAAGGGCAACAAAAATGATTAGGGGTCTAGAGCACATGACTTATGAGGAGAGGCTGAGGGAGCTGGGATTGTTTAGTCTGCAGAAGAGAAGAATGAGGGGGGATTTGATAGCTGCTTTCAACTACCTGAAAGGGGGTTTCAAAGAGGATGGCTCTAGACTGTTCTCAATGGTAGCAGATGACAGAACAAGGAGTAATGGTCTCAAGTTACAATGGGGGAGGTTTAGATTGGATATTAGGAAAAACTTTTTCACTAAGAGGGTGGTGAAACACTGGAATGCGTTACCTAGGGAGGTGGTAGAATCTCCTTCCTTAGAGGTTTTTAAGGTCAGGCTTGACAAAGCCCTGGCTGGGATGATTTAACTGGGACTTGGTCCTGCTTTGAGCAGGGGGTTGGACTAGATGACCTTCTGGGGTCCCTTCCAACCCTGATATTCTATGATTCTATGATTCTATGATACTTGTGTTATAAGAAAGGGTAAGAAGGAGCAGCTAACTTACTTTTTCTACACCAATCATTCTTTTGTACACCTCTACCATGACCCCTCTTATTCATCCCTTCTGTAAGCAACCCTAATCTTTTCAATCTCTTCATTACTTTAAATTGTCATCATCCATCCCTGAATGGTTTTTATTTCTGCTATTTTTAACATAGTTTGAACAGAATAGAATAGAACAGAACACAGTATTTCACGAGTGTACCAATGATTTTTATGAACATTTTCAGTATTATTTTCTATCCTATTTACCATTCATCCACATTCTGTTTGCATATTTGACAGCTACTGTGTATTAGAGAGGTTTTCATGGAGCTGTCCACAATAATGCTCAGATCTTCTTCCTGATTAGTAAATTAATTTAGAATCAAGCAATATGTATAGACAAATTGTGCAATTAAAATCTTCCTTTAAAATACGTATTACCTTGTCTTTGTCAAAATAGAATTTCATAGGCCATCATGCTGCCCATTCACCTAGCTTTGTCGGGTCTCTCTGTAGTTCCCTGCAGTCTTTTCTGGGTTTGACTAAACTTAATCATACCTCTCAACCTGCCAAGTCCCAAATGTAGGAAGTTACATGTGACAAAGACTCAAAATGAGGGAGGCAAACACCTGAGTGTGCACTCATGAATGATTCATGCTGGAAAGTTAAAATGCTGTGAGACTCTAAAGAACTTTATAACCTCCATTCCATGATTCTATATTTATGGTGTAAATAATTTAAACAATAAAAGTGAGTGGAACATAGGTAACCTTTGTGCATGCGTCAAAAGGGGGTACTAGCTAAACAAATTTGTGTCATCAGCTATTTTTGCCACTTCACTACTTACCCCTTCTTCCAGACCATTTACTGATACAGTAACTCCTTACTTAAAGTCGTCCTGGTTAACATTGTTTCGTTGTTACGTTGCTGATCAATTAGGGAACATGCTCGTTTAAAGTTGCGCAATGCTCCCTTATAACGTTGTTTGGCAGCTGCCTGCTTTGTCCACTACTTGCAGGAAGAGCAGCCCGTTGGAGCCTGCTGGTGGGGGCTTGGAACCAGGGTGGACCAGCAGCCCCCCCCATCAGCTCCCCTCTCCCATAAGTTCCCTGTGCGGCAGCCACCCAGCAGGCTACCAATTGCCGGGCAGTTCAGCTGTCCCTCCCCGCACTGCCGTGTGCTGCTCCTGCCCTCTGCCTTGGAGCTGCTTCCTAGAACCTCCTGCTTGCCGTGCAGGTGGCGACTAATGTCAGGGTATCCCCCTTTCCCTTCCGCTCCTGCTTCCCGCTTCTTTACCCCATCTCCACGGGGGGGGGGAAACGGGGGATGAGATGGACATGACAGGGCTCAGGACAGGGGAAGCTTGCTGGCAGCAGCTGCTGTCTCAACTTGCTGATCTACGTAAAAAGGCAATGTACTTAGAGGGGCAATATGCACTTCTCTCTCAAACACACACACACCGTGTGTGTCTGTCTCTCTCTGCCATGCTGTCTCCCATCCCTCCATTCGTGCTGCCTTGTAGAGTGTGAGGTTACATTAACAATGTGTTAACTCTTGAGGGCTCAGCCGAGTGCTAGTTCATCATTTAGCAGTAAGCCATTCCCTGGGAAGTATTCCACTCTCTGACTTCACCACCTCACCCAAGCTTCACAATTATCATTGCTGTGTAAAGTATTAAATTGTTTAAAACTTATACTCTGGGTGTGTATAGATAGACAGACAGAGACAGTCTTTTGTCTGGTGAAAAAAATTTCCCTGGAACCTAACGCGCCCCCACCAACCCATTTACATTAATTCTTATGGGGAAATTAAATTTGCTTAATGTCGTTTTGCTTAAAGTAGCATTTTTCAGGAATGTAACTACAATGTTAAGCGAGGAGTTACTGTATTGTAAACACTGGTCTCAGACTGAAAAATGTAAGACTACTAATTCATACAAATGTAATAATCAACCAAAGGCCAACAAATGTGGGGAATTATAGAAACAGTTCAGCTACACTACCATCTAATGGCCAAGTTGGAAAAATACTTGTGCAGCTTCTAGTACTTAATGAATATGTAAAAACCCATCTCAAACCTGTCATTTTGGCTGCTATCAGAACTCTTCAGTGGATAAACATATAAAAATGTGTAACAGAAACTAGCATGCTGATCACAAAGGTTACATATCCATGACAAGTCTAACTTTTAAAGAGGAAGAACTTTAAATGAAATCATCCCACATCATTTTTTGTAGCCACTATCAAAAGAAGATGTAGATATGTTTACAAAATTAGTGTTGGAATGAGCGTTTAACATAAGAGCTGTTCATCCACAGTAGATTATGAGTACAGACACTTCCAGAAAAACCAATTATCCAACTAACCCTTAGCTTATTTAATGCAAAATTTCATTTCATCCTCTGACAGGAATTACCTGTCTCAGGATCTAGACGGATCACTCTCCCTCCATCGTAACAGGCTACCCAGAGTTTGCCTTCTGTATCAATACACATTCCATCAGGGATGCTTTCTTCCTTTTCTAGCTTGTACATACTCCTGCGATTGGCTGCAAAAGAAAATCAACAGGCATCATACACTAAGTGAGATATTAAGTTATTGTGAGTTAACATTTTCCTAAGTCATACTCCTAGAAATAGCTAAGAAGGATGATTTTCCAATGCTGCAGTGAATCCAGCTCCCTGCAGTCTTGCAGATGAGAGAGAGTATATAAGACCAGTTTGTTTCAGTTTGACAGCCTGCAAGTCAGTTTGACTGTCAAACACACAACAATTATTTTTGGTACTCTCTTCTGATATGTCAACCATATTTTTCCCCTAAGTATAAATTAGGGAACTACTGAATATATTATAGGAATTAATAATTTGTGTATTCCAAATTTGACTCTTTTCCACCTATACAGCATTTTATAAGCTGTCTGGGCCATTTCATAATTGGATTTTTTCAGTCAAACTTAGAACTGGAGCCATCTCAATAAAGAGATTCCCAGAACACACCACTAATTGTTCCAACACAAAGCTGACATTCAAATATATAAATCAACAGAAAGTTAGAAAAACCATAAACTCAAAGAGACAATGTCAATTTTAAAAAAATTGCACTTTAGATGAACATTTTACCACCCACTATTATTACAAGATATTAACAAAAGAAAATCCAGCTGTTCTAGTTTGTTTATTCTGCGTTTTGACAATTGACTGTCATAGAGTCAGTTTGTTCATAGGTTTCCTCCGCTGCGTGGGGCTTTTTAATATAGAAAAATGTGACTGTAAATCACAAATATGGTAGTGGGACGTGGGGCAGACATTGTACCTAAAACTACTTTAAGCTCAATTTTAAAACTGACCAGATTTCAAACTGATGGTGTTCCTTTAAACCAAATTATTATGGTTCATGTCACTTTAAGTCAAATTTTTGGAGTCCAAGTTGGAGGATTTTTTCCATTTGCCCATGCCTGTGAAAATACCTTGAGGTTATGGTGGTATTTTTTTTGTTTTGTTTTTTTCCCCCATAAATGAGGGAAAATGATGTTTGAGTTACTGCTTTTCAGCAGTTGGTTGGCTCTCTATGATCTTCTTCAGTTAGGGATTTCCATTTTAAAACAATATATGAATGCACACACTATAAAAGTATAGCACATTTTATATGCTGAAAAGATGCATTACAAACTTCTCTGCTAATGCACCTACTGTTTTATAATAACAGGTAACTTAGCCACTGGAGGAAAATGAGGCAAAAATGCTTCACACTTGATAACACAGGAACATTAGAAGTGAATTGTGAGTGTATAATCAATGAATGTACAATTTACAAGCTCAGCATAGATTGCAAAGGATAAAATTAATTTTAACAATTATTCAGGTCAATTATTAAATATATAAATTTAATAATGTCCTAATATGAACCAACCCATATAATTAATCTGAGCCAGGAACCTACTTAGATGAGCTGTTTTTTTAACCCAGTTTCTGCTAACTTGTTTTAAACAGAGTTTTGATGTCCAGAATGGATGAAGCCAAACCACATTTAAACTAACTCAAAAAATAATGTTCTAGGACCACAAGGGTAAGTAGGGCCTGGGTCACAATTGATTTTTTGCTTAATAGTTGAAAGAAAAAAACTGCACAGAAAGTAACTTAAAAATATTTTAGCATAAGAAAAGAATTCATACAAATTTTTCCTGTTTGCAGATCATAATCAAAGGCATCCACAGAGTAGGACAGGCTATCAATGTAAAAGAAAGTCTTGTGATCCAGTGACCAATCCAAGCCATTAGAGATGTCCACCTGATCAAAATGCTTCACTACAGAATGATCAGGGAAGAGTGTATACAGAGCACCTTGGTGTCTCTCTAGCACAGCAGGTCGAATCTCCTCAGCCATGGTACCTACAAAAATGAGAGGGTCATTCATTAGAAAGCATAGCTTCACAGAAACCAAATGGACTCCTTTTACAGTGGCAATGACTCCTCTTTGACATTACTTCCCTCAAACTTTGACTAGGTTTTCTCCTTTAAACACTCAAAGAAGAGATTTAGTTAAAACCAAAAGGGAGAAGGCAAATTTGATTGAGTGCATTTAACAGAGCATGATAAATAAAATTAAAGATTTTTTAAAAATTGTGGCTGCAAAGGAGTTAAAGGCAATCATGCTAGCATTGTTAATTATCCAGTGTTTTCAAACAAACAGTTGTCACAATTTAGTGCCCCCCCCCCGCAACAATAGGAAAAAATTGCACTAACTAGTATCAGGGCTACAAAAGTCTTAAAATCTTAAATGACAAGTTATGCCACAAACAGAGATAGTTTGGCGGGGGCGGGGAGGGTTCGGTAAGAGAAAATTGAAGTTAAACCTTGAAATTTCAAATGTATATCAGACACACTCTCCCTGTTTTGAAAACACTTTGCTGTATGCTTAAATTGTTTTTGAAAATATATCTATATTCAGTGTATGGGAAAGCAATAATTTGGCATGGCAAGTTTTCCACTGTAAACATATTTGTATTGGTATTTTCCAAGTGCATTCAAAACAAATCATGAATGCTAACATCAGAGACAAGAAAATAATTTTTATAAGAGGAAAGCTCTAAATAAGAACTTCCATTAAAAAAAAAAAAAAGAATAGAGCAGAGCTCTGGTGTGATACATTTTTAAAAGTGGATTAAATCAATATGGTATTTTAGAATTAATATTTGCTATGGTTTGAAAGTAAGACGACAACCATGACTTGAAAGACAGACACTTCCTACATCTGCCAGGGTTCTTTATAAATTGTCCCTAAAATCTTAGGAAAAATGTACTGAGGAGCACTGGAACTATGTCCAACATACCTGCAAAAAATCTCCCTGCAGGGTCCACTTTCCCATCATTGAATCTGTTGTTTGGTTTATCCTTGTCAATGTGAACAATGGTGGTTACTGACTGGTCTTTCCATTTTAAAGCAGCAAACCTGGTTCCCAGGGTAACGACATAATCCCCAGATTTCCGAAGGGCCACGCTGCTAACAGGAGCATCTAGAGACAACATAAGAAAATGGGGTTGAGGGGAGAAGTAAAATACTGTAACTGTAGATAAAAAGCAGTCAGCCACCTGTAACCAATCTATGATTGCTCATCACATTCATAACCAAGGTTGACAAATATTTCATTCATATCCAGATGCTATTCTTCTATTTGTGATGTATTTGGCCAAGTACAGCTCAAGCAAAAGCACAAATAATAATTGATAATTAATCTCACTTTAATTAGTCTGTGCCTTCCTGGGTAACATGGTATATCTGTCATTCACCATGACACACAAGAAGCTTGTATTGTATGTACATGTTTATGCACACTTACGGAATTCCATTAGTGAGAATTACAAACTAATATTGCACACACAAAAGTAGTCAAATTATATATTGAATTAATGTATAGACTGCAAGCTCCTTGGGGAAGGCATCATATTGTCCTGTGTGTGGGTTGGTAGGTAGGTATATAGATAGAAGTACCTAGCAAGAAAGGATAATCCAATGGTTAAGGGCACTAGCCTTGGTCTTGAGTGATCTGGGTTCGACTCCCTGCCCTAGCAGACTTCCTGTGTGACTCTGAGCAAGTCATCTCCTCTCTTTGTGCCTCGGTGCTGTACAATGGGGTTAATAGTACTTATCTCACTAGGGTATTGTGAAGATAAATGCATTAAAGATTGTGTGGTGCTAAGAATCTACAGTAACGATAAAGTAGGCAGGGCCTTTGGGGGCTACTGCAATACTGCTAATAGTATTGTTATTATTATTTATTTATATTGCAGTAGACCCTAGAAGCCCCAGTCCTGAACAGGACCCAATTGTGCTTGGCACTGTACAAACATAGAACCAAAAGTTTATATGGAGAACGAAGAGTTGATCAGATATACTATAAATTAACCATCAGGATGCATATATTATTTATTTATATTGCAGTAGACCCTAGAAGCCCCAGTCCTGAACAGGACCCAATTGTGCTTGGCACTGTACAAACATAGAACCAAAAGTTTATATGGAGAACGAAGAGTTGATCAGATATACTATAAATTAACCATCAGGATGCATAAAAAATATTTTTTGTAATGTATTTTTATTTAAATTAAAAAGATTTTTCTTTTAAAAAGAAACCTGTTTAAAATTATGTTATAATTTCAAACAAACTATATTAAGGTCTAAACTATAATCTACTAAAATCACTTAAATTAATTTTAAAAAGATAATATTCAAGAAGTACATGTTCTCTGCTAAAGATTTAAAAGGAAGTCAAACCACCGAACTGGTGAAAGTGGCTGAATGAGCACCTGGAACCAGAGTTCACTGAAGTTCTAAGCCACCTTTTGAGAGCAGCACCCTCTCCTGCAGGTGCAGAGAGAATATTTTCTTAAATTTCAAATTTATTCAACTAATTCAGCTCAATGACTAGCTCAGTCAAAGTTGAGAGACCGACTAGGAGTTGAAATTTCTTGAAAAAGCAAGAATGCTTGTTTTCCTCTTCCAATCTATGAATAAAAATCAGGTGTGAAAGGAGGAGATCTTCCAAGATTTTAGAATTAGTAGAACATGGTGACCAGGAACTGTCACTTGAACTCAATAACTACAGATAATACTTCCTTTCTTTAATATACTGAGCTAGTTTTAAATGCAAAACTAGTTTTGATAAACTTATTATACAAGTATCAAGTACATGTAAGATAAATTTTCTTAATTAAATAAAATTTAAAATGCTGTTTTCGTGCACTTAACTGAATTCCAATTTCTATACAAATGCAGCTTGACACAAAATCATGAGTTAAAAAAAATCTAAGTAAATAAGAAATGCGCCATTCATCATTTTCTAACAATAAAAAAGGTAAAAAATTAAGACTGTGAATAAATGCATGTTAAGCTATGTAAATGCTTAAATAAAATATGTGCATATATATTGTATCCTTCTGGTTAGCAAAAAGTACCAAATTATATCAACCACGGAGAATCATCCTTTCTTCAGGAACATAGCTAAAAAGTACAAATTCAAAACAAAATTAAAATCAATTATTTAAATAAGATTTCCCAGTTGTTGATTTTAAATGAGGGTTAAAATCATGATTTAAATTGCTTTGATTGAACTCAATCCACCGTTTACAGTAGTGTGAAACCGAGTTTACCACAATAATAAATTTAAAAAATAAATGTGCAAGGTAAGATACTTACTGAGTTTCCATTTACATACTACAGCTAGTTGCTACTAAACTGATAGGCATGTTTGGATAGATAAACATAATACAGTACATAAAAATAGAGAAGACAAGGCAACGCAGATGCTCATTTTCAAAACTATTTCTGTAATACAGTGGAAGCTAATTGTGTGTTAGAACATCCAAATACCATTACTGTATTTAACTAAACTTAACATGAGTTTTTTGCCCATATTACCCCCTGACCCCAGAGCACCCGCGGCGCCCCCGGGCCATTCCCTGCCCCAGAGCACCCAAGATTTAGTCAGGGGTATATAGTATAAATCATGGACAGGTCACAGGCTGTGAATTTTTGTTTACTGCCTGTGACCTGTCCATGACTTACTAAAAATACCTGTGACTAAAACGTACCCTTACTCATGACATGGGATGACAGCTTAAGATGTACCTAAGCCTAAACTCACTGCCCCAGTTTAATTTTACATGAGAGAACACTTCATTATTATAAAATAGCAATTTGCATTCACATGGATTGAAATGGCTACAAACACAGATTAAAGACGACTGGAGAAACTGTGTGACAATCTTACCTTAGGAAGCTGGGGAAAAGAATGAGCTACTTACATAAAGAGAAACATGGAACACAGACAGAAACCAAAATGGGCCCACAGAACAAAAAACCTTCAAAAAACTTTAGAAAAATTAGGACAGCAAAAGGGAATCTCACCTCACTAGGCTATTCAACTGACATGATCTCCCAGGACAACATGGAACTTATGGCTAAAATCCACTAACTGTAACTAAGATGTTTTTAAAAATAGGTCAGGCTTAAAGATCTTAAGGCTGTTTCACTCTTTATTGGAACCCTGAGGTGATAACCATAGAGTTCCTGTAAAAATACTTGAAGTGGAAAAAAAACTAAATGTATAAAAAGGAGTTGCTATAGAACAGAAAAACCCAGAGTAATACATATTGCAGCAGCACCTAATCAGTATCAGAACTCTAATAGGCATTGCAGTTCAACACACACACATACAAAGGGTCCCTGCCTTAAACTGCTTACAAATACCCACAATAAAAAGGGCTGGGGAAGATATCAATGGTAGCAGATCTTCCAGTGGAAAGATTTTTCCATCAGATTTCTCAGACAAAGGCAAGATGTTGTGCAGGTCTTTCAGATGCTGCAAACTGAATATGTGTTTTACTTCCTTTTACCTTTTGGCCTAGTCTACACTAGAAAGTTAGGTAAGCATAACAACATTGCTCAGGGGTATGAAAAATTCATCCCCTCCGAGCATTGTAGTTAAGCTAACCTAAGTCCCCATGAAGACAGTGCTACGTCAATGGAAGAATTCTTCCATTGACCAAGCTACCGCCTCCTGGGGAGGAGGATTAGGCTATGTCTACACTACCCACATTACAGCATGGCCATGGCAGCGCTGTGACGTGAGCAGTGTAGTCACACTTTATCACTGTAGGAGAGCTCTCCTGGAGATTAAAAAAAAAAAAAAACCCACCTCTAATGAGCAGTGATAGCTTTATTGCCGGGAGCTTCAATAAAGTGCAGTCTATACTGGCACTTTTCAGAGCTAAAACTTGTCGCTCAGGGGGGTGTTTTAGCGTTTAGCAAAAGTTTTAGCGTTGAAAGTGGCAGTGTAGACACAGCCTTACTTACGCCAACATAACCCTCCTGTTGGAGTAGGTAGTGTTTACACTGAAGCACTGCAGCTGTGCTGCTGTAGTGTTTTAAGTGTAGAGAAGCCCTTCTATGCTGTAAATCACAAAATGGAAGACTGTAGTCTTTGCCTCTGAAAACATATATAATCTACTGCACCTTTAGTGTACCATATGCTTTGTCTATGGTCTTACAGAAACTAGGGTTTGTCTTCCGTCAACCTAGAGCTGCATACACTGCACCAGCTTAAGTACGCTGGTCGGGGGCATGGATTTTTTAATCCCTAAGAGATTTAATTAAGCCAGTTAGACCAGACCTAATCTGCCAGTGTTAGAGACAGAAACTGCATTTTTCTATCCTTTGCTATTCTCTCTCCTCCTCTTGTGTACATTTATTCTGTCTAGTGAAAAAATAGCACTGGATTTTAACAGAATGTGAGAGGTGAAAGCTATAGTAAAAGCCTTTTTTTAATCCGGCATGTTGGGGGAATGGGAGTGCCAGTAAGTGAAAAATTTCAATTAACGAAGAGGGAGGGAGTCTGGATGGAGGAGAAAGTATGGGGATGGGGGCTAGGGCATGAGAGGGGTCTCGGGTTGCGACCTGTCCCTGCTGTTCCCAGGCGGAGACGCGGCTAGGAGGCTCTGCACACTGCCTCTCCCCCGCCCCGAGCGCTGGCTCCACAGTTCCCATTGGCTGGGAACTTTCAAATAAACTTTCTCCTCCCCATCAGTTAAAAGAGATTCTATAAAAGGATATGTTAAAATGAAGATTTGGGTTTTAAATGTTGTGACTTCTTTTCTTTACTTTGTATACACGATTACTAAATGTTAGAGTTTTGTTTAATGGTGTACAACAAGCAAAACTAAGGCCCTGGCAACTGATTCCTGTACTCAAATTACTGTTAATGTTGAACCAATAAGAAAAATAACTTAAAAATCTTAACCACCCAAATACCCTATTCAATCTTTACAAATGACCCAATTACAACATTGTAGTGTTGCAGCGTTGATGGGATCAAACTGTGTTTTGACTGGTATCTGAATCATGCTACCGGAGAAGACAGGAAAATATTCTGTATGTTTCCCCTTGATTTCAGATGCTTGCTATGGACAGAGTAAGGAAGCTGTTGCTACATTTTTTTTTTTAAATTAAATAAAATTTTTTTAAAAATGTATATCCATTTACTAAATAAAATATTATTGAACGTCTAGATCAGTGGTTCCCAAACTAGGGGCACCACTTGTTCTGAGAGAGCCCCTGGCGGGCTGGGCCAATTTGTTTACCTGCTGCGTCCACAGGTTCGGCCGATTGTGACTCCCACTGGCCGTGGTTCGCCACTCCAAGCCAATGGGGGCTGCGGGAAGGACGGCCAGCACATCCTTTGGCCTGCGCCACTTTCCCGCAGCCCCCATTGGCAGTGAATGGCGAACCGCGGCCAGTGGGAGCTGCAATTGGCCGAACGTGTGGACACGACAGGTAAACAAACCGGCTTGGCCCGTCGGGGCTTTCCCTGAACAAGCGGCACCCCTAGTTTGGGAACCACTAGTCTAGATCATCCTGCATCTGTGTTAATATTGTACAGAAACAGTGAAAGTTACTTATGTATTTTAAACACACTGCTGATAGTCTCTGAAAGGACTGTATAGCTCAATTTCCCACTAGACACAGTGGAAGAATGGAAGAAGTGTAAGTGAACCCTGTTTTCGAGACTTGGGTTAGGAGAACAGAGTGAAGGCTATGATGTGCCAGAAAGGGGGGCGGGGGGAGGAATCAGATGGGAGATATTGTGGGCAAAAAAAGACGTGTGTGCTTAACTTTAAGCATGTGAGTAGTCCCACTGAGTTCAACGGGATTGGGGACATCATAGACACAACCTTTATATCAGCTAGACTGAAATTAAAATCTATTAAAAAATTCTTACACGATTCACCATTAAGTTGTTGCCCAAGATGCAAAAAACTAAATATAAAATAACTAAGATAACTGCTCAACATAATGACAGGTTTCAGAGTAGCAGCCGTGTTAGTCTGTATTCGCAAAAAGAAAAGGAGTACTTGTGGCACCTTAGAGACTAACAAATTTATTAGAGCATAAGCTTTCGTGAGCTACAGCTCACTTCATCGGATGCCGATGAAGTGAGCTGTAGCTCACGAAAGCTTATGCTCTAATAAATTTGTTAGTCTCTAAGGTGCCACAAGTACTCCTTTTCTTTTTGCTCAACATAGAAATCTAAGCTTCATTCTCTCCGTTAGATATGGTACCATTAGAACACAGAAAATATCAATAGAGTTTAGTCATATTGTAAAAAAAAATAAAATAAAACTGGTAGGTGGCAGACCTTTCCAGGGATTTAAGTAGAGCAGAGAATTAGCAAATGATTCCTGGTTATTTTACACTCAACTGACCCATTAGGTACAATTACAGGTGATTAACAGGGAATTGACAAAAACAGAAAAGAAAATTTGAGTAGAAATATCTTGTTTCTATAAAAGCCTAGTATCTAGAAATAAAGTAAGGAAGAATAACCTTAACAGGTATAGTCAGTAAAACTTGGGATAAATATCAGACAAGAACTGATTTAGAAACTAAATTACCAAAAGTTTTTTTTAATAGGATGTAAGAGAAATGCAATATAACATTTTGCACAAATTTAATTACTTCACAGTATAAATGAAATGCATGGGACTCAGGCATACGACTGGGCTGGCAGAGATGTGGAAACAGAAGCATAAATGCACACTTTCTAAACATCCAACATAGCCAACAAGCGTATACGCTACCAAGGAACTCTATACTAGTATAAAAGAATTAGAAGTGTCAGCAAAGGAGAACTCTATAACCTGTAAGATGCCATTTACTGCCTTTTGTCCAGTCCTCAAGCCAGAAGTCTGAAGGATGACGCTACTACCTTCAAAGTTTAAATTAAGTAACTCCTAAATTTACAGGTATCTCAATTTACTGCTGATGGACAGACTAAGTTAACCAGACTTTTATGAACTGGAATCAGTTTCTTACAATACAGATTCATTATTAATAAAAAAAAATTGTACAAAAAGGAAATCCTATTACTAACAATTTTAAATTATCCATTCAAGTATATTGTCTTTCATACTAGACAGGTTACATGGTCTATATTTTATGCATGATGTTCACAAGTATATTATCTTGTTTTTATAATAATGAATGCTAATGGCTTTTTGGAATGAATGTAAAGTTTATTAAATCTTGCAATTTAATGATGCAGGATCAGAACCTATGTGGATACCATTCCTATTCTAAATAGATGGTCAAGGAAAATGGATTACAAGTGGTACTACAAAATTCAAAAGACAGGAATAACTATATGTAACCAAATAGCAAAAATCTAAAATGTTAAATGAAACAAAACAGAAAAAAAAAAATCCTTAGGACTGGGTCCAGTCAATCATGAGTTCACTGATCTTGGAGACACTGCAAAGCCCACTTCTTTTCTCCAAAAGAGTGTGATGGGCATGAATTGTAGCGAATGTTCTTTCTTCCCATAACACTAAATAACATGGAATTGTTCAGTATTTATGCACTTTTAATTTCTTTATGCACGAGTCTAAGCTTTTTGGAAGGCATATTTTATCAATCCAAAGAAAAACATTTACACTAAAAACATTTACACTTTGGCAATCCATTGCATCTTTTAAAAGCAGCTTCTTACCCATAGAAACACTTTGCACTTGCTTGGTGAATGAATTCCATCGGCAAATCTTTTTACCACTTATATCCACATATATAAGTGAGCTTTCCTTTTCTTCCCAGACCGGAGATTCTCCAATTTTGCAATTCTCATTGACAGCACACTCAATCTTAATGGATGACATTTCCTGAGAGAAAAAGAATTCAGAGTCAGCAAAGCAAAACTTTAATATGTGAAAGGAAATCAGATTTAAATCCCATTTAAAGCTGAAATGAAACTGAATGTAAAACAATATTAATGTTTATTTTTTCCCCTCATGCTTTGAACATGGTAATGAAGGCTGCTCTCTAAAGAGAGTCTTATCTACCTATTTTAAAAAAGCAGCGATTTTGGAGATCATCAAGTTGCTGCTATTCTTCCCTCATAGAAAGCAAATGAAGTGGACAGTGACTCCTGATCACCATCTGAAAATCAGGAGGCAGAAAAAAAAAAATCAACTTAACCCTGATTTTAGGTACTGAAGTCTCATGGAAGAGGGTTACCCTCAGGAAAATAGGACAGTTGCTGAAAAAGCAAATTAACTGGTAAAAGTGTGACTCTACCAAGGGTACAATCTGAATGGATGGGTAGCTGTGTCCCCTCAATTCCCCAACCTGGGGAGCTTTTTAATTTACACTGCTTTGCTGTGAGAGCGACCACTCCCGTCTGGCCTTCTCACACACAGGCTCCAGGATGTAAATCGCTCCCAGCAGCAGGGTATGAGTGCGATAGCCAGCCACTCCTGAATTACACTTCAGGGCAACACCAGCAAACTCCCAGTCCCAGACTTCCCCCCAGAAATATGCATCTTGTACTGCCCAGCCCCCTCCTGGACAATACAAGCTCGTATGAAGTCTGTCGTTTATGATCTGCACAAATCTTCTTATCCCAAATGGAGTTTCCCAAACACTTCAATCCAAACACACTCATTTAGATCACAGGCACAAACTTTTGTCGGTGCCGGTGGGTGCTCACACACACACCCCCCAGCCCTGCCTCAACTCCGCCCCTCCCTGCCTCTATTGTATCCCTCCCCAAATCCCCGCCCCGGCCCCGCCTCCTCCCCCAAGCACATGGTGTTCCCCCTACTCCCCCGTGTTTCATGGCACAAGCACTAGGAGGGAGGGGGGAGAAGCAGGACCCAGCGGAGAGTTCAGGGGAGGAGGTGGAGCGGAGGTGGAGGTGAGCTGGGGTGGGGAGGGGAGGGGAGCTGCCGGTGGGTGCAAGGCACCCACCAATTTTTTCACGGAGTCAGCACCTATGATTTAAATAAAACAACAAAACACATTAACTGCAGACTACAAGTAATGAGGCACATTAAATCAGAATTAGTTACAAGGAAATAAAAGGTAAAAACACAACTAACTTAACAAGCTAGATCCGTGATCCCCAAACTTTTCAGGGTCACTTGCTCTTCCCCGAGCTGGGCTGTGGCTCTGGGGGAGCGGAGGTGGACAGGGGGTCAAGGCTGCGGCAAGGAGCAGAGCCTCAGCTGGGAGCAGGGCCGGGAGCGGGATCTGAACAGAGCTGGAGGGAAGAGCAGGGCTAGGTGGCGTTTCCTCCCTTCGCCCTGTGGGGGCTGGCCCAAGCCCACCACACCACCCCAAATGTTCCTCCGTGCCCCCAGTCTGGGGAGCTAGATGAATGCAAAAGAAAGGTCTCTCTCCCTACATGTTCCAGCAGTCTTACTGGCTGAATCTCTTTTAGTCAGGATAACTCCACCAGTCCAATGTTGCTTCTTTTCTTTCTCAGGGGTTGATGATGATATAGGTAAAAAGCAAGGGAGAGAAATGATTTGGGGGTGTTTGCCCTCTCCTCTTATAGCCCTTTCTCTTGCACAAGAATCCAGCTGATGTTCCGGAGCAGGGTGGATTTGAGTTAAATCGAATTGATTTAACTAGGCCCTATGATGGTATCCCCTGAATAGATATGTGGACAGAGTTGGCAACGGGCTTTGTTGCAAGGATAGGTTCCTGGGTTAGTGGTTCTGTTGTGTGGTGTGTGGTTGCTGGTGAGTATTTGCTTCAGATTGGGGGGCTGTCTGTAAGCAAGGACTGGTCTATCTCCCAAGATCTGAGAGAGCGATGGCTCGACAGCCCCCCAATCTGAAGCAAATACTCACCAGCAACCACACACCACACAACAGAACCACTAACCCAGGAACCTACCCTTGCAACAAAGCCCGTTGCCAACTCTGTCCACATATCTATTCAGGGGATACCATCATAGGGCCTAATCACATCAGCCACATTATCAGAGGCTCGTTCACCTGCGCATCTACCAATGTGATATATGCCATCATGTGCCAGCAATGCCCCTCTGCCATGTACATTGGCCAAACTGGACAGTCTCTACGTAAAAGAATGAATGGACACAAATCAGACGTCAAGAATTATAACATTCAAAAACCAGTTGGAGAACACTTCAATCTCTCTGGTCACTCGATCACAGACCTAAGAGTGGCTATCCTTCAACAAAAAAGCTTCAAAAACAGACTCCAACGAGAGACTGCTGAATTGGAATTAATTTGCAAACTGGATACAATTAACTTAGGCTTGAATAGAGACTGGGAATGGATGAGTCATTACACAAAGTAAAACTATTTCCCCATGGTATTTCTCCCCCCCACCCCACCCCCCACTGTTCCTCTGATATTCTTGTTAACTGCTGGAATTAGCCTACCTGCTTGTCACCATGGAAGGTTTTCCTCCTTTCCCCCCCCTGCTGTGGGTGATGGCTTATCTTAAGTGATCACTCTCCTTACAGTGTGTATGATAAACCCATTGTTTCATGTTCTCTGTGTGTGTGTGTATATAAATCTCTCCTCTGTTTTTTCCACCAAATGCATCCGATGAAGTGAGCTGTAGCTCACGAAAGCTTATGCTCTAATAAATTTGTTAGTCTCTAAGGTGCCACAAGTACTCCTTTTCTTTTTTCATTTACCAAAGGTAATTGAAGCAGATATTTATGAAGTCACTGGGAGGTGAACTATCTCCAATTCAACAGGTTAATCATTAATATTTGGAGGATTTTCTTGCCAGGCTATATTAGGAGGAGAACATCACCAGACAGACATATAAATTGTTTAACTAAAACAATGTTGAGTATTCTGGATTTTTATCTTCAACAGCAAACATATAATATTTTAACAAAACAAGCATATGTCCCTCACTTCTCACATTTATCTCTCCAGACTTCTTCTCCTTGTCCAGATCTATTCTGCCCCCTACAATCTTCTATTCATTGAACTTTTTGAAACTTTGCACTTTTAGAGAGAGGTAAGAGATTGACTCTGTGTACACAAATTTGCAGAGGGACAACAGAGTTGAAGTCTGCTGTTTCTCACCTCTATATATTTAAAAAAATTTTGCTGTTACAAGCATGTTACCTCTGGAGAGACAAATCCACAGTCTGAGAACTGCAAAATTAAGCATCTCTGATGGTATCTTCTAGACTGAGCACTAAGTCCTATTGGGTAGATAGAAAGATTAACCTAAATAATCTATACAGAAGCCCCTGGAACTGCATAAGAATGGGTCCCTAATCCATGAACTATTGGAACTCATTTACAAAACTTTTCTTGAACATTACATGAATATATTGTCTCATACTATAGAATTAGAATTTATAATCCCTATTCCATGATGAGATATCTTTGAGCTACAATGTACCTTAATTAAAATCATCTTTAGATGTTTTTTTCCTCAAAAAGCATTTTATCAACAAAAATCAGATTTAAATTAAAAAAATCCGATTGTAATGATTTTTTTTTTTAAATCATTGATTTGTATCCACCCTGTTCTGGAGACAGAAACCTGTGTGTCCAGAAACCTTAAACTGCTTCTTTGTCAAAATGTAGATTTTTGCCACACCGTCTCCTGCCAAAAAGAGTGGCCACTTAATCAGGTGATGGTCCATTTGATTTCACTGACGCCTGGCTGAGGTGTTGGCTAGTCTTTTGTCTATGAAGAACTCGTTTGTGTGACTGTTCTCCAGAACATGTCTTTGATAATATCCTATAGAGGAATTTTATATCTTTACATACAATGTTGCCACACACATTTTCCCCACGACAACAATGATCAGCAAATCATGAGTTTTCAAATGATAACTTACATGGTATGCTTTGAACAAAATTTAACTTAGTCTCGTAAAAGGGGAGAACACAGAAGTACAGACTGTCAATGAGTACCTAAACCAGATTCAGAAGCATGATAAAGGCCTAAATAACTGACTTAACTGAGGACTCCATTATTATGTTCTTCCTACACAATTGCAAAGTTTCCATTTTGGACAATTTAGGCCTTGTCTGAGTTACCTTTGATTTTACTTTTTCCCCATGGGGTTTTCTTTTCTTTTTTAAGCTTTCAACTGATAGCCTAGTCAGGTCCCAAGGAGTTTATGATGTTCAATAAGAATGTTAGTCCTCTGAATCCCACTGGTCACCTACACACTTGATGTATGTGTTTGCAGGATTACTGGGTACTACTAATATAACTAGTAATAAGCACACATGCAAGCGTTTGCAGGATCAGATTTCTACATCTATACAGAACATCTATGCAATATAGTAACTTCGGAATTTATTTATGGGCATTTTTCCTTTGTTCGTCTAATTGCATACAATTCACAGGTTTCAGAGTAGCAGCCGTGTTAGTCTGTATTTGCAAAAAGAAAAGGAGTACTTGTGGCACCTTAGAGACTAACAAATTTATTTGAGCATAAGTTTTCCTGAGGAAATTTGTTAGTCTCTAAGGTGCCACAAGTACTCCTTTTCTTTATACAATTCACAGCAACTCTTCTCCCCCTCATGGCAAAAACCACCCTTATGTCTTAGGTACTGTACGTGGTGCCTACATAAATAAGCATCAGCAGCTGACTTGTTTAAAGAGGCCATGGAGTCGTTCTGCTTCATGTGAAAGTGGGTTATATCTTTCATGAATTAGAAATAACAAGATTCCAGAGTGAACACTGTATTTCTGGCATTTAAGCCAATACCATAGATCGTGAGACCAGCTGGCTCATTTTATCCCCATTGCTATGTAAATGTCTGGACATATGTTCGTCTTTTGAAATTATGCCACGCGGCACAACATTTGCGTAAGATAGGTCCTCCTGTCACAAGGTCTCAAAAGTTGCCAAGGCCCATCAGACAAGAGAGACGCTAGCAAGGGAAAATACTCAATTTCAAACATGCTTCAGAGAGGCAACGTTGTATGTCCTAACTCTGAATGCAACCGCTGATACCCTTCCAACTCACCGCAAACCGTAGCCACGGCATTCCGGCCGCACGCGGCTGCCTTCCCCCGTTCACCTTTCCATTCACTACTCGCCCAGCTGATGCACTTTTAAGATCAGCTTCCACACACGCGCGCGGCTCGCACTTTAACCCTAGCCCCGCGAAGCAACAGCGCGTTAAAATGAAGCAGTCCCGGGGGGGGGAGGGACACGCACACGCACACGCACGCAGTCGCTCTGCCTTGGCCAGCCACGCTGCCTGGTGCGCTCAAACCCGCTGCCTCAAGGAGCCCTGCGCTGCTGCCCCTTTCCAGCCCCCGCCGCCGCCGCTACCTGCTTCGGAGGCAGACCCAAGACCTGGGTGGGTTTCTTTGCTCCGGCGCTGGCTGCAGCCTCGGCGAGGACTAAGCACTTATAGCCCCGGACTCTGTTACTGGTTAACGCGGGTCACTCGCTGCAGTTTTCCACTCCCCGCCCTGGGGGCAGCGGGCCGGCTCGGCACTTGTCCCAGGCCGGCGCAGGGCAGAGCCGGCTGGCCGGGCCGGGGCGCGCCCCGCAGGCGGGGGTGGGGGGAGGTCAGCTGGAGGCCGGGCGCCCGCGGCAGCGGCGACCACAGACCCTGCAAGCGCCTCGCGGGGGCGCGCGCTCCCCGCGCGGCTCCTCCGCCCAGGCCAGTGCCCGCCCCGAGCGGCGCGCGCCCCCGCGACGGTCCCCAGTGCGTGCGCGCGGCGCCCTCTCCCCCCGCGGGGCCGCGCCGAGCCCGGGTACAGGGGGGCGCCGGGCGGGGGCTGTGTCTGTGCTGCCCGCGGGCGGGGGAAGAGACCCGAAGGCGAGGCCGGGCCTTGCTGCGGCTGGGAGCCGCGCTGGTGCCTCTGCGGCCAGAGGTGGAGCGAGGCCGGACCCACCGGGGCCAGGTGAAGCGGAGCCAAGGGGCAGTTCCGCGATTAGGGAGCACCCCCGTTGGCCGGCCTGTGTGGGTGCAGGCAGCCCCCCCTGGCATTCTCCAGCCCCGTGTCAGGCCAGCCCCTCCCTTCCCACCTTCTTCACCCCTGCGCGCCCAGCCGCCCTGCTTCTTAGCCAGCGGTTGGGCTCGTTCCCCCGCGCCCCGCTGCTCTTTTGCTTTCTTTGCCCTTCCCTGTTTTGGGCTCTTCGCCGTGTGGCAGCAAGGAGAGGTTACTACTCGCCTTCGGCTAACTGGCGTTCTTCCAGACGGGTTGGGCCCAGGGCTGCCGGGCCAGAGGACAGACACGCGCCCATGGGCAAAGTGGAGTCTGCAGGCCTGCACAGAGCACCAGGCCTCCAAAAAGGGCCTATAAGGAGGCTCAGATGCACCCCCTCTCAGTTCCCGACTGCAAAGCAGAGCCTCCATAGCCCAGGGCAGGAGGTAGAGCCAGGGGCACCGCAAGCCGGGGAGTGGGGAGAGACAGAGAGGGGCAAAGCCCTCTCACCTCACTCCCACCACATTCAGTAACGTTGTGTCCCCTGGCCAGTAGTGCTACTCCAGCCTCAGCGGTAGAGTGTTGCCGAGCTGGCGGATCTCGCCCCTGCCCATAAAGAAAATGCAGCAACAGAGGAGCTCAGGGTGTTAATGGTACCACCTGGCAGGGGCAGCACTGACTCGTCAGTGGGGCTCCCCACATGGTGCCTGGAGGGGAGATGCCAACTTAGGATGTGGAGCTGGCTGGGTGGAGGAGGGATGCTGAGGAGCTGGCTGTATAGGTGCTGGCTTCGGGGGGTGGCAGCTTGGGAACAGCATTGCCTCCGCAAGGCCTTTTTTTTTTTTTTTTTTAACTGCACAGCCTGCAGGGGCCCAGCACAGGAGCCTGAACTCTTTCACCATCTGCTAGTAACACCTGAGACAGAATGGGGTGGGGCCAGGCTGACTCAATACCAGGCATCTGCTGGAACAAAGGGTCCAGCCTGGCTCTTTGGGGGCACCTGTGCATAGTAGGGTGGATGATGCAAAAAAGTGACAATCCCACCCACCAATTAAACTTCATGTTTTAGGATTGGATCCAGTAAGGCCCTTCCCCCATGACCCAGCCAGCTCCTAAACAGTTGCCCTACTGCTGTCTCAACTCAGTGGTAGGGTCTCCTCCCCCCAAACCGCTCAACCCCACTCCACACCCCTAGATACCCAGCCCCTAAACTCCACCTTCTGCCCCTCCATATCAGACCCCCATTCCAGTTATTTCATATAGCTGACACAATTTGATAAAATATGGGGAAACATTAGACTATTCAGTCACATGAGACCTGTCAAACCATCTACAGCACAGGCCGTAGTTCCCACTGTCTCCCGTAGATGAAAGGATGCCAACATTTAGACTTTACCCTTGGTATCCCAAGTGACAACGCTGGCTAGAGTGTACCTATAGGGGCAAAACATCTCAAAGAACTCAAGTTGCTGTAAGATTACCTCTACTTCTTCAAACATCTGTCCCTACGGGCGCTCTGCTGCCCAACCACTAACTCAACAAGGAGGTGGATGCTGAGGAGACAAGTCCAAGATGGTTTTGAAGGACTGTGACATTAAAGGTAGCATCATCTTGGCAAGCAGGTAAGACGATATAATGCATGGCAAAGGTATGAATAGAAGACCAAGTTGCAGGCTTACATCTTTCAGTAAAGCTATAGATGTGGACTAAACTCCATTGGAGGGTGCTGTCAGAATATTTAGCTAGACAGCATCTTCTAAGGAGTGCTCTATTCTCTGGGTTGGAATATAGTGCTTTTTATCTGCTTGCTTACAGGTGAGCTAGCTAGTGGCATGTGTTTGCCAGACTGTGCAAGCACGTGATAACAGAGCCTTGTTGATTGGTAGGGCAATTTTCAGTGAAGAGACTCATCCATCTTCTTGTGTAATAGGTTGATAGTATCGAAGAACAGATCTTGGATGGTACTTTGCACCCCTCTAGGGAAACCTGAAGATTGTAAACACGAGTGTCTCCCAGGGAAAATTGCACTTTTCCCACCCCACTCCCAATTCCCTGGTGGAAGATTGACCAACCCGCTTGTAAGGTATCATATAAAACCTGTTTCAGAGTAGCAGGTGTGTTAGTCTGTATTTGCAAAAAGAAAAGGAGTACTTGTGGCACCTTAGAGACTAACAAATTTATTAGAGCATAAGCTTTCGTGAGCTACAGCTCACTTCATCGGCTGCATGTGGTGGAAAATACAGAGCGGAGATTTATATACACACACAGAGAACATGAAACAATGGGTTTTATCATACACACTAAGGAGAGTGATCACTTAAGATGAGCCATCACCAGCAGCGGGGTGGGGAGGGAGGAAAACCTTTCACGGTGACAGGCAAGGTAGGCTATTTCCAGCAGTTAACAAGAACATTTGAGGAACAGTGGGGGGTGGGTTGGGGGGGGGAGAAATACCATGGGGAAATAGTTTTACTTTGTGTAATGACTCATCCATTCCCAGTCTCTATTCAAGCCTAAGTTAATTGTATCCAGTTTGCAAATTAATTCCAATTCAGCAGTCTCTCGTTGGAGTCTGTTTTTGAAGCTTTTTTGTTGAAGTATAGCCACTCTTAGGTCTGTGATCGAGTGACCAGAGAGATTGAAGTGTTCTCCAACTGGTTTTTGAATGTTATAATTCTTGACGTCTGATTTGTGTCCATTCATTCTTTTACATAGAGACTGTTGAGTTTGGCCAATGTACATGGCAGAGGGGCATTGCTGGCACATGATGGCATATATCACATTGGTAGATGCGCAGGTGAACGAGCCTCTGATAGTGTGGCTGATGTGATTAGGCCCTATGATGGTATCCCCTGAATAGATATGTGGACAGAGTTGGCAACGGGCTTTGTTGCAAGGATAGGTTCCTGGGTTAGTGGTTCTGGTGTGTGGTTGCTGGTGAGTATTTGCTTCAGATTGGGGGGCTGTCTGTAAGCAAGGACTGGCCTGTCTCCCAAGATCTGTGAGAGTGATGGGTCGTCCTTCAGAATAGGTTGTAGATCCTTGATGATGTGTTGGAGAGGTTTTAGTTGGGGGCTGAAGGTGATGGCTAGTGGCGTTCTGTTGTTTTCTTTGTTGGGCCTGTCCTGTAGTAGGTGACTTCTGGGTACTCTTCTGGCTCTGTCAATCTGTTTCTTCACTTCAGCAGGTGGGTATTGTAGTTGTAGGAATGCATGAGAGAGATCTTATAGGTGTTTGTCTCTGTCTGAGGGGTTGGAGCAAATGCAGTTATATCTTAGAGCTTGGCTGTAGACGATGGATCGAGTGGTATGATCTGGATGAAAGCTAGAGACATGTAGGTAGGAATAGCGGTCAGTAGGTTTCCGATATATGGTGATGTTTATGTGACCATCGCTTATTAGCACCGTAGTGTCCAGGAAGTGGATCTCTTGTGTGGACTGGTCCAGGCTGAGGTTGATGGTGGGATGGAAATTGTTGAAATCAATGTGGAATTCCTCAAGGGCTTAAGGAAGTATAAAACCTGTTGACACACTGGGCATATTGTTTGAAGTATGTATGGGTTGTGTAAAGAGAAGTGTGTGTGCAAACTCCAGAAATATGTTTAACGTGTGTTTTGGAGGCAGTGAACAAACAAGCATGCCTTAGACAAAGGAATGTAGATTTACCTGTCTGTGTCAAGTCATAGCCAATGAAATTACATTTACATATAAGGAATAACCATAGCCAATTAAATTACATTTACATATAAGGAAAACAAAGCAATTAAGCTAGGGAAGAGCCTAGTGAGCACATCAGGGACACAGCAGAGTCTGAACCCTCAAGAGGTATTCCTGGCTCTTGAGGCAATGACCAGGGACTTTTTTTTTTTTGTTCCCCTTATATTTCCCATTCTGCTTATCTATAACTTAGGGGAAAATGGGGACAACACTCTCTGATTTTGTAAATGTTGGAACCTCGTGGGTGGTGATGATAGTAGCTCAATGTAAGTGAGAAACTGGTTTAGGCAAAGACAGAGCTTGCGCAAAATTAATTTCTGTGAGGGCCCAATGAGAAGGGCTGGATGCTACAGAGACACATCCCTGTGGCACTCAGGAACTGAGGTTCACTGATTACCTGTCTTAACCTTGCTTTGCAGGTAACAGGATCTCAAGGACTTTGCTGGTGAGGTGGAGAGACTGGTGCAGGAGGGAGCTGTCTTACCGTCTAATCTCCAGCAAAGCTTTCTTGCCAAGGCAGGGAGGTGTAACAATGGCTTATGGTTTTGGGTTCCCAAAGGAAAGCATTACACACTCCATGAACCAAAAAGAGAGGACTGAAAGAAAAAGAAAGAAATAGATAACTAAACAAATAGAGGAAAAAACTATAAATCGCTAGGTTAAGAAAGGCAGGAAGCTGAGAAATAGACATGTAATCACTCCATCTCAAGCTGTGGGCCATTCAGAAGGAACTGGGTGGTGCCTGTCCACACCTCCTTGCATGAAGCGCTGCTTTGCACAGGTGTGGGCCTACAGATACTGCTTTGTGTACTCCTACTGCACCTGCCCCCTCCAGCACACTCAGCCCCTGTCCTAGACAGCCTTTCTACGGCTCCCCGGAGGAGAAGGGAGTTCATCTCTTGTTGTTGAATCTCATCAGACTGGTCCCTGAAAAGGAACTAGGAAGGAGGTTTGTGGGCAGGAGGCATCAGAAACTATCAGATAGCTACCATAAGTAATCTGTAAGACCCATTTGTCTCTAGCTATTGCCCTCCATTTTTGGCAAAATTGTATAAGGCAGCCTCCATATAGACTTGATGATCATAATGGCCCCGTCTGACCTACACATTGCAGGCCACAGAACTTCACCAACCCTCTCCTGTAAGAGACCCATAACTTCTGACTGAGTTATTAAAGTCCGCAAATCATGATTTAAAGACTTCACGTTACAGAGAATCGACCATTTACATTAGTTTAAACCTGCAAGTGACCTGAGCCCTGTACTGCAGAGGAAGGTGAAACCCCTCCCCCCCCCGGGATTCTCTGCCAGTCTGACCCAGGGAAAATTCCTTCCCAACCCCAAATACGGCAGTCAGTTAGACCCTGAATAGGTGGGGAAGACCCAGCAGCCAGACACCTGGAAAACAATTCTCTGTAGTAACTCAGAGCCCTCCACATCTTATGTCCTGCCACCAGCTGTTGGAGATATTTGCTACGAGCCGTCGCAGATTGGCTACATGTCATTGTAGGGAGTTTCAACATACCATCCCCTCCATAAACTTACCAAGCTCAGTCTTGAAGCCAGTTAGGTTTTTTGCCCCGAATGCTTCCCTGGGACGACTATTCCAGAAATTCTCTCCTCTAATGGTTAGAAACCTTCATCCAATTTCAAGCCTAAATATGTTGGTGGGCAGTTTATATCCATTTGTTCTTGTGTACACATTGGCGCTGAACTGAAATAACTCCTTTCCCTCCCTGATATTTATCCCTCTGATATATTTATAGAGAGCAATCGTATCTCCCTTCAGCCTTCTTTTGGCTAGGCTAAACAAGCAAAGCTCTTTGAGTCTCCTCTCATAAGGTAGGTTTTCCGTTCCTTTGATCATCCTAGTAGCCCTTCTCTGCACCTGTTCCAGTTTGAATTCCTCTTTCTCAAACGTGGGAGACCGGAATTGCACACAATATTCCAGATGTGGTCTCACCAGTGCCTTGTATAATGGTACTTCCCTGTCTTTACTCTTAATACCTCACCTGATGCATCGTAGGACTGCATTAGCCTTTTTCATGGCTGCATTGTGTTGACAGCTCATGCTCATCTTTATGTTCAACAAATATACCCAGGTTTTTCTCCTCCTCTATAACTTCCAACTGATAAATCCTCAGCTTATAGCAAAAATTCTTGTTGTTAGTCCCTAAGTTCATTACCTTCCATTTTGCACTATTAAATTTCAACCCATTTCTATTACTCCAGTTGTCAAGGTCATCCAGATCATCTTGTGTATATCAGAGGAGGGGAATGAAGAAGCATCAGTAAAGAGATGCGGGTCTTTACAGTTCTGTCCAAAAAACCTCTTTGTTTGGGGTTAGAGTGTTGTGTGGTGGCTCCTGAGGATATTGGTAGTAAAATGGCCAAGGCAGCAGTCTTGCTCTATATCCCTTTCTATGGTGTTTTCTGTTCGAGGCAGCGGCATAAATGCTCAGTGAATGAAGCATTGTTTTCAAGCCTTTGAGGAGTGAAGAGACTCATCTGTCTTCTTGTGTAATAGGTTGATGGTATCAAAGGGCAGATCTTGCATGGTACTTTGCACCTCTGTAGGTAAACCTGAAGATTGTAAACACGAGTCTCCTCATAGCAGTGACCGTAGCCATCCCCCTAAAAGCGGTATCTGCCAGATCCACTGCAGCTAGGAGGGAAGTTTTGGCCACCAATCTGCCCTTGTCCTCTAAGGCCTGGAAGCAGGCCCTAGCCTCCTCAGGGTGCTTGTCCTTAAATCCCAACAATTTATTATAATTTGTAAAATCATATTTGGCCAAGAGGGCCTGATAATTTGAGATTCTGAACTGCAGGGAAGTAGAAGAGAAGACTATTGTCCTTTGAAAGTCAAGTCACTTGTGCCCCTTATCAGAGGGAGTAGTCTTTGGGTGCTGTTGCTTGGACCATTCTGTAGCTGCCTGTACCACCAAAGAGTTAGGGTGGTGGGTAAGAGAACCAAGGACAGAAAGTTTTTGATGCAACAAAATAACCCTTCTTTACCCTCTTGGGGCAGGAGCACAAAAAACAGGTATGCGCCAAATTGTCTTTACTGTGTCCATGTTGTTGATGCGGAAGGCCACTGGATTGGGACTGGAAAGCTACAGAATGTCTAGTAAAGTGTGCTGAGGCTCCTAGACTTCCTCAAGCTCGATCTGTAGCTCCGAAGTGACTCTGTGCATGAGCTCTTGATTTTGTTTAAAGTCATTTGGTGGAGACAGAGAAGATGGAGTAACCGCCTCATCTGGTGAAGACAATCAGACTGCTCCCAACCACTACTATTTCACATTTGGGGACAATGTATACTTTCAAGTCTGCAGCACTGCTATGGGTACCCGCATGGCCCCACAATATGCCAACATTTTTATGGCTGACTTAAAACAACGCTTCCTCAGTTCTCGTCCCCTAACGCCCCTGCTCTACTTGCACTACATTGATATCTTCATCATCTGGACCCATGCCTTGAGGAATTCCACCATGATTTCAACAATTTCCTTCGCTCTATCAACCTCATCCCGGACGAGTCCACACAAGAGATCCACTTCCTGGACACTACAGTGCTAATAAGCAATGATCACAAACACCACCCTATACCGGAAACCTACTGACCGCTATTCCTACCTAAATGCCTCCAGCTTTCATCCAGACCACACCACACAATCCATTGTCTACAGCCAAGCTCTACGATACAACCGCATTTGCTCCAATTCCTCAGACAGATACAAACACCTACAAGATCTCTATCAAGCATTCTTAAAACTACAATACCCACCTGCTGAAGTGAAGAAACAGATTGACAGAGCCAGAAGAATACCCAGAAGTCACCCACTCCAGGACAGGCCCAACAAAGAAAGTAACAGAATGCCACTAGCCGTCACCTTCAGCCCCCAACTTAAACCTCTCCAACGCATCATCAAAGATCTACAACGTATCCTGAAGGACGATCCCTCAGTCTCACAGATCTTGGGAGACAGGCCAGTCCTTGCTTACAGACAGCCCCCCAACCTGAAGCAAATACTCTCCAGCAACCACATACCACACAACAAAAAAAATAACCCAGGAACCTATCCTTGCAACAAAGCCCGTTGCCAACTCTGTCCACATATCTATTCAGGGGGAACACCATCATAGGGCCTAATCACATCAGCCACACCATAAGAGGCTCGTTCACCTGCACATCTATCAATGTGATATGCCATCATGTGCCAACAATGCCCCTCTGCCACGTACATTGGCCAAACCAGACAGACAATCTTTACACAAAAGAATAAATGGACACAAATCAGACATCAAGAATTACAGCATTCAAAAACCAGTCGGAGAACACTTCAGCCTCCCTGGTCATTCAGTTTCACACCTAAAAGTCTCAATTCTCCAACAAAAAAAAACTTCAAAAACAGACTCCAACGAGAAACGGCAGAATTCGAATTAATTTGCAAACTGGACACTTAAATTAGGCTTGAATAAAGACTGGGAGTGGATGGGTCATTACACAAAGTAAAACTATTTCCCCTTGCTAATGTTCCCCCCGACTGTTACTCAAACCTTCTTGTTGACTGTTTGAAATGGTCCATCCTGATCATCGCTACAAAAGGTTTCTTTTTTCCTCCTGCTGATAATAGCCTACCTTAATTAATTGGTCTCATTACAGTTGGCATGGCAACACCCATTTTTTCATGGCAACACCCATTTTGCGTGTGTATGTATACAGTATCTCTTCTTACTGTATTTTCCACTGCATGCATCCGATGAAGTGAATTTTAGCCCACGAAAGCTTATGCCCAAATACATTTGTTAGTCTCTAAGGTGCCACAAGTGCTCCTTGTTGTTTTTCTCCTAGAACTAGCGGATCAGGCTCACCTTGCTGTTCTGAATATTCTGACAGGACCCATTGTGAGAGTGTCTAGGCAATGGCATGTAGGACTCCTGCACCAATCCTGAGTGTATCCCCAATATTGCCAGGGAATGGATCAACTGACCGAGGAGGGCCCCATGGCATAGGGTGGCACCTATTTCTTCGCCAGTCTTATCTGGTCGAAGGTCAGAACCCTGATCTTCTGGACCTCCTGTCTTGTGCCAATGGGCAGTACTTGTAAAAATTAAAAAAAAAAATTCTAGACTCAGGCACAGGGTAGGCATAAGTTATTCTGTGCGTGGAATGCATGTTGGGACCATCACTCAAAGAAGTAGTGACACCTATATCTGTAGACCTCCTTGATTTACTATTTGAAGGTAAAAAGAAGGAGTACTTGTGGCACCTTAGACTAACAAATTTATTTGAGCATAAGCTTTCGTGAGCTAAAGCTCACTTCATCGGATGCTGTAGCTCACGAAAGCTTATGCTCAAATAAATTTGTTAGTCTCTAAGGTGCCACAAGTCCTCCTTTTCTTTTTGCGGATACAGACTAACACGGCTGCTACTCTGAAACCTGTCATTATTTGATGATTATGAACAATGAGGTTTGTGAGTTCTGGTAACTTTATTCCTCTCTAAAACTCCAGAAGGGGAATAAAGAGAGAGGAATGTAGGCTTCTGGTTGAGGCTCTGGACCAGGACTTAATAGATCTTGCTCCTGCCACAGACTTCTTTTATGACCTTGGCCAAGCCGCTGTATCTCTCTGCCTCCGTTTCCCCATGTATAAAACAGGTAATAATAATAATAATAATGCTTCATTACTTCATGAAGGGTTGTGACGATAAGTACATAGGATAGATCCAGCCTCTGAGATTTTGCATTTTCTCCTGTAGGCTTTGAGGTTTTCTTTCATGCTGGCTGACATTTTGATTATGTTCTTTGGTTTTAGCAAATGCAAACAATACTGCCTATGATTCACATCAGTATTGAGCTTCATGTTCTCCTCCTGCATCAGTCATGGAATTCTTTTTCTAAATACCGCGATGTTTTGTTTTTTCTTTAGTTGTGTGGATTTCAGTTCACTGCAGCCACCTCATCCTCCTCAGTTTTGAGCCTTGCTATCCTCCTGCATTAAGACACCCAATTAACAAGAAATTTCTGCTTGTAATTCTCTGTCACGTTCCTTTTCCATACTGGTATCTGTATACCAGGTGCTAAATCTCTCAGGCTTGAGAAGTTAACAAGTGACCAGACAAAGAACATTAACTTTGCAGAGCTCCAGTGCCTGTTTAGTAAGGGCAGCTCTCTCTCATTAGCATTCCACCATCAAGTACCTCTACTTGGATTCTGTAGCTCACGAAAGCTTATGCTCTAATAAATTTGTTAGTCTCTAAGGTGCCACAAGTACTCCTTTTCTTCATGGGGAAATAGTTTTACTTTGTGTAATGACTCATCCATTCCCAGTCTCTATTCAAGCCTAAGTTAATTGTATCCAGTTTGCAAATTAATTCCAATTCAGCAGTCTCCCTTTGGAGTCTGTTTTTGAAGTTTTTTTGTTGAAGTATAGCCCCTCTTAGGTCTGTAATCGAGTGACCAGAGAGATTGAAGTGTTCTCTGACTGGTTTTTGAATGTTATAATTCTTGATATCTGATTTGTGTCCATTCATTCTTTTACGTAGAGACTGTCCAGTTTGACCAATGTACATGGCAGAGGGGCATTGCTGGCACATGATGGCATATCACATTGGTAGATGCGCAGGTGAACGAGCCTCTGATAGTGTGGCTGATGTGATTAGGCCCTATGATGGTATCCCCTGAATAGATATGTGAACATAGTTGGCAACGGGCTTTGTTGCAAGGATAGGTTCCTGGGTTGGTGGTTCTGTTGTGTGGTGTGTGGTTGCTGGTGAGTATTTGCTTCAGATTGGGGGGCTGTCTGTAAGCAAGGACTGGCCTGTCTCCCAAGATCTGTGAGAGTGATGGGTCGTCCTTCAGGATAGGTTGTAGATCCTTGATGATGCGTTGGAGAGGTTTTAGTTGGGGGCTGAAGGTGATGGCTAGTGGTGTTCTGTTATTTTCTTTGTTGGGCCTGTCCTGTAGTAGGTGACTTCTGGGTACTCTTCTGGCTCTGTCAATCTGTTTCTTTACTTCAGCAGGTGGGTATTGTAGTTGTAGGAATGCATGATAGAGATCTTGTAGGTGTTTGTCTCTGTCTGAGGGGTTGGAGCAAATGCAGTTATATCGTAGAGCTTGGCTGTAGACAATGGATCGTGTGGTATGATCTGGATGAAAGCTAGAGGCATGTAGGTAGGAATAGCGGTCAGTAGGTTTCCGATATATGGTGGTGTTTATGTGACCATCGCTTATTAGCACCGTAGTGTCCAGGAAGTGGATCTCTTGTGTGGACTGGTCCAGGCTGAGGTTGATGGTGGGATGGAAATTGTTGAAATCATGGTGGAATTCCTCAAGGGCTTCTTTTCCATGGGTCCAGATGATGAAGATGTCTTCAATGTAGCGCAAGTAGAATAGGGGCATTAGGAGACGAGAGCTGAGGAAGCGTTGTTCTAAGTCGGCCATAAAAATGTTGGCATACTGTGGGGCCATGCGGGTACCCATCGCAGTGCCGCTGATGTGAAGGTATACATTGTCCCCAAATGTGAAATAGTTATGGGTGAGGACAAAGTCAAAGTTCAGCCACCAGGTTAGCAGTGACATTATCGGGGATACTGTTCCTGATGGCTTGTAGCCCATCTTTGTGTGGAATGTTGGTGTAGAGGGCTTCTACATCCATAGTGGCTAGGATGGTGTTTTTAGGAAGATCACCAATGGACTGTAGTTTCCTCAGGAAGTCAGTGGTGTCTCGAAGATAGCTGGGAGTGCTGGTAACGAAGGGCCTGAGGAGGGAGTCTACATAGCCAGACAATCCTGCTGTCAGGGTGCCAATGCCTGAGATGATGGGGCCTCCAGGATTTCCAGGTTTATGGATCTTGGGTAGCAGATAGAATACCCCAGGTCGGGGCTCTAGGGGTGTGTCTGTGCGGATTTGTTCTTGTGCTTTTTCAGGGAGTTTCTTGAGCAAATGCTGTAGTTTCTTTTGGTAACTCAGTGGGATCAGAGGGTAATGGCTTGTAGAAAGTGGTGTTGGAGAGCTGCCTAGTAGCCTCTTGTTCATACTCAGACCTATTCATGATGACGACAGCACCTCCTTTGTCAGCCTTTTTGATTATGATGTCAGAGTTGTTTCTGAGGCTGTGGATGGCATTGTGTTCTTCATGGCTGAGGTTATGGGGCAAGCGATGCTGCTGTTCCACAATTTCAGCCTGTGCACGTCAGCGGAAGCACTCTATGTAGAAGTCCAGGCTGCTGTTTCGACCTTCAGGAGGAGTCCACCCAGAATCCTTCTTTTTGTAGTGTTGGTAGGAAGGTCTCTGTGGGTTAATATGTTGGTCAGAGGTGTGTTGGAAATATTCCTTGAGTCGGAGACATCGAAAATAGGATTCTAGGTCACCACAGAACTGTATCATGTTCGTGGGGGTGGAGGGGCAAAAGGAGAGGCCCCGAGATAGGACAGATTCTTCTGCTGGGCTAAGAGTATAGTTGGATAGATTAACAATATTGCTGGGTGGGTTACAGGAACCACTGTTGTGGCCCCTTGTGGCAAATGCATCCGATGAAGTGAGCTGTAGTTCAAATATCATTGTAGACTTAATTTTAAATTATTTTAAATTTAACTTTGTTACAGTGAACTCCAGAATGGAGTTCCCCCACTTCCCCACAAGTCTGTCCTCTAAACAGCTGTTGGATTTTCTCTTAGAGATCACCTGTTTTAGATTCTGTGACAGGCCACGGGTGCAGAGAATCTGTGACTGCATAAACAGAAAAAAAGGAGTACTTGTGGCACCTTAGAGACTAACACATTTATTAGAGCATAAGCTTTCGTGAGCACAGCTCACTTCATCACGAAAGCTTATGCTCTAATAAATTTGTTAGTCTCTAAGGTGCCATAAGTACTCCTTTTCTTTTTGCGAATATGGACTAACATGGCTGCTACTCTGAAACCTGTCATAAACAGAGAGGAAGCTGTTAGCTAAAGTGAGAAGTGCCTCAATAGTAAAGGCTTGCTTTGTATAGCTTATTCAAAAGGAGAGCAGAAATATAGATAAGAAGAGAGTTCAGCTGGATGTGTTAACAAGGGTAGAATACTGCCTTGTAGTGGATGACTGCTCATTAACCAAGTGTGATTTCACAGCAGCCCCCACCGGGCTTTGGCTGCTGTTCCCCTTTTCTTGCAAAATGTGAATTCCACAAATTTGCCAGTCATGAAATGTGGATAAAATTACAGCTTGCAAAAGTTCTTTAGTGGGAGATAGCTGCACCTTGAATCAATCTGGTCAGTTTCTTTACTCCTTGCAGTTGGGATTTTTATTTAGCTCTTGCTTCTTTTCATACTTTTTCTTTAGCATGGCTTGTAAACATTAAAACTAGCTACTGTTAGGACGTAGCGTAAGAGAAAATTAACAGTTCTTCTATGCTCTACTGAGCTACAACACTAGTGCTGTCTTTTTCTAGCTCCCACAACAAATATTTTGAACTCTCAACTGTGGTTAGCCAGCAGGATACTAAATATTTTTCCTGCATCAGTAGTTGTGGTTATAAAATGCTAATACAAGACTTTTAATTATGAACATTGAGAGGATGGAATTTACTGGTTCTTTAATGTTAAATACAAGTGTTAAATGGATAAATGAAAAATTAAGGTGCTTTAAACTAAGATTCATCACTGAGCACTTTTGCCTATAGAAGAGAGAGAAGATTAACTAAGGTAGATCCAACCTCTGAGATTTTGCATTTTCTCCTGTAGGCTTTGAGGTTTACATTCATGCTGGTTGCTGATGCTTTAAACTAACAAAGATTCACCATAGTGGATTTTTGGCAATAGAAGCTTAGAGGGAAGCAGGAATGGTCGAGACAAGCTGCCAAACAATGAGCTGCAAGGGGGCTTCAGCAGACAAGTGATCCCACTGGACAGACAGGTTGTGGTGCTAGTATGTTAACTGCACACACTCTAGTTCCAAGCAGTACGGAGCACACACTGATGTATACTAGCTGAGAGCTCTGTCGAGTTAATAGTTTAGGACTACCGAAATGTCAGAATACCTCACCCTTTGTCTCAAGCAGGACATATCACAAGTTTTCCTCTCCTTTTGTTTAATGGAAAGCCTACTAATTCCTCTAAGCCACCTCCCTTCACCAGTTCTGAAAACTCTCCACCCTGAGCTATGGCATAGTAATTTGGAGACAGTAGAAGTTGGAGGTGGCAGGCTAGGTCTTAGGGTTCATGGCTGAAGACCCAGATTTGTTTGCAGCAACACTAGTAGAGGAAAAATGTTTTCTGATCTTCCTTGGGCATCACTTGCTTTTCAGAACCAAAATATCATATTTGAAAATTTTAATTCAGTGTACCTGTTTCACATGTAACTCTTCCTCCCTTGGCAGTATCTGTTTTAAAGAGCAAGAGTCATGTTTGTTTACTACTGTTGCATCCATTAATAGCAGTCTACTCTCAGGAATTTGCCCATTGTTATTAATATCCTACTTTAGATCAAAATAAATTAGTCTAGCTGTTAGATGTAATTTAGATACTATAATATCAGCACATATGGTCAGCTGGCTATAGAGCAGGAATCAGCATTGCCAAGAAGTTGTCTTTAGTGACAATGGTTCCTAGCCTGAACATTGAAGCAGGTGCCTTTTGATTAAACTTACGTTAGTAGGTTGCAAATAGACCAAGGAGAGAGCAAATTTCTACAAGTCTCTTTTTGATTTTCAATTTACTAGTCTGTATCATCATCACGTTTCAACATAAACTTTTCATGCGGACAGTCTGTCCTGAACAATGTATTCCCACTTTACAAAAATCCTTCCCTAAGGAGCTAAAAATGTTTAGATGTAATAACAAAGGCTTATGCCTGTGGGTAGACTTGATACCGCATCAAATTAAGCTCACATTTCTAACATGGTAATACTACTATATTGTCAACATTTCACATTAATACAGAAACAGAAAATTCACTGCCAAGTTTCACTGCTCAGCTAATGTGATTGGCAATGACAAGACACTGAATTGTTGGCAACCCTAATAGCAAACTCAAATACTTGTGGCCTCCCAACCAGAAGACGAATCCCCAACCCAGCCAGCCCTTGCCTCATGATCTGCACCACAGCCAGTAGAAACTCACTCCATCTAGCACCTTTTCCCCAAATCAGCCACAATTTTCTCCTGTGACCACAAGGGATTGAGAGACTGGAGCATAAGTTGCACCAGGTTTTGGGAAGTGGGGAAAAGTTTGAAAACCCCTTTTCTAGGGACTGTTACACTGAATGATAAGGTATATTAAAAAATTTAAAATCAGCCTTGAAAGTCTGATTTCTCTTATAAAACTACTAGAAGTGTACTGAAATGCTTCTTAAAAATAAATTTAAAAGTGCATTATATAGCCCAAGCTAAAACAGAATATAGGGATAGACTTCCATTATAAATACATTGTAAGGCAACATATTTGAAAGTCATTTCCTCTCACTTACCTGACAGGTCATGAGTTAAGGGAGCTGATGACATCAGCAACATCTAATATGGGTAAGAACTGCAGGACATTGCCCTGCGTTTGGTATTTCATGTAAGTGCTAGCTCTTACAAGATGTACTGTATGTAACATTTTCTGTATACTTCATCTTTACGTTGTTAATAAGATACCTGTCATGTCTGTTTTGTTAACTGCTGTAGCCTGTACTCAGGAGGCACATACCATGCTCTCTGAAATTTTTGTATTTTCATTAATGTAGAGTTACTTATTTTAGACTTAAAGGGTATAGTTTATTTTATGTATAAGAACATTAATTTTAACTTTCTAGAACAAAGCTCTGATAATTTCCCCCAAGAAATGCAGAAATGAGGCTATAGTTTATTACCCATACATTAAGTTGACGGACTGAATCAAAGGCTACCAAGGGAAGTTAGTTACCCTTTGTAAATGGAATTCTTAGAGATATGTGTTCCCTATCTGCGTTCCACTTTGAGTGTATTCCACTCTGGATGTGCGTGCACCTGTGACTGGATAATTCTTGCAAGTCGTGTCTGTTGGCTTGCACCTGCACCCTCAAACTCCTCATGGTTTGCCCCGAGGGTCTAAGGGATAATGCAGAACAAATGCTTCTCCAGTTCCTTCTCTAACTACAAATCAGACATGATCTGAAGTGGACAGGAAGGAGGGTGGTTAATGAAATACAGATAGCAAACACACAGCTCAAAGAACAGGTTCCAGGTGGGGGTTCCCCACTGAATGAAGATGCTAAATCATGTAACTCCCACTTGTGATTGCCAGCAAAGTACCTGTTAGGGCAGAGGTGGGCAAACTACAGCCCGTAGGCTACATCCAGCCCATTCCCGCCTGGCTCCTGGCCTGGGAGGCTAGCCCCTCCCCCGCAGCCTCAGCTCACTGCACCGCCGGTACAATGCTCTGGGCGGCGGGGCTGCAAGCTCTTGCTAGACAGTGCAACTGCAGAGCCATGGCCTGCCCCAGTGCTCTGAGCTGCATGGTGGCATGGCTGGCTCCAGCTGGGTGGCACGGCTGCCTGTCCTGGTGCTCTGGACGGTGCGACTGTACCTGGCTCTGTTTTACTTGCGAGTCTTCCTGTATGCCTGTGGGCTGGCAAGTGGGTAATGAAGTCTTACAGTGACATGTGATCATGTCACCTGAACTGGAATCCATCTTTAACCTGGTGCTTTTCCATTGAGAAGGAGGGGTGGGAACCCAGAGGAACAAAGGATTCCCACCTTATGCAAAAGATATATTAGTGGGTGGAACAGAACAAATGGGGCAGCCATCATGAGAAATCCCCAAGCTACCACCTGATCTGGAACAAGGGCTGTACTAGGGGAAAGGATTGTGCCCAGACTAGGAAGGTGTCCAGTCTGTGAAAGAAACTTATTGAAACATCTGAGGGTAAGATTTTCTTTATTCAGTTTTATTACTGTACTAGGCTTAGACTTGCGTAGTTTATTTTATTTTGCTTGGTAATTCACTTTGTTCTGTCTGTTACTACTTGGAACCACTTAAATCCTACTTTCTGTATTTAATAAAATCACTCTGGTTTAATAAATAAGTAAAAAGTATGTATTAATACTTGGGGGAACAGCTGTGCATCTCTCTCTATCAGTCTTATAGAGGGCAGACAATTTGAGTTTACCCTGTATAAGCTTTATACAGGGTAAAACAGATTTATTTGGGGGTTGGACCCTATTGGGAGTTGGGCATCTGAGTTTTAAAGACAGGCACACTTCTGTAAGCTGCTTTAAGTTTAAGCCTACAGCTGCTAGGGGACGTAGTTCAGACCTGGGTCTGGGTTTGCAGCAGATCTGGCTGAAACCAGGCACTGAAGTCCCAAGCTGTTAAAGCAGGGGCAGAAGTAGTTGGCAGCCCCAAGGGGGTTTCTGTGATCCAACCCTCTCATACTTGTCAGAGATCTTTTCACCAAATCAGTGAGGCCCTCTCCTTGATGAGAACAATTGCTATGCTGTTCATGCGGTGTGCGCTTGGTGTATGTACAATGTTTGAAGCCAAGCCTAGATGCAACAGAGGTGGAGTCTGGTGATTGATGTCATGTAAATACGTGACATGTGCCCAAGGAGAGTAAGGCAAATCTTAACTGATTTACAAGGGTTGAGTGATTTATCAGGTAGCTCACGGTGTGAAGTCTGTCTACAGGGAGATAAGCTCTCACTGAATCTAAGGTTGCTCTTATAAATTCTACAGTCTGTGTCAGACTTTATAGAGGTAAATTTTTCTACGTTCGCACAGATTCCCAGGGATGGAACAATTGAAGCTGATGTCCAGACTTCTAGGTGTGTCCCAGACCCTCACCAAAGGCTCTTAAAGTAAGCAGTCATGAAATAAGAGGGAAGGTGCTCTCAAGGATGAATAACTGGTTAAAAGGTAGGAAACAAAGGATGGGAGAGTTTTTAGAATGTAGAGAGGAAAAGAGTGGTGGTCCCCAGGACTGGGACCAGTGCTGTTCATCATATTCCTAAATTATCTGGAAAAAGGGGTATACAGTGAGATGGCAAAATTTGCAGGCAGTGCAAGATTACTCAAAGTTAAGTCCAAAGCAGACTGTGAAGAGTCAAAGAGATCTCACAACACTGGGTGACTCGGCAACAAAATGGCAGATGAAATTCAATGTAATGCACATTGGAAAACAATCTCAACTATACATACAAAATGATGGGGTCTAAAATAAGCTCTTACCGCTCAAAGATATCTTGGAGTCATTTTGGATAGTTCTCTGAAAACATGCGCTTATTGCAGAGGTGGGCAAACTATGGCCCGCGGGACCATCCTGCCCAGCCCCTGAGCTCCCGGCAGAGGAGGCTAGCCCCCGGCCCCTCCCCCACTGTCCCCTCAGTGCCATGCGATGCCAGTGCTCTGGGAAGCGTGACTGGCTCTGACCGGGCTACATGGCTGCGAGCTCCTGCCACTCTGAGCTGCATGGTGGGAGGGTTGGGTAAGGGGGTGGGAGTCCCGGGACAGGGAACGGGGGGTTTGGATAGGCATGGGAGTCCCAAAGGGCCTGTCGGGGGGCAGGGTGGGCTACGATAGGAGGTGAGGTCCCAGTGGGGCAGTTAGGGGACAAGGAGCAGTGGGAGAGGATTGGATGAGTCAGGGGGTGGGGTCCAGGCTCTCCATACAGTTTCATAACCCCGATGTGGCCCTTGGGCCAAGAAGTTTGCCCACTCCTGGCTTAATGTGCAGGCACAGTCAAAAAAGCTAACAATGTTAAGAACCATTAGGAAGGAGATAAGACAGAAAATATGTCAATGCTTCTATATAAATCTACGGTACACCCACATCTTGAATACTGTGTGCAGATGTGGTTGCCCCATCTCAAAAAAAATATATATATTGGAATTGGAAAAGGTACAGAGAAGGACAACTAAAATTATTAGGGATATGGAATAGCTTCCATAGGAGGAGAGATTAAAAAGACTGACTTTTCAGTTTGGAAAAGAGACTACTAAGGAAGGATCTGATTGAGGTCTATAAAATCATGACTGATGTGGAGAAAGTAAATAAGGAAGTGTTGTTTACTCTCTTATAACACAAGAACTAGAGGTCACCCAATGAAATAGGCAGCAGGTTTAAACAAACAAAAGGAAGTATTTTCTCCCACACAATGCATAGTCAACCTATAGAACTCCTTGCCAAAGGATGTTGTGCAGGCCAAAAAGTATAATTGGGTTAAAAAAAGAACTAGATAAATTCAATCAATGGCTATTAGCCAGGATGGGTAGGGATGCAATACTATGCTCTGAGTGTCCCTAGCCTCTGTTTGCCAGAAGCTGGGAGTGGACAATGGGATGAATCACTCAATGAGTGCCTGTTCTGTTCATTCCCTCTGAAGCACCTGGCATTGGCCACTGTCGGAAGACTGGATACTGGGCTAGATGGACCATTTGTTTGACCCAGTATGGCCATTCTTAGGTTCTTTTGTATATTCTTATGGAGGTGGGGCTCGGAGTCTACCTAAGCAAGGATTGCAGAACCGCCCTTCCAAAAGTTGCCTCCACTCTAATGTGCAGTAATGGCATAGTGGCTCATAAATGCATGTATAGATGATCACGTAGCAGCCCTGCAAGTGTCCAATATGGAAACATCACTGAGAAATGCTATTTACATTGCTTGCATTCTTACTGAATGAGCTCGCACCCACTGAGGGTATGTAGCGGATGCTATTTCATATGCAGCCTTGTTACAGGATGTTATCCAGCTAGATTGTCTGTGAAGACAGAACTTGACCTTTCATAAGATCTGCATATGACACAAAGAGGTGAGGTGAAGTGAAACACAAAAACAGCTTAGTCCTGACCAGATACAAAGCAAGATATTGCTTGACATGTAATGTATTGAGATGCTGCTCCTCCAGAGCTGAATGTGGCTTAGAAAAGAATACAGGTAAATACACATCTTTCTCAAATGAAACTGAGAAACCACTTTAAACAGAAATTTTGGATGTGGTCGTAAAGTCACCTTGTCTTTGGGGAATTCTGTATAAGGAGGCCTTCCCATCAGAGCTTATAACTCACACGCTCTCCTTGCACTACCAGGAACAAAAGCTCTCTGACATAAAACGCAGAAAGAGACAAGATGCTAGGGGCTTGAACAGAGGTCCCATTGGTATCGCATTAAGATTCCACAGACAAACCGGCTCTTGGACCAGAGAATGTATACGAAGGAGCCCTTTTAAGAATCTTGCTACAATGAGATTGGAGAAGACTGCTCTTCCCTGAATAGGAGGAATGAAATGCCCATATCGCTGTCCGATGCACTTTCAATGAACTAAATGCAATTCCAGACAACTGAAGGTGCAGCAGGTACTCCAAGGTGTCCGGATGGAAACCCGCGTTGGTTGACTTCTGCAGGTGAATGACCACATGGAAAAAGTTTAAATTTTGCCAAATAGGCCATCCTGTAGAGGGCTTTCTACTGTTGAACAGAACCTGCTGAACACATGCCAAACTCTGTTCTTCCTTCTCATTCTGCTATGCAGCAGCCACACAGAGATGCAGGGAACTGAGCGCAGGGCACAAGGTGAGTGAGTAGGTTGGGATGGAGAGGAAGAGGTATTGGAGGCTGAACTGATAGCACAAGAAGATTGGAAAACCAGCACTACCTCAGCCAGACCAGGGCAATGAGGATACAATCTGCCTTCAGCTTGAGAATGAACTGTGGGATGACTAGGTAAAAAGCACAGAAGAGAGCTGCTTGCAAGCTGAGATGCAAGGCATTTGACAGGGAGCCTGGTCTGAGGCCCCCTCGAGAGAACAGGTGACATTTCCTGTTGTCCCTTATAGCAAACAGGTCGATCACTGAACACTCCAGTTGCAAAGAGCGTGGAGGATGCTATCTTCAGAGAGACTGAGTCGGGGGGGGGGGGGAATTCCTGCAGAGATGGTCCGTGAGATGATTCTGGGCCAAGTGGTCACCCATCGGAGTGATACTCTCCTCAATGCAAAACTGCCTCAACCTGATTGCCTCTTGACAGAGCACTTTGGAGCGTACTCCTCCTTGCTTATTCACATAATACATTGCAGTGGTATTGTTGGTAAATATGAACCACTGTACCCCTAATATGGGCCTGAAAAGTGTGACACGCATTGTAAATGGCCTGACGATCCAGCACATTGATATGCAGAGAGGACTCCTGCTCTGACTACAGACCTTGTACTTTCAGCGACCCCATATGTGCTCTCGTGCCCATCAGGGAGGCATTGGTGACAGTCCTGGTTGATAAGGGCCAGATAAAAAGAATGCCCTGACAAACAAACATTCACAAGAAGTGTCTACTCTGTAAGGAATCCAGGACCAGTGGAGGAAGACAGCTAAATCTGTCCAAGAAGTGAAGAGTGACAGTAAACTGTCCTGAGCCACATTTGGAGAGGACAAAGATGCAGCCTTGTGAACTGGACCACCTGCATACAAGCAGACATGCAGTTCAAAAGCCCCAGGCACATCCAAACTGTCATGGAAGGCTGAGATTGCAAATGCCTGAAAATGGTCAGTCAGCAGAAGTGCTCTCAAATTGGTAGAGTCTATTAGGGCCCCAATGAACTCCATTTTCTGAGTGGGAAGCAAAGTTGACTTCCCATTGTTTAGGATGAGACCAAAGGGTTGAACAAGCGCAGGGTGGAGCGGATATGAGAAATGGAGTTCCTGGATCTGCCCCCTCAGTAACCAGTCATCTAGATACAGGAAGATGTAGATCCCTTTCTTCTTGAGATATGCCATAATGTGGCCATTTGGTAAAGCCAAAGGGAAGCAGGGTACCCTGGAAATGGCTCTCCGCTATGACAAATCAAAGGAATTTTCTGTGGGTTGGCAAAATTGCCATATGAAAGTAGGAATCCTGAAGGTCCAGGACAGCAAACCAGTTGTTCTGAGACTATGGGGGGAGGATAGTCAATGGAGTGACCATTCAGAGCCTCAGGTATCTGATATTTGTTGAGGCCACAAATGTCAAGAATAGGTCTTACTCCTACCTTGAATTTGGGTACCAGAACATACCAGGAACAGAAACCCTGATACCGGTGATCTGATAGAATTTCATCCACCACTCCCAATACGAGCAGAGCATGAACCTGCTCCAGGAGCAGTATCTTGAGAGGGGTCCATGAATAGGGACGGGGAAGGAGGAGTAGAAAGGAACTGGATGGCACAGCCTGATCCAACGGTGCTTAGGACCCAACTGTTGGTGGTGATCAAATCCCAAACATTGTGAAGGCAGGCTAGCCTGGCCTCACATGGAACCAATGGGGGGGAAAGGAGTGACAACTGGAACACTGCTGGTGACAAATTTCTGAATTCCTCCCTCCAGGCCTCAGGCAGCTGGTCTGTGAATTTAGACAGTCATCCAGGTGACAGAGTTGTACTTTAACAGTTGTGCCTGCTGATTAGCGATTCGCATTTGTAAGGAAGAGGAAGTGTAAATCTGCCTGCCCATCAGATCCAGTCATCATAGATGCTGGAACTAGGGGGTGCTATTGCACCCCCTGGCTTGAAGTGGTTTCTATCATATACAGGGTTTACTGTTTGGTTCAATGGCTCTCAGCACCTCTCCCAGTTACTTACAGTCCTCCTTCCTGGGAGTGGACTTGGAGCCTGCAAGGCAGGTTTATCGTTCACCAGAGTTATTGCCAAGAAACGTGGGGCTTGATGAGATTAAAAACCCACAAATCCGTGCCTAGGAATGAAGTAGCTTTTTTCCCACATGCTTAGCTACAGGCAGTAGCCAAGCCAGGGTGCTCCAAAAGGACCTTAACAGGCTTAAAGAGCGTACCATTTAATAAGGTGACTCTCCCAGGGGCAGATGGCTGCAGGATAGCCACTAACTTGTGAGTATTCTCCCATAGGAACTCTGCTTGAATACCCAGGGAAGTGGCCACGCACTGCAACAGGTCCTGGTGCACCTTGAAATCCTGCGGTACCGAAGGGTAGGAAGAGCCTGGCACTGTGGAATTGTCCAGGGGTGAGAATGAGGCGGTTAAACTGTGCCAGAGCTGAATCCTGCTCCAAGGCTGACAGGCCCAGGCAGAATGAACCTGGAGGCACCTCAAGGTGAAGGTTCACCGGTACCAGGACCTATGGCAGATCGATGGTCACTGCTACAGACCTGGCCAATGATCTCTACTTCAAGCGGGATGAGGAGTGGGACCTATATGTCTGAGCAGTGGCCCTTGGAGGCCACTGGTATGGATAGGGCATTGGTAACCAGTAGGTGCTGGAACGGGCCCCTTTCCCAACCACGAGACAAGCGCCAGTCTAGCACTCCATGAACGCCCCTCGCTCAGGCCATGGAAAGCGAGGAATAAGATTCAGCCTCAGACGCCGAGGAGACCTGGGGGATAGCTGTGGGGCCAGCCCTGATAGTGTAAGCAGCCAGTCCGACTTGTCCATAGCCCAGAATGACCAGGGGGCTGGCACCACTGATGGAAACGATAGCGCCAGCACTGAGTACGCCTTTGTTGTTACTGGTGCTGGAGCAGTGTTGACGCTGAAGTTGTCATCAGTACCGAAGTAACTAATGGTTCCAAAGTGGAAAGTGGTGACTGTCGCCATGGCAACATTGGCATTTCCAGCCACAGGGGGTACCAAAAAAGTTCCAGGTGCTGAGGAGGTCCCTTGTGCCAAGTCCAGTGCCAGCCCCATTTCCACTGTGTATAGAAGGGAAATATTAGGGTGCAGCATCAGCAGATTCATAGGTTCAGCAGCCAACCGAGCCAATGGAGCTATAAAGGGCACAGCCCTGTCAAAGTCCTGAACTAAGGGAGAGGTTGGGACAGAAAGATAGAGAAAGTCTGCTGCTGCCTGATGCACCACCAGCATGGAAGCAGCCAGTGCTGGCATCGCCCTCATCGGTACTGAACTCAATGGATGCCCAGGGCTGGAACCGGACTCCAGAATACGGGGTGTCTGGCCCCTGTGCTCAGTGCTGGGGAGTGGTTGACTTGTCCTGCTCCATCCTGTACACCGGTATTCACCCCATGCTGATCCACGTGCCTTCTGGAGGGGGACGGGGGGAGATGAGTCCCCATTGGACCTGGATTGGTCTCTGTTGGTCTTACATGACTTTCTCCTCAGTGCATTTGATGGGGAACAATTCCTCCCTCTCTTTGGAAATGTACCAGCTCCAGGATGCAAAGCAGCAACCCTCTCCAAATCTGAGGGTGACCTGCAATCTTATGAGGCCTTGATGCCAAAACAGGTCGCATGGCCTTTTAGAGCAGGTGCTGTTTCAGATGAAGATCCCCACCTCTTTGTTCATGAAACACTCATCTGCAAATCAAACACCGCTCCTTGCTCTGTGCTTCACATAGGCATAACAAGCACCCTGTGTGGGGATTGTTATTGGGGATCATTCCCCCACACAACGGACAATGTTTAAACCTTGGTGAGGGCGTCAACCAGGGAACTCTTAAACTAAGTCTAACAATTTACTAGGGATACTAATGAACTATATACAAGAAAAGTCACTGAATAGAGGATTGTAATGTTGAAAACCTCAGAGCTCCCACTCAGCCACGGGTGGTAAGAAGGACCTGAAGTGGTAGAGGGATCAGGGCAGCACCGCCTCATATAGGCAGGGGAGAGGCTAAAACCATGAGGTGTCAGCACCCTCCTCCCCTGTATGGGTACTGCTAGGTAAAATTCTCCAGTCCATGCATGCTGGATGTGCGCACACCGAAGTGGCTGCAGCTACTCGAAGAATTAACTCTTCAGTTCTTTGTGTAGTAATTGCCTGCCCACAACAAAAAAGATAAATAGTATATTTTATATACACATACATGTTACCCCCCACCCCCACCCCTGTATTTGTGTGGAAGTGATATCCATTGATGTATTCAGATCATCATGCACTTTGATCACATCTCTCCTCTCATTTAGTCTAACATTCCAAACCCCAAAGCAGCTCAGGCAGGTGTCTCTAATTTGTTTTTAAAAAAAGTTAACCTGCCAAAGAACTGTTTTCTCCCACCAGGTGATATTTCCCATCAATCTTACATCCTAACAAGGCCTAGGATGAGCAAGATTCAATACAGAAAAAAGAAAAGGAGGACTTGTGGCACCTTAGAGACAAATTTATTTGAGCACAAGCTTTCGTGATGCATCCGATGAAGTGGGCTGTAGCTCACAAAAGCTTATGCTCAAATAAATGTTAGTCTCTAAGGTGCCACAAGTACTCTTCTTTTTGCGGATACAGACTAACACGGCTGCTACTCCGAAACCATTCAATACAGAGAGTGACTGGTTTAAGAGCCAGTATCTTGTGACCCATGAGAGCTTGAGAGGTCTAGTCCAGCCCCACCAGGCTAAGGCAGGACCAAGTAAACCTAGAGCATCCCTGACAGGTATTTGTCTAACCTGTTCTTAAACACCTCATATGATCGGGATTACACAGCCTCTTCTGGAAGCCTATTTCAGTGCTTATCTATCCTTATAGTTAGAAGACTTTTCCAAATATCTAACCCAAGTCTCTCTTGTTGCAGATTAAGCCCATTACTTCTTGTCCTATATCTACAGTGGACATGAAGGACAATTGATCACTGTCCTCTTTGTAACAACCTTTAATGTATCTAAAGACTTATGAGGTCCCCCTTTCAATCTTCTTTTCTCAGGACTAAACATGCCCAGTTTTTTAAAAATCTTTCCTCACAGGTCAGGTTTTCTACATTTATCCGTTTTGTTGCTGACCTCTGAACTCTCTCCAATTTGTTCACTTCTTAAAGTGTAGTGCCCAGAAGTGTACACAGTACTTCTAGTAAGTAGTGAGTAGAGCAGAAAAATTTCCTCCCTGGTCTTACATACAACACTCCTGTTAATATACCCATAATGATATTAGCCCTTTCTGCAGCTGCATCACATTGTTGCTCATATTCAATTTGTGATCCTTTATAATCCCCAGATCCTTCAGTACTGCCACCTAGCCAGTTATTCTCCATTTGATTTTTCCTTTATAAGTGTAGTTCTTTGCACATCTTTATTGAATTTCATCTTGATTTCAGAGCAGTTTTCCAATTTGTCAAGGAGATTTTGAATTCTAGTCTTGTCCTCCAAAGTGCTAAGAATTCTTCCCAATTTGGTGCCATCCACAAATTTTATAAGCATATGCTCCACTCCAAGTCATTTATGAAAATATTCACTGGTATTGAAGCCAGAACAGATCACTTTGGGACCCCAGTAGTTACATCCCTCGTTTGACAGCAAACGGTTTATAAGCCATCCTGAGTATGGTCTTTCAACTAGGTTTGCATTCAACTTGCATTAATTTCATCTAGATCATATTTCCCTAGTTTGCTTATGAGAAAGTCACATAGTACTGTCAGAAACCTTACTAAAAATCACATAGACAGCTTCCCTGGTCCAATAGGCCAACAGTGAAAAAGAAATTAGATCGGCTTAGCATGATTTGTTCTTGACAAATCCATGCTGGTTATTATCTTATAGGTCAGGGGTTGGCAACCTATGGCATGCATGCCGATTTTTAATGGCACACTGCTGTCTGCTGGGGACCCCAGCAGACAGCAGCCTGCCATTAAAAAGCCAGCTGGGCCTGCTCTTGTCCACCCCCCCTCCCGCCCACCGCTCTCTCCTTGTAGGGCAGGCAAGCTTCCCCCTCCCCTCACCTCTTCCCCCAGCATGTTGGGTTCCTGCCCCTCCTCCTTTCCCTCCCTGCAGCAGATCAGCTGAGGGCCCTTGCTATGAAAGGGGAGAGGGAAAAGTGGAGCTGCAGCAGGCTCTCTGCTCCGGAGACCTTGGGGAAGGAGATGGAATCAGCCTGTTCCCTCCAGCCTCCTGCCGTGAGCCATTCAGGGCAGGGGGCTGGGAGCACCCCCCACAACCCCAGCCCACACACACAGCCCCTGAACCCCCCCCCCCCCACACACACACACACCCCCAGCCTCCTGCCCTGACCCTTGCACCCCCCACCCTAAGCACCAAACAGGAGCTCCTGCACCCCTCACACCAATGGGAGCTGCCCAGGTAAGCACTCCACACCGAAACCTCCTGCCCCAACTCTGAGCCCCCACCCTCATTCTATCTCCTAGCCAGACCCTTCACTCCCAGCCCTGTTCTCAGCACACACTCCCACCCTCATCTTAGTGCAGAGAGGAAGAGAATGGGCTAGAACCAGGGAGAAGGTAGGTACCTACTCTATGTGGACAGGGCCGGGACCCCAGACTGGCAGCAGGCTGAGCCACTCAGCCCACTGTTGGGCTGGGGTTCTGGCTGCTGGACCCTTGCCAGCCAGGGACCTGGTGGCAGGCCTCACTCAGCCTGCTGCCAGCCTAGGTGAATAGAACTCCAGGCTGGCAGCGGGCTGGTGGTTTAAGATCAGCATTTTATTTTAAAATTAAGCTTCTTAAACATTTGAAAACCTTGTTTACATGCAACAATAGTTTAGTTATATAGACAGAGAAACACCTTAGTTTAGTTAGAGACAGACACCTTCTAAAAATGTTAAAATGTATTATTGGTACACAGAACTTTAAATTCAAGTGAATAAATGAAAATTCGGCACACCACTTCTAAAGGTGTTCCCCTGTTCTAGGTGATTATAAATGATCAGTCATTTCTTCCAGTATTTTCCCAGGTATCAAAGTTAGACAACTAGTTTACAATTCCCTGAGGCCCTCTCCTCCCCTCCCCCCTTTTAAAAGATAATGTTTTCCTCTCTCTCTCTCTCCTACCAGAGGTACCAGAAATCAAAATTTAAACTTTAAAGTATTAGAGATATTTGGGGTAATTTTTTGAAATTTTAACATTCAGAATTTCACCCCCCCTGAGGTTTGGGATGCATGGTGCAAAGGGAGCCTGACATTACAAGGACCAGGATAAAAGACAGAATCAATAATAGTTTAACACTAAATTGTTCCTCTGTAAATAGGGGGCATAGCCAAGATACATAATGCTGTGGGGGTAGTGTACAGATTTTATTGGCACTTGTTTGGGATGATCTGGGCTAACTCACTTGTAAGCGTAAGTGGTGAAACCAATGTACCCATCCCAAACTCATACTGATAAAACCCCTCTTCTTAATAGTTGTGGTGCCCAGAATAAGTACTGGGGCTGCAGGTAGCAATCTGCAACCCTTCTCTACACCTTATACTGGAAGTTGTCTATATTTTCAAAGAGAACTTGAGGACACTGGTCAAAGGCATCACTGGAAGCCTTTTGCTGGGGATAAGGTGGGGAACTGGTTAGGAAGAGTTGCACCTTCCAACTCAGCCCATGTCTCCTTATTTGTCCCACTAATCAACTAGTACCTCATTGCTCTAACCCATCCCCCTAGCATCTTAGAAACTTCAGGCTTCCTCAACTCCCTCCAAACCAACTCCCACCTGCTCAGAAGTACTCCTCATCCCCCAACTTGCATACTACTACTTTACTTCTCCACAGGTTAGCTCCAGGGCTGGATTATCCAGTAGGCAGACTAAGCACAGACTTAGGGCACCAGCAAAGCAGGGGGCACCAAAAAAAAAAAATTGGGGGAGGGGAAATTAAAAAAAAAAGGCATTGAAGTAGGCATCACAGGAAAAATCAGAACTTTGTTAAACTTCCTTACACTCCACTCCACCACACACACACACACACACACACACACACACACACACACACTCTCTCAAAGTGCAGATGTCAGTCTTATGACAATGCCGCCAACATGTCAGGGCATCATCAAGGAATGCAGAAGAAGCTTTTAGAACAGAACAAATGCCATATTCATACCATGTGCTGCACACTTTTTCAATCTTGTTGGCCACAGTGCTGTTGATTGTTGTCCAGTGGCAGTAAGTTTTTTCTCAACAGTGCAGTTACTTTATACCTTTTTCTCTGCCTCAACGCACCGATGGGCAATTCTTAAAACATATTTGGGCAATGATCGTGTGTTGAAATCTCCAATACTCCTGAGACACACATGCAGTGGCAACAAGTGCAATTCTGGAGTCCTACTCAAAGATTGTGGATGTATTAGAAAGTATAGCTGAAGATCAATCAATCACAAAAGGGAGAAACTATATGAGAGGCAGAAAACATTGCAAACAAGATGCAAGAACTAGAGTCTGTATTCATGTTGACCATGTGGAATAAAATTTTACAACACTTACCACACAAGTCAAGCTCTCCAAGAAAAAGAATTGAATTTGAAAACGTGTGCCAGACCTCCATCAATCATTAGCAGACCACTTACTTACACACTTTGAGGAATGATTTCAAAAGATTTGAAGACGTATCAAAAGATACCTTGCCTGATACTAACTACAAAGAAGCCCAGTCCCACAAGCGAATCAGGAAAAAAGCAAAATGATCACAGTGCAACAGAAACAGCATTGAATCCTAGAGACAAATTTTGCGTATCTACTTACTACACTATAATTGAGACACTTGAAACTCCTATGAAGAGGAGAGGTGAAATATACAAAAGTATCAAATAGATATTTTCTAAATGATACGGACTTATCTGATGAACAATATTCACAAGGTTCCAAAAAGCTAGTTGACTCATACCCTGTTGACTTGAACAGGGATCTCTGTGAAGTACGGCAGTTCCACTGTTGCATGCGTGCAAAGTTTAATGAAAGAGGAAAAATGAAATTCAGTCACATGGATCTTCATGACAATATTGAAAGACTGAATACAATGTGTATTTTAAAAGCTATTTTAAACATTTTTCTAACATTGATGATTACTAACTGCTCCGCAGAATGCTCTTTTTCTTAGCCAAAAAGAATAAAAAAATACCTCAGAGAGCAACGTGTCAGGACAGACTTGATTCACTTTCCCTATTGTGTATGGAAGCAGACATGCTTTGTCGAGTCAGTGTCGATGAATTTATCCAGAATTTTGCAATCAGAAAAATCTAGAAAGAAGCTATTTTAATTTCAGCGTACATGCAAGTTTCGTGTCAGTTCGAAACAAAATTTTATTTTACGGTATTTTTATTTTGAATTACATGGGGGGGGCACCATAATCTTTTCAGTGCTTAGGGGCTCTAAAGGTCTTAATCCCGCGCTGGTCAGCAGTGAACTCTTCCAACCTAACGCTCTCATGCTAAGAATACACTGTTTCCCCCACACACACGCTCCCTAACTCTCTCAAAATTCTTCCCGAGTCTGGAAAAGCAGGGGCAAAGCTAGTAGGAAGTCTGAGCAGTGACAGGGTGGTCTGGTGCTTTGTGGGGTATGTACTTTAGGGAAGGTTTCTGTCATCAGCAAAATGTATGCATGTGCTATGATTAAATCAGTGAATGTGATACAAATGGAGTAGGAAAGATTCATTTGTTTCGGGATTTTCCCTTTTTTGGCTCTTTTGGGAATCAAAACAGGCAGATTCCTGACACTTAGGAATCAGTTGAGTTGCCTTAACCACCATTTGTCTAAAAAAAGATGGGGGCTAATCATCCCGATTTAATCCTCAACAAATCTCATGTGGTCTCTGAAGAAAGCAGTGTCTGGTGCCAGTCGGGACCAGAAAAAAAAAATAGTTCAGGTCTTTGGGAGGGGAGCAAGTCAAAGGTTGGAAGCTGCTAGCCATCCACTTTCAAATGTGGGGACAGTGAAGTTAAAACCCTGAAGGGCTGCAGTTGGAAAACCCAGCTGGGGAATCTGAATTGTGACTGAGGGGACAGAGAAGGGAGGGGTTGGAATATTTGGTACATTTACTCTTCCAGCCCAGGGGAGAACAAATGAAAAAAAAAAAATCTATTCCACCTGAGAGAGAGAAGGAAAATGGACTGGTGATTATTTTCAGGGTGCATCCCTTTGACAAGCAAACAGCCCTACTCTTTTCCTTTGAGGGGCTAGCCCCTTGGAAACTGCATTCCTGTTCTGTGCCTTTGCTGCATGAAATTATTTCCTGAAGAGCCAGAAATGGCTCAACAGTTAGCCAGGTGTGCTGCAGCTCCAGCCAGTGACAGCAGGTGGTACTTCAAGGTTCTGTACATAAGAAAAAAAAACCCAGAGAGATGTGGCTTAGCTCCATTAATCCCTAACAACCATCCAGCTCATCTGTACCATACCACAGCACCATGTCTGGATGTGAACAAGTGTACATGGCCCATTTATATTTTCCCCCATATTTAACCCAGCCAGGCAAAAATGAAGGTCACTTTCCACAGTGAAGGAGGAACACAAGTATTAAGTAAGGCTTGTGTGGTAAGCTGCCTGTATGTTTACCTTGATGGCCAGTAATAAAAAAACAGAAATAAGAAGGCTAGATGAGGTCAGATAAGGCCAGTTTCCAAAATACCCTGTCCAATCACCATCTTTGGAGTTTCTTTTTCAGGAGGTTGTGCGGGAAACAGTTTTGCTAAAACACCAACTCGTTAAAATGCTTCCGAGTATGCAAATTATTGGATTTGCACTTGACAGGTGTGGAATCACTTTTGGTAAATTGATTGGTTTAGCAACCTACCCACAGAAAGGATAAAGCCCTGAATAAATCACAACAAATAAAAATACTGTTAGCAGTTTCATAATTTAATGAAAAAGTACTTGTAAAAAGGGGACATCTGTAAAAGACTGATTCCATCTTGGAAAATTGTGTGCGTGTGTGTGCGCATTATATATATATATATATATATATATATATATATATATATATATATATATATATAAAAACAAAATGCAAAACACAAAATTAACAAATAAGGTTAAGAGGTAATACTTCAAACAGTTAGCCACCGAACACACAATAAAAACTAGCAAGTACACTTTGGGGACTATATTTAAGAACTACAAAACCAAGGGCTCCTTCATGTATCTATTAAAATCATGTAAAAATAGCAAAAACTGTTGCCCCCACTGGAAAGAGTTACATCCCCAATGAAGCAAAAATTTGAATTTTTTGCTGAAGCACCATTTCCCTCCCCTCATCTTTTTCATATGCTGCTGGACATGAAACATGACTGCTCTGCTGGCCTCCAAGATAAATGTTCCCAAGATAAGCTGCACATAATTTTGTGACCAGAAAAAGGATTAATAATAAATATTGAAGGAGAACTAAGAATCAGAGCTAGAATACAATGTGTGGATATTTGTTTACTCATTCTGAATGACTCATGGCTTAGGAACAAAAAGTACTTCCCATTAAAATAAAATATATGGAAACCTAAAAATGCTACTGCATATTTACACCAAAAGAAAAATTTGAAAATACATATCTAGAAAGACAAATTACACAAATATACAGAAAATCAAGACATGAAAGAAAATTAAGGGTTCATGAAACAAAGCACAGAACTGCAAAGTTTATTTTGTATTTCCCTACTGAAGTGCTGTCTAGCCCCTGACCAGTAATTATTATGAGGAAAATTTCTAAGTTAAATCTAAAGTATTTTGTTGTACTTTCCCAAACTAAGAGCAATAAAATAAATTAAGGCTTTGAAGAAAATCAAGCTGTCATTTGTATTCTGCTAAACGTCTTTATATTGGGAGTTTAACATTTTCCTTTTGGATGAAATTCACCCCATGCTAAGGAGGCGATAATGCAAGGCCCTCTGCAATGCCTGTGCTCCATTTCAGCCCTTGATGTGGGACAGTGGACTTTGCCCATTTAGGACTGAAATGTCATTCCATCAGTCAACAGAATTACTCTTGGTTAACAGAACTTTTTTTTTTTAATTCAAACAAAACAAACCACATGCTGTAAAGAATAAAATGGGACTTTTTGCTGAGGTTGGCTGAAAGTTGGCATATTAGCATTTGCAACTTTTAAAACTTGTGCAAAGCACTTTTAGTTTGGGAAACAAACTAATTAGAGGTGGCTAAGCAGCTTAATGTAGTCATATGTCTTACATATGTGTCCAGATTTATCTAGCAATAAAAATGTGCTTCAAATAATGACTGGCTAAATTTTTTCAAGCCTATGTTCCTAAAGTTAAGCTCCTAAACCCCTATTTAGTCACCTAGGCTTGGAAATTTTAGCCCATAGAAAAAAAGGTCAGACAAAATGATTTTTAGTTCAAGCTTTTTTTTCCTTTTCTTTTTTTAACATACCAGGTATAAATGCCTCCAGATGTGAAACCTCAAGTTTCAAGAGGAACCTAGCATCATCGGTGATTGCCTAAAATTTAAGTGTCAAATCGCATTTTTCTTTGTAGTACATCTACTTTTGTAAACACTATCCACAAATTTAGTCATCTTTACTTGTTAGCTGGGTAAAATATTTACAAGTGCATCCCACAACAAGCAACTATGTACAAAGATGAAAAAACTGAAGTACTAGAAGTTGAATATTTACAAAATAAAGTGAATTACTGTCAAGAGAAACACAACCTTTAGCCAGAGCAAAGTATGGGGGCACATCTAGAGGTCAGTGAGTTCGGCAGCATTTGTGATGCTTGCTTCTACACTGCAGAGAGGAGTTACAAGCATCACTGGAGTTCTAACCTTTCTGCAGAACAGGATCCCCATTTAGTAGTCACTTAGACCACAATCCAACAGAGAATTTAAACATGTGCTTTAAATTTAAAGTGTGTGAGTACTCCCACTGGAGTCAATGGAACTATTCATGTGCTTAAAGTTTTAAGCACATGCTTAAGTTTTTGCTGATCAGGGTCATATTGCAGGTGCAACAGGAATGCAGTTTTAGTGTCTGCATTAATCTTTTACAGCATGTTACAGAGCAATGCAAGGACTCCTTTAATACCTGGTCCAGCAGCACAAAAACTGACATTTTTAACAATGCCTTACACAAAAGCAGGTAAAAAGGAAGCAGCTCCTGGAGTTATGCAAAGATTAACAGCTCCATACTCTCCCAGATGTTAACCTGTAATAAAGCACATTGATTTCTACACAACCTTGACTATCCCTTTAAAATCGCAAGCCAATTCACTACTGAAAACTACTCTTTTTTCACTGCATTTCTTCCTAATGTAAATCCTACCCTGTTTTCTGAAACCCTCTGATGCCTAGGTTTGCACCAATACACTGGATTATGCAAAGGTTGAGTTACCCCTTAGGGGTTTATAATCACCTTTGTACTGAACTGTGAGAAATTATATTTTTTTTGTTTCTATTGTGACAATCTCTACCAAAGTCTTTACTTTGGCTTTCTCTCTCTGAGCTGCTTCTCCTTAATCTGACTTGTTCTTTATTCTCATCACTTTCAGCTTCAGAGTCACTTAGCTCCAAATCAGGGCAATACCCATCATTATCCTGGTATGGAGCTCCTCCTGTCTGGAATTCAAGAGTCTGCTTGCTCCACAAACGTTCTTTTGTTGAAAGCCTCCTTGTTGGCTTTTCACAGCACCTCAGATCTTCTGTGGTCCTCACCAAACTGTTGGTAGCCTCTTTAAAGGACCTGCTAAAATGTTCTATTGTAGATTTTCTAAAATTGCTTTGACTAGCCAAATGAGCAGTGAGCACAGATTCTTGTTCATATGGTGTCTGGCTGGACCTGTCTCTCTGAGTTACATCTTCAGCCCTGCCCATTAAACCATTGGATTTCTTAAATCTTGAGTTCTCTTGCTGCATTTTTCCATTCCCAATGGAAGACTGTCCATGCAATGCAGCTTGAAGTGCTAATGGTTTACCAGATGACTGCCCACGATGAAACTCTGGTGACTGTGCAGGTCCAGAATCTTTTGTTTCATTCCTAGTCTTGCCAATCCCTACCAATAACCCATTACTTCGGTTGTCATGCGGATACCGAGAGTATGATTTTGCTTTAATTTCAAATGACTCCTTTGACATCTGCACATTCCTTTTGTTGTAAATAGTGGTGTTGTCAGGAGATAGGGGTCTGTTGCCAGGTTTTATCATAGAGTTATTTTTGCAGTCACCCAGCGCCGATTTGGGCATTTTTAATTTCAAGGTGATTCTGGGAGGTGGGTAGAACAGTGTGTTCTCTAGTGCACTTGTCAGAGAATGGCCTGAGAGAGAAAACAGAAAAGATGTATTTAAAAGGTGGTAAGACTTTCATTAAACTTAGTTAATAGTTTTCCTGCCTATAAAAAGCATGCACACATTAAAGAGCATTTTCAATTAGTTTAACAATTACTACTGAGATGCATTTAGGATGTTAAGGAGAAGCTGTTAACTAAAAATTAAATTGTTCCTAAGCACCAAACAGAACTTATGTAAGCATTTTAATATTTCTATTCTGTAACGACAGTTTTTTCTTCAAATTTATAGTTTAAAGCTAGGTATGCTTTAAAACTTTCACCCAATATATTACAGACTGTATTATATAAATGCACAGCCCCTGCATTCAGTTAAAAAAAATCATACAGAGTACATTCTTCCTCATTCCAGAAGCTTCAATCATTGTTTCATGACGTTCACTAGAAAAGTAAGGCACACAGTTGTTTTGGGAACATTAGCGTTCCAGGGCAGCTACTATCCATTTTTAAACTTCATAAAACATTATGTGGGGTGAACAAAAATGACAAATTGCAAACGGAGAAACTTGTTTAAAAAACATTTATGACCTATGAAAGGAGACATGAGAATAGTGTGAATTTTTGTCAATCATTCTCCCCATCTCTGTCAGAAGGAAATAATTAACAAGTGAGCAATTTTCCTTCCGCTGGGGAGAGACCAATAGACATTTGCAATATATAGCCACTGTAGGGAAAATGGGAGTATAGAACGGTAACCCAAAGAGAAAATCCCACAGCCCGCCTGATGCAGATACCAGTAATACAGCTGTGGTGCCTAGATGATGCAGTGATTGGTATTCCATCCTATCCTAGATATTTAGGGGGTGCCATATACAGATGTGATACCAAAGTATGACTCTGAAGATGAAAATGCTCTGCATGTTCCACTAATTAGGAAAGCTGGCAAGGAGAGTGCATACTCACAAGAGCCCATTAAAAACACAGCTTCACAGGGTTTAAGATGCCAGCAGTGACCTGGAGCAGACATACCCAGAGCAAAAACTTTAGCCGATAAAATTACTGTATTTTGTATATAGAGATTACCTGCCGCAATTTCCTGATTAACGAGCTGGACTTGCAAATTGAAGACTTGTTCATGTACTTTACTATGGGACAGTTTCAGTTTCTCTCTTCTGCTCACCATGTAGCAGAGATTCCGTACCTACAGTTTAAAAAAAAAAAAAATTCTAGAATCTTTTTTTAAAAAGTGGTCAAGAATGTTTAATTAACATTTGAATTCTCGAACAAAGCATCTTCACACAGGTAACGCCCTATAATAGAAAAGCTCCATGGTGAATTTCATAGAATCATATGCACTATAAGCCAAGTATTTTCAATTGCAAGGATTTTTTTTAAATCATTAAAGAAGATGCTAAAAGTGATTTGCAAAGCAGTTGGTCAAATTCCCATCTATATTAGCAACAAGTGAACAAATAAAGTAGGTTAAAAGAAGAGCCATCAAGCAAATTTTAGAACTCTTTTTCCTCCTTTTCTTCTTTTCTTGCTTTCTTAAACCACACACCACATAGCCCATTCAGATCACAAACTGCTACTCTGGTACATTACTCCCACTGGTACTACAATTGTGTGGGACCAGCGTGCAAGAAGGCTAAGTGTTTTGTTTTGTTTTTTTTTAAAATACAGCCATATTGTGTTTTCTGAAGCTACTGCAATTTTATAAAATACATTTTACAAAAACATACAATAGTTTGTTTTTCTTAACAGCACACTTATACTAGAAAACCATAGTGATATGGGGACTTCATGAATCTTAAATAAGATTCAAGTTAAGGTCCCCCCAGTCAGTCTGGCTATTAGGCCGCTTAGCTCTCATATTGCTGAAATTTGACACACATTGACCTTCAGGTCACCTTTAAAATGATGCTCTCAATTCCCACACAATTTTGCCAGTTTTGAAAGGCTTTCAGAATCAGTCCTTTTGGATGATCACTTTAATAGTTTTGGGGGTTTTTTTAAGACTATTCAAGGGGTTATAGCCCCCTGCTTTCACTCACTCATTTACGTTAATAGCAATATTTCCACCCACTATAACACTAGCAGAATCAGGTGCTAAATCTCTTGATAAAATGTCAAAAAAGTTGTGGAACACAGACAACCTATGTTTTGCTGAATATTTGCTGAGTGTTCCCCATGACACACAATTAGACCTGTTTGAAAAAAACAGAATTTGTCCTATAAGAAATTCCAACATTTGTTTTAATACCAAAATGAGACAAGGTAGAAATATTCCACAGAAATTGTCAATAAGTTCAGAAAATTTTGTTCTCATTTCAGACATTTCAAAATGTCACCACATTCAAAAAAAAAATTCATTTTGAATAACTTCCCTGTAAAAAAAAAAAAATTGTAAACTTGTGCCAAAATCACCACCACAATTGTTTCTGGCAGAAGTTTACACATTAGTTCTCGGACTCTGACGTCAAGGGACTTTTCAGACAAAGTTGGACGTAATATACTTCTGATATCATAAGAAAGTTGAAAAAAGCATTACAAGAAATTTTAATCACAGCATTTAAGGCAAGAACCTCGCTCACCTATAGGTATGTAGTCAAAAAATCTTTACCATCCAAACTCTTACCCTTTCTAGATCCTGCCTCAAATGCATGAACATCCTCATGCGGGTATGAATGCTATCTTCTTTTGGCTGCACCAAGCCATTTTCTTCATCCTCCTTGGGAGGAAACAATGGTTTGTTAAGGTTACTTTTCCGCTTTAATTTCCAGTAATTATAAATGAAGTCCACAGCAATTTTAGGAAGGCCCAGTTCTGCTGCAACATCTTCCACTTTAACTAATGAGTAGAACTCCTCCTCCAGCTCTCTCAGTTTCTGAGCACGCAAACTAGTTTTCTCACTCTCCGTTTGCTTCTGGTCTGCCATGCTCTTGGGGTTCTCCTCAACGTCAGGCACCGAGTTCTGCTTGTTTTTGCTATGCTTTAGACAGTACGACTTGAACTTGACCTCATCCCCATCGTCCAAAATGGCCTTCATCTCTAGGCTATGCTCAAAGGCACAGGTGACATGAAAGGCAGTGATGCAGCTTTTCACAGAGCACTATGAGTGAAACACTAGAGTCAGCCAATAGTAGCAACAAAAGGAGAAAGGACCAAGGAATGCTTAAGTTATATAAAACCCACTCCTTTAAATACACTTTTCCGTGTTATACTTCAAAATTTAATGAGTACTCCTCAGCTGAGAAACAATGTTAAATTTCATCCCAAAGCAAGTCAATTCTTCCACATTAAAATCCCATAAAAATAAGGGTTATAATAGAAACTAATTTAATCTTAAGTAGGGAAATTCAAACAAATATTTAGTACATCTTGCATCTGACAAAACCCAGTTCAGCTTAGATTTGGTTATCTGGCTAACAGTTCCAGTATTTTCTACCTCTGATTTCAGAGCCTATAAATTACATCCTGTTTCAAAAGGAATGCAAGTTTAGAACATTTTCTTCTGTGAGTAAGATGTTAAAATTGCAGACACTTCTGTCCATCTCTGGCAATTGTCCACTTGGTAGCTAAACATCCCATAGCTTTATTAAAAGGCAGTTCTCTGTCTCAACCAGGACACTAGCTCAGGAGTTCCCAATTTTTTTTTTTCCCTGAGCCCACTTCAGAGGTTCAGGTCCATGCATACACCTGCCCCACCCCCCCACCCCTTTTCTAAGAGGCAGGGCAGGAAGGTATGTCTGGTACCCAGGAGACCAAGGGCAGGAGGTGCCTCTCTCATTCCTCCCCACACAAGGGAATTCAACAGGGCCACGCTGAAGGGCTAGGGTCAGCCAGGGAGTGGAAGGTTGCATCTGGTGAGTACTGACCCAACCCCCTCCTAATCCTGTGAGCCCTTCAATGTGGCCCCATACACTTCCCTGCACAGGCTCCGTAAGGCCAGGGAAGCAGACAGGGATCTATGTCCCCAGGCCACACTGAAGAGCTGATGGGTTCAGGAGGGGCAGGGTCAGCACTCACCAGGTATACCCTTCTGGTCCCCTGCCAGCCTCCTCGGCAGAGGAGGGTAACCGCCGGTGGGTGGCTGCTGCAGGAGTGAAAGACCAGGATGCACAGGGAGACTGGTCCCAGTAGCTGAGAAAGCCCACAGAGAGCCTTGTCCCCTTCCTCTAACAGACAGAGCCCCCTGCTGATCTAAGCTCAGTCAGGTCCACATATCCTCACCCTCTGATAATCACATCACTCCCTCTCACACACACTTGGAAAATCTCTGCTCTAGCTCAAAAGTTTCCAAATGTCCAAGACTGTTTAATGAGCTATTGCTAAGAGCCATGTTTGCCATTATGAAGCATTAGGAATGTGAAAAATGCTATTTAAATCCAAATTCTATTTTTCATGCTCAGATTGATAGAAGTCATTGCAGAACTGGTACATACCTGAATGCAAGCACCGGTTTTAAGTTTGCATAAGCTACAGACTAAAGCCCATCGACTTGGCGGAATGTGAGATACTTTTGTGATTGGTTCCATCCTTTCTGGGCAAGCAATGCTAACCTGCAAACAACAGTGCAGGAAGCATTTATCAGAACAAACCAATCTACTTTTTAGTACATTAGTAAGAAAACAAATACCTCAATAAAATCAAACTACATTGCTACAGCATCTGGTAAACTGGCAAAGAAATGTGAGAAGAAGTGATGAAAAGCAGGGGCTTGAAGGAGTTTAGGGCTTGGGACCCTGCAGAGTCCAGCAGGTAGGAATGCACACAGAGCTTAGCCTGTGGTTCAATATTAATCTTGATCCATCTGTCCACCACCACAATTTTTGGATCATTCCAGTCTCATTACAATTATGTAAATCTATATCCCTTCACATTAATGAAATTCCTGATTTATAATCCATCTCCTTACATGGATTTCTGACTTTTATAAATGCTCTAATCTTCTTTCATTGAGAGATTTAGGATAGTTTGAAAGATAAAACATTGTTACACTCTGAATTTGTAAGGCTACTTTAGCAGTGATTAAATTTTTTAACCAAGATAATACAGAAATTCTCAGAAAATTACATTAACTGGAAATTAAAAATTACTGTCCAGTGATGTGAAAACACACTTTGCACATACTGCATTAATTTAAATGATGTTCTCATTTCAGAACAATCACTGTCACTATGCAACATTGTGAAACCAGGTAAAGTACACAGCAACTGTTAAAAATATTACACAGAACAGAGAAATTCAAAAATCACTCAACGAAAACCGTTGCTCTATAACTACACATTACACTGAGGATGCACATGCTATTTTATCAGGAAATAAGTAAAAGAAGGAAAAAGTAAGTAAGTAATCGTCCATAAATTGTAGTGGCTTGCAACAGTAATTCTTCCATGTAAATCAGTCAGATGCTTGTAACATGGCTAATAAGTGCTTACTACAATAAATGGAAAGAAAAAAGTGCTATTCTTAGCTGTACATGACTTGGATGGTCCAATTTTTATAGATCATACAAACCTCAGAACAACATCTAGTATTAATTATTATCCCCTTAACTCAACATTAAAGATTGGGCACAGCAAGGGGTAAGGATAATGATGAGAAAGAATTTGGTTGTTTTTTTTTTTTTTAAAAAAAAAAAAAGGTACATAAATTAGTTTTACCTCTGGAATCCAGAGGGCACAGCTCACATGTGCCCACTTGGTCCCTGTCCTAGTAGCTTTCATGGCACCTCCTCTCTTTGGACACAGGAGACACTGAGGATGTATTCCCAGAACACAAGTGCGACACAACCAGCTGCCTTCAGGAACCTTTAAGATTCCGTAACATGCCTTGGGACAAAGGAAAATTCTCTCTGCTTCAGCGTATAGGTGAGACAATATCAGAGGCTTACATCAATGACTATCATATTATTAAAAAACTACACTCTACAAATCTTATCCAAACACAACACTTTCTCCTGGATGTAATTAGTACCTCCTTATCAAACACACACGGACCAGAATGGACACAAATTAATTGTTAATTGTAATGGGGTGGGTGGCTTTCAGAGACAAAAAGAGCAGTTGGGCACCCACTACCACTGAAAGCCAATAAAAGGTAGGCACTAACTGTCCTTTGTATCTTTGATAATCTCTCCATAGAAAGCTATGATTATAGTTAAACACAAAGTCAAGGGATGCAAAAAGTTATGGTTCCTACAAATTATTTTCCCTTTTCTTTGTAAAATTTATGTTAAAATATATACATGTAAAACATGGTGCTGAAGGATCCTTACTTTTCCATTTGTCTTTTTACAAAAGCAGCTCTAGAAATTTAATAAAAAGTTTTTAAAAAAGTTACATGGAAAAAAATAGCAATTTCCTGTGATTAATACCACCATTTACAATGGTTCCAGGTATATGTTTTGATGGGTCCCCCCCCACCATCTTCATACCCTTGCTACAGCTGTTTGGCTGGAGACTGTTAGGATTACCACAGCAGTTCATAACTATGTTGATTGTATCCTGCCAACTGAAATAACTTTTTTTTTCCTAAATGGAGGCTTACAAGTTTTTAAAGTATTGCAGAGTGCAGCAAAAATTGTGGAATCTAGAATCTTCTGTGTGTCCACCATTTCCAGCTCTGAGAAATGCATGGTTTGCAAAGTTTGAGAAATGGAAATAGATATCCTCATTGATAATGATACATGTGCTGAAAGTCTCAAACTACTTGTTTCCACAAATGTCTGATTCCACATGACTACTAAGGCCCTGTTTATTAACAGATGTTTGTCAGAAGTTTCCTACCATTCCTGCTTCAGAGTTTGCAGTTAGCAATGTCGAAAGCCCTACTTTTAGATGGCCACTAGCTGCAGCCACGGTTTTAAAACTCAATTTATTAGAGATGTTCTGAGCAGCACTAGAGGACACAGAGCTTAAAGAATCAGAAGCCTGTCTACACTAGAGCCTGCAACACTGCTGACTGATTTTTTGTTTTTCCATTTAAGTCTCCCTAATGCCAACCAACCCTAAGGATTCTAATGCCTCAAGGCACTCAATAGATTTCACAGAGCTTATTGTTTTAGTCTAGAAACACTCACATGTTGAAATCTCTAATTATAATCACAGAAACATCTGAAAATTCGAAGTTCACACAGCAACTCAGCTCATCTCAGGAACATCACACATACACTTAGGCATTAGAGAACATCAGTAACAAAATACCTGCAAGGATGCCGAGATACAGTGGCTACGGAAAGTGAATTTTCCAATCTGAACTATTAAAAAAAAGTTGTAGTAGACATTTTCCCCTTAGATAAGACCCAGATTTTTAAAATACTCCCTTATGAGAAAGTCTATCCGTATTGTTCTGCAAAAATGCATATTCTCATGCTGGCTTTTTGACTTCAAGACCTGAGTATCAAAATTAAGCATAAGAATACAAAGAGGAGCAAAATGAGAAAGAAAAAATTCTTTCCTCAAGTCTGTCAAAATACTTATAACACCAAACAAAGCCAAATTAATCTCTAAACACTGTAAACTTTAAAAAAAAAAATTTGAGTGGCAAGGTTGAAAAATTTAACAGTACTTCAAAAAAACCAACAGAGGGAGCTCTTGCCTAAGAAATGATTTGGCAAATCAGCTTTTCATTTTATGTGATATTTTAAGTTGGAATTGGAAAAGGTACAGAAACAGGCAACAAAAATTAGGGGTATGAAACAGCTTTCATATGAGGAGAGATTAATAAGATGGACTTTTCAGCTTGGAAAAAGAGACAGCTAAGGGGGGGCACATGACAGGTACTAGCCAGAAGCTTGCTAACACTTCTGAAAAATCAGTCCACGTACTTAGGTGCCTAAATTTAGTTTTAGATGCCCAGCTTTAGGCAGGTTTCAGAGTGGTTCTGGCCCCAATTAACTGGCCAAACAAGGATGGAAAACCCCAGGCAGTTCCTTAACGAAGGTTCTATAGTTCTTAGCATCTTTCTACCTTCAAAGCATCTTAAAATACTAATTCATCCTTACAGTATACCTGTGAAGTTGGCAAGTATCATCCCTGTTTTAAAGATGGGGAAAGAATTTGCGCGGGGCCACAGAAAAGTGCTTGCCAGAGCTGGGATTAGACCTGCATTCCCCGTCCTCAGACCACATCGCTTCGATATTCACTGTGCTAGACAGCATAATCAAGTCTATTTGTAGGAATACAAAAGTCTACCTTCAAGCAGTTGCAGTCTTCGTGTCTAGAAGATGTTAAAAGCCCTCCAAATTGCTATTTAAAAAGCTTGTTCAGATTACACACCCACCAACAAAAACAAATTTCAAACATCTCTTCTAACACAAACCTGATGGACACAAACATTACACTTGTCACAAAACACCATATCATTCCCATCTTCACTGTCAGGGGACCGGCACACGTCACAGATCACATTTTCATCGTATTCTATGCCCAGCCCTTCCTCAGTCTCAATAGCATGGTTCATATTCTCATGACATTGCCGTTCCAGGACTTCTACCGTCTTCTCCATTGTGTTCTCATCAAGGGGCCCACATCCTGCAAGAGGGGAGGGGATTAGAATGCATACACCATCTATGAGTAAAGATGGGTCACAGGAAAACACAAAAAGAGAAATACACTTCTATCAACTAATAAAAGAAAACAGAACCCACTTTTTTATCATTATGTAAATCCTGACGCAAATGTTTATTTACAAAATGTTTATTCTCCACTAGTTACATGTGGTTTAATATAGTTTTGAAGTTAACCAGTGAACTTTAACAAAATAATAAACCAAATCTTTGAGTAACTTTTCTTTAAGACCACAATTTAAGCAAATAGAGCAACATGCAGAAGAGAAACCACTACAATGCCATGTGGTACAATGTGCTTTTCAAAAAATAGTTTGCTCCCAAGAGTAATTTTCTATCAGAGAAAGTTTATATCTTGCTATAAAATCCTACAAAGTATTCCAAAACCCAACACATCTAATATACTGCCAGAGCGATTAGCATGATGGCAGGGAAAAATTCATTTTTAATAAAACGGTAAATGTATATGCTATCAAGCAGTGATGAAAGAATCTAGCTTTTCTCCACATCACCCTGTCTTCATTCACATTCTCCCTTAAACACACACAAAAACTTGGTACACTCAGATTAAATGTAAATCCGCTGTAACGGTAGCCTGTTTTAAAAGGATCTGCAACACTAAAATCAGATCGTCACAACATCCTGAGTATTGTGTATTTAGAACGCAAGCTCCAGGAGGCGGAGACTGTCTGCCTCAAAGTCAAACTATAAGTCCACATTTTGTAGCGATACTGTGCATATTTATAAGGAATGAAAATACAAGCTTTTTTCTTATGCACAAGGGGAATTTCAAGCTTTAGGGACTTAAATTGTTTCTAAGCCACTTGATGTTTGTTTTGAGTCCGCAAAAGCTGTACATAATCATGAAGGATATGAAGAAATAAGTTCTTAGCCACAAATTGTAACTCTTTCAAATTAAGCTAATGTAGCAAATGACTTCTGTAAATGCTTTCTTTACAGAAAGTCAGCATTCCAATGTTATTTTTCCCCTAACATTTTTCGTCTAAACTCATCTCTACAAATACCCAAGTCCACTTACTCAACTCTCAACTCAATTTTTAAAGCTAAACTGTATTGTAAAATTACCCATTTCTGTAAGCTCCTCATTTAATTCTTGAAGCCAAAAGATATCCATGTCATCCAAGTCATAGCGACACACAGATTCTGCCAGTTCCAGAATATTGATGTAACCAGGTTCTGTGGGCTCTTGGCTGGAACAATGGATGTACTTCCTAGGTCGTGTATACAGTACTTCCTTCACCTTTTCTGCTACAACCCTAAATGTAAAATTAATAGAAATGGCATGGTTAGCTATAGGTCTTTGGTTACAGCCCATTTCTGCAAGATGTTGCATCTAGTATCAAGTGCAAAATGCCCTCCATTTCCACTGACTTCCACTGGCCCAATGACTGACAAGAGCGCCAGGGTGGTGGTTTTGCAATGAAAAAAAGTCTGTTCAGGAACTCTTAAGGTCACTAGCTGTCAAGTGGAGTTTTGGTTCCTACTGACTGAGCCCTGACTCAGAGGACTGATGATCAGAAAGTCTTTAGATCACACCATATTAACCAGACAACTCATGTTTCAAGACTATTGTGTAAGTGCCACTTCCATACATGAGAAGTCCTAGAAGAAAAAGAAAAAAAAAAAAAAAAGATTAATTCTGTACATGGAATAGTTTTCTAAAATTATATAATAGGGTCTTAATTTAATTTGAAATCAAAATTTAATTCTAGTTTTTAATTAAATTTTAAAAATGGACAAACATATGCCTTCAACTGGACCATTTTGGAATTGTTTATGAAGTTGAAGACATTATGTACATAAAATTCCATACACCTTTGTTCAAGCCTTCTTCTAAACTGTAGTATGAAGTCTTCAAGACAATTAGATTCCTGATTAATAATCTAGCACAGGGGTCAGCAACCTGTACCACGCGAGCCAAAGACAGCACGCAAGCTGATTTTTAATAGCATGCTGCTGCCTGCCGGCAGCCGGGACTCTGGCAGGCAGCAGCATGCCATTAAAAATCCTGCCCACCCCTCTCTGCCCCCATGGGGGCAGGGTAAAGCAGCTTGGTCCTGGCAGCTGCCGCTGCTGCAGGGCAGGCAAGTTCCCCCCTCCCCCACCTCTTCCCCCAGCATGCTGGGTTCCTGCCCCTCCTCCTCTCCCTCCCTGCTGCCGACCCCGTGCTGGGAAAGAGGCAAAGAAGGGACAGGGACGGGGACATCCCCCTCCAGCCCCTTGCCACAAGCCGCTCTGGGCAAGGGCCTGGGAGCACCAGCAGGGCTAGCCCTCTGCCCTCACCCTACCACCCACTCACTCCCAGCCCCTTCCCTCACCCCTGCACCCCCACACTCCCAGCCCTCTTCCCTCACCCCTGCACCCCCACAACCCACCACCCACACACTCCCAGCCCTCTTCCCTCACCCCTGCACCTCCCCACACCCCTTACCCTGACTCCTGCACCCCCTCACATACCAACTCTTGCACACACCCCCCACCAAATGGGAGCTCCTGCACTCCCCCCACAATCCCACCCTACCCCTCGCACCAAATAGAAGCTCCTGCACCCCTTGTACCAAATGGGAGCTGTCCAGGTAAGCACTCCACACCCAAACCTCCTGCCCCAACCCTGAGCCCCCTCCTTCATTCTAGCTCCTGAAAAGAGGCTGTGCTCACTGCACTCCCACCCTCAGCTCAGTGCAGAGCTAGAACCAGGGAGAAGATAGGTATCCACTCTATGTGGGCAAGGCCAGGATCCCAGACCGGCAGCAGGCTGAGCGGAGCCGGCAGCCAAGACCCTGGCTGAGTGGGGCCGGCGGACGGGACCCCAGACCAGCAATGAACAGAATAATTCCATATGTGAAGTGCATTGTGCTTTGTAGAATTAGGCAAGCAAAGAAGAAAATTATTGTGAAAGGAGGAGAGTACACTTATGTGGTAGTCTAGCAAGTCATCAAAATAGATTTGGGTTATTTCTCTGAACTCTGATGACCCACAATTCTTATTGGGCAACATGAGTTATAGTGTTAGTACAAGTACTGTTTTCCTCCCCCTTTTCCTTTGTTGCCTCTCCTCCTCGCTTAGCTGTTTCTTTTCCTCCTCCTCCTTTTTCTAGAAACTGCTATGGTATAGCAGCTCAGTTAGGAGTGGGCTATTTATTTATTAAAACATTTCTGTACTCACAAAAGCTCTAGCTAAATACAGTTATATTGAGATAAATATGCTGTCAAAGGCACTTGTTTAGCTCAGGAATGAGTATAAACTATACCAGCATTTTTCTGGAAGTATAGACCATGCCTACACTAGGAGGGTTTGCCAGCACAGCTATACTGGCAAATCTTTACTTGTGTAGACCTGGCATCGATGTTTTCATCCATCCCTGCTTAAAAAACAAAAACCACCGTACACAACAGTATTTGTTTAATGTAAGAAGAGTTTATCCTTTCCTAATCTTCTGGGGTTTCAGTACTGAAACAACTGCACTTCTGTATAGTTAAGCAGCTATCTTGAGAAGAGGGTTGGTGGTAAGAAAATTTGGCAACTAAACTAAAACAAAACACAGAAGTTGTGACAACTCAGCCTGAGGAACTGAGCAGACAGATGGATGAAATTTAACTAAAGTAGTAAGACCATGCATAATACAGAACAAGAAGTGTTTCTTACTGATGGATTCTGAACTAACTGATTTTCATAGTACTTCAGTATGTTGCAAGAGTTAAAACAAAAAAACAGTATTAGGACGCTCAACTGTGCTGCATTAAAATGAAATTATGGTCAAAAATCTAAATTTAGGTACCTAAAAGTAGGATTTTCGAAAGTGCTTAAGTGACTTGAGAACACAAGTCCTACTAACTTCAGTGGAACTTGTACCCTTAAATTACTTAGGCTATTTTGAAAATCTCACCCATTGGTGCTTAAAACATTAAAAATTTTGAACTGTGTCAAAATTCACTTTTATTTTTGCATACCTGCACCTCAAATATTACATTCCATTTGGAATGAGCAGTTCAACCGATTGCATACTGTATTATACTACAAAAGTATATTGAGTAAGGTCTTATGAAAGCTTGTAATGTTCTGAACGTGATGGTCATTATGAGATTATTTATTTATACACACACAGGTTACGAATCTATGTATTTATGTATACCAAAACCATGTTCAATCTGTACAACTTCAACTACACTTCACAGCAGGGCAGTGAGCAATCAAGCAGGTAGGGGCCCCCCCAAGCCAAGTGTTTACTTGAAACCAGTCCACTGTCCAGCCCAGAAAAAGACAAATGATGTACCATTAGACTTTATGAGGAGACCTATCCAATTATCTGGTACTTAAAAATTCGAGGAGGATGGATTTGGGGAGACTTGAGACTGCAAGTATCACCTTGCAAGGATAATTAGGCTGAGAAAGCAGGGTGAGATTTTCTGCTTGTGAGTTGGCTACTGGAATCGGAGATCTGAACCATAGAGATACTCCGTAAAAGCCCCAAGATCACAGGGCAGGTGATGACAAAACCCCTTACTGGTCTGGGTGATTCGCAAAGTGTCAGTCACCACATTTCAAAAAGGAAAAAAGTGGTTAGAGGTCTTCTTGGAGGAGCTCACAAATGATTAGCAATTCTGAAGACCAGAATTACTTAAGCCCCAAAGTCAAAGATACTCTGCCAGTGCACAGAGGTCCACCAATAAATAACTAATGCCCTTGATCCTGCAATTAAAATTGGAAAATGTAAAATAGAAGGTAAATGTAATAGAAGTGGTAGAAAGTGTTTAGGAGACTGAATAGCATTTCCATCCACCCACCCACCCCTGACTGTAATGTATTTATTTTACAGTGAAAGTTCCCAGCCTCTTATGTCAGGGCAGAAACAGATTACATGCCCCCCAAAAATGATTCTGGGAGGTTCTTACCTTCCTCTGAAGCTTTGACAGATATCAGTCACTGTTGGAGACTACATCCCATCCGAGGAGGATGAAGTGTTTGCTGCATTATTACAATTCATGTTGTCCTGTTTTTATGGGTAGATTTATGGAATATAACCAGTGCAACAGAATATTGTTTTCTATTTGGAATTTTACTTGGTCACAATAAGTTAGATGACTGTTTTATGCAGTGTGCCAAATGCTCAAAGAAAGCATTTTTGTTTTTTAGTTTGATCCTAGTTCTGAGTATTGCATGTTTGCTTTCTTCCTTCAGTTCAGATCTGCCTATTCTCTCCCAGTCTCAAGTACCACTGACATTGACTCCAAATTGATAATATTTTAATTTTAAAAGATTTTTGGACTTGGGTGACAGTTGTACCACAGGTTTAAGTATATTAAGCACGCAAGCAAGCGAGCGAGCATTAGCTGCAATTAGACTGTAAATCCTTTGAGACAGACTCGTTTTATGTTTTGTCCAGTACCAAGTACATTCAATGTTTAAGACCAAATTACCTGAGAGAAGGCTGTGGAATCGTGTCGGGACTGGCTGGGACCTGAACACCCTTTTCCCATTCTTGTTTCCATGTGTCCGCAAAGAGGTAATATTCATCAGGGTTAACATGGTGAGAGTCTGGGAGTTTCATGGCACTAATGAGGTCCTTCCTGAACACCTGCAAAGAAAACCCAGATATCCTATTTGAGAGAAGGCAGGTGTATTAATGGAGTCTTAATCAATCATTCTCCCTTCCCCTAACACAATACCCAACCTGTTAACACATTTAATGTGGTCAGTTATTAGTCAAGTATTCTTAAAAAAGGCTTTCTAAATTGGGGCAATGGGTTGAAAAATTACACACACCCCTTGTTCCTGTCTCACAGCAGAAGCTACATGTCCTTTCCTACTCCTGCTCCCTCCCTTCAGACAAGAGCCTTTCTGCCCACTGAGGCCTCCCCAATTCCACTGAGCACCAGGAGATCCCTCCCTCACCAGACTGGGAGCCTCACATTCCTAGTCCATCTCCTCCGAAACATTAATCCCATTTCTTCACAGAAAAACCACTGTGAGCTTTATAGTAGGGCTGTCAAGCGATAAAAAAAAATTGCACCATGATTAATCATGCAATTAATCACTGTTAAACAGAATACCATTTATTTAAATATTTTTGGATGTTTTCTACATTTTCAAATATATAGATTTCAATTACAACACAGAATACAAAGTGAATAGTGCTCACTTTATATTTGTTTTTTGATTACAAGTATTTGCACTGTAAAAAACAGAAATAGTATTTTTCAGTTCATTTAATACAAGTACTGTTGTGCAATGTCTATCATGAAAGTTGAACTTACAAATGTAGAATTATGCATCAAAAAACTGCATTCAAAAATAAAACTAGTATTTCAGAGTCTGCAAGTCCACTCAGTCCTACTTCTTGTTCAGCCAATTACTCAAACAAGTTTGTTTACATTTGAAGGAGATAATGTCGCCCACTTCTTGTTTGCAATGTCATCTGAAAGTGAGCACAGACGTTCTCGTGGTACTGTTGTAGCCGGTGTTGCAAGATATTTACGTGCCAGATGTGCTAAAGATTCATATGTCCCTTCATGCTTCAACTACCGTTCCAGAGGACATGCGTCCATGCTGACGACAGGTTTTGCTCAACAGTCCAAAGCAGTGTGGACCAATTCATGTTCATTTTCATGATCCGAGTCAGATGACACCAGCAGAAGGTTGATTTTCCTTTTCTGGTGGTTTGGATTCTGTGGTTTCTGCATCAGAGTGTTGCTTTTTTAAGACTTCTGAAAGTATGCTCCCCACCTCATCCCTCCGAGATTTTGGAAGGCACTTCAGATTCTTAAATCTTGGGTAGAGTGCTGTAGCTGTATTTAGAAATCTCACATTGGTACCTTCTTTGCGTTTTTGTCAAATCTGAAGTGAAATGTTCTTAAAATGAACATGTGCTGGGTCATCATCCGAGACTGCTGTAACATGAAATATATGGCAGAATGCAGGTAAAAGAGCAGGGGGACATACAATTCTCCCCCAACCAGTTCAGTCACAAATTTAATTTAATGCTTTTTTTTTTTTTTTTTTTTTATAAACGTGCCATCAGCATGGAAGCATGTCCTCTGGAATGGTGGCCGAAGCATGAAGGGGCATATGAATGTTTAGCATATCTGGCATGTAAATACCTTGCAACGCTGGCTACAAAAGTGCCATGCAAATGCCTGTTCTCACTTTCTGGTGACACTGTAAAGTACATTATCTCCTGTACATGTAAACAAAGTTGTTTGTCTTAGCAATTGGCTGAACAAATAGTAGGACTGAGTGGATTTGTAGGCTCTGAAGTTTTACATTGTTTTGTTTTTTGAGTGCAGTTATGTAACAAAAAAAAAAATCTACATTTGTAAGTTGTACTTTCATGACAAAAAGATTGCACTACAGTACTTGTATGAGGTAAACTGAAAAATATATTTCTTTTGTTAATCATTTTTACAGTGCAAATATTTGTAATCAAAAATATACACCGATTTCAATTACAACACAGAATATATAGTACATTTCAACTGGTATTCTATTGTTGAACAGTGCGATTAAAACTGCAATTGATTTTTTAAAATCATGATTAATTTTGAGTTAATCGCAAAAGTTAACTGCAATTAATTGACAGCCCTACTTTATACCCATTTCCCTCTATCTCCCTGCTGCTCGCTCCAGACTGAAATAGAGGCGGCAGAGTGCAGGTAATCATTCCCAGCCGAAGTGAAGTACGGTCACTCAGAACCCTAGGCAAAAGTCCCTACTCACCTCTGCCTTGGTGGCCACAGACACTCTTCTCCTACCTTAGCCTCCCCAACCTTCCCAACACCCTCCAGACACTGGTCTCTCCTTAGTAGGGTGACCAGATGTCCCGATTTTATAGGGACAGTCGTGATATTTGGAGCTTTTTCTTATGTAGACACCTATTACCCCCCACCCCCTGTCCCTATTTTTCACCCTTGCTATCTGGTCACCCTAGTCCTTAGTGTATAAAACACTGAAGCTAGACGGTATCTTAAGGATTAAAGATAAACTAAACTGAAAACTTTGCTCAATACTATATTCAAGATTCTGTGCGTCTTATGACTGCAACCATACAATCCTGTTTCAGCATTATTCAGTACAAGCCGTATAATGCAATACATGCTTTCTTAAAAAAAAAAAAAAAGTCAAAACACTGAGCAATCACTAAGTTTTTAGCACTGATATGGTTTAAAAAAGGAATTAAGTTTCCTTAAAACCAAATACAACGTTGTTTTAATGGAATAAGCTCCAGAGACTGCCTCCTCTAGTTTATCTCTTCAAAAAGGTAGGTACACACAACTTAGAGTGGTTTAAGTGAAGGGCACATTTACAGTTTGCATTAGATAGAAGTTAACAAATGCACTGGTAAACTATGAACATATTTATACAATGAGCAAAAGCAGTTACCATGGCTTGTTTCAAAGAAACTGGCCTCAGGTGTATGTCATGGCTGATCATGCTCAACAAAACGAAGAAACCCTGTAAGCCAAAAATGATCTAATGGGCAAAAAAAAAAAAAAAAAAAAACCAACAGAAGGGAAAATTATCTCTGATGGATTATCTCTTGGTACCACTGAGATAATGTCAGATAAAAACAGTAATTAGAGGTTTCAGATTCACAGCTCCTTTTATCCTCTCTTCAATCTGATGAGATTAGCCATTTTAAGATTGGTTTAGAACCCTCTTCAGAATTTTATTGGCCTGCACCCTCATTGTGAAACAGATTTTGAAAGCTGTGTGGGACGGTACAGCTAAACATGATTTTTTTTTGCAAACTCATTGTAAAAGGATTCTGAGCATTTCTAACCATGGGCCTACCGGAAAAAGGAGTAACTACCAATTTTTTTTTCTAAAGCATGTGATCTAGCAAACTTTAAATATGTTTAAAGTGGGTCTAGTTATTAAAACTCCATTTTAAATCATTCAGGCAGACAATTTCATTATTATACAAGCATGTGTTTGTTAATTATTTTAAAAGGAACACAATCATGTCTGTCTTATTAAGATAAGCTGCCGGTAATCTGGGGTAGAGATGGCAGCTCATAATACCATATCTTATTTTATACATGAAGGAGTGCACACTAAACAGAATCTTAACAAAAATAGATAAACTATGACAAACCCCATAGTCTCTACCACCTAATGTCCTTATATTAGAGTATTCAGATTACAGAAGTCTTCTGTTGTAAAATTCCTCAAGTAACCTTTAGTAGCTAATTACTAACTAAAGTAAAACTTTGGAGAAGTAAGTTATAACCAATTAAATCACTGGCCCCAGACACGTTAATAAAGCTTGCCCTAGCTATACCATTGTTGATTAGAAGCATACCGGCAAAAACTAGCTCTGAAGATTCCCTATACTGGGGTGAGAACACTGCAGGGAAACTGAAATCTGTTGAAACACCCAATTTTTCTAAGCAGTGTACTATAATAAATAAAACTGAAAGTATTTTATTCCAATTCAAACCCACGCGACTTCCATCTTTACTGTGGAAGATGACGCAGGAAAAGGAAGTTTAAGAAATACTAACATGGCACTTCTGAAGAGTCCCAGAAAAACTCAATATGTTAAAAAAAGAGCAGTTACTGGCTTAATTATTTGAGAAGCCACTATTTAATGTTATCTGAGGCAGTGCTTTACACACCACCACCTTATAAGTACTGGCTGAAACTAAAACCACAGAAGATTTTGTATCAAACAGAGTGATTACTAGTGCTAGAAGTGAAAATGCTATTAGAGAAGTTAGTATTCTCACAGGCATGGCTTTAAGGTGAGTTCATCTTATCATCCATTATATATGCGAGTTGTGTCATGTATATTTTTAGAACGCAAGTCCTTTGGGACCTGGACTATTTTTTTTTTTTCTTTGTTGCACTGCACCAACCACATGGTCTGTGCTCAGCAATAGTAAGTATTCTGCTTCAGACACTAAAATAGATTTACAGTAGAGGGATCACTAATGGCCAATCAATCAATCAGATGTAATTGTAAGGCATATAGAGGCTCTAAAGCAGGGGTAGTCAATAGGCAGACCGTGGGCCAAATCCGCACCAGACGTTTTTCAACGGACGCTGAAATATTTTTATCTATCATTACTTTCTCTGGAGTCTGGACCTTCACTAGTTTGACCAAGAAATTTGGACTGACCAAAAAAAAAAAAAAAAAGATTGACTACCCCCGCTCTAGATCACAAGGAACCCAACATTTGACCAAAGTTTCCTCGGTACACAGTTTTTTTTTTTCTTCCATAGTTACAGAAATGCTGTAACCTAGCTTTTCTTTCCGAGGTCTTACCATTGTTACACAGCCATCTATAGTTCTATCCATCAGTCACAAACCTGGTTTTTCACCTTTGACCAAGCAGTCTCTTCCAACAGTTAAAAGCTCTCGCTCAGAGAACAAAAATATGTATTGAATATTAATCACCTTACAGTTCTTTGCCACTACAAGACCTGGTGCAAGTAGGAGAATTTACTTATGAATTCAGTTACATTATTTTCAGCATTTGTCCTCAATGCTGTCACTATGCCAAACAGATTTGGCAAAGAATGGACCTCTTTCAAAAGGGAACAGTGTCTGGAAATCTAGCTTTCCTTGAGTTGTATATATTTTGGAGCAGTCTTAAAATTCCCCCTCATTGGCCAGATCTTTCGTGTAGTGATTCCAAGGAATTGCCCGAGTCATCCCAAAGGACTGCAAGTTTACCAAAAGTCCCTTTAGATCCTAAAATATGAAGTCTGTAGAAAAACAGACCTCAAAGTAACCTCTATGCATGTGTAACTTCTATGCACATTTAAGATGCAAGCTAATCTGAAGATAGTACAGTAGCTGCATGTGAGTCAAATAATTGCAGTATGGTCCTGATACAAAGCAGAGACTTTAAATACATTATATGACTATCTAGAATCCTGAAGATGAAGCTTATCAGTAAGACAGGAAGTTGGGAATGTTTATTATCGTCCAACTTATTGTGACATTTGCAGGACACAATTACTTTTAAAATATAATATAAATATTCAGGTATGTCTTAAACAAATCCAGTGTCCTCATGTAACTTTAAAAAGGCAATTTCATATAGTTATTGAAATCTATATGGAAATGGAGTACTTACAAATAAAAAGGATGTTCTCCTTATTTCTTAGGTTAAGCACATGCTGAATTCTAATTGGCTACTCAATATCCATATCCTACAACACAGCTATCAGAACTTGTCTATACAGAGCAGCAATGACACTACCGGTGTGATTTCTAAAGCACACTAACGTGTGCCATGCACTAACTGGTCTTTGTAGATCCCGCTGTTATGCATTAAAGTTCCCTAGTGTACTTTTAACGTAGTACTGTTAACAGTTTGAAACAGTACTAAGTTAAAACACGCTACAAAACTTTTAATGAGCCCCAGCAGGATCTACACGGATCAGTTAGTGTGCAACAGATGAGAGAGTGCGCTTTAGAGTCCCACCCCAGTAGTGCACATTACCCCATGATGTAGACAAGCTCTTAGTATCTAGTCCCCCTCCTCACCCATTTACCTCACACACACAAAACCAGTTACTAAGCTTCCGTAACTGTTCTTCTAGATGTGTTGCTCATGTCCATTCCAATATAGGTGTGTACTCACCCCAAGCACCGCCGCCAAAAAAGTTTTTCCCCTCAGTGGTATGTCAGGTCGGCTCTGGTGCCCCCATGGCATCAGTATGAAGGTGCCCACCGACCTGCCACCTCCCCAGTTCCTTCTTGCCAGCTAACTCTGCCAGATGGGCTGGTGGCAGGGCGGGGGGGTTGGAATGGACATGTGCACTACATCTCGAGGAACAGTTATGGCAATTTACTAACAGTTTTTAGACTTGAGTGTTTGCTCATGTCCATTCCAACGTAGGTGACTCCCAAACAGTTGCGGCGGTGGAGGGTTCTGCGTTCATTGGCATGCTGATTGTAATACCGCTCGGCCAAAACCCATGTCGTGTCTAGCATGCTGGGTGATGGCATAATGAGATTCCAAGGTATGGACTGACTACCACATTCCACTCTACAGATCATAGCATGTGAGGATACAGGAAGCGATCCACAATGAGATTCTCTGGCAGAGACTGAAAGGCCTTTCATCCTGTCTGAAATGACCACAAAAAGCTGTGTAGATTTTCAAAATGATTTAGTCCTTTCTATATAGAAGGCTAGTGCACATCTGACATCCAGCGAATGGAGTCTCTGTTCCTCTCTATTGGCATGCGACTTCGGATAGAAGACCAGAAGGAAGATATCCTGGTTACTGGATGTGGCCACAATAGAATCTTGATCTTGAAGACCGTATAAGGCAGCTCCGAGGCAAGAGCTAGGATTTCTGAGACCCTTCTGGCAGCAGTAACGGCCACTAGGAAGGCTACTTTCAAGGATAGGTAGAGCAGAGAACCACATTGTCAGTGGCTCAAATGGGGTGTCCTGTCAGCCACACCAAACACTGAGTGATCCTGGGCTGTGGCCCAGGAAGGAGCAGAACTGAAGACACTTCCTGTTGTGCCGCATCACGAACAGGTTTACGTGGGGAGTCCCCCACTTCTGGACCGGGCGTTTCACAACATCTGGACCATTTATGGTGGCTGGAGAAGGATCTGCTGAGGTGATCCGCTAGCTTGTTCTGTGACCCCCAGGAGAGAGAAGGCCTTGAGGTGGATCGAGTGGGCTATTCAGAGTTCCCACAAGCAGTGCCCTGTGCCCCCACCGCCTGTTTATATAACACACTGCTGTTGTCTGTGAGGACCGATACACACTTGCCCTCCAAGTGGTTTTGAAATGCCTGGCAGGCTAGGTGAACCGCTCTGAGCTCCCTGACAGATGCGTACCACAAGCTCCTCTGGAGACCAGAGGCCTGGAGCACCAAGGGGCCCTAAATGAGCTCCCCAGCCCATCACTGAAACATCTATGACAAGACACCCTGACTGTTAGGGTCTCAAGAAAGGGACTCCATCACACACTGCCAGTGGGTCCAGCCACCAAAGGAAAGCGATCACTGATGGGAGAAGCATGACTACTGTGTCCAAGTGGTGCCAGCCCACTGCATATACCAACGCCAACCAAGCCTGAAGAGATCTGAGCTGTCGTCTTGCATGTTGGACCACATAGATGCATGATGCCATATGGCCCAGGAGCTTTAGGCAGTGATGGGGTGGTTCCAGAGGCTTCCTGTGAATGCCCCCTTTCAGTTGGGATTGGACTTCTAGGAGGAAAACTCTGGCTTGGACTGAATCAAGGATTGCCCCAATAAATTCTATCCTTTGAACTGGGGAGAGGGTAGACTTCTGGGTATTTATTAACAGGCCTAAGTCCTGGAAAGTTGACCTCTGATCAGCTGGTCGTTGAGGTATGGGTGGACCTGAACCCCTTGTTTCCTCAGGAAGTCTGCAACGACTGCCATGCACTTTTTGAACACCCGCTGACAGGCCAAACGGAAGCACTGCAAACTGGTAGTGCACATGGTATTAGCAGGAGTGTTGTAAGGAAGACACGAGAAGTAATTCTTCTGTTCTAGTCCGTGTTGATTAAGCCTCAAACTAGAGTACCGTATCCAGTTCTGGGCACCACATTTCAGAAAAGATGTGGATAAATTGGAGAAAGTCCAGAGAAGAGCAACAAAAATGATTAAAGGTCTAGAAAACAGGACCTAACAGAGAAACCTGAAAAAATTGGTTTGGTTTAGCTGGAGAAAAAAAAAAAATAAGGGACATAACAGTTTTCAAGCACAGTAACTCCTCTCTTAACGTTGTAGTTATGTTCTTGAAAAATGCGCCTAAGTGAAACGATGTTAAGTGAATCCAATTTCCCTATAAGAATTAATGTAAATAGGGAGGGTTAGGTTCAAATTTTTTTCCCCCACAAGATAAAAGACATTATGTACTGTGGCAAGATGGCTGATTTTAGTTTGGTGGGTCCTGTGCTTTTCTTGGCGGGGAGCTCAGATGCCACCCTTTGCCCCTGCTCTTGGGTGCCGAGGACCCCGCTGCTAGCCTGGGAAGGTGGTAGAGGAGGGAAGCGGGGAAGGGGGTCTGGGTTTGCTCTTCCCTCTGAGTCCCAGCCCCTCTCAATCCCTGGGGGTTTCTTACCCTCATCCCCCTTAGGTGGGGTTACCCTTCGCCCTTAGATGCTGGGGGGAAGGGAGTCTTCCTATCCTGCTGGACAGGGTCTCCCTTACTCCAATTCTCAGGTCTTCCAAATCTCTCAATGCACCTCCAAGCTCCAGTCCTTTCTCCTCCTCCTCTGCCTGACGCAGGGGGTTTTATTAGGTTCCTAACAGGGCCTTAATTGACTGCAGGTGCTCCAATTAACTGCAGCCACCTTCCCTAGCCTACAGGGAACCACACCTTAATTAGCCTTGAGCTTCTATATCTAGCACTCTCCCACTGCTCCCTGGCCCTCCTGTATCACAGTACATATACAGAATAAGTTTAAAAACAAATAAATGTAATACTGTACTCAGTAATGATGATTGTGAAGCTTGGTTGAGGTTGTGGAGTCAGGGGGTGAATGAGGGTGGATCGTCCAGCTGCTTCTCTTGTTGTTCTTTCCAAAGTGCATGGGGGGGTGCTCAACCTCCAGCTCTGCCCAGGCCTGCCTCCACTCTACTCCTTCTCTCTAGGTCCCACCCCCACCTTGCCTCTTCCCACCCCTGCTCCACCCCCTCCCCCTGAGCACACCACATCCTCTCTGCTCTCCTCTCCCCTCTCCCCCAAGCCTCCTGAACACCGTGAAAGAGCTGATTGCTGCGGGAGGGGTTCATGGGGATGCAGGGAGGAGTTTGAGGTAATGTGGGCCCATGCCTGATAGAAGTAGGATAAACAGTCCACAAACTGGGGAATCTGGATCCATACTTCAGCCTAGTAAATTGCCCAGGCATCCCATCAAAAGGCCTGCTTGGACCCCGCCAAGTGTCTGGGGGAGCAGGAAGCAGGGATGGACGCAGATGAGGACAAGGACAGAGGGACTCTCCTAAAAGGGCAGAGGTCTCCTAAAACCCTACTCTTCCTCCTACTGTAGTCCTGCCAGGCAGGAGACAGGAAGAACCGAGCAGATGGCTGAGGGTTATAGTGCTTCCTCGAGGGAGCCAGTGTATGCAGTCTGGCTCCTGGACCTAAAACTTTCCTAAGCATAAGGGTTGAAGGCACAGGTCAGAAGAGGAAGAAAACATTTCAGAACTTCTAGAATGTGCTCTCTGTAAAAACTAGATCCTGCGTTTACTAAGCAAGAAACGCAGACAAATTGACAAAAAATGCTGTTTTACTGGGTAAACAGGAGCACTACCTTCCTACCAAAAAAACCAAAAACAAACAAGAAAATATTCAAAAGAATAGCTTCCTGTGGTCATGTCTCATTAATGGACTGCTCCTTCCAGTAGTAGGGGATTCACTGTGCTGGCAGGCACCTGTATTGAAACGATAGCGTACAAGATTATTCAGCACACAAGAGAGACTAGCACCTAGGCATTGAGGATGAAGAGAAAGCAGCAGCCACACTGGAATGTAGAAGGGTAAGAAACAAGTAGGGGGACGAGGAAGAGAACAAAGAGGCTAGGGAGGAAGAGGGGCTGAAGTCCAACTACTAGAAGCACATTCCCCTACAGAACCTTTTGTAAAATTATGCGCTTAGTGATCATTGCCACACCCAAGGACCAAAGTCTTGGTCATGGGGTTAAACCCAGCATAGCAGGTACATAACCTAGAACGTAATTTTCAGCAGAGGTTTTGCAGCTGAAACCAAGCACCAATTCATGTCCACCTCTATTCACAGCTGCCTGACTGTTGGACAATCCCTCAGGATAAGCATCAAGGTTCCTTCCTTATTTGTTACAGTGCCAACAAAGAGGCTATGGCCTTTATCTTGTGCAACCTCAGTGGCATCCAATACATTTTGAGTAAAATTGTTTGTTGCATCAAGCAAAGCCTGAGACAGAGGCATTTTAACATTAATATGCTCTGCCACCCGGATTCTTTTAAGAACTCAAATCTCCTTCCTGCACTTTCACAAAACTCTAAACCAATGGAATTTCTCTTCATTAACAAAATATACACAATGGACATGGGCCTGGGGAGTTTATGAAGTATTTCTAAGGTACCCACTAGTTCTGAGGTCTCTGGGCCAAACTGATATTTCAGAAAGTGTATTAGTTGTAACTACTGCCACTCCACTGAGGGTAGCAGGTCATAGCATTGCTTTAACATTAGGAAAGGGACAGCCCTCAACACTGACTGACTATTTGGGAAATCCAAAGGATGCCTCTGCCCAGCCAGTTCTTCCAAATTATAATTCTGTTCCCAATTTGCAACTCTGAGTTGTATCAAATAGGTGTTTTTGACAATAAGGATGAAATTGATCCCTCTTAGTTAGGATAGCCCAGATCTGTATCTCAACCACCACTGAAGGCACCTTATTTTTCTCCATTGGACAAAAAGAACTGCAGAGACCCACAGGGGAATTTGGATGCACTAATGCACATTCAGTTTCCACCCACATAGATACAAAGATGTGGTCAAATTGGTTCTACCACGTTATCTGTGACAGGATAAAAGCATAATAGTAATTATGTAGGTTTGGGAGCCCAACCCACCCGCCTCACCCCTTGCATACAGGGAATTGGAGGTCGGTTTGTTAAAAAAATAAAAACCAATAATCCTGGGTGTTGACCAGGGCCCCACAGGAAGGCTCTAATAATGCTATTAAACCTTTTTTAAATAAGATGGAAGGATTTACACGAAAGAATTATAACAGTCTCCATGTTATTCACCATCCCATTACTTATGTATCAATACTTTGTTTTTGACCACAGCTGCATCCTGAGCAGAAGTCTTCACTGAGTTACTTAAGACCAGGTTGCTTTCCTGAATTAATAAATTTAAGCTGGAACCCTGTAAAGTACACAATTTAATTTTTTTCCTTCAGTGTGCATTAATTTGCTTTTATCAACATTTAATTTAATACGCCATCACACTGCCCATTCATACACGGAACACACAAGAGGTTTGTAAGTTCTCAAGGGCATCATGCCCAACTTCTCATTCAGAGTCTGTTGTTGCAAGGTGCACAAAACCTTGCAGACAACGATCAGCAGCTTGCAAGATCAGGTCCTACGATTTCATGTGGCAGGTAATTCTCCCAATATCACTCTACATAAAAGCTTCATACGTCCAGGTTATGAAACTGGGTAACTTGCATGAAAAGAGCAAAGGTTGGTATGGCAACAAAGCATCTCAGCATATTATAGAGTCAGATATGTCCATACAAAATACTACACTAAATTTAGTGCCCTCGTGGCCAAGACAGAGTCCCCTCTGCAGGCAGCTTTGGCCAAGAAAAGGTTTGTCCAGGAATGCAGCAGGGAAACTCCTTTCCACCCAAAGGCACCTGTTCCAAACCCCCAGGAGTAAACATCACACCGGAATAGTACAAAGAATATAAGAAAGGGAAATATTTATTTACAGAGGGATGAATGAAGGGGAAAACAACAAGGGGGGTGGGGGGAGGGGGAGAGAATACAGGTAGAGCAGTAAAACAGGATTACATCCAAACACGAGGTTCCACAGTCCCAGTGGTACCACAATACGGAAGGACAGGACACTGAGCAATGTATCTACACTAAGAGTTTTGGGCAAAGTTCCAATCTGGCAGTGAATCTCGGGTACTCCTCGTCATCTCTGGTGCCAGTAAACTTTCCCCAACAAACCCCTCTGGTGCCCACTTCTGCCACTCTGAAAATCTGCATCCAATGAAGTGAGCTGTAGCTCACGAAAGCTTATGCTCTAATAAATTTGTTAGTCTCTAAGGTGCCACAAGTACTCCTTTTCTTTTTGCGAATACAGACTAACACGGCTGCTACTCTGAAACCTGAACTCTGTGTTCCTTAAAATTCCAAGGGGGAGATTTTCCCAGGAATTAAAGGAGCACAAGTCTGAGTGACTGTCAGTGGAATTCATGCTTCTAAATCCCTTAGGCACTTTTGGAAAAATCTCCCCCTTGGAAAAGCAGCATTCACTCTACTGCAACCTTAACAAAAAAGGTTACTCAAAGCAACCTCTAAAGCTAACTGGTGAAAAAAAAATGTCTTGGCCCAACAGCTACTGTATTACTTTACTATCATGAAAACAGCTAAAGTTTTAATTTATAAAACTCCAAAAGGTGGGGTTGGAAGGAGGAGAGAACACTTAAGTTTAGAAATTTGGAGACCTAGCAAACCAAGACTTTGTGTAAGAAACATGCTTCTCTCTATGGGGGACGGGAGGGGATGGGGGAGAAAGAGAGAGAGAGAGAGATCTCAAGTACTTGGGAATACTTGGTGAGAAGATGCCCAAAGAAGAAGTGAAAAAACAAATACACATCTGGTAATCCTGACTTCTGATCCTTCAGTGAGTAGCAATGTAAAAAAGATTTTAGTGGGGACCAGAAATAAAAAGTATCTAGAGAGCTATTTACAGCATTAGGACCTTTTTAGATTTTCTATATGAACTCTAGAAACTGTCTGGTTCCTGGTAAGCAGAAATCACTGGAAGGAGACCCATTCCAATTCATTAGCAGAAAAAAAATAAATCATCTTTTATCTAAAAATCTAACAGGTGCAGTTAACCTTGAATTATTGTAATTGTTTTGAAAGATGGGGGGGGGGGGAAGGATCTCCTTTTCAATCTTTATACACAAAGTGCTGACAAATATATGGTCAATTTCACTGTTTTGTTGATGATCAGCAGGACTTCCTGTCATGTACTATTTTGCAAGCTCCTTTCCAGGCCCCACAATGGCTGTTTATCCCTAGGCAGCAGGGCTGAAGCTAACAGTCAGGTAGATTTTTTCCCCCCCATGGTCCCTGACTTTATTTGGAACTAATCTACAAGATACAAACCAATCAAAAACCATTAAAGAAAACTGGCAGCAGAACGACTGTACCCAATTGGGTGAGGATTCTGGGCAACGTCAAGCAGAAACAACTAATATGTTTGTATACCAAAGGAGCCTGGGTAACAAAATGGAGGAACTAGACCTACTGGTGCAGTAAGTAAAATCAGATATTACAGGAACAATAATAGTCATTACTGGAGTAATGAAAGGAACGTGTTGTTCAGGAAAGAGAAATAAAGAGGTAAAGGTGGTGGAGTAGCACTGTATATTAATGACGACGTAGACTAAAGAAATTAGAAGTGATGGAATGGATAAAACAGTCCATCAAGGGTCAAGATCACTTAGGGGAAGAAAGCTCCCACGTTCTCCCATGGGATAGTGCTGGGGGTTTGTAGTATACCCCAGGATCCAATTTGAATATTTTTTAAATAATATTTTTAAATAATAAATACTACTGGAAATTGTGTGATTATGGGAAAACAGCTTCCTAGATACAGATTAGAGGACAAGTGCTACTAATAGTAGGACCCAGATTTTCCTGGATGTGGTAAGTGGACAGATTTCTTCACCAAAGAGTTGCTGAACCAACAAGAGATGATGCCATTTTACATTTGGCATTGGTGAGTAGTGAGGAACTCAGAAAAGCTGCTTGTAAGAGACAACCTTGGTTCGAGTGATCATGAGCTAATTCAGTTTAAACTAAATGGAAGGATAAACAAAAATAGATGTGTAACTAGGGGCCTTGATTTCAAAAGGGCAACCTTTAAAAAAAAATTAAGGATATTAGTTAGGGAAGTGGACTGGCCTGAAGAATGCAAGGATCTGAATGTGGAGGGGGCTGGCAATTACTTCCAGTCAAAATTGCAGAAACTATCTGAAGCCTGCATCCCAAGCAAGGGGAAAAAAAATTGGTAGAGAAAGGTTGCAGACCAAGCTAGATGAGCAAGCAACTCAAACAGATCAAAGAGAAAGCCTACAAGGAAAGCCATCTCTTGCAGGTCAGAAAATGCAGGGAAAAAGTGAGAACTGTCAAAACCCAAGCAGAGCTGGACCTTGCAAAGGCGATTAGAACTAATAGTAACAGGTTCTATAGCCACATAAATAGAAAGAAGTTGGACTACTAAACACTGAGGATGGGGTGGAATTGAAAGATAATCTAGACATGCCCCAACACCTAAACAAATACTTGGCCTCAGTTTTTAACAAGGAAAATAAGGATCTTATAGTGGCAGGGTGGCTAATGGAAATGAAGATAATGAAGTAGAAATTGCCACATCTGAGGTGGATGTCAAATTTACATCTTAATGGGACTAAATCGCGGGGCCCAGATAATCTCCATCCAAAAATATTAAAGGAACGGGCACATGAAATTGCAAGCCCAATAGCAAGGATTTCTAATGAATCTGTAAACTTGGGGGCTGTACCCTGTGACTGGAGAATTGCTAATACAGTCCGTATTTTCAAGAATGGAAGGAAGTGATGTGGGAAACTACATGCCTATTAGTTTGATCTTAATTGCATGCAAGGTCTTGGAACAAATTTTGAAAGAGAAAATAGTTAAGGACATAGAGGTTAATGGTAATTGGGACAAAATGCAATATGGTTTTACAAAAGGTAGGCCCTGCCAGACCAACCTGCTCTCCTTTGAGGAGGAGGAGACAACAACAGGTCATACTGAAAGGTAAAGGCTGGAGAGAGATTAATATTGGAATTCTTCAGGGATCAGTCTTGGGACCTGTCTTATTTAAATATGTTTATTAATGACTTGGCACAAGAAGTGGGAGTGTTTTAATGAAATTTGCAGATGACACGAAGTTGAGAGGTATTGCCAATACTGAGGATATATCATACAAGATTTGGATGAGTTTGTAAACTGGAGCAATAAAAATGGGATGAAATTTAACAGTGCAAAGTCATGCACTCGGGGACTAACAAGAATTTTTACTATAATCTGGGGATTTATCAATTGGAAGTGACAGAGAGGAGAAAGACCTTGGTATATTTGTTGAATACGGGATGACCGAGCTGCCAGTGCAATGCGGCCGTGAAAAAGGCTAATGCAGTCCTAGGATACATGAGGCAAGGCATATCCTGTAGAGACAGGGAAGTGTTAGTATCATTATACAAGGCACTGGTGAGACCTCATCTGGAATATTGTGCGCAATTCTGGTCTCCCATGTTTAAGAAAGATGAACTCAAACTGGAACAGGTGCAGAGAAGAGCTATTAGGATGATCAGAGGAACGGAAAACCTACCTTATGAGAAGAGACTCCAAGAGCTTGGTTTGTTTAGCCTAACCAAACGAAGGCAGAGGGGAGATATGACTGCTCTCTATAAATACATCAGAGGGTAAATAAGTCCTCTCCCCCCCTGGTATTTAAGTGAAGTGCCAATGTTGACACAAGAAAAAAAATTTAATATAAACTGGTTATTGATAAGTTTAGGCTTGAAATTAGATGACAGTTTCTAACAAGGAGTGAAGTTCTTCAACAGCCTTCAAAGGTGAATAGCGAGGGGGAGGGGGGGATAAATAAATAAATAAATAAAATATAAAACTGTCTTGAAGACTGAGCTTGATAAGTTTATGGTATGATAAGATTGTCTACAGTGGCATGCAGCCAATCTGCAAAAGCTAGTAGCAAATATGTCCAATGGCTGGTGATGGGACACAGCTCTGAGTTACTACAGGTCTAACTGATTGCCATATTCGGGGTCAGGAAGAAATTTTCCCCTGGGTCAGATTGGTAGAGACCCTGGGGGTTTTTCGCCTTCCTCTGCAGCATGAGTCACTCACAGCTTTAAACTAATGTAAATGGCAGATTCTCTGTAACGTGAAGTCTTTAAATCATGATTGGAAGACTTCAGTAACTCAGCCAGCAGTTAGGGGTCTATTTCAGGCGTGAGTGGGTGAGGTTCTGTGGCCTACATTGTTCAGGAGGTCAGACTATATGATCATGATGGTTCCTTCTGGCCTTAAAGTCGATGAAACAACTGAAAGTCACATGCATACAGAGAAAGGGGTAAAGGGTTGAGATTGGACCCAAGCAGTTTAGTAATGTTAGTAAGAAGTAAGAAGGGTTTAAAAAAGAAATTAAAAATCAGGACATTCTTCTACAAGGAAATTGTATTTTTTGACATTGAGATTTTTTTAAATTTTTTTTTTTAAATCAAGTTACAAGTGCATTGTACCAAGAAAGCAGGATTTCAAGTACTATTAGAATAGTTGGTCTGATGAAGTTCAAATACACTTAATTCTTTTTCATCAGAGTACACTCTAATTTCATTGAAAAAGGAGATCGATACTTGGAAGATGGTTTGGTTTGCCAGTAAGACTGAGTGCATGTTTTGGGGCTCGTACTCACAGTTAAGAGACAGAAAACGTAACGTGTAAAGGAAACTAAAGTATGAGAGACGCATGCCTAATTTTATCTTCCAATAGCTATTACATACAGCTATACATTTGATGAGTCTTCATATTTGTTGTTGTTCATATGTACATGCGTATAAAGACGGGTGGAAAGGAGTTGAAGCAAAAATAGCAGATAGGAGAGTCCCTCTGCAGGCAGCCATGGGAGAGCCACAGCTTAAGGAACATGGGGATTTGGGTGGGAAGAGCATGCCTGGGTAAAGGGATGAGGCTACAGAATATTTAAAATAGTGGCGGACATTAATATTCTCATTCATTGCAGTTCATATTAGCCTTTCTGGTAAGAAGGCTGAATTACTGTATAGAGAAAATCCTCAAGAAGATTTCGGTAGTTAAAACTAGAATCTAAGCATATTATTGAAGAGTGCAATTTCATAAGGAAATTTACCCAAAAAAAAAAAAAAACGACGGTAGACTTTCTTGGCAGTGCAAATGACAGGCCACTACATATACCGTTGATCAATCTTCCCCCATGCTTCAGAACACTTGTTCAGTTTCTTTTAAAACATATACTAACATTAGGGAACTTAATTAACACTTGCTAAAACTAAACTTGGAGAACAAGACACACATTTTAGACACTGCCCTTTCCCACCAAACCAAATGCATTAAGCCAGTAAGCAGCATTTAATTAAGAGACTTCCACCTGCTCTTGAATTCTCACAAGGACAGGCAAACTTGTCCTTCACAAAATGTGGTCAGCATTTCATTGTGCGCGCTCCTGCGCAAATAGAGGAATATTGCTGCATACATTTTCCTGGATGAACCCAATCTAGCTACTTATACAACTCCCATCACAGCAGGTGGCTAAAAAGCCTATCATTTTGTACAGCATACATTGTTACCTTGAGCCATGAATCTCTGGTTTAAATTCTAAACCACCAAAACATTTTCCCCATGCTGTCAGTTCACACTTCCCTCAGCTATCAATAGTCACACTGGCACACATGGGCATTTGTGGTTTTTCAGGGCGGGTTTTGGGAAGGGATTAAGGGGAGTGGAGGTGGCACAAGACTGGCAACAAGTGATTAGAAAAAAATAGTTCCCTCAGGGAATGATGAGTTTACTTCTGCCCCTAAGAAAGAATGTCAGACTTCATAATGCTTCCAAACAAGAAAGCGGACAATTAGGGGCTAAGCCCCACATATAAAATGGTAGAGCTGTCACAGTAAATACTTGTAGGATGACTGTTATACTACATCATCACTTGTGGGCTAGTGTGCCTGAAGCTGCTCTAGCCTCTGGCAATCACTGTAGCCTGGTCCTCCAGCATGTAGACCTCAGGTGACAGAGTGACCAGATGTCTTGATATTATCAGGACCATCCGGATATTAGAGTCTTTGTTGTATAAGGAACCTATTACTCCCTCCTCCATCCCGATCTTTCACACTTGCTATCTGGTCATGCTACGTAACAGAGGGAGAAAGCAGAGACCAGGGAATACAGGCTTCTATGGTGTCGATTCTCTTCAGTATGCTCCTGCTTCTCCAGGTCCAATCATTGTTCGAAAGTGGAGATTTGAGTTAGGGAATAGAATCCTGATCCAGACAGGAGAGGGAAGAGCTGTGTGTCTAAAGATGGATTTTCTCACCTGCAGAGGCTGGGTACATGTGTGTGCAATGGGGTGGGGTATGTCCTGATAAGGGGGAAGTAGGATGAGAGGTTAAGAAAGTGGACATGTACTCAGTCCATAAACATAGATGTTCGATATTCCTGAGGTGGTGAGAGATGGGCTGGAGGGAGCTGAGCTGTCTTAGGGAGGTTCTCAACCAGCAGGGGGACGGTTGACATGGTCAAGCACAGGGGAGTGGAACCAATTAATTAGTGACAGGCATGTAGAAAGGGTGAAGCAGCAAGGGGATATGGCAGAGTTAAGAGCTAGATTTGAAGGGCTGAGGCTGGAATTAAGAAAACAGTAAGGTAAATACAGTCCTTTCCTATCCTGCCCTTTGAAGTGTCCCCATGTTTCATTCTGAAGAGGGCACTCCTGCCCCTTAACAGTCAGCCTTATACCCCCCCCCAAAAAAAAAAAAAAAAAAAAAAAAAACAAACACCTCACCACAAAGTCTGTATTTCACTTTCAAAATAGGATCAGCCTTCAAGGGAGAAGATCATGTGGGTCTCTGCAGCCCCACCAGTCATTTTGGGCCCCAACCACCACTACTTCCATACTACTATCCAGACATCCTGTTTGTGGACTGGGAGCATGCAGTATCATTTGAGAGATTTTACGGTTAACACGATCACCCCTCTCCCCCCCAACCCATAGTTCAAAGCTTAGAGACAAAAAAAATATACATTACAAACTAATCAGATTACCATAATCTAAACTTTAACCATTGTTCTCACCTCAGCAGGTTTCTTTTGTTCATTTGGAGTTTTTGATTTGCTCCTGTATTTGGAACAAGAGGAAAAGGAAGTGGAAGGACCTATTTAAAAAAAAAATATATATATACACAAGAGTTTAGTTGTAACCCACCGAATTTCACATAATTCCTCAATTTATTACAAGGCCCGGTAGACTTGAATCATCTTTCTGGGTCAGCTGTACCCAAACAGGAACTTTCATGAAGTCTGTAGGCCCGACCACAGTCTCTTCTCAATATGTGTAGTTTCAGAAAGAATATGTGAAACCATGATCAGAATATTCCCTGATACACACCAGGTGAGAGCAGAGAGGACATGGATTATGAAGATTCCATTCCTTTCCACAAGCAATGTTCCCTCTAATTTTTTTAGATCCATGGGCGGAATCAATTTTGTTATGTGTACCAATATGGAGGTGATGTGTGGTGGGGGTGTGGCCGATGGGTCTGGAGTGTGTGAGGGGGGTTCAGGGCTAGGGTGCAGAGGGTAAGGGCACTGTCGGGGGGTGCGGGCTCCTGGGTGTGGCTGGGGATGAGGGGATTGAGGTACAAGAGGGGCTCAGGGATAGGGCAGAGGGTTGAGGCTGGGATGTGGACTCTGGGGTAGGGCAGGGGCAGAGGGTTGTGATGCGGGGTCTGGGGTGGGACCAGAGATGAGGGGTTTGGGGTACAGGCTGCCCCAGGGCTGCAGTGGGGAGAGGACTCCACCCAGCCATCTCTCGCTGCAGCAGCAGCAGGAGCTGCTCATGGCTGGGGAAGGGGCAACTCTCCTCTCCCCAGCAGCTCTGCCAGGGCCAGGCCACGGAAGGGGCGCCTCTTCCCACCTGCATGGCCCTTGATAGCCTGCTGCGTAGCAACACAGCTTACAAGGAACTTAGCTTTCCACCCAATGCAGGCAATATTGGAGGGAGTAAGAGTACAGGAGGACTGAGGGAGACTAGAGAATCAAGATGGTGTTAAACTGAAGTGCAGAGATGCACAAAAATCACTGTCACTGCACTGCCAAGTTTTTAAGAAGATACTGGTCAATATGTGATGCAATATATTGCGTTTGTGCGACTCAAATGCAACAATAGATTTATGTAATGCTTAACAAAAGCAGATCAGTCACTGCCCTGAAGAATTTACACAATTTGATCCAGGGCCTCTAGACCCACAACTCAGTATTTCAGTATCTTGAAGGGAATGACAAAAATATAAACCAAAAGTGTGCCAAGAAAATTAAGACAAAGTTTAAGACATTTGGTAGATATCTTTTCCATTTAGATCTCAACCCTCAAGCTGATCTGTATGGGTAGAATCCTGAACCCCTGTGGAGCCCAACTGCCATTTATATAAATGCTAAAAACGATGTCCCATTCATCTCTAGGCACACTTAAAATGAGCGTAAAAAAACCCACACATCCTAAGTGAAGTGTTTTCAGATACCCAACTACACATACCTTCTCCCACAAACAGTTCTCTACCCCTACAATTAAAATTTTTCCACTGAGGCTCTGCACAGGCTAGACCAATCATTCACATGGATCAGCTTACAGAATTTGGGCCTCATCTCTCTCTCTCTCCCTCCCTCTTTCCCCCCCCCCCCAAATATATACATTTCTGACTACACCCAATTTTCCTCGAGAGCGCATGCTCTCCTACATTATGGAATTTTCTCTGAAAGTACACATGTTCAAATTCTGCACAAGATTCAAAATGGTCTTCCTGAAATCATCAAGTTTTGTAATTTCATCTCTGATAGATTTCAGTATTTTGAATTTTGGAGAAAGCAAAAAAGGAAAGGAAATCAAACTTTTACTTTTTGTTTTGTTGTTTTTTTGTTTTGTTTTTTAAAAAACCAAAAAGTAAAAACAGTTTGCTCTCAAGCCACAGGAGGAAACCACAAGAGGGCGATAGACCAAGGGAAGATTAATGCATACTACTTACTCTCATTGTCTGAACTGTCACTGGTGCTTAGATGCCTGTGGCGTTTCATCCTGACGCATCCTAAAGACAGAAAGAAAGTTGATACCATCCATTCTACCAGGCAATCAAAGGACTTGCTTACACACTTCCCTGCAATTTGGACTATCGGGGTGTGAATAGAGCACATACCAAGCTGCTGCACTATAACTTCTCCATGTGATGCTGTGGGCACAAACTAAGAAGTTCTTAATTTGCCTCAATTAATCCTGTTTCAAAAATGATTACATTAATGAAAAATAGCAACCTTTTAGTTCACATCTGCAACATTCACACAGAGGAGTTACCATGCAACACTTCTGGATTACTCCAAACTGTGGGGCAGTGTAGACATGTCTAAAGTCTCTGTGGATCCTGCTGGTTCACAGCAGGCTAGTCACACACAAAGCAGGATTTCTCTGAAGAGTTTTCTCAAGTATGTAAATACCTGGTCATCTAGCAATAGTTAATCACAAACAAAATGTAGTGGCCAGACATACACAGCTCTATTTATGAGATTTAATATCCTCAGGAGTTAATCACAAACAAAATGTCTCCTTTAAAAACTTTTTTTTTTTTAAAAAAGAAGTTCAACCCGCTCAATAGTGGTTGCTTTCTATAAACCATCTGCTCAGCTAAAGGAAGAGTTGCCATGGTGGCAGTTGCTAGTGGAGTGGGCAGAAGCACAGAAATAAGATGGCAATAGAATAAGACAGGGAGATAAGTGAAAAAAGAAGAAAAAAAAAAGAAGAGGGTTGTGTGAACACGTAAGGATATATTTTAAATTGAGGGTATTCAGACAACACTGAAGAATAGTAATTTAAATAGTTAGACCAGAGCTTTATTTAAAAGAAAAAGTTTAGATACCAAAAGTGCCCTTTCAAGAGTCTGAAAAGTGACAGTGTCAATAACAATTCTATGACTGCATCATTGGTTTCATAAGCCAACATTTTTTAGGTCGCTATTTTTAAAAAGTTAAGACAAGCAGAGAGGAAGGAAAATTTGAGCCAAAAGAAAAAAAGAATCATTTAAAGTATCTGATATGCCAATCCAAAAGTGTCAGCATAAATCCAAATACATTTTTACAGGTCTATGTGCCCCAGTGACAGTGTAATAAAAATTGACAGTTGACTAAAGTGATAGCCTGTTTAGATGTCCAAGATCCCTTAATTTTGTGAGAAGGCTATCTGCACCTCTGTATCCCAATTCCTCACCATGCTTTACTGAAGGGCAGCAGCACCATATTAAAGCGTTTGCTGTACCAGAATTGCTTGTCCATATCGTAAGCTTACTTTATTAGATGAAAACTTCATTCCTATAAAAACTGCTAAAAAAAAGAAAAAAAAAAAAAGAGACTAGCATATTTTGTATTAAACAAATATCAATGGTTCTTGAGATTACCCAAAGCCCATGGGATACTGGAAATCCTGTTTACAGGGAGCCTTTCAGAAGGCTTTGAATTTCAGTGGAATGGTTAAATTACTCAAAATCTCCACTGGTTTTCAGTTTAAGGGCTTTGTAGCGAAAGGGGTGCAGCCTCCTTCCAAGTATGACAGGCGGAGATGGCCACTTATACCCTGGTGGGTGAAGCCATGCCCGCACCACCGGAATAAGGAGGGTGGTACAGGAAGTATAAAAGGCTGACCCTGCAGCTCAGTCGGGCTGGAGCTGCCAAAGGAGTCAGATGCTTCTGCCCTACTGCTGGAGTGGGATGCCAAGGAGAACCTCTGCTGTCCCAAGGACTTGTGTGAGCTTCCAGAGTGCCCCACAACTCTAGACATCAAGATGCTGCTGGGACTACCATTAGCGGTGTATCCAGGAAGACAGAGGACAACCCTTAGATGCAGGTACACCCCAAAGGGAGGGGAGGAAGTAGCCCAGGGACAGCTGACAGTAGTCCAGCTGCAGTGCTGCCTGAAGACAGGTCAGCGTGTTGTGGCTGGATTCCCCACTGACCCAGTAGCAAACACCCCGCTATTATTCGGGCCCTGGGCTGGAAGCCGGGTGGGCCTGGGTCCTCCTACCACCCTACCTTAGGCCAGAGGCCTGTGTTAGTCTGTCCACCAGAGCTAGGATGCTAGTTTAATTGCTCTGCCCAGCCCGCAGGCCAGAACCTTAGACTGCTTGGTGTCTGCCCTGCCTGAGACTAGACTATTCATTGGTCTGCCAGAGCCCTAGACTATTTGGAGCTCCCCCTTGCCTAAGGGCTTGAGCCCCAGAGCCTGATGACTTTTCAGCCCCTCTCAGAGGGCCTGGACACCCAAGACTGCTAATTTCCCATTGTTCCAGACGTAGCGGAATGAGACAACACGGGGGAATTGACTCCCTCCGAGATAGACAGGGAGGGACTGCCAGGCATTTTTACAGTCTTGAATTTACAGAATATAATCTTAATAGCAAATATATATTTAAAGAATACCTTTGATGTCCTTCCTCTAGAGAGAGAGATTTATACACAGAGAACTTGAGGGGAAAAACACTGCATTATTAAAGTTAAGACTTCAAAATTCTTTGTGCGAGGACACCTACTCACTGAAGTCTTCCTTGGCTGAGGTGGCATTTGTGTAAGTTTGTGCAAGAGACAGTGTTGCCAAGTTTGTTTTAATACACGCTAAAGTAAAACAGCTGCTAACAAGGTTAATGTAATGTGTACAATGGGTAATATAATCCTAAAAAAAACTGAATTATGAACTGAACTATACAAGAAAAGGAAACAACCCCCACATCTATGGCTATTTTAGTCTTAACTTGGCCCTTACTATGCAAGATTCATCTGAAGCTAATAACTCAAATAGTGACTTCCCACACTGAAGCAGCTTTGTAGAAACAAAGCAGCCACACCCCAGCCAAAGCTTATGTCCCAACAGGAGAGCTTCCTCACATTTTCCAGCTATGCAGAATTTCAACTACACATAGAAACTAAGCATAGAGTGGGCTAGCATCAGACCAATGAACAGTTATGTGAATCCTTTTAGGCATGAGACTCTCAAGAACTCAAAAAAAAAAAAAGTGTCAGAGTTGGAGGAGTTCCAGTTTAAATAAGTTTCTGGGGCAGTGTGTGTGTCGCGGTATTAGTCTTAGGCCTCGTCTACATTGCCACTTCACAGAGCTGCAACTTTCTTGCTCGGGGCGGGAAAAAACACTCCCCTGAGCGCTGCAAGTTTCAGTGCTGTAACATGGCAGCAGAGACAGCACTCCCGCACTTGTAGCTACTCCCCTCATGGAAGTGCCGCAACTACACAGCTACATTAAAGCGCTGCCGCAGCAGCGAAGACATTCCCTTAGGGTTAGCTGTTGGCGATGTGATAGCGGCTGATGAAGATTACCTTGGTCTTCCCCAAGACTGGGGTTTAAGGTTTGACCAACAAAGCCCTAAATGGCTTGGCGCTCACCTGCCTAAGAGCTCACGTGTCACCTCATGCCATGCTGTAGCAGACAAAAATCACCAGAGATGTTCAAGCTGAAGTCCCCTCAGCATAAAAGGGCTCTCTCTACAACGGGGTACTCTCCTGGCTTTGAAGCTTGCTCCCCCTTGGTTTGAAATAGCTCTAATCTGTTGACTTTCTGGATATGTTGCAAAGGGGGGACACTGCTGGAAGGCTAATTCTTGGGTGTGCATAGGGTATTATTCCTCATTTGCCTTTTAATAGATGGTTTGAGTGGTTGCTGCTGGTTTTGTTTTTATATTCAGTTGAGCTTTTTAAACAATTGCTAAAAGGTGCTGAAAATCTGGGATGAGTTACAAATCTACAGTTACACAGTGACAGAACTGCCTTGTTAGGCGCTATGAACTCAGCTGTTTAAAGAGTGCAACAAACATTTGCCTGAAGGGGTTAAACATAGAAATACAACACAAAGCCTAGATTGGCGAGTCTGCATTTGGCAAAGATAGTTGGTAGATAGGAGACGCCAAATTTAATTATGGCTTATACACAGAGATATGAGCTGGAATGGCAAATGTAATAGCTACTTTCATTTACAGATATAGAGAAAGGAAAGAAAGCAGCTAAGCTCTAAAGTGCTTAGCACAACTATGAAAACAATTCCATAGTTAAAATGGGTTATTTTTTTAACCTATTAATTAGGTTTCTTGGAGCTTTCTTACAATAGCTCAGACAGTGGATTTACACCTCTGTTCCAGCCTGTAGAGGGGAACCAGAAGGCTAATGGTGTTATAGAAGAGTAAGCTTTCATCCCAAAAATGTGGTGGTCTCATCTTGCCAACTAAGTCTCCTGGATACTATCCTTAGGCCACCAGGAAAAGGGTGCCAGAGTCACACACTCTTTAGGATTCAATTAAGTATGGTTCTCGAGATCTAAAAATAAGTAACTTCTGGGGGGCAGGCTGGGAGAACAGCTTAGCCACTTCCCCATCTACATAGAAAACAAAAAGGGTCCCTCCAACAAACAAAGAAAACAAAAAACAAAACAAAAAACAAAGACACACCACCACAACATACACGCTGCAGCTCTCCTCAAAATACAGCTGCCAAGAACCTTGTCTTTAGAGTAAGGAACCAAATGAAAACCCAAGTTTCAAATGGCTGATTTGATAAATCATTCAACTAAAATTCCATGAACAAAGCACAATGGGTCAGCAGATCTAAAAAGAAACCCAGAAAACCCAATGCTTCCCAATCCCCTTGAAAAGAAACTGAGTCAGGCCCTTTACTACTGAATACCTCCTTCTCAGATTCAAGGAAATTAACTCAACCCCTTTGCAAGGCCCTCTTGAAAGAGACAGTTCATTCATACCTGAATAGGACAATGCATTAGAGGTTTTCCTCTCTAGACTAGCCCACAAATGTCCTTTGAATAGGTACACTGCAATAGTTTCACATGCAAATAGCAACTCAATAAAGTTCTCTTTCTCAAATGTCATACCATGAACACAGGTAAAGCAAGGTGCTAAGCAAGCATTAGACCATGTGCAAAGACAGGAAAGAGAGACTGACTAAACCCTCTTCATCACAGACCATACATCCTTGGAGCACACTGGTGCTCCAATGAATTTCTCAGCCTTGCAGGATATCATGTTATTACCATCCAGTGTATGTTTAGAGTAGGAGGGGAGAGGGTTGTGGGAAACCCCCACTCCCAAGTTTTTAAAACATCCCTCCTCAGGAGAGATCCATGGAGTAGTCTTGTAAAGACCACCAGCTCAGAAACAAAAATGACTGAACGGTACTGTGAAAGTATACACATAGAAATAGTTCAGGCAAGATGTTATAACATCAAGAAAATGGGAAGACTGCTATGCTAAGACCCACGCTGTAGAAGAGGCTGAAATATGTTCCCAGCTTTTCACCACTCTGGCGCCAGATAGAAATACCTTGTCTATTTGGATACATTAATAAATCCAACAAGGAAGGAATCAAGATGATCATTTTGCAGGTAACTATACTCACTGCCTTCAAAGTACACACCCAGACACTTGCTATTGCTAACATGGCTTCTAATTCAGAGTGAGTGTGAATCAGTCAATCAACATGGAGATGTGGCCCTGAATTTACAGCCTTCCATTACTCCAGCCACTGCCCATTTCTGTTAATAAGAAAAATAGCCAAAGAGAAAAAAAGATCTGAATTCCAGAGAGTAGTTATGGGCCACCACATCTAGTCTATAGTAAATGCAGTTCCTCCACCCCAAGTCACCCCACTGGGCTGTCAATTCTGTTGAAGCAATCTACACTAAAGGTAGAATGTACTTTCCATAGAGTCTGTTATGGACACTTGGCCTTCTTGCAGGATATCAGCCCAGCTTTATAAGTTTCTACCAAAGGAGAAATCTTAACATTTGACATTCTGAATGACAAAAAGTTTCCAGAACAGACAAGTAGAAGAGGATTTCCTATCATAGGCACCCCATTTCTCATCGGTCATCTCCTGGAGAGATTTATGTACTTTGAGAACTTTGCTTAGCTTCTCAGTGCTAGCAAAGATCAGATCTGCCCATGGAGATCCTCAGCCTTCAGTACACAGTGGATATTGTTTTACTTGGTTTCAGAGTAGCAGCCGTGTTAGTCTTTATTCGCAAAAAGAAGGAGAAGGACTTGTGGCACCTTAGAGACTAACAAATTTGAGCATAAGCTTTCGTAAGCTACAGCTCACACTGACTTATTTCAAGAATGCAAAATTCAGGGAAGTTTTATCTTCATCATTCCCAGATTCCATCAGGGGTATTACAGGCTGTAAAAACTGTAAGACAATACTTCCCAAGGCCTGTGGTAAGCAATTCTATGTGCCCACTATAGTCTTCACAACACCTGAAAGGACTTGTTTTTATTAAGCCTGAGTAGAGGCTATTGCTTTCCAGAACATCTATGCAAGAACTGCCATCACTCATCAGGCCCAGATCGTCATTGGTAGGGAGCAATTGAGCTTGGAAAGGAGACAGCTGCTAAACAGTAATCCTCATGGATCCCCCACCATGGGAAGCTATTTGGAGTCAATTTAAGCCCTCAGAGAGATTCCTCCATTTGCCAAAGATATTTAATAGATTTGAGAATATGAGAACTCATCCTACAGCAGGGGTCGGGAAATTGTATGCAGGGCCAGGGCAGGGGGTTGGGGTGCTGTGTGCAGGAACGGGCTCAGGACAGGGAGCTGGGGTGCAGGAGGGGTCCGAGGTGCAACAGGGAGCAGGGAGCTGGGGTGCAGGAGGGGTCCAAGGTGCAGGCAGGGAGTTGGGGGGCAGGACGGGTTCAGGCTCCAGTCCAGCACTGCTTACCTAAAGCGGTTCCAGGGTGGCAGCGGCATGCACCAGGGCCAGGGCAGGCTCCCTGCCTGCCTGTCCACCCTGGCCCCATGCCGTGCCGCTCTGGGAAGCGGCTAGAACCACATCCCTGTGCGTCCCTGGGAGGGGTGGGCCACAGGGCTCCGTGCACTGCCCTTGCCATGCCTCCAGGTACCTCCCCCAAAGCTCCCATTGGCTGTGGTTCCCCGTTCCAGGCCAATAGGAGCTGCGGGTGGCAGTGCCTGGAGGCAAGGGCAACGCACAAAGCCCTCTGCCCCTGCCATCCCCCTGGGGCCCCAATGGACATGGTGCCGGCTGTTTCTGAGAGCAGCGCGGGGCGTGCAGCACCCTAGGGGTGACAATCCCGCGGGTTGGATCCAAAGCCCTGAGGGGCTGGATCCAGCCCGTGGGCTGTAGTGTGCCCACCCGTCCTACAGAATGGTCAGGAAGAGAAAGCAATACTGATAAAGCACCAGTGGAGTCAGATCTCCATTTTCCTGAGTATCTTAGAAATGGCCAGGGTTCCCTCTGAAGGAAGTGGGCAGAAACATCTTGAAGAGAAGCACTACACAGTGAGTGGGAGGGTAGGGGAGCAGCAGGTTCCTCAAGTGTAGTAGGAAAACTTACTATTGAAATCCTACCCAAAGGATGTAACAAATCCTGTAAGAGCAGGTGTGGGTTCGTCATGCTGATATACTCAGTGGTAGCTGATGTCTCATGACCAGGCTGTTCTACTGCTGGAAGCACAGTACGTTAAAGGATCAGATGCGAGAGCCAATGTCCCAAGACTAGGCAAGCCATATTATATTAGAACTACAAAATAGCTCCAAGTATTTAACTTGAAATTTGTATGCTTTGTAGGAAGGAATCAGTCACCAAATGGAAATAGCAAGAGTGCCCAAATACATGGGCTACATCTACAAAAGGCCTCGCACCCTATGCTGGAAGGCAGTGTTGGAAAGAGAAGCTAAATTGGCGTCACACATTCTGGGAATTCATGCATGATTGGTAATCTCCAAAAAGGGAAGATGCTGTTACTCTTCTTTTAAATTATTCATCTATAGAAATCCTGAGAGAAGGATAAATTCTGATTCTACCTGACACAAGTAGCAATATATTTAATAATCAAGGGTCAGAAATAAAATGAAACTCAGTAGGTTCTTACTCAGCAACTCTATCTAAAGCAGTTCCAATTTTGATGTAACACTCATGTGACAGAGCTCTGTCAGGTCATTACTTGATGGAAGATTAAGACCTAGTTTATGTGAGACTGCTCACATAAGTACTAACACTAGTAAGTTAACATATGCTCTGCACAGAGATTCTAATTCTAGAAGCACTAACTACAAACTAGGAAAGAACAAGTACGCACTAGTTAGTTAAACCAATAAGACACAGCAGACAAATTCAAAAGGTACCTCCTTCTCTGCTGCTGCTGCACACACAAAATTCTATGAAAAAATATCCCCCCCCCCCAATAGTGCAAGTAATTGAGTAGCTACTGGTGAATAAATGATGAGAGGGAGACAATGTAAGATCAGGAAGAAGAACAACAAATAAGACATTAAACACTTGCAAATTATATACATTTTGCTATCAAGTTGGAGATAACATGGCTAACAGTCGCCAAGTGAGTATGTATGTATGCATGTCTCTCCCACCTCCCTGTATCTGGTCAGGGTGCTCATGTTTTTTTCCCCACTCTTCAGCATCACAGATACATTTTATGGAAGGAAAGCAATGATTGCAATCCAGGAGGAGAAGATAATATCCAAAAAAGAAAAACAAAAAAATACAATATTTAGGACTAAAAAGGGATGCACTTTTTGCACTGATATTACTATAAACTTCCAGTCTATGAAACTCACCTAAAACAAATTGCTATGTTTTTGTACAGTCAAATAAAAACAAAGCAAAACCAAATCATCATGACATTTTTCTAAACCTCAAATCATTAAATAAAAACACTTAGAGACATTTCGGCTTTACTTTAATGCAGGTTTCTGCAAACAAAAAGCTTCCTACTGTAATGCTTCACAAAGACACAATTTGCTGCAAATCACAGATACTAGCAGTCAACATGTTGTAGCTGCTGCACCTAAATACAGTGACAACAGGAAGGTTAATAAGATCTCTGAAAAAATAGGATGATAAGTTAAATACAAACATGCATTTTTTAAAAAAAAAAAACTAAAAACAAAACAGAAGCTGGTCATGTAGCCTAAGCTGCCCACATTCACATTTACAGTTGAGTCTGACTCAGATTCCAGCGCGTTGATATAGCTTTAAATTGTAAACTGAAAGGCTTTTTACCTGCTAAAAACAGGAGTTCAACTTCTCAGGGTTCTGTTTGCCTTTTAGCAGCTGATGACCTCACAAACACTTGAAGAAAAAGGAAAGGAAGGCTGCAGCTCCTAATGAGGTCATCAGCTGTTTTAAAAAAAAAAAAAAAAAAAAAAAAAAAGAGAGAGAGAAAGAAGCTGAACCTAGGTCTTAGCAAGTAAAAACGAAGCCATCCATGGACCTAGACCCCCGACGCCCCCCCCCCAAGGAATTCTGGTGGTTTATGATGAAATTATGGTCAACTATGGTCAGCTTCCCAATTCCCCTCCCTTCTCCCCTGCAGGCATCCATCTTCAAGGAACACTGGACCCAGTTCCTGGGCTGCCACCTTGGTAGGAATAGCAAATTAAAATGTGTGCACTCATGCTACGGAGTCTGGGGACAGATTTTCAAGCTGTATTTAGGTGCCTAGAAGGAGTTTTCAAAAGCTCCTAGGCATGTAACCCCCCCAAAGGGAAATAGATGCGTTTGCCCCACTACGCTGCTTTCTGTACCTTTAGGCTCCTAAATACCTTTGAAAAAATCTGGCCACAGAAGGACCCATTTAATGCTACTACTTCTGGAAAAAGGCTGTGTGCAGAAGCACAAGACGAACAGGGAAAGACTCAGTTTCATTCTCCACTCCCACTGAGCCACAAGAGAAATGCTCTGTGCAAGCGCTGAACAGAGAAATGCTGTGGAAAGAAACCAAAGTAAACTGTGGGGTGGTAGAGAGAATAATTCTCAAAAGGGGTGGGGAAATGGAACAGGGGAGAGAAATAAATTGCTTAGTTCAAGGATAGCAACTGTATCTGAATTTCTTTTGGATAATTCCAATTAACAGGAGGTTAGGCAAGACTGGGAGTTAAATGAAACTCCCCCACCCCAGCCAACATCTGAATTCCCCCAATCTATAAGGTTTGTGGTAGACAGGAAGAGGTCTGCACTACAGGCAAGATGAAACTAGAATACTACCCATTAAACATGATCACATATAGATACCCATTGTTTTCCAATTAGACATCTCTCTCACCAAAATTCAGATGCCTCAAATAGCTGTTTTTAGTGCAAATCCAACAAAATCTCTCTCTCTCTCTCTCTCTCTCTCTCTCACACACACACACACACACACACACACACACACACACACACACACACACACTCTTGCCATTATCCCATAGATTAACCAGGTTTAACCAAAAGAAAAATCAGGACAGATTAACATTTTCAGCTTGTTTTTAAGAAACTAAATTAATGTAAAAGCATATTGGCATAGAGCATTTTTCTTAAGGCACTCTACCCATTCACCCTTTCTGATCAGAAATCAAAGGAATAGATTGTTGAAAGACAGGAGAAGCAAATAATGTCACAAAACAACCTTAGCTATCAAAGTGCACTTTATTTGCAGTACAAATGGTTCAAAAGAGGTAACAAGAACAGGCAAAGGAAAAAAAGAGTTAACAGTTCAATCATTAGTCACTGTATATCTCTAAAGCAGTGGTTCTCAAATCAGGGGTTTGGGGCCACCTGGGAGGCCGTAAGCAGGTTTCAGGGGGCCGACAAGCAGGGCCAGCATTATATTCACTGGGGCGCAGGGCAGAAAGCTGAAGCCCCACCGCACAAGGCTGAAGTCCGGGACCCTGAGCTCTGCCACCCAGGGCTGAAGCCAAAACCATAGCTTTGCGGAGCCCCATGTGCCATGGAGCACAGGCAGTTGCCCTGCTTGCTACCCCCTAACGCTGGCCCTGGCTTTTACATGCTGAAAAACAGTTGTCGTGGCAGAGGTGGGCTGTGGAGTTAATAGTATGTTGTAGGTGGCCTCAGAGAGAAAAAGGCTGAGAACCCCTGCTCTAAAGTAGAGAGAGTGATCCCCAGGCTTTCTCCATACTAAAATAAGTATACTTTTAAATTACCCTTCAGAATGTTAGATTTGCTATTGAAGCAGTAGTGTCCATCAACATGTGAGAACTGTTTCTAGAAAGAGACAGGTGTAGTCCCTGCTCCTCAAACATTTATCATTTTAACAGTTTGCCACAAGGCAGTGGGACCACAAACTTCTATGCAGCAAGTCAATTCCCACTTCCCATCATCACATCAAAGTGTCATGAATCTCCCCACACATTTTATGTCAAGATACATATTTGCACTGAAAAGTTTTTACTCTACTCTCCACTTGTCGACAGAACAAGGAGTAATGGTCTCAAGTTGCAGTGTGGGAGGTTTAGGTTGGGTATTAGGAAAAACTTTCACTAGGAAGGTGGTGGAATCTCCTTCCTTAAAAAGAACAGGAGTACTTGTGGCACTTTAGAGACTAACAAATTTATTACAGCATAAGCTTTCATGAGCGATAGCCCACTTCATTGGATGCATAGATATACACATACATCTTACTATATGTTCCATTCTATGCATCTGATGAAGTGGGCTGTAGCCCACCAAAGCTTATGCACACGTTGGAAGTTACCATACAAACTGTGAGAGGCTAATTAGTTAAGATGTGCTATTATCAGTAGGAGGGGGGAAAAAAAAAAAAAAAAAAAAAAACTTTTGTAGTGATAATCAAGATGGCCCATTTAGACAGTTGACAAGAAGGTGTGAGGATCCATAACTTAAGGAAATAGATTCAATATGTGTAATGATCCAGTACTTGTGGCTTAGAAGGTGCCACAAGTACTCCTTTTCTTTTTGTGCATACAGACTAACACAGTAGCTACTCCGAAACCTGTAATGATCCAGCCACTCCCAGTCCCTAGTGGCTGGGTCATTACATATATAGTAACACACACACACACACACACACACACACACACACACACTATATAGTAACTTATAAAATATCAATGCAATGTTTTGCTTAGTGACAGATGGGTAAACAAAATTTTATATTACTTATTCCTCCTTGTTTTTCCTCCAAGGCTCACTCTGGGAATATTTAATTCCTTTAATTTTGGGCGACTGCTGTAAACAACTAACTATGCCATTACAGGGCCACAGTTTAAGAGTCCATGACATCTTGTTCCCTCTAGGAATTGTATTTCCATTCACCCAGGTTTTGATAATTGGCATGCTTTTCCCCCCAGAGATATTATGTGTCTATTATCTAAAACTCAAACATTTTCATGACAGATTTGGAGTTTGTTTCTTCGCACTTAGGGAAACAATTCAGAACATATACTCAATGTGTACTGCTATATTTCTGAATGCAACAGCTAATGAGATGAATTCCTATTTCCAAAAAGACAACCCAATTTAAACGCTCATTTGGAGCGCAATTACAAGTGTGGTCCTAATCTAAGATGCTGAACTATTACAAGTGGCATCTTATTAATCAGATCATCTCCCCATATGTTTTCAAGGCCAGGTCTTCTGACTTCAGTGACAAAAAACTTACTGCATTTTACTCCTGTTAACACTGTAGGTCAGCACAGCTGAGAGAAGAGAGATTAAATTAATTATTCTTGTGCAGCAGCAGCATTGCTTATTAAGTTCCAGCCCATTATATCTGTGCAAACTCTCAAAGCAATGGAATTGCACAGAAGTATACAAGGATATACTTTTGTTTGCAGAACTTTGGGTGATGCACAAGAGGAAGAGAACTATTCTCAGAACTCAGCCTGAATTTGTAGAAATGATAATTAAAGACTAAAATGGGCATAATTTATATAGAAATAATTGGATCAACACCATTTCATAATCATGGTCAAAACAGAAGCACACTTTGAACTAGTAGCCCTGAAATACAGAAGGCTACAACTCTTCTCTGCCGCTCCCCATACCTCCAGACTGAAGACAGTGGCTAATCAACAACTTTCTTTTCCACATCAAACAAAAAGCAGAGCTAAAGTAGTACTTTGTCAGGGCAGGATTTAAAACAGTCCTACATACACAGATACAACTGAGGGGAACACCCCCCATCCAGTACACAGGACTGCTTGAAAAAGAATTAGTTACAGGTTTGCCACTAATTAGATACAGGCAGATCATTGACTGAACCAGCAACCAAACCAACGTTCTATTCTTTGCACTGTTCATGAAAAGCTTACATTTGTTTTCTCAATTGGATACTAGGGTTGAACTCAGATGAAAACCAAACAAACTTCTCATCCTATTTCCCAGAAATCATGTACTATGCAAGTATAAGCAGACCTTCAACTCTACTGTTTAGTTTCAGGAATAGCAAAACATTGTCAGATGCAAAGCACGGAGGGTACTAATAATACCACAAAATATGAGAAAAATAGTGTTTTGGTAAACTAGTTTTCACATTCTCGTTTGACAACAAACCAATATTCTTTAAAGTGTGTAGTCATCCTCAAAGTAAAAGATGGCTGGCTGTTTTCCACTATGTTAAGAGCAGAGAGAAAATTTCGCATCTCGCTGGCTTGAAGTGCCAATCCCCAAAACTCACCTTCCTCGTTGTCTAATGAAGTCAAAAGCAGAAACTACAGTGAACTCAAGAGAAGTAATTTTCTGAGAGGGAGAGAAACATCAATGCCTTTACATACACTAAGCCAGCTATTGCTACTACCTGACAGATGAAAGCATCATGGGGGAAAAGGAAGCAGCGGCAAGAGATTGTAGGGATGGAGTGGGTTAGGGAGCGAAAGGGGAAAATTAATTTTACAGGAATCTGAAGGGCTACTAAAAATGAAAAATACTTAGGAAGCAAACAGGCAGACCTAGAAACAGAAAACTCAGGAATAGCCACTTTTTAGACTGTTCTACCAAAGGCCTGACATGAAAATACAATAGAACAGACACTATTAGATTTAGGCAATGTCTAAACTAGCACTTTTGTTGGTAAAACTTTTGTCGGTCAGCAGTGTGAAAACACACACGCATGCACACACTCTCTCACTCATAACCTGCCCAACAAAAGTGCTGGTGTGAACAACACTATGTCAGCAGGAGATGCTCTCCCGCCAACATTGCTACCGCCGCTTGTTAGGGGTAGTTTAATTAAGCCAGCAGAAGAGCTCTCTCCTGTCAGCATAAAGCGGCTACACAGGAGACCGCACAGAAGCACAGCTGCAATGGTACAGCTGCGCTTCTGTAAGGTTTGTAGTATAGAGACAGCCTTAGACATTAGGGGCATGACCGAGTAGGAAGAAGGAACTTGAGATACCTTGCTATAGATGACTAAAAACTCAGAACTCCTACGCATAAAGGAATGGGATATGAAATTTCTTGCTTTGGTTTAGATATATTTTTAAACCCCACACATGGTTAATTCTGGAATTGGGTTTTTGTTTTTCTTTTTTATGCTGAAGAACCTTAACGCACGCGCGCGCACACAGACACAAAAGTCATTCATAAGGTATTCTTGGTAACTGTCAATACCTTAAGCACTAGGTTTACAGCTATTACCCTGAAAACTGGACACTTACGTGTAAGGTGTCTTCAGTTTTATTTTTACAATTATGCACAATACTTACAGAAAAGTTCAGAACTGGAACATTTTTGCAACTCTTTTCCTTGTAATGTAGTACATATTAGAAGCAAGAGTAAGACCAAGAACAGGGTAGGCCCATTACTCAGTGAGGAGGAAGAGATAACAGAAAACACAGCAACAGCCAAAGTTTTAAGCGTCTTTTGTTTCACTTTTCACCAAAAAGGTTAGCAGCAATGGGACAACTATCATAGTCAACATTTGTTTAAATGCAGCAGGAACTACCCCTAAAATAGGTAAAAAGAACACATTAAGAATTACTTAGACAAGCTCGACTCCAAAACTCCAGCTTGCGAGAGACGGAAGCAGAGTCAATGGGGGAGCAGCAGCGGTCGACTCGCTGCTGCCCTCACAACCAGGTAAGTCGACCCAAGATGTGCCGACTCCAGCTACACTATTCACATAGCTGAAGTTGCATATCTTAGGTCGACACCCCCACCCCAGTGTAGACCAGGACTAAGTTTCGACTGGTGAAGTCCCTGAAGTGCCCATATTTTGGCAGGTGGGTAAGTGCAGAGTCACCTCAATCACCACATCACCCAGCAACTCTGTGCATAAAATCACACTTAAACCCTAGCAGAATTCACAAGCTAGATGTTACCCTACTTAAACTTGCCTTTGGGGCCCAATCTGATAGATGTGCTCTGAGCATGCCTAAACCCGCATAAAAAAAGGCCAGAGTTGGTGGCAATACCCCCCAAATAACTTTTAGCCAAGTTGTAACGGCACTCACCTAGGATGTGGGAGACCCAGCTTCAGTTCCCCAACCCTCCTCCCTTACCTGATGGGGAGAAGAGATTTGAACTTAGACCTTCTACATTTTAAGAGGGTGCTCTAATCCCTGGACTAGAGAGAGTTACTCTCACTGGGTCTCTGACCCAAGGCATATTTATATACAGTTCAACAGAAGAGATTGAGGGAGACCTGTTCACAAAATACCCTACAGCCAAGTCGTTAGGGCACTCTGGGTTTGTTTTCACTGTAACAGTTAGCTTGACTTACTCCTCTTGAGCTAACCTAGCTTCAACCCACATCCCCTGAGGAGATAAGTGCTGTCAAAATGGAGCTACCTATCTCAATCTAGAGACGACGTATGGACAGGTTTCAGGTTTGGGACAAAACTTGAGTCATAGCTCAAGCTAACAATGCAATGAAGACAAGCCCTGAGAAGTGGGAGACAAGTTCAAATCCTCTTTTCACGTTAGAGGGGAGAATGAAACCTTGATCCCCCACATCCTGGGTAAGTGCCCCAACAACTAGGCTAAAGGTGGGGGGGGGGGGCACAAATACCTTCTTCTTGCAAGAAATTCTTAAGCGCCTAACTGCAGAAGAGAGTTGAGTGAATACCAAGCAGAGAAATGCACCTCCCTCTGACCCAGACTTGGGCACTTAACTCCCTTAGGCCATGCCCCTTTCTACAAGGCATTTTCTACTGGCTAGCTTAGGCAGCTCCTGCTCACTGTGCTACCTGTTGTGAAACCCATTCTCAGGCACTGAACTGTCCCCATGCATTGTATGGAGAGCCTAACTCAGTTGTTAACTCCACCAAGAGGCAGGGCATCTAAAGTTAGATGCTGCATTGCTTGAGTCCCTTTGCGAATCTAGTCCTAACAATAAAGAGATTTCTACACTGAGAATAAAATCTTTTACTTTCATACTATTAACAAGCAGAACACTGAGTAATAGACTGGCTGTCTTTCCACTCATTTAAAATGACCTAACTCAGCAAGTCAAGACAGTCTCACACACATATGCTTCCTCCTTCCCCTGACCCATCACAATCTCCCATTAATCCACAGCAACTTCAGTTTCCCACATTGAGAACCTGCCCAATCCAGTAGCCTCCCCCACCACTTCATCTCATCTTCGACTCATGAGTGTTGATCCCCAACCTACTGAAATGGCTACTCATTCAACCTTTTCCTCACTAAACACTATTTCTTTATTTCTCAATATCAAAGATCCATCCTTCCAACAGCACCCATTTGCTTCATGTGCATGTGTCCCTAGTCCCCCCCACCAGAGCCTTGGAGGTTTGTCACTCTCAGTCCCTTCCTCCTAGCCCTCACCTCAGATTCAGTTGTCTACTCTTCCAACTTTGACTCCCCATTGTTCCTTTCTCCCATCAATTCCCATCCGCTGAACCCCAACCCTGTCTCACTTGCAAAATTAATTTACCTGCTCCTGGTTTTTGTTCTGCCAACACCCATAAAAAGTCGCAATCATACAAGCTTCCTCCACTACAAGTCTGTCCTCTCCTCTTTCAGTTCTGTCATCTTCCTGATCAACCAACATTGTCTCTTATCACCAACCATGACCACTGGCCCTCTCCCTGCCCCACCATTAAAACCCTTCACCCCTCTCCAGGCACGATATTGCCTCCTTCATATTGCCCCAATGCACAGAATACTGGAATACTCTTCCTAAGCTCACCTGCAAGGCCTCTGCCTTCTCTGCAATCAAGTCCCAGCTTAAGACCCACTTCTGCTGCAATGCCTGCAGAAAAAGAAATGACAAGTTTAAGTATTAGTTAGGAATAATTTATATAGCCTGTTTGAAGTATGGGGGTGAAGAGACTTTGTAAATGCAACCTTATATTACCAAGACGTGGTCAACTATCACCTTGACCACTAATATGTTGTGCCCTGCCCTGTGTTTAGACTGTGAGCTCCTTAAGCAAGAGACCTGCCCTCATTTTAGTGGGGAAAGCACTTAGCATGCTGGAAGTGCTCTCAGTGACTGTCCACAATTGTAATTCCAGACATTTGAATGTAAAAATCCCCACACTTCTAAAGTTTCCTCAGCTGTACTCTCCATAGAGCTCTATAAGCAAGACCATTTTAAATACCTTGGCTAAAGCTAAGATGCCTATCACCTTTTTATCTAAGCAACTGATGGGGCGAGGGGGAGGGGAAATCAATGCCAAGATGGAACTCCAATAAACTTGTTACTTTGAGACTTAATGATTACTTAAAAACAAAAAAAAAACCTTACTAGTCCCATTTAGTTAATGATTCTGATATTCATTAATTAATGAATTACTATATTTGTTTCTGTGGTATTGTCAATCTTTTCTTCCTGGTCTCTCCTTTCTAAGATGTGAAAAGTGGTCTCCAACCTTTTAAAAAAAAAAAAAAAAAAAAAAAAAAAAAACACACCACACAAGATCACTTTTTGAATTTAAGTGTAACACAGGATCTACCCTGCTCCTTCCCCGAGGCCCTGCCCCACTCACTCCATCCTCCCTCTGTCGCTCGCTCTCCCCAACCCTCACTCACTTTCACCAGGCGAGGGCAGGGGGTTGGGCGGCAGGAGAGGGTGTGGGCTCTGGCCTGGGGCTAAGGGGTTTGGAGTGTGGGAGGGGGCTCCACACTGAGCCTAGGGCAAGGGGTTGGGGTGCAGGGGGTGAGGGGTGCAAGCTGTGGGAGGAAGTTTGGGTGCAGGAGGGGCTTCGGACTGGAGCAGAGTGTTGGGCTCCAGGAGGGAACTTGGGGCTGGGGTGTGAGCTCCACTGGGCAACAAAGCGGGACTAAGGCAGGCTCCCTGCCTGCCCCGGCCCTACAATACTTCCAGAAGCGGCTATCACGCCCCCTCAGGAAAAGGGCTGCACTTGGCTCCATGCACCGCCCCTCTCTGCAGGCACTGCCCCCACAGTGCCTGTTGGCCACAGTTCCCCATTCCTAGCCAATGGTAGCTATGGGGGCAGTGCTTGCAAGCAGAAACAGTGCACAGAGACTCCTGCCCCTGCCCCTGCCCCCCCCCCCGGCCTCAGGGGCATGCAGGCTGCTTCCAGGAGCAGCATAGGGCCAGGGACTTAGCAGCCAGACTTTTAGCAGCCAGAGATCGTGATTGACTGGCAGAGGCTCCAGGATTGACCTGTTGGTGACCACTGCCTTAGAACAGCTCCACAATGACATGACCACCACCAGCTCACCTTAAGGAGGCTGCCCCTCCATATCAACAATTTAGTCAGTATTCAACATGGTTAGGCAACCCCCCAGGAGAAGAGAGAAAAAAAGAAGGTCCATTTTAAACACCAGTGATTTATCATGAAGAAAACAAAATTATGCATGACAGGTGCTAAAACTACTCAGTTCATCACTTTTTAAGACTACAGAAGTAACTGCCCCTTATCTGCATTCAAAGACCCACTGGCCCAGTTATGATTTTCAGCACTAGCACTTATGAACTGTGCAATACCTTTATCCACAGAAGAAACCCGATATTTACCCAGAAGTCAAAAAAGAGACTTTTCCATTTTGGCCTCAAAATAAGGTGTGGAACACAATCAATAAGGTAATAATTCTGGAAGTAGAAGACAGAGTGCCCACACACAGTAAACTAGACTTAAATAGCCTCACCTCTGTGACTACACATTTCATGGCAGTACCCAGAAAATAATTCTTCCTTAAAGTTTTGAATTGCCAGTGTCCCTTACTACTAAGAAAGAGAAGCCTCATCTAACACAATACTCCCTTTGTGCCGTGCCGCACCTCAGTCTGACAGAATTAACATGAAAAGAAAAGGAGTACTTGTGGCACCTTAGAGACTAACAAATTTATTAAAGCATAAGCTTTCCTGAGTGAGCTGTAGCTCACGAAAGCTTATGCTCTAATAAATTTGTTAGTCTCTAAGGTGCCACAAGTACTCCTTTTCTTTTTGCGAATACAGACTAACACGGCTGCTACTCTGAAACCTAGAACAAACATGGAGTTCTAAGAAACAAGTGAAATCTTGGCACCACTGAAGTTAGCAGGAGTTTTGCCATTGACTTCAAATGGGTTCAAGATTTTTGCAAAGGCAATCTAATGATTTTGCTAGCACCTGGCAGAAATCTAAAGATACCAATGAGTTTTCTTTTTAAGATGTGCTTAGCTTTGCTGTATCCCAGGCAAACAAAGACTTAAGATCAAGTTAGGATATAAAAGCCTTCGTTTATAGAGGTCAACTCTAGTAGGAAGGAGTATTATGAAGAGTAAAATTATGATTTTCAACAACAGTCTAAAAACTTCAAGGTCTCCCTCCATTAGCTTAAAAAAAGTTACGAGAACAGTTTTGAGACTGACATATAAAGCAAACATCTTAAAGCAAGCATAGTTTCCACTGGAGTTCAGCAAGGATTAGAGTAGAAATGTAATTAAACACAGAAGTCATACCCTACCTCAACCTCAACACAGAGATGATAGCATCAATTCTGAGAACCAAAGTACATAATGTCACCCCTCAAAAAAGCAAGAAATAGTACTAACACAACAATTAAGAGATCATTTATGCCTACTGTAAGAACCATGTTCAAGAGAAATTGTACACCCATTGAAATTACAAGAGAAGCTTTGTACCATATCTTCCATGCTATTATAAAACCAGAGCTCGCTGATGTCTGAAAACTTTGCATTCAAAAAACAAAACAGATGACATTAAAAGTGAAGATTCTGAAAAAGTGATGGTACATAAAAAAAAAAGCACGTTAAGATATCTGTTCACTGGGTATTGTACCCACTTATTTTAATGACAAAAATTAGCTTACTGTTTTACTCTTGATAGCCCTGCAAAGCCAACAGCAATGTAAAAACAGAGCTAAATTCTGCTCTCTAGTGAACTATCACCATAGCTAAAATTCAAAAAATTCTGATCAGTTACATCTATGCTAACCAATTAAAGAAAAAAAAAAGGTTGCACAGGTGTAATTGACGGTATTATCCAAGTACAATAAGGTGGCCCAGATACCCCTTAGGCACAATTAGACCTGAAAAAAAAAAAAAAATTACTGATGACAATGCCTGATAAAGAAGCCAGTTTGACTTTCACATCCCAGTCACAGCAGGATAGGCTGAGAGTAAAGCCATTTCTATATTAAAAAAATGTAGATCAGTGTAACTAAGTTGATTTAGCTACATCAGTCCAAACCCTTAGACTTGAGGCTGTATAAGTTGTCCTAAAACCAATTTAGCTTATACCATTTCCTCCTTTTGTATAGTTCTTCCAAAGAAGAACAAAACATCTTACAAAATAGAAAAATTATAAAGCTACAAAACCTAGTAAAAAGGCATCTGGGAAGAAGTGTAGTATCTGAAGCTAATTTTAAACAATTTGGAAATTAACTAGACCACAAGTTGATATGGTTCCTTTGAGCTTTTATTTTACTAATTCTGGTTTTGCTTTGTTACAGGAAATCACTCAAAGCCACACATAGCTGTAAACGCCAATCAAAAATTAGTAAAAGTATGACAGAAAGATTAATTACAACTATACCGACGTATAGATAAATGTGTACAAACACACAAGTTCTGTGACAACTGAAAAACAAAAAAGAATAAGACCATCTACTAATATGGAAGCAGAATTATGATCTACATCTTTTATATCATCTGAAGTGCATTCTCAAAAAAAAAAATACAGCACAGTCAGTGAGAATGTTTCTTCTCTCCCACTATAATAAACTCTCACTAACAGAAATTGGTCCAAAAAAGATTGCCTCACCACCTTGTCTTTTATATGATTTCCATGCATGCTAACACAAACAGCAAGCTTTCAATAGATGGTACTGTACCCCACATAAGTGTCTGCCAGGAAATTATATCTTCTACCTGACCTAATGCATTTCCATGAAGTCCATCCAAAAAGAGAGCTGACAGAAGTGCTGAAATGTTTGCAGGCTTATTACAAACAATAACCTGGAAGAACTAGCTTGCTGGAGTATAGCTTTGCGGTAAAGATAAATCATCTGGATCAGATTTACACAGTACCTGAGAAAAATTGTTTGGCAGCGGCAAACAAAAAAAAAAGGGAGGGGGAGGGGGTGACTTTCTGGGATCATTATAAAATGATTTGGAAAATCAGCATCAAGATGTTAGAAGGTAAAAAACACCAAATGGAAGAACTGCAAGTGTCAAATGCATGGTTGGAAAGGTAAATAGGACATAAAAGACAACGCGTTCAAGCTGTTTTTAAAATACCTTTGATATTTGATTTATCCTATTCCCCCCACTCCCATCTCAGCACTTAAAGTGGTTCATTTTGGTTCAAGAATGCAGCAAGCCCTGGAAAGAGATGAGAAAATTGGAATGATAATTTAATCACTTTTAAGGCGGTGATATAGTACCTTCAAAAGCAGTTAGATGCTCAGGCAGTCTGGTTGATGCAGAGTTGGCAGCCTTTTAAAAAACTTCAGAACTCAGCCATCCTGTTTTCCATGATCTTACTTCCATAGTTTTCTGCCATTTTTTGGCCACAATCTTACACTACCTTATTCACAAACCAGATTTAGGGTAGAAATATGGATATTCAGTTGTAAACTCTATAGGAAGAGGCATAAACTAAGGATTAGGTCCACAAATTATGTTTTAATCTCTTCCTCCTGTGCTGGCTCAACCCATGAGCTTTATATTTGGTAAATCATATTGGCTAAACTCAAATATTCCATAGTTTCATTTTATCTGTGTGTGGCCCATTTCTATTTAATTAGATCGAAGCCAGATTTCCACTGAGAATGCAAGAGTAGTATCACATCCATCCATCCAATTCCTTGGAATCCTCTTTCAACTGCCATTGTAAATTCAGTGTCTCTAGGCAGCCTTGTTGTGTAAAATGCTGTATTTTGATTCAAGTCTCTCATGCTCGGGGCAAATTTCAATATATTTTAGCTGGATGAAAATAGAAAATTTCCCAGAAACTTTGACAAAGTATCATTGGCAAGCTACTTTAAAGCCTTTTTTAAGGCACCAATCAGGTGTTTCATTAATGAAAGTGCTGGAAATTTTAAAAAAATCATTTGCATTGTATTTTAGACTTACTAGGTCTACTTCTTTATAAGGTTTAAGTAAGCATGCTGAACTCCCATATGTCAGAATTTTAGCATGACTTCAAAGAAATTCGCATCTTTTTCATTTTATTGTTGTCGTCCGAGTAGATAGAAAATGCCAACCAAAAATTGTAAAGAAAAATATCTTCAGCAAATTGGACACAATATTCTGCCATTTTTCCCCCATACAGAAGAACCAACAGCATTAAGCAAGAATGCATTTGCTCCATGAATGCATGTTTGTAGCCATTATTAGATCACTCATGTTTTCCCAACACTTTAGTATCACTGTTGGTTTTTTCAGTTCCTTCAATTTGATTCACTTTTATCATATTTAGATATGAAACAGAATTCAAATTTGTCTAACGTAGTACATGCAGCTCAAGGTGCTTCACTTGCCTTTTTACAATGCTCATTTCATGCTACAGTGAAGATGATGTTAGCGTAAGCTAAGATTGCAACATCATCATCAAATTCAAGTCTCCATTTTTTAAAATGATAATCACCAGTTTGATCTTTGATATTCATTTGAGAGAGAAACAGACTGCTGTTGAACAAAGCTGGATGTCGAAGAGCTGCTGGAATGTCCAAAACTGTGGTTTAAATTATCACAGCATAATAGCAATGTAGACCAAACCATCAAAAGTCTCATTTGACGGTTTAAGCTCAGCGTTCTGTTCTTCCTGCCCATCAGTGAAATTTTAATTCAGTGGCACATTTGCTCTCTAAGAATGCAGAAAAACTGATTTTCTGCACTTCTTGAGCATAAATGGTCAAAAAAAAAATTTCTCTGACTTATTTCCCAGAGCCTGAAATCCTTGGTAGCTGCTGAGTAAAAACTGACAATTTCAAGCAAGTGGTCAGGGTCCAGGGAGCAGATTTGTTTTGGAAACTCCATGTTCCGGGGGGAAACTGTCCTCTCCCCCTCCCTCACCCCACCCAGATTTCCAGTTCACAGGGCTTAAAAATATTGGATTCATTCTGACTGGAACAAAACCAAAATTTCAAACCCACAATTTCCCCACAATCCAGTAATCCTGCATTATGATCAGCTCTGCTCTTGAGATGAGCACAAATTTAACCTATTACTTCATTCCATTCAGTCATTTGAGGGAAAAGAGCATCTCTGTGTTTCTCCCATCCTTGGTGCTGCAAATGTAGAAGATCTACGCTCAACTATTTTCCCCATCTTCGAGCCGCCTCCTCAATGAATAGCTTCTGTGCCTGCCTCTGTTGTTCCTTAGTTCTTTCCTAAAGGAGCCACAAAATGAAACTTACATTCTGCTGAAATGGAAAGCACATGCACAGAAAAACTTTTGTGATCGGGCCCAAATCTGGATGGGATTTCTCCATAGTATGTCACCATAATGTGTGACTGATTCCAAGTAGATTTATTTGATATTAAGGTATGTAAATTAATGCTAGAATGATATTAAAAAGAAAAATATGAAACAGGCTGTTAAAGGAGAATAAAAGTCACAAATGATCCCACCAAAGACTTGTAATGCTTTTCCTTATCAGGAGTATACACCTTTCTGGTTCATCATCACTTTTGTATGTGGTCATTTAAAATCTGGAAAGAACTGGTGTGAAACAATGGTGGGGGGTAGGGAGGAAGAAGAGAGGCACGAGAAAATATTGCCATTTATTTTGCAATATACGCTAGGTGGTGTGTACATAAAATATTTGGTGTATGGAACAATAAATTGCTTACAATTTACATTACTCCATTTACATTTGAAGCCTGTCAAATCATTTAAAAAAGTTAACTTGTGAATATTTTCATGAATGAAAGCCCTAAATTCAGTTCATTATGATTCTGGGAGGGAGTGGGGGAGAGAGGATCTATTCAGTCAATCCCCCTAATTTTTGGGCAAAGCATTATTAGTCTGGAAGTTTGTAACAGAGGTATTGTGTTCATTATTTTCATGTTTTAAAAGTTTCCATCATTCAATCAGGGAGATGAAACAATACCACATGACCAAACACTTACTACAAACAACAAGGAACTGAACATTTCATGAACAACCCATACACTGAGATTTCTTCCTTGAAATTTGTTGAATACTTACAAATAGCTAACATATTCCAAAACATCAAAATTAGTTTGTGAACTTGCTAAACAAAGAAAGAGTTAAGTAACTAATTGTGTAATAATTATGAATTTATAACCAATGCTTCTGTTATAGTCTTTAGTTATATTTGTATAGTTATACACCAATCTCTCCCTCTCTGAGACAGAAGAATAAAATACAAATTACGTATCAGGCGTTAACAGTTTTAGCAGCCAGGAGTGCACGTATAAGCCCTTTTTTGAGTCTCTCCTTGCCGCTAGAATTAAAAACATAAGGAGGCATTTGCAGTGTCATACGCAACGTTCAGTCTCCAGTTTGACAAACAAGCAGAACTTAGTAATACAGCATTAAGATGACAGCGTACTTAAAGAATGAAGACTCTAAAGTTTTCAAAAAGACCAACAAGCTGTGACACACATAGCAGTATCTAATCTGAGTGCAATTTTTTTACAAATTGCTCTACCATTAATTTATCACTCTATCTTTTGCAAATACTACAAACAGGCCAACTTGCTGCCAGTTCAAGCTTCATAGCCATGTGAATAGTCCAAGTTCTCTTCCATTATCTATATTAAACAATAACTTGTAGGAAAGCTCTACAAAGGCTCAAGCATTCAGCATGTCTAAGATCATGTGTCCCAATGCCGTTCCAATACCAAAACGGTTAGTTTCCTCCTAACTGAAATGTAGATCTCTGAAATACTGTACGCTCAACTTCTCAGAAGAGAGGGGAGATTTGAAATTCAGTGAAATATGAAAAAGTGAACAGCTCAAAAAAAAGGGGGGGGGGGAATTGGTTAGTAATTACACACATACAGGGGTGAAAAAATGCAATCCTGAGGTTCGACTTCTCTCCATAGAAGTCAATACCTGGCTGTGACATCACACTTAAGCCCTCCTGCAAGATGTTATCTTATAGTTAGTCTCAAAAGACAATAAAATACAGAATATTTATAACATATTGATGGGGAGGAGGATGTTGTATTTCACATCTGTGGCTGTACCCAGGAGACAGCACAAAGAGCAAGGTTATTTTAGAACAACATTAAGTGATCAGTTGCATTAAGGTGGCTGCATATTCTCGGACCAAGATTTTTAAAACAGGAGCCTAAAGTGAAGCTGTTAAATCTATATTTAGGCAGCCAGATAAATGACCCAATTTTCAAGAGCGACAACTACCCCACAGGTCCTGTTAACCTCAAGAAGCCTCATTCATTCTCCACAGACCTATATTCTGTCAGTTCTGAGTGCAAAATATTATACATCAGCTTTTGGAAAAAAAAAAAAAAAAAAATCATTCGTCATCTGTTAGCTTTCATTACATAAACAGAAACATCCCTGACGAGGGATGCTATTAACTTGGTAGTTTCCAAGTTTTAAACAGAGTATGCTCAAAATTTTGTTTACAACTCCAACTTCATTATGTTTCAAACACTAAAACAAAAACTATTTTAAACTTGAGACAGCAAAGAGATACACCAAACATAAAATTGTAGAACAGAGTCATTTTTCTTTAAAAATTCCAAAAGTATTGAAATTATTCACCTATAACTGTCCAGAAAACTAAATCTTTACCACAAGAGTAAGTGGTAAATTTGGCTATGATCCCAATTTGCTTTTGTCAGCAACGAAGTGACTAAAACCCCACTTTAAGATGCAATGTACATTTAGCTATAGAATTGGTAAGGACATCTCCATAATTTAAGATGGATGCATAGTAAGAACTTATCAACTTGCCCTAACTGGCTCTTTAAACTATCCTTCATAAACATATATGATGTTTAAACAAAGTTTCTTTGTTTTAAGTAGCAAAAAAACATCTGATTACACACACACACACACACACACCCCCCCCCAAACCAGCTTAATTCAGAGCCCCACAAAGTGACTTGTCTAGGCCCCAGGCAAATAACTTACCTTCAAACAGGAGTGTAGAAGAGATACACCGTTTGTTATTTTTGTTTGATCTGTACCAGTTTTCATCCAAAGATCACTAAATGTGTTCTACAGAAGGGAGTAAGAACTATTATCTGTATCCTAGAGATATAAAGAAAAGTTGTACCCTTCAGCAAGTCATAAACAACAAGTTAACTATATAGGTGGGACTAGAATCCAAGCCTCCAGACTCTAGGCAGCACGATCCTGTGGGCATGAAGTTTTCAAAGATTGTTTAGATATAGTTTAGATATCTTACCTATAGAAATACTGTGAGTTTTAAACAGACATCTTATTTTAGATCTCATATTTATTATTCTTTTAAATCAAGAGAACACATTAAAATTAAATTAGTTCTTGTAACCACACGGCTGCCAAGAAGGGATTTAACTTGTAGGAAAATGCAAATGTAAAACCAAAGCTAATGGTAGGGGCCTCAGGGGCAGTAATAGGATCTCAAACTACTCTTAACTCAATTTTTAAATTGACTTGATTTCAAGCTGACTGTATCCCTTTTATAATACAGACACTAAGGATGGAACTTACAAGGGGGACTTAGGCATCAATGACATTCACAAAAAATGATTGCGCTGCTGCTTCCTAACCGTGTAGAAACCTGAAGTCCACACCAGTAAATCCCCTACGGTGCCTACATTTTGACAGCTGGCCATGCGCAAATCCAGCTAAGTCATGACATTGCCCACCAACTTGGTGCCTAAATCACATCCACCTACGCCCCAGTGGGATTCTCAAACAAGGCATTCCACACCTATTTTGCCTTGTGGCCGAATTCACAAGACAAGTTCTGATCGCCCCTATACCTACAAAACAGATGCAAGAAGTGGCGGTTGTGCCACCCCCTCATTCCCAGTAACCTTTAACACAATGGTTAGAGTACCCACCAAGAACTTGGGAGACCAGGGTTCAATCCCCATTGTGCCTGATGCAGAGCTAGGTCTTGTATTCGGGTCAACTACCTCCCAGAATAGTGCCCTAACCACTGGACTATGGGATATTTGGGAGCAGGTCTCAATCTCTCCTGTTGAAGCCACAACCATAAATATTTTAAAGAACTGCTAAGAGCAAAATGCACTCAATATTCTCCACAAGAGTAGAAGTTCAGCAATAAAGAATGGCAGCTTTTTCAAAACATAGTTTAGAGTAACTTACAGGTAAACTGCTATTTTTAAAAATGGCAAGACTTAAGATAAAAAACATAGCCTAGTAAAAAAAGTTTATAATTTAAATTTTACCTTATTAAAAACAACAAGGATGACAACCTCTGAGATGCCAAGAAATGAGACCCAAACTTTCTGGTTTCTCTGTCAGAGTGAGTTCACAAGCAACAGGTAGAAAGGGAAAGAGGGTTTAACCCCAATCCTTCCCAGAGGTCCCCTGAAGCTGACACTTATACTCACAAAAGATTCTATTGATTTCAATAGACCCTTGATCTAGCAATAAGTTTTGACACCACTACAGGTGTTCAGGTGTCATCTCCTTTGCACATCTTTGCTTCAGGTACCTGCTATATTACTCACTCACTCTAGAAAGAAAACAAGGAAAAACAGCTACTCAGATTTCTCAGAATCTTAAGGAAGCAGTTTTTGTAAAGGTGACCTAAAAAAATAAAGGGGGAGAAGAAAGGTTATAACTTTTTTGGTGATTTATACAAAAATGGAATAAGATTTTCCCATCTCGCCAAAAGTTTTGTTCCCCCTGCTTTCCTTAAGCCTTAAAAATATAAGGCATCTCACGTCTAGTCTGACTGGAAGTCAGAAGTTCACACAAAAGAAGACCCAAATCATTTTATAGCACACCCTACTGTGAAATGATTTTTTTTTTAAATCAACTCACTTGAAAACTCATTTTTCTACTAGAACAGCCTTTCAATATCACTTTTTTTTTTTTAAAGTAAGTTCTGCAATTTCCAGTTTATAATTTTTAAATGGTCTTCCGGGCAGTCCTAAGAGCATGCTCAGATCTTCCCGTTCTTCTCTGTGCACATGCCCAAGCCCCCAGCATTTTAGCTTAATCAGAGCTGAAATTGAAAATATCCTCATGTATTGTTTGGGAATAGTAGATGCAACTGAGCTCCCCCTAAAACAGCATATCATAGGTGTGTCACCCCCATGATGTAAGAAGTGCAACTGATCAACAAAACAGTGAATCTTGTCATACACAAACTGCTGTCAAATGCATGAAGAAAAACTAAAGAACAGCTCTCTAATCTCGGCCAGTTATAACAACATTAGGTGTTACTTATAGGAATATGCATCCGATGAAGTAAGCTGTAGCTCACGAAAGCTTATGCTCTAATAAATGTGTTAGTCTCTAAAGTGCCACAAGTACTCCTTTTCTTTATAGCAATAGTAGATACAAAATTTTCATATGGGAATGACATTTTCAACTGGATGAGTGTCTTTTCAATTACAGGACTGTCAACCAAAACCGTTGTCTCCCCTCCCCCACATACATCACTAAATGGAAAGCCTGATAAACGCAGATTTAAAAAAAAAAAAAAAAAAAAAAAAAAAAAAGACACCCTAGATCTTAAATTTAGTCGGAAGTATCATTTGATTAAATTTAAAGCTCACAATCACCTAGAAAGATGCTTCCACCCCGAGTTCTGAATCATGTATATTTAACCTTTTCACAACACCAAAAATGTTTGATTCACAGAAATTAAGTTTTAAAGGAAATGCAGTATTTAAATAATATGAAAATGGAAGATTAAATCTCTCTAGCTGCACCACAATATTTTAACCCTCTTCCGTGGCTTGTCATGTAATATAATTGATTTGTAAACATTTATTATTTGTATTACAGTAACACCTACTCATTGTGTTGGGAGCTCTGCAAGTGTAAAATAAGGCAGGCATGTCTCAAAGAGCATGACAACATTAACCAAATACAATATGAAGGCTACTGAAAGGTGTTTTCTGGAACAGCAGCAATAGAAACTTCCAATTTCTAATTCCAGTAATAAGATGACATTTATCAGAGGGGTAGCCGTGTTAGTCTGTATCCACAAAAACAATGAGGAGTCCGGTGGCACCTTAAAGACTAACAGAATCGTGCAAAAGCTTTCGTGGGTAAAAAACCCACTTCTTCAGATGCATGGAGTGAAAGTTACAGATGCAGGCAAAAAATGTGACATTTGGCACTCTGTCGGATTCCCCATTGTAAAGTAATGATGCTACTTACCTGTGTCGCACTATGCTATTAGTGTACTTTTAACACTGTGTACATGTAAAGATAATGCAAGGATGTATTATTTTAACCTAATAAGAACGTTTTAAAGCTACAAGATCAAAGTATTTCAGATTCATGAAAAACTGATTTACCTGCACTCATCAAATGAGAAATACTGCCAACATATACTATGAAGCCATTAAGACAACTCTTCCACATAAGCTACATAAAAAGAAAAAGAAGGAGTACTTGTGGCACCTTAGAGACTAACAAATTTATTTGAGCATAAGCGTTCGTGAGCTACAGCTCACTTCATCGGATGCGTTTGGTGGAATGCATCCGATGAAGTGAGCTGTAGCTCATGAACGCTTATGCTCAAATAAATTTGTTAGTCTCTAAGGTGCCACAAGTACTCCTTTTCTTTTTGCGAATACAGACTAACACAGCTGCTACTCTGAAACCTGTCATAAGCTACATACTTTTCAGTCTGACTTTATTCCTCGGGGCAGAATATGTCTTTATTTATTCCAAAGACAATACTTATTTTGCCTACTAGGCTAACCTCCCACCACACCCAAATGCACTCTTTCACGATTAAGCAGACTCCTGCAGAAACTAACAAGTCTTCACATCTATCGGCAGTGAACAAAGAACATTTCAGCATGGACTTCTCTTATTGGCATATGCGCAGAGCATAGCGTAACAAGGCCCTGATCAGGTCCTTTGGCATTACCCACAGTATTTATAGTTTAAGTGCCAAGAGAGCATAATAAAAAATAAACAAGTGCACACTGACCCAGTGAGCCCATCCACAAGTCACCTTTGCTTTCAGCTTGATTAGCACAAGGGGCTCATCTACACAAATTAGATTTTCTTGCGGGGAGGGTGGGTATTTCTTTCTTTCTTACACCCACTAATCAATTTAAGCTACCTCAAAATAAGCCACGCTAACCGAAATAACTGCGTCCCCACCCCACCGGGTTTTGCACGGCTTTCACTAAAAATCAGTTTTAAAAGATCACGATGCTACTTAAGCTGGGGCAACTTTCTTGAACTGACAAGGCCTGAAGTAGCAGCACCCCTGTCTGGGAGAGCCTTAATTCAGCACACAATGCGGGAGCCGAGAGGCAGAGAGAGAAGAAGGGAGAAATCAGAAGGACGCTGGCAGCTCCTGCACTTGTTACTGCCCCTTTGTCGACGCACGTGGGGGCCGAAAGGGAGAGAAAAGATCGGCGAGGAGCTGCCGAGCGACTCACGCCCAGCCCCGGGCTCACCCCACGGTATCCGGCTCCCACCGACCCAGCCACGATGGCGCGGCGGCTTTCGCCCCGGTCGCTGGCGCCCCCGCCCCAAGCGCGGCCTGAGGTCCCGGGCCGGGGCCAGCGCCCCGGAGCCGGCTGGGGAGACGAGCCCGGCTCGGGGCCCGGCCGGGAGAGGGAGCCGCGCGGCCCCCGCGGCCTTGGCGCCAAATGCCCCGCGCCGCCTCCACGAGGCTCCCGCCCGCAGGGCCCCGCTCACCTTCTGGCCGCGCCCGCGTCCCCGGCGTGTGCGGCCGCAGCGGCTCAGGGCCGCTCCCCGCCGCTCATCGCCCTCCCCGGCCGGGGCGCCGCCGCCGCCGCCCGCCGCCGCCTCCCCGGCCGTGCGCGCGCCCCGCGCCTAGGCCCCGGCCGCCCCGCTCATGCCGGCCCCGCGGCTCGCTGCTGGCGCTGGCTCTGGCAGTCGGCGGCGGCGGCGGAGGCCCCACACAGGAGCCCTATTGTACCAGGGCCGCCGCGGCGCCAGGCCCCGCCCCTTCCCGGCCCGGCCGGCGCGTCCCGCCGCCGCCGCTGCGCAGAGCGGCCGCCCCGCCCCCCGGGCTCCCTCGCCGCCCCTTGCCCCGCCGCGCTCCGGCCCCGGCCCCGGCCCCGGCCCGTGGGGGGGGGGGGGTCGGGTCCTAACAGCCCCCCGCCCCCTCGGCGCCCCCCACCGTCGGCTCCTGGGCTGTGCCACAAGGGCGGAGGCTGCCCGGCTCCCTCCCCCCGCCCCAGCGAGAGCGCACAAGGGCCGCCCTGGGGCAAGGGAGCAGGTGGCAGAAGGGGAAGCCGCGGCGGCGAGGGCAGCTGGCTCAGGCCGGACAGACACGCGCCGCCCAGCCCGGCGAGAGGCGCGATTCGAGCTCGGGACTGGCAGCCTCAGGCCTGCAGAAAGCCGCGGCTGGGGCTGTTTTTAACCGTCCTTGGGCACCGAGGCCCTGCGCCGGCACCCACTGAAGCGCATAAAATCCCCCTGAACTGCCTGGGGTTACTCTCGTGTGGGAGCGTAGCTTTACCACGTCAGAAAGTGGCTTTGTTTTTAACTAGCGCTTAGTGCCATCTAACTAGCACTTTAATTCTCAGCACTTGACATGGATGAATGATATTTGCCATCTTTACCAAGTGGTGGCATGCCACTATGGCTGCCACTGCCCTGTCTGAAAGAAGCATGCCTCAATAGACCTTTGTGCAAAATACAAAATGCCCTCATTGACACCCAAAACCTGAACAAAACAGAAAACCAACCCAATTCAAATAAAACTAACCAACGCAAATGAGAATTACATCATGCCCTGAACTTTGGCAGACCATCAAACCACCACACTGGCACATTTTATCTTTAAAAAAAAGATCTCAATCTGATTTCACCTACCTCAATGGATGTAAGGTAAGGAGTGCTTTTCATAAGTGGCCCCTGAAACTTCAGGACTTTAAGAATAAGAGTCAGCATTCTGCACTGCACCCAGAAATTAATAGGAAACAAGTTCAGAAAGTTGGTCTGATTTTAAGTACACCTTATTAGTTACACTTCCATGTGATGAATTCCATCTTAGAATGAGACACAACATCTGTCTCAAAGAATTTACACTCTAAGGTGCTGATCTTGCAGATAGATAGGGGAATAACTTTATGTAAATGGGGCTACTTGTACAGTTACTGATAAAAGTGCAAGATTAGGGCCTAAGTTTACAATCTCCAGCCCACCAGACTTCCAAAATAGACAGCTGCATGCTGCACCTGTATCAAAGTATAGATTGGTCTTTTACATGACAAAAAAGCATGGATAGCCACATGTAAAGTCTGGAAAGTGACCAGCTTTAGGTTTTACCTATTTTGACCTACTTCAAATTAAAAGCCCTCATCCATTGCTCTGAGAAACATTATAGTAAAATATGCAATTGAAACGAAAGATGGTAAAAATTGCTATGGGCCACCACTGTTACCTGAGAATCAAAGAGCTCCAGTAGGCCATCAGTAAGCAAATGTTTTTGGCAGAAGATCAACAAAATACCTTCAATAATAGGTTCAGAGTCAACCCCGGATAATTCCTTATGCCAAGTATCAGTTATGTCATAGGTGTGTTTTATTTGCCTCCAAACCTATCTATCTTAGTTAGGTACTTACGTAGCTTCCATCACCCATAGTGTGTGAGTACTTCACAGTCCCTAATGGATATATCCTCACACCGTCCTGTGAGGTAGGGATGGGAGGCTAAGTTCACCCAAAGTCATGCAGGAAGTCTGTAGCAGAGCAGGGAACTGAATCTCAGTCTCCTATGTGCTAGGCTAGAACACTAAATGCTAGCAGTGGTTCTCAAACTTTAGCAACCCGAGGACCCCCATTTCAATTTAAAATTTTTCACAGACCCCCAAGTACCCCCAACCAGCCCCAGGCTCTGCCCCCATTCCACCCCTTCCCCCAAGGCTCCCTGCCACCTCTTCCTGGCCCTGCTCCACCCTTGCCCCTCCTCTTCCCTGCCTCTTTCCATCCTCTTCCCCCGAGCATGCCCCATCCCTGCTCCTTCCCCTCTCTCCCAGTGCCTCCTGCACACCACTGAACAGCTGTTCCGCAGCATGCAGCAGGCACTGGGAGGGTGAGAGAGGAGTTGATAAGCAGGGCCAATTGCCCTGGACATGATTCCACGCCCTCCTCCCTCTCCCTCCCAGCGCCTTGTGCATGCTGCTGCACAGCTGTTCCTCAGCATGCAGGAGATGCTGGGAGGGAGGGGGAGGAGTTGATCAGCGGGGCCCACGGACCCCAGTTTGAGATATGCTGCACTAGACCATCCTTTCTCTCAGCTAGCCACTAGGAAGATAGTGAAGCTGTATAATATGGGTAAAATGAGAAGAGGATGAAGAGCATGACTTTACCCCAGCAAGTCTCACAATCTTCCACAAGGACTTTACGTACACATGAACAAGAGGGATGGCAAAACAGAACCTTTAGTTAACTTTTGTATAGCAAAGGATATATTTTTAATAAAAGATTTGATTAGACAGAAACCACATTAAAATGGTGGTAATAACTATGTGGTCATTTTTTTCATGTACCAATGATCACCTCATTCTGTATTCTGTCCATTATTGTATATTTCCCAGAACAAATGCTAGCATGTCATACCTCTTTAGACACCAACAACTTTGAATAAAATGCCAAGAACATTTTTTCTTCTGTCCCATCACTTGCAGAATTTCCTACAGCAAATTACAATGGCCTGGGGATCAAGATGGGCAATATTTATTGCTAGACTAGTGACAAGTTTAGGGTTCAAGATCTAGACACTTAATGGATAGAATTAGCTTTAGGGGACTATATGAGGGATTTTAGCCCCAGTTGGTTCCTCAGTTATTAGACCTTAAAAATCACATTATGTCAGTTAGATATGGACATGCTAATTCCGATCATTTTTCAGGCCCATATAGTTGGATTTATAGGGTTCAGAGAGCCAGTCTTAGGTGCTGGAACTGTGGGTGCTGCGGCACCCCCTGGCTTGAAGTGGTTTCCATTATATACAGGGTTTACAGTGTGGTTCAATGGCTCTCAGCACCCCCACTATACAAATTGTTCCAACACCCCTGGAGCCAGTCTTTACAGAGGATGAATGTGACAAATAATATTAATTCACATTTTAAAAACAAACATTTCTATGATAAATTTTCAGTGAACTTTGTTGTATATCAACATAGTAGGCTGAGGCCACAGGAGACAATTGACATGGGAAATATGAGGACACAAAGTCAATGGGACTACACAGTTCAATAACTGCTTTCCAGTGTGAGCCAGGATTTCATAATCTGGTCCTATATATACAATCTATACTATGAAAGAAAGAATTACAATAACATTCTCAGTCTGTTCCTAGGAAATGCAACAAGATGAACAAATATAAAGCAGATATTGTGTTGTTCTTTTCAGAGATGTCAAAGCAGTTTCCAAGTTTTAGGCTGAAAGGATGAACTATAGATGCTCCAAACACCTAGAGAATATGAGGAATTTGCAGGCCCAGATGTTAACATGCCAATAAAATATAGCACAAACACTGAAAATCATCCCTAGGGAAGAACGCTCTGGAAACTGAAAACAGAAAAGATGGGCAGGATAAAATGTATATGTGTATACCATACTAGGGCTGAAATGAGTAATTATTCAGCTGTATAGAGTAGGCTCCACACAGTATATTAAACCAACAACAAGGTAACATTAAAATAATGTTTAACATATGAGAAATAAGGTCATTCAAAGTTTAGCATGAATGGAACTGGGGAAAGGATGTATAATCTGGAAGCCTGAAAGTATTTCAGTGAACAATTTTGGGAAGCAGGGGGACATTTTCTATCAACTCTACAGACTGTGTGCAAAAGTGTCACAGGTGATCAGGCACCTGTGAGGTACAAATGTCACAGGATCAGTCACCTGAACTGAGAACAGAAATTCACAAATATTATGTCAAAGCTCAACATACCCCCTTACTTCAAGAGCATTAATTCCAATTCTGAACCCTGCCAAAATTCTTCATTCACTGGTAAGAGTTGATGCAGTTGGTGGAACCTTAACGCAGTACCCTTCAAACTGATGAATGAGCATTGACAGGTATTATCAAAAAGTAGGAAAGGTAGCCCACATCCCCATGTTTTCACTGCCCCGGTTATTTACTTTTTTATATCATTGGAATATTATAGTACAGAAACATTACCTGGCAATTAAGGTCTAATGACTGCTGTAGGTTTCTTCTGAGAAGAGGTTGATGCAAAGTAAAATCTCAATGAAAAGTCATGTAACTACAATCTTTCTGTGGCTGAAAAGTTTAAGTTTTTGTGACATGCAATATTAGCAATGAAACAAAGAAACCTCAAACTTAAAGATGATCTTCTGTCTCTAAGCTTGAATCGTATACCTTTAGTGCAGTTCTCCAAAAGGTGCGCACAGGTTATTAGGGCAGCCCCTCAGTTTAGTCAGAAGTGTGCTTCAAAAAACTCTCAGTGCATGAAGTCTCTCAAAAGAAATGTTGGGGGTGGAGGGGCACTCAGTTCTGAACAAGATCAGTGCGTCCAGACATGTTAAAAAGAGTACTCCCATGTTAATGGAACAGCGTAACTTTTCAGAGAGGAACTATTGCAATAAATTTCCCAGTTTTTGTTGTTAAGTTCCTTTAAAATGTTCTCTTTTCTCCACCCACTGATATTTATGATGGCCTTTTGAGCAGGGCCAAGAGTGCACCAATAATGCTCTGGTAGCAAGTGCATGTGCTGACAGGATAAAACTGAGGGACTTCCTTCTCTCCCCACACCAGATAAAATATTTGAATTAGCCTTGACCTGGGAGTAATGTGTAGAGCCTTTAGTAAGGCTTTTGACACAGTCCAATGTGACATTATCATAAGAAAACCAGATAAATATGGTCTAGATGCAATTACTATAAGGTGAAGGCACAACTAGTTCAAAATACAAACTCAGTAATTATTAGTGCATGATTTTCTGGCATACTGGGAGGACACATCAAGTAGGGTCCTGCAGGGATACCTCCAGAGTTTAGCACTATTCAGTATTTTCATTAATGACTTGGACAATGCAGAGGAGAGTGTGTTTATAACATTTGCTGATGTCATCAAGCTGGGAGGGTTGCAAGCACTTTGGAGGACAGGATTAGAATTCAAAGTGATCTTAATAAATTGGAGAATTGGTGTAAAATCAACAAGATGCAATTCAATAAAGACAAGTACAAAATACTACACTTAGGGAAAAATCAAATGCACAACTAAAAATGTGGAATAACTGACTGGGCAGTAGGATTGCAGAAAATAATCTGGGGGTTATAGTGAATCACAAATGGAATTTGAGTCAACCATATGATGCTATTGCAAAAAAAGGAAGTGTCATTCTGAGGTATATTAACAGAAGTGTCATATGTAAGAAACGGGAGGTAACTGTTCTGCTCTATGTGCACTGGTGAAGTCTCAGATGGAGTACTGTGTCCAGTTTTGGGCACCACACTGAAAGATGTGGACAAATTAGAGACGAGCAACAAAAAGAATTTTAAAAAATCTGACCTATGAGGAAAGGTTAAAAAAAACTTGCAAAAAGACAACTGAGGAGAGACCTGATGATAGCCTTCAAATACATAAAATATGTTATAAAGAAGATGGTGATCGATTGTTCTCCACATCCACCAAGGAAGAAGAGGACACCAAGGACAAGAAGTAATTGTCTTAGTTTCTGGCAAGGGAGATTTACGTTAGATATTAGGAAAATCTCTAAGGATCCTTAAGCACTGACACAGGTTACTTAGGAAGGCTGTGAACTCCCCATCACTGTAGAACAGGTTAGACAAACACCTGACAGGGAGGTCTAAGTATACTTATTCCTGCCTCAGTGCAGGGGAATGGACGAGATGACCTCTTGAGGTCCCTTCCAGCCCTATATTTCTATGAAATAGAGACCTCAAGCCCAGTCTTAAACACCCCTTGCACAGAATTCCCACTTATTTCAATGGTACTTGTGTATAGTGCTTTGCATCAAATTTGACACTCCTGGAAGAAGTTGAACATCTCTCAGTCTTTTATCAAATTGTCTCTTGACTTCTACATCATTATGGTAGTAAAAATCAGATGAGATACTTTTTACAGTTTCTTAGCAATAAAACTCTTCGGTCAGCACACAGCAAGTCCCCACTCTGGAATTTACTACCTTTGGTGGACTATCAGACCTAGTGCTCATAGAGCTCCAGGATACAATGCAAAGTCTGATTAGCACTTTTTTTGTTTATCTTTTTGTTAATCCCCCAAGATGAATGTTTAGTCATATTGGACACAGACAAAATGTGTAATTTAAAGTGTGCACGGGGCTTCCTGTTGCTGCTGACCTCCTAAATTTCACAGTAATTCTGGTAGACTTGGAAAGCCTGCTCAATAATTAGGAGGAGCAAGAATGGCACAGTAGTTTAGGGATAAAGGGAAAAGTTAGTGAGGAAAACTGCCTTGTAGCAAAGTATCATTGGAGCTTAAGAACTTTTAAAATATGCATTTGAAACATGAACACTCTATGAAATATGCATCTGTGGCATTCTGGTGTTTCTTAAAAAAATTCACACCAATTTCATCTGCATGCTTTATAAAATCCCTTCAAAAACCTATACTAAAAGTTGGACCTTCCCCAGTTTAAAGATTTAAGGTTGTGACTACCATTACAGTGAAGATGCATGCATGAAAAAGAAAGCTACATTAATGAAACCTAAGTACTTACAAACATGGAAACATTTAAGACAAGTAAAATACATATCCAAATATTCAGAGCTAATAGTCTTAAATATCACAAAGAATAATTTCGTTCCTGTTTATTAGCAAGGACTACTAAAACATTATTTGCATTATAAATAGTGAAGTATGAGGATGCCGTTCTGCATGGGCGGTGGGTATCGTAGGCACGGGAAGGTTCTGCCTTCCCAAACAGCCTGACATCACCCTGCCCATACTCCACCCCCAAGCTCCATCCTGCCTTTGTGCCACAGGCTGGAGCAGGCAGGCTGGCGGCCGCAGTGCACCCCCGGGGCTCTGCCATGCCACCCCTCCTCCTGGCACCGGGACCACACCATCCGCCCAGTGCTGGGACTGGGGGTGCTCCGGCAGAGCCACCACTACCGGTAAGAAAAAACTGAGGAGGGGCAGGAAGGCAGGGCATATATTCAGCGCCATTAAGATGCCACTCCAGGGGGCTCCACAGCCAACCCAACGGGAGCTGATCAGGGAAAACTTTCCAACCGCTGTGCATGCGGCGCACAAACACCCTTATTGAAATCAATATGAGCTATCACTCAAAGAAGAATATTGAGTATTTGCAAATTGAGCCATAATCTCTTCTCTGGTTGGCAGTTTGAAATGTTCTCTTTGTATGGCCTTGTTGAGGTCTCTGGGATCTAAGCATATGCGTAGCTGGCTATTACTTTTCTCCATAATGACTAGGGAGCTCATCCATTCTGTTGGCTTCTCAATTTTTTGTGCTACTTGCATTGCTTCCATCCTTGCAAACTCAGCCTTGAGTTTACCACAGAGCGCAAATGGCATCTTTCTACATAGATGGATAACTGGAAGGACCTGTATGTTTATCCGGATTGTATGTTCACCCTGCGAACAACCCAACCCTTCCCTTGAAACAGGTCAGGATATTCCCAAAAGAACATCTCATAGCTAAGTTCAATATGATCTTGTAGCGAGAGCACCCATTTTACCAGATTGAGCTTCGCACATGCAGCCAGGCCTAAAATTGGCGTCACTTCCTTTGGCACTACAATGAAGGGTATCCTGTATATTGTGTTTTTATGGTTGATGCTAGCAACGTCCCTGCCCTTCACTGGTATATTTGTTCCAGAATAACCAGTTACTTTTATTTTTGTTGCTCCCAGTTTGGGTCTGTCTTATAGTCTCTAAATCTTGTTCAGACAGAATATTAAGCCGAGCTCCTGTGTCTAGTTTCAGTGGAATAATTGTTCCATTCACTGCCAGAGGCAGTACCAGTCCTTCTCATCAGGTTAAATTCCAGTACATCTATGAAAAACTTCTCAACCAGATGGTCATTAACTGAATATACTTGACTGCTCTGCATTTGGGATCTGCAGCATTTTGCAAAATGACTATTTTCCCCACATTTTTGACAGAGTTTCCCTAAAGGCAACATGCTATTTGGGGCTATGCTGTGATTAACACCGTCCACACGACCATCTGTGCCCAATCGTCCCCCTAGCAGTGGTTTTCATAGCAAGTGGTTCCACTCTTTGATTTGACCTATTCTGGCTTTATTCTTTTGTACTTAGTACATGGATAACCCCTTCTGGTGAATTCAGTTCTTTGGCTTGGGCTTTCACAATTTTTGCTGCCCTACATATTTGGAGAACTTTTTCTGAAGTGAAGTGTGAGAGCAGTCTCTCTCTCAGCACATCATCTTTAACACCCCAAATGATTCTTTCTCTGACCAGAGACTCTGTCAGCCCACCAAAGTCACAGGTTTTACTGAGTTTCTTTAATTCTGTGACATATTGCTCTATGGTGTCATCATTTTTTTTTTGCAAGTAGGTAAAAAATGTGTTTTTGTTTTTTTTTTCCACCAAATGCATCCGATGAAGTGAGCTGTAGCTCACAAAAGCTTATGCTCTAATAAATTTGTTAGTCTCTAAGGTGCCACAAGTACTCCTTTTCTTTTTGTAAAAATGTATCTTATGTTTTATTCCTTTTTGGCATGTAATGTTCTTCAAATTTAATCAGTATTTTACTTAACTTCATGCTTTCACCTTCTTCAAACCTAAAGTTGTTATAAATATCCTATGCTTCCTCCCAAACAACATGAAAAAAAAGATAGATGATTTCACTGTACCATTTTCTCCTTTGCCCCTAGGGCTGCTAAATACAATTCAAATCTGTCTGAATTTTTTTCCAGTTCTCTGCAACATTGCCTGACAATTGCAGACTGGATGAATGTTGCAACACATCTGTATTTGGCTTTTCCTCCCTTCTTAAGCTAGTCAAGCTACTATATTGCTTGCCAAATACATGTGAAAGCCTCTGTGACTTGTGCTCCACATGCTTCTCTGGTGCCTCTGTTTGTGTCCATTGCGGTTGCAAACACTGGATTTCAAAATTACTGCAGTTTCCTTCTCGTTCAGCATTTCTGACACCATGTAACAATCTTGGGATTCATTAAATAAGCCAAAAAGAAAAGGAGTACTTGTGGCACCTTAGAGACTAACAAATTTATTAGAGCATAAGCTTTCGTGAGCTACAGTTCACTTCATAGCTCACGAAAGCTTATGCTCTAATAAATTTGTTAGTCTCTAAGGTGCCACAAGTACTCCTTTTCTTTCTGCGAATACAGACTAACACGGCTGCTACTCTGAAACCAGTTAACTGATAGTTTGAGATTAATAAAATACTTACACCAGGAAAATAATTTGTTTCTTACACATGTCCAAAGATCAGTATACACATTTTTGTTTGTTTTTTTTAAAAAGTAGGAATAAGCTTGATTTTGCAGGGCCTGCACATGTAACCCCAGCACCTGGTCTTTGTTTAATTGACTAGGAAACAAACAGTAAAAAGCTCCTATTTGCACATTAGACATGCCATAATGTTTCTGAAAATAACCTAATGGAATAGTCATTCAACTACTGAGAGGCAGAATGTTTCTGTGAAAGTTTTGCATGCCTCCAATGCTTTGAGAAGGGAGAAATTACGTTACATGACTAGTGCAATAATCCTTTCAAAATACACTCCCATCAGCTTTAGCAATAAGAGAAATCAAGTGTAAAAAAGGCCAGCTCAATTGTTTATTACTGATACCTAGATAGCCTTGCAGAAAGCTTAGTATCTGAATTTCTAAAGCTATGTTCCTTTTGCATTACTTTTAGCCCACCCATAGGTAGATTTCCCCATTTTTGTAAAGAGGCATGATTGTTTCACTGACTTCTCAATTTAAGATTTTTATACCTTTGATATCACATTTCTGTGTCCCCCCAGGGGGCTGTACTGGGACCAGTACTGTTCAACATATTCATAAATGATCTGGAAAAAGGGGTAAACAATCAGCGGGCAAAATTGGCAGATGATACAAAACTACTCAAGATAGTTAAGTCACAGACTGAAGAATTACAAAGGCATCTCAACACTGGATGGCTGGGCAGCAAAATGGCAGATGAAATTGAATGTTGATAAATGCATAGTAATGCACATTGGAAAACATAATTCCAACTATACATATAAAATGATAGGGTCTAAATTAGCTGTTACCACTCAAAAAACCAATCTTGGAGTGAATGTGGATAGTTCTCTGAAAACATCTGCTCAATGTGCAGCAGCAGTCAAAAAAGCTAACAGAATGGTAGGAATCAGGAAAGGGATAGATGAGACAGAAAATATATGTGTCTATATAAATCCAGGGTATGCCCACATCTTGAATACTGCATGCAGATCTGGTCACCCCATCTCAAAAAAGATATACATACATATATATACATATACAGGAACTGAATGAGGTACATGTGACTAAGTGGGAATGTTCTTAATGTTTCCTCTGAATACTGTATGAGTGCCTCAGTTTCCCCTATACATTTCTTAAGTCTCTAGGTGGTGGGATAAGGGGGTATAATTGTTGCAGAGCAAAGGGCCAGGGTACATAAATGGCTGACACTGTCTCCTGACAACTGATGGCCTGGGCCCTTCCCCCGCTGCAAGGTGATAGCTAAAGGGTTGGAGAACAAAGGAATCAAGTGACCTCCTGGCCCGGGAAAGGACAAAGCCCAGAGGAGGAGGGGCTGGAGGGTGAGTCAGTTTGGGCTGGCTGGGGATGAGGAGTGAAGCGCAGACATGGTTGTCTGGCTCACTGCCCCCCAAAATGGACCCGGCTGAGGGGTCCTGTTCTCTGTACCTACAAGCTCTGTTTTAGACAGTGTTCCTGTCATCTAATAAACCTGTTTTACTGGCTGGCTAAGAATCATGTCTTACTGTGAAGCTGGGGTGCAGGACCCTCTGGCTTCCCCAGGACCCCACCTGGGCAGACTTGCTGTGGGAAGAGCATGGAGGGGCAGAGGTTCCTAAATGCCTAGAGGTCAGACCCAGGAAGGCAGGAAGCTGTGTGAGCTTTTTGCCCTGAAGACAGTCTGCTCAGAGAGAGGAGACTTCACCAGCGTCCTGACTGGCTTTGTAGGGAGCAGTTCCAGAGCATTGCCTGGGGATTCCGTGACAGTACAAAAAAGGGAAGGAAAAAAAAATGATTAGGCATATGGAACAAGAAAAGGAGTACTTGTGGTACCTTAGAGACTAACAAATTTATCTGAGCATAAACAGTTTCTGTATGGAGGTGAGATTAAGAAGATTGGGACTTCTGAGCTTGGAAAAGAGACAACTGAGGGGGGAATATAATAGAGGTCTATAATATCACAACTGGTGTGGAGAGAGTAAAAAAGGAAGTTATTTACTCCTTCTCATAACACAAGAACTAGGGGTCACCAAATGAAATAGGCAGCAGGTTTAAAATAAAAACAAAAACAAGAAGTATTTCTTCCCATAACAGTGTCAACCTGTGGAACTCTCTGCCAGAGGATTTTGTGAAGGCCAAGACTATAAAAGGGTTTAAAAAAAAAACCACACACCCCTCTATACACTCATGAAGATAGCCACTGATGGACCTATTAGCCATGATGGGCAGGGATGCAAAACCTGAAGTGTTCTTAGCCTCTGTTTGCCAGAAGTTGAGAATGGGTGACAGGGGGATGGATCACTTGATAATTGCCTGTTCTGTTCATTTTCTGAAGCACCTGGCATTGGCCACTATTGGAAGCTAGGATACTGGGCTAGATGGGCCATTGGTCTGACCCAGTATGGCCATTCTCGTGTTCTTTCCCCAGCCTAGCTACTGTTCCTCAGTAGCAACTTGTTTCTATATTTACTACATAAATGGCTGGATAAACAAAAAAATTCATCTTTTGAGATGAGCTGACAACAAAAACTCAGTGCTTTCTCCACTAAGTAATAAGTAATTTGACAGTTTAAAAATTTTTTCCTTTAACTACTATATCAGTTAACATTTTTAAACTACAATTTTAGCTATACTACTGCAGAGAATTTTAAATTCTTATGAAATGAAAATGTGAACTGTTTTTATTTTGAACAATGTTTATTATAAGTCACATTTCACAACTACTAGACAAATTACATACAAAAAACTACCAAACATATACAAAAGCTGCATGAAGCACATTGTTACACTATACATATAATAACTGAGGTGAGCTTACTTCATTAGGAAGTGTTCCTAATATTGGTTAGCAGTAAGGTTTATTAAATAAAGTTCAAAGATTCAGAAATATGCTGTTATCAAGCAGTTATTATTCCGTTAGGTATTTAATTACTACAAAAGAAACAAGAGTGCTATAAAAAACCCTTTAAACTGTCAAATGCAATTAGTTACCCACCACATGCAACTTAAGGAAAATGCTGTTTTTTTATTGTTTTTTTTTTTTTTTTACAATATTTCAAACCTAAATCTGTTTGTCCTATGAAAGTTAATGCAGAAATAGGTACTCATTCCTGTAGAGACAATTAAAAACAGAACTTCAGTCTGATTAACAAGCAGAAAGCGTAAAGGGTCAGAGGAAAAAAAAGAACTAAATCCTCATTTACATGTAGCACATGGTTTAATTTACTGATCACAAAGTTTAAGAATAGGATGACCAATTATATTTAGACTGTTTATTACATGAAGACAGCTTTGCAATATATAGCATGCAGGATTCTAAAGCACAGTGAATGTCAGGACAGAAACGTACATCAGGACAGAAAGATCTGTTGCATGTTCAGTATCATTTCCATTCACCTTACTGAAACAAATTTTACCTTCTGCCCAAATTTCATCATGGCAGATGCATTATACTGGAATGAGAATTTGAATGACCATTTCCAAATAGAAAAAACATTAATTTCTACTACCAACTAGTACTTAATGGCAGAATAATCTTGTTGACCCGTCAAATCAAAACAGAACCTTACCATGTGCATGACAGATTTTTGAGTGTCAGAACAGTTTGCAAATTAGTCCGCTCAAGAGATGCTCCTTCTTTAGAGACAGAATAAAAGTTTCCTTTCAATTTGTGCACCCTCCTTCTATTAAAAAAATGGAGTTAAGAGCATGCATTTATCAAGTGACAAAGTGGCAGACTTCAGAACCTACATATACTCTTAATTACATTATGGGCCTTGCAAAGGCTGGGAGTACTGCAGACAGACACCCTTTTCTTTCCTTCACCAATCCCAAAGGAAAAGTATTTCAATCAGCCTCCTTTGGCATTCTGAAGCCACAGCATTGATTGACTATCAACAGTCATTTCCTGCTCTATTTGCAAGACCTTTTCTTTGGATGGCTGGAGGATAAACTACCAGACTATATAAAGTCAATGAGATATTCTTTAGGAAATCACAACATAGCATTTTACATTCAACGGTATTTGGAAGCTTGTGTTTACACCAGCAAGTCACATTTAATCTGAAGAGTTGTGGGTTTTCACCTCAGATGATATGAGGGCAGTCAGTTGAGAAGTCCAGTAAATTTGCGACATAATACAGATTAAGTTTCTGCTGTCTGAACAGAGGGCCTATGGAACCCTGATTTGAACTCTTGTAAGACCTTGCAGAAGCTCAGTCTGCATGTTGAGGATCCAATAGTCTCATATGTATGCATTAAGATTCACTACATTGTAGTGAATGTTCTTATGCTGGAATGATGTTTCTATATAACTCATCTATTGAAAAAAAACTACAAATCAGATAGCTATTAAAAAAGGTTACAATCCTTTAGTCTCAAATTAATGCTTTCTTGGTCTGCTTCTAGAAGTAACTGACTAATGTTAGTTTTACAGTTAGTCATTATCTGCGGCCGTTAGAGATAGGTGTCCATATCCTTCATCATGATGGAGGAGCACACTCAGATGCATGCATCCAAACACTGCTTTAAAACCATCCCCCAATTCTAGACTGTGGTGTGGTCCCAATGTAACTAAACTACGGTGGTTGTCAAAGACCCATTATGGCAGCTGGGCTGTAAGGAAGCCTCAGGCTTATCCTCTACACCAGCCCAAAAGAGGGATGAGACAGGAGCCACTATAACACTGGAGACACTCCTAAATGGGGGGCTGGGAGGGTGGGAAAAAGGGTACAAAGCATCTGCAGCATAGCTGCCAGGCTCTTTACACTATTTGTAATGTAATTAAAAATTAATGTTAGTATAGTCTTAAAATGTTAATGTACTATCTGGTATAGAACACTTGGTGCAATTAGTTTTTTTTTATGAACACAGACTGACAGAGTAAAGTCAACTGTGAAAGCATGCTATTTAAAAAGAGAAAATTTAAGAAACTTTAGGTCAGTTAGCAATGACATTTCTCCTGATTAAGATAATTTTGCATATGGGAAAATTCTGTGAATGCTACAGGTTACCTTCTCTAACGTACCATTGACACATACCAGCAGCAGTGTTTCAGTTAACTTTTTTTTTTTTAAAACTACATAAAATGTGGTCTAGCATTGTACCTACTTTCTAAAAATCCTAAAAATTAAAAGATTTGAGGAATGTTCACATCAGAATAGAATTAAAATTTCACTATAATCATGAATTACTAGAAAGTTTAAGTGGTACTAAATATCAGATGTACATGTGAAGCTACATTGTTCGTTGTAATTCACATGATGCAGTATTAAATTTACCAATTCCTTTTATAAAAAACATATCCAATACAAAGATCAAACAGGAAAAAAAAACCTTGCTACTAATGCAGCATTACACAGTCAAACCAAAGCTATATCCAAGTGGTGAGATAGGCCATGCATAAGAAAATCTTCGAGTCACACTTCACATTCCCATCTGCATGTCAGCAAAGTTGTAGAAGCTGTCTACATCTTGAGAGGCCGATACTTTGTTCTCCGATACAAAAATCTATATATTTTAAACAAGGAAGTATGTCACTGATATAGATATACAAATGCAAGTAATCTCTGCTCATTCAAGATCCTTACATTACAGAAGTGTTTGTATTTTTAAGAGATTTATTCTTATAACAGAGGCAGAATTCATGCTTGAAAGGAATCAAAATAGTTTCAGAACTCAGTATATGGAGCAAAAATTCATTTGTAGAGCAAAACTATCTTTCCCTTATAGAAAATAGCTCCTGTTTAAGCAGTCCATCCCAGAACAGTTTTAAAATTTTAGACTAGATTATTTAAAAAAGTCATTCCAACCAACAACCTGTAGGGGGAAGAAAAGCTATTAGGTACCATCAAACTCACTTAAGGAAGCAGAGCAAGTACTCCACCACTTTCCTCTCCCTCCCAAGCCACACAAAACTGAGAAACGCATTTCTCTCCTCTTCTTCCCACATATACTTCCGTGGGTATATTTTCAAAATTTCAGAAGTACCTCCTCAGCAAAGGTGGCTTCCACTTTTTGCCAACATCAAACTTGTTTAAATATTTAAAATTTTACAAAAAAACTCCAATTGTGCAAAGTAGAGGTACTTGAAAATAGTTGAAAAAATATTTTAATAAATTAACTAGGCCTGGCTGCATCCATCAGGCAGCCAAGATATATCTAAAACAATGCAGCATAAGTTGTCAGGGAAATGGTTTGGCAGTTTACATCTAGCCAAATGCAAGTTTGTCTCCCAACCCAAAGCTGAATTTTAGAGAAAGTCTATTTTATACATCCCAGGAGGAAGTTAAGATGTGACTAAATGATAATATACAGTGATTGAGTACCCCAGAGTTCTTCAGTTAACTGAGTTATCCAAGGTATCAAAGTTAGACTGATGGTTCTTGGTGATCATGCAAGCTCAACATCTCATGATCACCATACCAAAACATAATTGTCCCAGCTAACATCAAGCTCAACTCCAACTCCCAATCTTAGTTGAGACAAGATTGGAGAGAAGGGTTTGTGTCCTTTTATTGGGCCAACCACTACACTCCTTCATTTTGATATCAGGATAAGACACCTTTCCTGTCAGTGCAAAAGGCCTGTTTTGATGATCCACTTTCAGAGTCCAGTGAAATGTGGAGCCCTTGACACCCAACGAGGAATAATATCTAATAGATCTATTAATGCTTTGGTGGGATATCATGATCCATTTCTGGCCATGAATACAATGGCTCTAAGACCTTGCCCCACCCCCACGTTTGTCCTCACAGGACATCACTGTTTTCAGACAGACTGCAAAAGCTTTGCATCAAGACAAAGGACTAGGGAGCAATATAATCCCCACCCCCATCTGTAAAAGGGAATCTTCAACAGAGATTAAGTGACTGTCCAACATCACAAAGGAAGCCTATGGTAAAGCCAGTAACTGAACTGAGTAAAGTCCAATACCTTAACAGTTCACACTGGAAGAAGTTACTAATGCACCTGTGGCAGAAATCTCAGTCTCAAGTCAGACCACTTTTACCAGGAGTTTTTGTAAATGTGAACTGTGGCTGTGCAACTAGCGAATGGCTTCTTCACCCCTACCATAACATCCACAGCGGTGACCAGAGTTGTTTCAGGTTAAGGATCTAGTTAATCACAGTTGTTTACACCCAGTGACCAAATTAAGCATTTCTAACAGCACTCTTCAAATCTAGCAGATAAAATAGTCTGTTTAGAGTACAAGAGTGTTTTCCATGGTATTAGATTGAAACTATCAGGAAAAATTCACCCATCAGTGGCACATTCTGCATACCCCTGAGCAAGAGAGGTTAACTGATTCATGCCCCAGCTGGCTGGTGAAGGCCAGAAGCCTGGTGCTAGAACCATTTCTGAAGTTGATTATGAATACCTCCTTGCAGAAATAAGTCTGAAGTTGGTTATTTCCATAATTAAAAGTTATGTTTCCTACTAAAAGTGACATGAACTATATTTCATAATATGCATTTTAAAAGTTAAATTATGGGAAAAATCCTTCATTATGTAAATGATCGTTTTATTATGTAAGTGGTCTTTGAACTATGTGCAAACAGAAATATTTCTCAGATAACCCCATGTTCCAATTACTTATTCAATGCAACAAGCATTTGCACATAGATGAGGGCATGAAGTCTGCCATGGAAAAGTGCTGTGTGTAGAAGTCAGCTTTAAATCAGAAAGCAGGGTGTCATTTCCAATTTAGGACTGGAGGTGACGGCACACTTGAGGGTAATCCAGACATGCTACTTGAGGGTAATGCAGAGGTTGTCTCATTTGTACACGTTAAATTAGCTATGTAATCAGAATTTGACCACCACACAATGTTGGGGAAGGGGACTTTAATACTCTGTCCACAGCCACACCCAACATCATGACAACACACCACTCCATATGATTTTTAGAAGTAGGTAAAGTATAAAAAAAATGCAATTTGATAATGGTAACTGAAACAACTTCAGCCTTTGAATAAGGAACTGTAACTTAAAATAAGGAAATGGGAATAGCAAGCCAACTTCAACCTCATTTCCTGAGAAAAGCATGCCAGCTTGTTAAAGCAGCAACTTTTAGACCACTGCTCAAGCAACTCTATGCCAAGAAATTCACAATGCATCTTCCTCTTTGGGTAAAGTCAATCAAGTTGTAGCAAGGCTACACCAAAATTATCTGGATTTCTCTCATCTGATTGCCCTATACTGGTTTGGTTTTAGGCCACCTTATGCTATGGCTGTTTGATCTCATGACCTGTGTTCCCTCTAAGTGTGCAGCCACCCAAGAGTCAATCAAGTGCCATGCATTTGATTAGCAGAGCCACAAACATCTGGCAACATGTGTTCAGGTGCCCCTCCCCTCACTGCTCTGCAGCAGCATTGCTCCTGCCCTCTGCCTTGGAGCCCCTGGCCAGCTGCTCCCAGAACCCTCCTGCTTGCTGTTCAGAGTGGAAGGTGGATGTGCTGATGTCAGGGGCTCCCTTCCCTCCCACCCATGTACCCCATCGCTGCAGAGTGGGGATAGTGGCACAGGACTCAAGAGCAGGATGGAGCTGCTGAGGTCTGAATGAGCCTTCTGGTGAGTGCCACTGTGCTTAAAGAGACAGACAGACACTTGTGTTACTTCTTGGTACTTCCTGCAATGCACATATATTCTCTGTAATTTTATTCTTTCAGAGTGCTGTTATTTTAGTTTTTTGACTGGTCTGTGAATTTCATAATTTTATTTCTCTTATGCTTAAATTTAATTCTTTGAACAGCGAGTTCTAAAATGCCTAACCTGTCCTAACTGAAGTAATTATCCCTACGATGACTTTTTTAAAAAAAGTTACTATATGTTGATTTTTTTTTTGTTTCTACTGGTGGTGCACAGCCACACATTACCTTGATATTGATGCACATAAAATTCATTCCGCACATGGATGGAAAAAATTAGAGGGAACATTGCTCATGACAACGGGTAAAGAAAAATTGTCTTGAAAAGTTGGCATCTTCTCACAATAAATCAACTTAAAGGCTGCTAACAAAAGACTCTGCAGATTGAATAAGTCAAGGAGTTGTTCTTTTGATGGAAACTAAAGGAGTAGTTTTGAGCACCTTAAGGCTGGTGTACACGACACAGTTAGTGTGACATAAGCTCAGTGGCATAGCTAGCTGGAGCGGACACAAAGAAAGGTGCCACGCGCTTGTACTCACCAGGCAGCACTCCGGGTCCTCAGCAGCACTGAAGGCCCTCACTGCCAAAGCGCCAGCGGACCCAGAGCGTGTGAAGACCCTGCCGCCGAAGTGCCGGCGAAGACCCAGAGCGCCTCCGGATGAGTAAAAATTAAAGGTACCAAACAATTAAAAAGGCACCACTTGTGCTCAGTGGGGGAGCGCCCACTCCCCCCGAGCTACACTACTGCATAAGCTACCTTATGTCAATCTAACTGCATCAGTGTCTACACTACAGATTTCCTCCCATCCATGTACGTGCGCTCCTACACCAACATAACTACTCCACCTCCACAAGAGGCACCACAGTGTCTGTAAACACTGCATCCCTTGCATCCAACTTTGGCTATCTTGTCAATTTCAGGACAGGAGCCATGAAACTGACAAGAGATCTGGGCAGCTAGAGCCCAGCTGCCCACAGCTCCCTGGAGAGCTTCACCCCTGCTGCTCCTGCCCCCAGCTGACTTCCTGCTGCTTCTCCCCTGCTGCTCCGGCCCCCAAGAAGCCAGGACAGCTAGACCCCACTCCCCAGATGGGGAAACCCCAAGTGGCTTCCCCCAGTTACTGGTGGGGAATGGGGATGGGGCAGCTCACCAGGAGCCCAGGAACCCATGGGGCAGCAGCTGAGGCTCTCAGCTCCCCACACTGCCCATATTAGTTTGGTGGAAGAACTCCTTGTGAGGCTGCACAACACTGACACAGACACAAGGACAGTAGTGTGGACGTGGATATGTAATTACTGCAGTGGTTGTAACCTTATATAGGCTGACTTAGGTTTGCAGTGTAGACATACCCTTAGCTTAATGTATGCCACAACAAGGTCTATAAAAAGCTAAGCGAACAAATTAAAGATTATTGGGGTATTATCCAGTTTCTTGCTGCATCATATGATGCATCTGCTTTGAAATGCTTATGCATTAAAGAACTTGGACAAACTACAAATGCTATCCCAGGGAAAGCGTTATTAGAACAAATGGAGAAAGCCAACTGAAAAATGTGTGAAAAAGCTAAACTATGAGGACGTTTAGGTTACAGGGAAAAAAAATTGGTACATCTTTAGATTATCACCATGACTGTTTTACAAATACAGTAGAACCTTGACAGTTATCTACAGATCACTTCAGTGAAACAGTCTCATCCTACTTTTCTGCCAAGAATTAAGATTGCTCCAGCATGGTCTACTTTGCAAGTCCCAGAACACAGCCCTGCCTTACTGTACATTAGGTAAGTTATTTTTGCAACCACACATTTTAAATGGAAAGCTTAAATTCTTCGGAAGTTGATGATTTAGCATCCCCTATTCACTCAGCAGGGAAAATTTCCTACTTCCCGCTGGGGAGTACTTTTCTTTGGAATAAATTAAACTATGTGAGTTTCAAAAAATTAAGACTGATGTTTTCAGGTCTTGCTGGCTGACAAAATCTTAGCAAATGAAAAATAAGGTTTCTAGATTATGAAATATTTTTCAGGCAGATTCTGGTCATAATTATTCCCTCAAGAGAAAACACAGCTCACCTTGGTTCCACTGAAGACATCATTTATAATGCTTTGACATCCTTCTACGGCATCATCTCCATTAAACTCCAAAGCAACAACAGGACCTACAAAGAGAGTTTCACCTCTAATAATGTTTTTTTAGATTTCTATCTTAAATGGAAGATGAGATTTGCTGTTTTCTTTATCCCTTACAGAGCCCTGAGATTTGTTCACAAAGCCTCAGAGTTCCTATTGCAACGACCATCCTTCAGGATAAGGATTAAAGCTATCGTTAATGGAGCTGTGAAAATACAAAAAGTTGTCTGGGGGAAAAATGTGTACAAAGGAAAACATCTGCAATTCCATGTTTGAAAAAAACAGCTGCTGTAGAAACAACTGAACGCAGATTTCCAGCTGAATTTCTTGAAACGCAGTTGGTCATAAGAGGATCAGAAAATGAAGGAAAGTCTGATAGTGTGAATAAGAGTCACAGTACTGACTGATGGACAGCTGTGAGATGGCTCAAAATTCATTCGGATTGGGACCTATTCCTTCAGAAATTTTTGCCTGGATCACAAGATTGGACACATGCCTAGTATCAACTGGCCCTCATGCACCATTCAGGTTTCATCCTGAAGCAAGGTTCTCTCTCAATTCTGAAGAGATAGGCCTCCAGCAGGCCTGAGCTGCCACGTGAGCATGACAGCTTTTGCAATTCTCCGTTTGCAGAAAACAAAGCTGTTTGTATTATAAACGTTAAGACTAAAATTTATGCTTAACTGCTCACTATGGCTGTATTTGATTTCTCAAAATAAGGTACACAAAGTGACTACTTCACCACTTACAAAATATGAATGCTAACTTTGAAGCTAGTGGTCTTCAACAGCATTCTCTTCCGTTTTAAATCCTTTAACAGTAGTGAATCATCATGGAGAATGACAAACTGGGATTCTGTTTTGGTCTGCCATACCAAATTCTAGCCTCTCTTTGTGAATTACAGATTTAATACAACACCTTTGTGGTTTGCCAGCAACAGGGACTGAACATGCAAGATCTGGATCTAAAAGCATGAATTTATTTCCTAAGCTAAGAGAACCAAGTCTGTTAGATGTTCAGGTTGCCATAGCCCAAGACCCATGCAGTCCTTTCTCTGGGAGACAACCACACTAAGCATGAGTTAGATCAGCTTTGGAGCATTGCCTGGAGGGATCAGGAAGGAATTCACCACTTCATTCAGGGCCTGATCCAAAGCCTACCAAAGAAAATAGAAAGACCTTCCATTGATTTCAGTGAGCTACAGATTGTACTGTTCCTGCGGCTCAAGCTATTTTTCCCCCTTCTTTTGAAGGATTATCTACAGCCAGAGGGAATACACTAACTAAGATGGACTAGAAACTGAGTTTTATGTGTCAGGGGTGGGAAAGACCTTAAGTGATATTTTAAGACTTACCTTTTTCAAGCAAAGGAATGAAGTCAGTTGCACTCTGCTTGAACACTCTTTGAGCATCCTCTGCTTTCATTGAAACTTCCTTAGTCTGAACCAACAAAAAGCCTTTGCCAGTCATCTGTTAAACAAGGTATCCATATTAAAAACAGCTGTTAATATCATTGATATATAGTGAGGACAGATGTTTGGCTTTTCTGAAAGCCGAAAACCAAATAAATTACATGGGAGTATAATATACAATTTTCCCCTCTGACTATTAAACCACAAGACAACCTTCTCAATTTATTCTCTTCTTCCCTAGTTCACAAAGGGAAAAGCACTTTCTTCACCACACTTGAAGATTCAGTTTTACTTACCTTTTCATTCCATTCACCAATCTTTGCTTCTGTTCTATTCCCCTACCTGAAACTAAAGTTTTTCTAGTAGCTTCAAATTAAAAATGTACATGTGCTGAACACGTACAAATGCTACTGAAGCTAATTGCCCAACTTGCAAAGGTGTTGAATACCATTAGCTTTTCTTTAGCTGCAACAGACACCAAACCTGGATCAGGCTCCTTTCTAACCCACAAATGCAGCATTTGGCTTTTATCTACTAGTCAAGATTGTTTTTTAAAGCCATCCACAAGTTTATGGTTTTAGTGCTAAAATGGAAAAAACTTCTCCACGCAGAAAAGTTAACTAAAGCTATTGTATCCACACTTCTAAGAAAGCTTCCATTAGCTTCCAACTGGAATCTTATCCAAGTAAAAATAAATTACCTGTGCATGTAAAATGTCACTAAAAGTAACTTTTGGTGCTGCCATATATCCCTCAAGTTTGATAGGTATCAGAATAAGATTGAACAATCTGAGCTCATGTTCTCATGGCAGTTATGGGTACATTATAAATACCCAAATCATGAAGAAGCGCAAGAAAATGCATCATGAAAAACAAGTTTGGGGATAACAGTTTCACTTTTTTCCAAACACACCAAAACTACATACTGAAAAGTATTCTAGTAGACATCCAGAAGCAAGCCAGTTTGAACTTCAGTATCTTCACTTCATATTTTTTGGAATAAATTGCAAATTCTCATAGCTTACTGAAATTGGAAAGTCAAGAAGCTGGAAATAGAAAAATGTGTCTTACCTCATCAATTAACTTTCTAGCATTTGCAGTTGTGTAGTCTCCAGCAAAGAAAACTACCAGACACGATTCTTCACTGCTTTTCTGCCTCCCACCCCGGGTTATTGGAATTATGCTCTTTGTGGTATCTGTAGAAATTCTGATTACTTTTAGTTCCTCAGATGTAGGAAAGGGGACATAATCCTGAACAATGGCATCTTCAGGTAGAAGACTCCAATTGTTTTCTCCCGACACAGGTGTAAAGTCATGGATGTTGCTCCATGTGTTATTGAAAATACTCAGTCCAGCATCTTTGAATTGTAAAGCCAGCTCTGGATAGTAGTACTGGAAACAGCCAAATTTCATACCTGTGGATGACTCAATAATGGGTTGGGTGGCACAGCACAAGAATACTTCCAACTTTCTGCAGTCCCGGGTGCGAAATTGTTGGCATGCCACTAGACATTTACAATCTTTGCAGTCACGGAAAAACACACTGCCTTTTACAGGTCCTAGAAAGATTCGGCAGCTTGTACAATCATCAATTGTGATTGTAGCAGAATGGTCAAAGATGTAGATATTACAGTTCTCACAGTCCTGAATGACAAATTGTTGCCCTGCAACTTTTCCAGGTAAACGACCCACAGTTTCCTCCTTAAGTCCAGAAAATGTGTAGTCTTTGGGATCAACCTAGGAAAAAAAAACCACAAGTTTCACAAGTGACAAAAGCAATAGCTGGCATTAAGAACAAGTGGAGAAACTGGAACAAACTAAATTCAATCAGAGACTGAGGGTCAAGGAACTGGCCAGGACACCTATCTTCAGAACAGACTGTGGTCTGGGATTTTGTCAAGGTGAGAGACAGAAGGATGGTCTGCCAGTGCCTTCATTAAGAGATCTGGATTCAATTCCTGATACCGCTACAGATTTTCTGTATGCTCTTGGGGGAAAAAGATGCTTCAGTGCCTCAGCTATACAATGCTATGGCAATCTTTTCCTTCTCCCTCCCTTTCTCTGCCTAGTCCATGGTTCATCTTACAAAGAGTGCACAATCCCATTGCCAATGTTTTTATAGAGCAGTTTGCATGCTGTACAGTGTACCCTAGTACATTGTACCCACCGAAATAAAGATACATCAGATACTGGTCAGCATACGCATATCTCGTGGGTCTTCATACTTTTCAGTTTGTCTTTTCTTCCACCAGCTCTCTGCCCAATCCCTGGCCCAAAGGAACCTTTGGGCAATATTTTGATCAGCGTATGTTGCATTTGTTTAAAAGTTATCCCTCTCTAGCCTACAATGTCACAAGGCAGGAAACTGTTACTCAATACTGTATACTCTACAGCCAATAGAAAATCTGCATTTTTTTTTATTTAAATTAAGACTGTAGAGAAACATTGGCTGGGCTAGCAAAAAGTCAGCTTTATATCCTCTGTCTCCCAACATTACTCTCTCTTGTTCAGGAGGGCCACCTTTTTTTAAAAAAAGGAAGTTAATTAGATGAAGAGTCCTGTTTTAATGAAGAAAATGACTAATTGTCAGCCAATTACAGTTTATTGTTTGGAAGAGAACTTTACAGTAGAGAGAAACAAATGCTATGCTGCAAAATAATTGATGTTACACAGTTTTTGCTACATAAAAGAGTAAAGAAAGTTTAAGTGTTACAGCAGGTTCCATTCTGCCCTCATGTGTAGGTGTTAAAATAGCATCTTACAGTAGTTGAACACTTGGAAGTGTAGGATATTCTTAAATGAGAGGTCACTTCCAAAGCCTGGAATTCAACTCCATACTATATCCAGTGTCAACCGGATAGCTTTGGAGCATTTGCCAAGCTGTTAGTAATTCTAAAAGCTAGTAGGAGAGCAACTTCTATATAGTCAGATTTGAGTAATATGTCCCATTTTTCAAAAAACTTCCCTCTATGCAATTTTAGAAGGTTACATAGATAATGCAAGAAAAATGGAATAGACACAAGTGAGCCAAGATCCAGAAATGCCTCTTGCCAGAATATCCTTCCTCACTCTGGAAATCCTAGGAGAGATTTATCTGAAATAGATGTTGAAACTAAAGACTTCAGGAAGGAAGCTGAATAATCTTTTCAAGAAAAATGTATTCTTTACATGGTAGATAGCTAGAGAGAAAGTTAGTCTGATGGAATGCTACATGCAGCCACTGAGGAGTGTTTCTAAAGTTTTGTTCCCTTTTCCTCCTAAACTCAAGTTGGTCAGTCTCCTTAAACTGTGCTGGCAGGCCTTAAGACAGCCAGCCCAGTAACAAGGAGATGAGCTTAGCTTTCAGACTACTGCAAACTCTTTGGGGCATAGACTGGTTTCTATGGCTGTACAGTGTCTAGAATAATGCGGCCCAAACCCAGCTGAACTCAAACATATATGATGTGGTAATGTCTAAATAAATATTAGGAAACACTTTCATCAGTAAAGAACAAACAATTATGATTACAGAAACCAAATTTCAGGACTTCCCCAAATGCACACCACTCCAGACTACTCCACAACAAGAAGCCAAGAAGAGAAAAGCAGGGGAATACCTGTGACCATTCCAGAGATTTTCAAGAAAGGTGTATTACAGAGCCAGGGGGAGTCAACAAACTACACTGTGGTGCTGTTTCAAGGCCTTTCTTAGAGTTGTTTTGGGCAGCGATGGTACAAATGTTATTGTGATTTGAACTTAGGTCTCACAGAAGGCATTCAGAGAACCTGAACGAACACACACACACACACACACACACACACACTTATTGCAAGCATTTAATAGAAGACTTCAAGGGAATAATTTGGATAGTCTTGGGATAAACTGTTACTGCTTAAACAGTGTGGAAACAAAAAGGAGAGGACTTCCCCTTTCTTGGAGAAGATAGAAGTTTAAGGAAGTTATGACTTCCACTGTTTAGCATGAATATGCTTGTCGTATTTTTTTTAATCTATAAAGACTTTAAAATAATTCAGGTTCAGAAGTCTTTAGGAAGTCATATAGACATACCATATTTCAATAGAATTAGTCTTCTAGTTTTACACAACATTTTAAGAAAAGTGTCATTCAAAAAAAAGCTTAATCTAATTTGTAGTTCAATCTCAAGTGACAGTGATTTAGTGACAGGTTTCAGAGTAGCAGCCGTGTTAGTCTGTATTTAGTGATTTAGTGGAAACAAGTGTTCCTGAATCACTTACTGATAATCAGGTGTCCTCCCATGTGCGTTAAGACCGAATGAACAGTCAGCTTGTGACTTCTGGAATTGAGTGCTCAATTGTGCTTAACATTTCACATGCCAGAGAGAGAGAGCGCGCATTGTTAAATGCAAAAGCAGCATTGTTGCAACACAAATTAACTTCCTTGATTTTATTGCGTCACTGAAGTTTGTCAATTTCCTTTATAGGAAAATTGAAAAGCAAAAAATGAAGACCAAGTTAACTGAAACTAGGGTGGAAGTTGCACAAAAGTGCTTTTAAACTTTGCCCAAAGGCTAAATTTTCCTCAAAAAATTCCCTTGGTGCTCTCGTTCACTGAGGACAGTCTGGAGGGCAACAGAACTACTGATGTCAAATGTATGCATGCTGAAACTTAAGGCCCCCCCATCTACACTGGCAAGTTTCTGTGCAGTAAAGCAGCTTTCTGCGCTCTAACTCCCGAGGCATACACACTGCCAAGCCACTTAGTGCGCAGAAACTGCGCAGTTGTAGTGCTCTTAAAAAAAACCACCCCGCCGAGAGGCATAGAGGTTTCTGTGCTGGGGCTACAGCGCTGCAGTGCCAGTGTAGACACGGTGATGATTAGGCTGTGACTGGCCTCTGGGAGGTGTCCCACAATGCCTGTTCTCACCTCTCTGGTCATCAGTTTGAACAATACTGCCCTGCCCTCAGGTGACCAACCATCATCCCCACCCCGTACATTCCTTTGGAATTTTGAAAGTCCCCTTCCTGTTTGCTCAGTGATGCATGCAGTGGTCTCAGCGCATCTTTTCAGGTGACAAAGCCTGCTCCATACAACAGGCAATCCCCCCCGCTTGGAGCAACGTTGAGCTGCTGGACCTCATCAGCATTTGGGGAGAGGAAGCTGTGCAGTCCCAGCTGCACTCCAGCTGTAGGAATTATGATGCCTATGGACAGATTTCATGATGCACGATAGAAAGGGGCCATGACCGGGACACACTGCAATGCAGGATCAAAGTGAAGGAGCTATGGAACACCTACCACAACGTGCAGGAGGCAAACTGCCTCTCCGATGCTGCGCCTACGAATTGCCAGTTCTACAAAGACCTGGACACGATATTTGGTGATGACCCCACCTCCACTGTGAAGGCCCATGGACACTTCATTGGCTCACGTGCCAGTCAAGAGCGGAGCAAGCCAGGAGGAAATCTTGGATGAAGAGGGTGAGGGAGATCCAGAGGCAGAGGATGACTGAGGCCTGAGATGCATGCAGTCAGGAGCTCTTTTCTACCCCAGAGAAGCCTAACCAGTCACAGCAGTGGGATCTTGGTGAAGCGCAAACAGGAGGGGAGGTCCCTAGTAAGTGGATCAGATTTGGGCAATTGTTGAAGTGAGTTGTTGGGGGCAGGAGGGATGGAGAAAGCCAGCTTGTCTAATATCACATGCCTAGTCTGAGCAGCAGAACAGGCTGTTGAGAGACTCCGTCACTTCATGGGAATCTCCCTCAGATCCCCAGGAAACACTGCTGCACACAGGCAAGCTGCATAGGGGCCAGGGTGGGAGCCTCAGGCTTGGAAAAGACCCTCCCTTGATTCCCTGTTCACCCTCAGCAGCGAGATCTCTTCCATAATGATCACCTCCTGTGGAAAGTGTGGGGACAGGAATGATTATCAAGCCCCCCCTACAGTGTTGGCTCTACTCAAGAGCCACATGCCCAGTGTACAGCAGAGTTTGGGAAGAGTGATTTTCCCTGAGACTACTCACCATTTTGGGTATCTTGTGGCTCATCTGGGCTGGCCTGCGTCAGCCAGTTAGTGACAGGTGAGAGTACTGGCTGTGTTTTAAAGCCCTGAATCAGTGTTCTGTGTTGCAAAACAATACTGCTTCTGTAAAACGTTGCATTTAAACTTCAGAGATGACCTTGGGAGCCCAGCCTCTTATCAATGGCAGAAAAGCTGTGCAGAATTAGAAAGTGGCCAAGAAGAACTAAGAAGGACTTTCTCCATGAGGTTACGATCCACTCCACCACTGAGAAACAGGAATTGAAGGAGTGGCAAGACAACGAGAAGAGGGACTGAAAGGAGAATGTGGCACACCAGAAAGAAGCCACGGAGTGGCTCTTAAACATTGTGGAGTGCCAAGTGGACATGGTCCAGGTGACACTAGCTTTTCAAGCCAAGCAGCTCCACGCCTGCCCTCCCCTGCAGCCACTGTCACAAAACTTTCCCATGTGCCCCCCCCACACACACCCCCACCACCGTTATCAACCTCCTGGCTCCACACTCTACCCGCAGCATTCCACTGCAGTTTGGCCCTGCTGAAGTACTGCACTGGGTGCACTGTACTCCAAAGGAGAAGGTTGGGTATGATTCCTGGACATACACAAATCTGTAGCCATCCCAGGACCCCTCCTCCGAGCATAGCAACAAATATTAGTGGCTTTCAGCTTAAAATTCCTGCCTCAGGGCATCCCTGATCCTTATGGCCCCACACTGTGCCCCTCTAATAGCCCTGATCTCTGGCTGTTCAAACTCCGCCTCCACGCTCTGAGCCTCTGCAGTCCAGCCCTGAGTGCTTTCAGCCTTCCCTTCACAAATATTACTGAGTGTACAGCATGCAGCTATAAGCATAGGAATATTGTCATTGGCCAGGTCCAGCTTCCCATACAGGCATCGCCACCAGGCTTTTAAACAGTCTAATGCACACTCAGTCATTCAGCACTTGCTCAGCCTATTGTTGAACTGCTCCTTGCTGCTATCAAGTTGGCTTCATAAGCCACTGCATTAAGGGATAGGCGGGGTCTCCCAGGATCACAATGAGCATTTTGACTTCCCCTATGGTGATCTTCTGATCTGGGAAATTGCATTACCTGCATTAAATGTCTGAAACACAGTGATCCGCAAGCGCCTGGACAGCCATTCAGAAATACCCCTTGCAATTAATGTACTCTGAGGCTAGGTGGCCTGGTGCCAGAATTCAAATGTGCGTACTATCTATTGCCTATCCACAGTTAGGGAAGCCCATTCGTGCAAAGCCATCCACAATGTCATGCACATTGCCCAGTCATGGTTTTCCAGAGCAGGATGTGATTAATGGCCCTGCACACTTCCATCAACACGAATCCAACGGTCAACTTTCCTACTCTGAACTGGTTAGCAACCAATCAGTAGCAGTCTGGAGTAGCCAGCTTCAACAGTGCAATCACCACGTGCTTCTCCAGCAACAGGGTGGCTCATTCTCATGTCCTTGTGCCACAGGGCTGGGGCGAGCTCACACAGTCCCATGAATGTGGCTTTCCTCATCCAAAAGTTCTGCAGCCACTGCTCGCCATCCCAGGCATGCATCACAATGTGATCCCACCACTCAGTGCTGGTTTCCTGAGCCCAAAAGCAGCATTCCACTGTGGTCAGCACCTCCGTGAATGCCACAAGCAACCTTGTGTCATAGCTACTACATGTGGCAAGATCAATGTTGCACTCCTCTTGCCTTTGTAGTTTAAGGAATAACTCCAGGGCCACTCATGACATGTTGGTCAGAGCGAGCAGCACACTGGTCAGCAGTTCGGGATCCATTCCTGAAGCCCAGAAGGGGCAGGGCAGGCAGTACAAAAAACATTGAAAGATGGTGCCAAATCTGGACGGAAGCACAGGGATTGCTGGGGATGCAAAGCAATGGATCACAGGGCATTGGGACTGGACCCAGGATGCCCCATGACCCCTCTCCTCCTACCCACAAGTCTTAGTGGCGAAAGAGAAAGGTGGTCTGTGGGATAGCTGCCCATAGTACACAACTCTGAATAGCGTTGCAAGTGCCGCAAGTGTGAACACACTATTGTGCAGGCAGCTGTCAGTGTGAACACACAACAGCAGTTTTCTTTCAGTGCTCTGACCGGCACTGTAACTGACAGTGCTGTAACTTTGCCAGTGTAGACGTGCCCTAAATCTTGTATGCGTTTTGTGGGAAGGAAGGGGGTGGAGTGTTAAAATATTGGTAGAGAGACACACTGTCCACTTGAGGTTTATTTCAATTGACTTTCAAAATTCAGTTTCTGCTAAAGTACATTTTTAGTATTTTTTTTTAAAGATAATTTTTTTAAAAATTAGGAAGAGTTAACAGCACCCCTCATAGACCTCATAGGGTCTTTTCAGTAAGAGAATCTGACAGCCAGGAAATACAGGGGAAACACTGAGTTACTGTACAGGAAGTACTGTCAAATACAAGAGGCAAATGAAAGTAAATTTTTTTCCCCTGTTAACTTTTATGTTGTAGTCATCTTAGGTGTTACTTGTAATTGCATGAAGTTAGTTGTTTTCAGAATAAAGTTTAGGTCAGTGTTCCTTTAAGAATTTCTGTGCTGAATGCAGCTACTGTTGAGATAGTCAGTACAGAAGTTCATATGTAATTCAGTTTCTTTGCAGCTCTCTATTCAGACAGAAGAGCAGACAGGATTTAACTTAGAAGTGAACCTTAGGGATTTAAGGAGAGCTCCCATAACAAATAGATACTAAGGGGTTAAATCCACCTTCATTACAGTTTATCCTAGTTGCTTAACAAATTCCGTTTGATAACCTGCTTTTTGCTACATTAGCAAAGAAAGACAAGCCTACAACCAATGGATTTCTCAAAGAAGTCTTTACTCAAAAAGATTCTTTACCTAGCCATGTATGCTAGAAATTCCATAGTAAGAGTTTCTACACCCCTGGGAGAAGTACGTGTCAGAATTCAGTTATCAAGCAAGTCTGTGGCTTAACAATTCTCATCTGTTACCCATCAGTGGCTAGACAGAATTTTTTAAAAGCCGGACTATGGTTTTTCCCCCTCACCCTCCTTCATTACTGAAAAGCCCTTTAGCTTTAACAGTATTTGAAGCTGTTTTTGCAGTTTGGTAAAAATCCTAAGAGTGACAGGGTTTACAGGGAAGGGGGAATAAAAAAAAAAAGTGAAAAATAAGTACAAAAGCAAAAAAAGCCAGGGCCTCAACCTTTCAAAATGGCAAGTGTTCCCAGGATGACCAAGGATTTGAACAGCTACCTGAACTTTCCTAAAACAGCTTGTGCCAGCATGCCTATTCTTTGCCTATCCCACCAAACTAGCGAGTCTTACTACTCCGCCCATCATAATGCATCACTGTGGGCTAGTAACCACTGCAATTCTCAATGGATCATGCCTGGCTCCTGTTTACCCAGGATGCCAGAATTTAGTGGGCTTCCTACCCCAGACTACTGACATTAAATGGTGTCTTTGAACTATGCTATTATAAGGTAATAACAGATGCCCAAATATGAGAGCGAAAGTTAAAGCCATAAAGCAGCCTGGTAGAACTCCACAGTTCTTAATGTTTAAAGTAGAAAGAACAAGGAGTACTTATGGCACCTTAGAGACTAACATTTGTTTGAGCATAGCTTTCATGGGCTAAAGCCCACTTCATCAGATGCATGCAGTGAAAAATATAGTAGGAAGATAGATATATCTAACAGACAACAACATTAGAAGTAAGGGAGGTTTGTTTTACGAAACACTCTTGCTTTTCAATAGTATCTACTAGACTTCTGGATTGCTGAGATGCTTGAGTGTTCTGCAGAAGTTGGGATGTCAACTGAGAAGATCCAAGCTCCAGTGGATACTCCTACCAGAACCTGAAAATGCAGACTCAGTAAACTGCAAAGTGGTGCTAACATCAGACGTAGGACATTTGAAGACAAGACTGCCAAGACCCGATTAGGACTACTGGAGATATCTTGGCTCCACTACCAACATATCTCCTGAAATAATGGAAGCAGAATGAACAGAGGAGTTCTTGATTCCAGTCCAAGAAAAGGGAATATGCCAACACCACTGGTATGACCCTGGAGCAGAACTGGAGAGTCTCTCTCCTTGGTAATAAAGGCTAGTCAGGATTTTCTGCCCATGCAGAACAGGTAAGACAGAAGACTGAAGACACATTTGTGCTGTTGTATACAAGAACTCTGTTCAAAGAATCTTCCTAGACACAGGGAAAAGTCTCCGACTTAGACAAACAGCTCAAAAAATCAATAACTCTTATGTTTAGTGTTCATCTCCTACGGAGTCCACAAACCTTAAAGAGACTGGAAAACAAAGTGAATATCCCAGTCTCTCCATTTGGAAATATTGTAGAATATACAGTAAAGTAGGTGACAACTGAACTCCCTGATGAGGATTTTCAGTGACCTGAAACATATGTGGTTCAGGTGTAAATAGCATCAGGAAACTGTTGTATCTTTGTAATTAGTTTTATAAATAAAGGCATTACCTAATTACACTGTCATGGAACCTCCCTGTGGACTAGAGTCTAGATAGAGACAAGAATACACTCAGACCTGACAAGGAAAAGGTCAGGTACCAACTTTCCAGTTTAAAGGATAGCTTGGATACTTGCAGCCAGGTGGACAGTAACAGGACTTAAATTTCTCCCACAAGAATAGGCAGTTTGCCAATTATAGTACCAATGTAGCAATTTTAATGTACTGTAGAACCAAAGAATAGGCATTCTTAATCTCATCTGAAAATATCAGATCTACAAATTAAGTGGGTATTGTCGCTTGAGTGTCCAGGATCAGAAATTTAAAATATGAAAACACTTCTGAGGCATCTGCACTAGAAACAGATTATCTGCTACAGAAAGATGAAGGATGAAAGCCCTAGATCTTCCTGGCACTGCCACAGAACAGGCTCCAGGATTGAAAGATAAGAGATGTGACACCAGAAGGCCCAACCGAGTTGCAACAGAGGCTTTCAATACCAAGGAAGTGTAGTCCCCAGAGTAACTGCTAATTTTTTATTTTGAAAGAGTTGCTCCTAGGAAGCTTAGGGGATGTCAATTTTAGTACATTGCACATAAATAGAAGAATGCAAATCCAGCCTCTGTAGATGATAGTGGAGCAGATCTGAGAAAGAACTTCAGTTTGGGTCTGGGAATGGTTTTCAAGATTTCAGTGCTGAGCGTGTCTCAGGATTCAAGGACACTTTGGCTAGGGAACCCCACTGAGGGGTTCTGGAACCCAAGGCAGCAGTTCTGTGTACACCTCATAATTCTGGTCTGGAAATAGAAAGTGTTCTAATCATTTCGTCTGGAGGACCTCCCACAAAAGGAATGTCTAGGCCCTAGACCCTCAGCCAACTATTCCTGCAGGCAGTGATGAGCTGCCAAAAAAAAAAAAAAAAGCCACACTTAACTGGCTCCCTATAAAAAGGGCTGATTTAAGGGATGTGCCTCTGTCCTGCCCCCTCACACCCCCCTGGCTCCATCTTGCCCCCTAGGCTCTGTCCTGTCCCCTCCTGCCCTCCCCAGGCCCGTTCTCCACCCAGGTGCCTGCTGGTGGTGCAGGAGTCCTGCAGCCCTTGCATCAGTGGGGTCGCTCCCAGCATGTGGGGTGGCGGCTCCCTGCAGGCAAGGCTGCCATCTGCCCAGCTCCCCACCACAGGATGCAAGTGCCCCTGAGCGGCAGAGGCCAGACAGCCCCACAGCACAGGCATGGGAGAGACTGGGGGGCTCGCCCAAGGCCGCCCCCAGCCATAGCACCAGCCGGCCCTGCCCAGCTCCTGGGGCAGAGGCGGCTGCTGCTGCCAGGGGCCTGGCTCCCCAGCCCTACACAGCACCCAGTCACACGGTGCCTGATCTCCCTGCCCATCACAGCTGTTTGCGCTTCCTGGGCCAGGCAGAAAACAGCATGGAGCTCAGCCGCAACTGTTGAGCAAGGTGGCATTGGATCAGCCTCTGCGCAGAGCCCCAGAGCGGCTGCCCGGATGGCTGCACAGTGCAGGTACCAGCCGCAGCCCGGCCCCGCCCTGAGACAGGACACAGGGCCCTGCAGCCCTTCCATAGCCCTGCATCCCCTGAACAGTGCTGCTCCATGCACCCCCCCTCTAGTACCAAACCCCTTCTCCAACCAGGGCCAATACTAGGATTTTTGCTGCCCCAAGCAAAAAAATTTTTGGCCACTCCCACTTTTTCCCATGTCCCCCCGCCCCGGCTCCGCCCCTTCCCCAAATCCCCAGCCCCACCTCCTCCCCCAGCTGTGCTGCATTTCTCCCCCCCCATTGCTTCCTACAGCTTCCCCCCCACAACCCTCCGCCCTAGCTCACCTCTGCTCTGCCTGATCTCCTGAACACACCGCTGCTCCACTTCTCCCTGCTCCCTCTCAGACGAGGGAGAGGTAGTGCGTTTAGGGGAACAGGCAGAGCAGAGGTGAGCAAGGGGAGGGCACAGGAAGTAATGGGGGGGGAGGGCAGAGGAACTGTTCCCTGCCCCAGCTCGCCTCCACTCCACCACCAGCGCCGCCTCCCCCGAGCGCACTGCCTCTCAGCTTCTCCCTCCCAGGCTTGCCGCATGAAACAGCTGTTTAGCATGCAGAAAGCCTGGGAGGGAGGGAGAAGCGGAGCGGTGGTGGCATGCTCAGGGGAGCGGGCGGAGGCACATTTCTAGGCATGGCATGGCTGGCACTGGAATGCTGCCCCTAGAAATGTGCCACCAACCACCTGCTTGTTTTGCTGGTGCCTAGACCCGGCCCTGTCTCCAACAGCCCCCCTTCTATAATACTGAGTCCTACACCTTGCACCCTTCCTAGTGCCGTGAGTCGGGGCCCCTTGGCCTGGGGGGCTTGCCCCAGCTGAGCCCCAGCCTGGCTGGGACTTTCTGGGGCAGCAACTGTCTACCCAACCCCCGCCGTTCCCTGACCACCCCCCGAGAAACTCCACCCTCTCCAACCACCCCCTGCTCCTTATCCAACCCCTCCACCATGCTGCTCAAGGCAGCGTGTATGGATGTTGCATGGCCCGCTGGAGCTTGCAGCCTCACCCCCTTACCATGCTGCTCAAAGTGGCAGATGCTGCAGAGCTGCCCAGGAGTGGTCCAGAGCACTGGTGGCGCAGCATGCTGAGCATCTGCGAGAGGGGGGGGAAGTCAGGGGAGGGGCCAGGGGAGCGTCCCTGGCTGGGAGCTCAGAGAGCTCTGGGAGAAAGCTATTGTTGACACAGTCCTGTGTAAACACTACTCACAAGTTAAGCATTGGATACCAAAAAGACTCTGGGACAGGAAACCCAGTTTAAGTGCTAACTCAGTAGTCCCCAACAGATCAGGTGACTCTGGTGCCACCCATAAGAACAGCAAACACTGCCAGGTTCTCAGCACCAGACTCAATCAGCCATTTACGCCAGACAGTCTCACAGCATGTGATTTTCCTGATCCTGCAGTGCTAAATTCTTAGCATTGGACTGCTAAGCCCAGAGTTGATGGTTCCAGAAAATCAAGGGAGCTGGCACTTCAGCACCTGAGTAAGCCAGTGTTCGCAAGTCAGGGAACTTGGTGACAGTCATGATGGGGATAACACTACTTTACTAAGTGACATTTCAGAGATAGTCAACAGCACTGAACCCAGCTGACAATTGGAAAACCCAAGGACCTGGGTATTTGTGTCCAGTAGTAATGAGCCATTTTGACAAATGGTTTACCCAACTTAACGGTGCTATATCTTTGGCAGCTAGCTATGTTGACTCAGATGGATCCTATGATCCCATTGTCACTTGAGTACAAAACCTCAAGCTAGTGGTTCACCAGTCACTGATGCTTGATCTTTGACACTGGGGGAACCAGAGACATCTGTGCATCAAGCCACTTCAAGCAAGAGGCACTCGACAGTCAGTTGTGCTGGATCCTCAGCACCAAATTGTCAACACAGACAGACCTGGGGACCGAATGCCACTTCGCTTGAAGTGGTCTAAGTAAGTGCTTACAATAGTCAAAAGTGTCAAAATCCCAGTACCAGATGATGACCCAAACTGGTATGGGGACATTAATACTCAATATAGTGTGCTGCAAACCACTTTAATGACAAATGCTAGACATTAGACTCTGTTGATCCAGATGCATGCAGGGACCTTGGTACCACTTAGAGGTCACTGAACCACTAGCGGTTCACTAAAGTCAACAGTGCCAGAACTCTGGCTTCAGATTAGTCATCTCTGACATCAGACCTGGAGGGATCCAACAATCTTTGTGCTGGGTCAGTACTGAAACTTCAGCAATGGGCTCAGTCAGTTAGTTAAGACCAGGAACCCGGATGCTATTTAACATGAGACGCAAACTACAATTTCTCTCTCTTTTTAACCATTTAGGTAGGTCTTATACTTAACTGAAAGTTAAGTCCTTATCACCATAAAGCATGTAGTAATTTTGGTTCTGGTCAGAATGTGTTTTTGCATCTACCACAAGGTATTTAAATATTAAGTATGGAGACACTAACAATCCCTCCATAATACATTAGTTATCCTGCAACATACACAATTTAAAAAACAAACAAACAAACAGACTTTTGTTTGAATCTTGATAAAAGCAAACTGGATGAATACAGCCTACACAATCCAGAAACTTCACAGTTATGTGCAGATGCTGTTTCCACCTAACCATTATACAGTTACATTCTTGTATCATCTTGTCACCCTTTCAAGTTCCAGTACCATCTTCTGGCCAAAGCAACAACCTCCTATATTTCAGAAGTAGCCAAGAATCCTCTAATACAAAACAGCATAGTTTAAGACAAATATAAAATCCAGCATCTCTGTAGTTAATGTACCACACTACATGTTTTAGTCACTGCATTGTAGGCATGCCAAAAAGTATCTACATGCAATAGCTTGATTCAGAACCATCAAGTCTCTCCTCTTCATACAGACTTTTAAAGGGTCACTGAAATTTAGCCCCCTTTTTGAGTATTAATTTTACAAGTAAAATTTAAGATTCTTTATAACTGAAATATCAGAAAATATTTCTGGTTTTTCCAGTTTGTTTTCTGTGTGGCCTTCTCACCAAGTGAGAGAAAATACATCTTCAAGCTTTAGGAAAACATGAATGTAAAACTACAAACATTAGCAGGAAGATCCAGAAAAGAGGGTAGTACCGTCAGGTTTTTGTTGTTTTTTTCCAAAATGACTAATTTCTGTCTGACATTGTCCAAGTTTCTGTACAGAGCCAATGCACAAAAAATTGCTACACAGAAACAATATTTGGAAACATTAAGATGACTGATACTAAGGATTTAGAACTGAAGTGCAATCTGTTTTACTGTGTTGTCATTACTGCAATGCTGATTATGAAAAAAAGTGAATCTGACAGTGTGGCTATTGACTTTAGCTCAGCCCTACAGTAAGAAAAGTATCAGAAGTATCTCATTTTTAAGATTTGAAAACATTACACTAAACAAAGCCATGCAACTTAGTGACATGGGGGGGGATCAATTTTCACACTTCAGTCACTGGCTAGATTTGTATCTACAGCACTGTCTAGAATGCCATAGAGATGGCTTCTTTTACAGTATTTGAAACTTGTGATGTCAAAGAGTTCTTGAAAACAGAAAGCTCTATTCAACTCTTAGTTGACAGGAAGGCAACTAAAGTCTAAGCAGAAAGATTCAGGTACACACAGATATATTCTACACATTGTTAGACCTATAAAGTTTCCAATAATTTTTTCTTTAAAATAACTGGCAACTCCTATAGTTGACAGACAGCATCACATACAATAAAAGTGATCTTGCTGACTGACAGACTGAAGTTAGAAATAGTACCCAGTAAACGTGAACGTCCTACCCAAAGCAGTGTATTATTAACCCACACTATTAAAATGCTAGTGAAACCATTTATAAAGCTGAGGTTTTGGGGGTTTTGTTACTATGTATTTTCATGTGTGTTTTTGCACAAAATAGAAAGACCCAGGTATCCTGTAAATGTTCTACTTTATTCTGTGCATTTGACAATAGTTCTTCATACAGTCAGTTTTCATATTTATTTGGTCCTTTCACACAGCAATGAGGGAGAGGACAACATTAGAGAGAGTATAATATAGTAGGAAACCTAGGGACAGTATCCAAAGCGACTAAAAAAAAAAAGGAGCTTACATTTTGCATTTGGTCCCCTTTAAAAGTTTGTTGATTCTACTTCATGGATGTTGGTATACTAAATGCCAAATTCTCTGTTTTAAAGTTAACTATTTTTTCCAGAGTCATTTACTACTATTTCTCAACTTCAATACAACACAAAAACAGTAGCATTGAGTAACATGGCAGCCAACACAAAAAGACAGAGGAACGGGTCACGAATGTTTGAAACAGTTTCTATACAACTTTTCTTGAGACATTCAAAAATTAAATATTTAACCCTGCTGTTTTCAGTATGGTCCTCTGAACTCAAAAGCCAGGAATCATTACATATGATGGGTTGGAAAGAGGAAATCTTTGCATAACTGCCTACAGACATTATATGCAACAACTTAATATTTAAGTATGAGATTCCCTTTCATACATAGGTTTAAAACTTTGTGTAATCTATTAGGAAAGTTAACCCCAAATGTAGTCTATTCTAACATCTGAGACACTGACTGCTCCTAATGTGTTAATACATTTACCTCCTGAGAAACAAGCTCACCTAAACACTGAAGGGGAGTGGGGAGGAGAGAAAAGTGTGGCGTTTTCTCCTAATCACTTGTTTTGACCTTCCTCCGGGTTAGTAAGTAACTGTTGCTATCATTTTATATTAAACTTATCCCTGTGGCTGGATATGACAGGTTCACAAAATGTAGTTTACTAATTTAACCGCTTTAACTTTAAATGAAATTAGTGTTTGGGTGGCTTCTGTTGTATCCCTTTACAATGAGGTAAGAACCATTCTGACTACATTTAAAAAAATAGTAACTGATAACAGTAACACTGTGGCAAGGTTGTAACAGCTATATATGTAACATGGTCTGCCTCCTCCCTTTGCAAGCACTGTATTAGCCAAGCTGTGCCATAAGTATTCCGTAGGTCTAGGGAATCAAAATATCAAGTCTGACATGAAGCAGCCTCCTTTGTCCTTACCCTCTAATCTTTGTACATACTTAACCTCATATCTTGGCTTAATCCACTAGAGAGCCTTAGGTGTCACACTAGGGCATCTGACCATGCTTAAAATAAGAATGCAAGCCTGCAAAAAAAAAAAAAATGTTAATACTTTTTCTCCCTTTACGGCTCATAAATGCGGTCTCAGTTTGGTTTTCAGACACTGAAACTGAATTTCTACTCTGTTCTATTTTTTTCAGGAAGGCTATGTAGAACTGGAGAAGTACCAAGTACGAAGTGAAACATGAAGCAGTGAGCGAAAAAGGAGAAGGATTTTTATTCAAATTTTATTCATATTCTTTGTTTAGAGACCTCTCTCAATGGCCTCTCCGCCAGTTGGAGGACAATCCTTAGCAAAGATCCTGACATATTATGAGCCAAACTCCTCTGACCCTCCAAGACAACTTCCAGCAAATAAAAGGAAGAAGTGTCAGGAATATAAAATGTTGCCTAAGAGAAAACACGCAAGTTTTAAAAAAGCCTTTCACACATCCTTGACACATCATAATAGCTAGGGCCTGACGACATCCACCCCCTTTTAATTACTATTAGAAAGCCAAGGGATTAATATAAATAAAGGTACAACTCAGTTCTGCCCTGTCTACCACTACTTTGCATGTAGCTCACAGTTACCATCTGGCTTAGTGCCAAAAAAGGGGCAAACTCCAATGAAACAGGAGAGAAAAAAACAGCCTCATTTTACTATGTTTTACATGGATTACACCTTATATTGAAGGCTGAGAGAATGTGGCTGCCCAACTAGTAAGCAGTGCCTTGCAAAGAGGTAGTTTGCCCCAGTTGCCAGTTACATTCCACCCTAAAATGAAGGGGTTTGTTTTAAACTTTTAATTTATAAGTCCTTAATGGCATATAATGGGTTGGGACATTCCTATACAAGACTGCATCTTTCCACAGGTGACACCACCTAATCTGCAAAAAGAACGAGGAGTACTTGTGGCACTTTAGAGACTAACAAATTTATCTGAGCATAAGTTTTTGTGGGCTAAAACCCACTTCATCGGATGCATGCAGTGGAAAACAGTAGGAAGAAATACACACACGGAACACATGAAAAAATGGGTGTTAACAAGTGATCAATTAAGGTGAGCTATCATCAGCTGGCGAAAAAAACTTTTTGTAGTGATAATCAGGATGGCCCATTTCCAACAGTTGACAGGAAGGTGTGAGTAACAGTGGGGGGTTTTTTGGGGGGGAGGAGGAGGAGAAGAGAGAGAAATAAGCATGGGGAAATAGTTTTACTCTGTGTAACGACCCGTCCACTCCCAGTCTTTACTCAAGCCTAATGTAATGGTGTCCAGTTTGCAAATTAATTCCAATTCAGCGGTCTCTCCTTTTGCGATCAGTAAAGATACTCAACCGACACAGTCTCACAGTTTTACCTGGGCTGCTAGAAGGGCATTCTCCATGGGAGATCCTCAGCTCTGAACTTCATTTCTCACCCTTTGGTGAAATGCTAGAGATCAGATCTCCTAGCTTTCAGGATATGCTATGACTTCGTGGCGAGCAGAAAAACAAGAAACGGAACTGGAAGACAGTACTGAATTCTACCCGCCTAGGATGGGAAAAAGCACATTCCCCCCCCATAGGGGAAATGCACAGAGAATATTTTTTTATTAACAAAATCAAATATCAAACACAAATATCAAACACACTAGGGTGTCTGTTAGCTTTAGCCTGAGGGGGCTGTTTAGGGGCTGGGTGTTATAAGTTAGTTATCTAGAGTGCCCAGGGGTCAGCAATGGCACCTCCACCCAATCTAAAACAAAACCCAACCCACCCGAGGGGAAGGAAAAGATGGGGGGGGGAGAAGAGTAGCTCTGGCAGAGCCCCACGGGAGCGACGCCAGGGTGCGGGAGATGGGGGGAGCCGGGAGGAGGAGCCCGACTCGCCAGGCTGGGGGGCGGCGGGGGGGCTACTGCAGGGGAGGAAGTGCCGGGGGGGGGGAGGGAAGGGGTGCCGGGGCGGTACCTTGGCTCGCTGGTCCCAGCTGTACTGCGGCGGCGGCTTCTCCTCCTCGTCCGCGGCCGGGGGGTCCTGGCCCGCCCCGTCCTGGGCGCCCCCCTTCGCCGCTTTCCGCCTCTTGGAGAAGAAGCAGCCCATGGCCCCGCCGCGCGCCCGCCCGGAGGCGCCTCCCGACACCCAGGCACCGCCCGCGCGCCGCCTCTCCCCGCGCGCCGCGGCTTCCGGCTTCTCCCCCACCCGTCTCCCGTGGATACGGCAGCCCCGCCCCCTCCACCTGCAGCCGCAGCCAATGGCGGCTCGGCTCCGCTAATCAGCCTCGCCTGCCGCGAGAGCGCCGCGCTCCAGACGCTTTTAAAGAGGCAGGCGCCGTGTTTTGCCTGGCCCCGCCTCCGCCCCCGCCCCTGCCCCTGCCGGGTGGGTGGGTGAGGGGGGGAATAGGGAAGCAATAAATAAATAAATAAATAAAGGTTTCAGAGTAGCAGCCGTGTTAGTCTGTATTCGCAAAAAGAAAAGGAGGACTTGTGGCACCTTAGAGACTAACAAATTTATTAGAGCAGAAGCTTTCGTGAGCTACAGCTCACTTCATCGGATGCACCAATTCCCTCCCTCTTCTTCTGTGCCCGCCCCCGCCTGTTTCTTTAGTTCCCATCTGGCAGCTTTCAAGATTTAAAAAAACAAAAAACCACATTATTACAAATTTGTCCCTGATTAGAACACCAACAAATAGCAGCAGCCCCCGGGGATGTGCCACCGCCCTGTTGGTCAAAATAAATCCTGATTTTTTTTTTCTTTTTGGAATTTTTAATTCTGAAATTTCATAGAAATTTCAACATTAAAAGCATGTCACCCCGCTTTAGGAGCCAGCTGTTAAAAGCCCTGGCCAACCAGGCATCTGCAGCCACAGCAAAACGCCTGACCGAACCAGGTTGAAAATGAGGCATCGTTAATTGAAAACCCTTCAACACTCCTTCAAACAGGACAATGCACAGCAAGATCCATGGGGAGAGGAATTGTTCTGCAGTTGCCACCCCCTATAATATTTAGAACGAAGCTGCTTGTTTAGCGTTCACATCTACAAGCTTTTCTCTATGTTCAGAAGGACGAAAACTTCCTTTTTAAAAAATCAAAACTCAGATTTTGTCATAATCACACGATTCCAGCAGCTGGGGCTCTAAGAAAAACACCAAATATCAAAGGCTCATGATAAAATTATGAGGGTTATCAGCACTGAGGCAATATAGCTGTGTGTGTTTTGGAGAGTTACCAGCAATATATAGGGGGCCAGATTCTGCCTGCTGCTTATACACAGGTGTAGAGTTTGTGCACACGTGTGTGGACATGCATGGACACAATTCCTGTTTTTGTACACAGGCCTACTTCCTCCCTATGGCCTTGAAGTCACACACAGTGCCAAATGGGAAAGAGAAGCCAGGATCTAAGCCCTGGCCAAACCAGCTGCACAGGGAGTAAGCTGCGCCCTCAAAGAGAAATAGCACACATCCATGTCCTGCCTCTATGATTCTGCACCACCTCTTTCTACATACCTACCAAACATAGTTGTGCTCAGTGTTTTAGTAGAACTTTACAGTGTAGAAAAGGTTGGGTTTTTTTACATTGCACTTACCCAGCACCTGCCAACTGAAAATCTAAGTTCAGGACAAACATTCATTAATTAAGAAAAGGAGTACTTGTGGCACCTTAGAGACTAACAAATTTATTAGAGCATAAGCTTTCGTGAGCTACAGCTCACTTCATCGGATGCATTTGGTGGAAAAAACAGAGTAGAGATTTATATACACACACACAGAGAACATGAAACAATGGGTTTATCATACACACTGTAAGGAGAGTGATCACTTAAGATAAGCCATCACCAACAGCAGGGGGGGGAAGGAGGAAAACCTTTCATGGTGACAAGCAGGTAGGCTAATTCCAGCAGTTAACAAGAATATCAGAGGAACAGTGGGGGGTGGGGTGGGAGGGAGAAATACCATGGGGAAATAGTTTTACTTTGTGTAATGACTCATCCATTCCCAGTCTCTATTCAAGCCTAAGTTAATTGTATCCAGTTTGCAAATTAATTCCAATTCAGCAGTCTCTCGTTGGAGTCTGTTTTTGAAGCTTTTTTGTTGAAGTATAGCCACTCTTAGGTCTGTGATCGAGTGACCAGAGAGATTGAAGTGTTCTCCAACTGGTTTTTGAATGTTATAATTCTTGACGTCTGATTTGTGTCCATTCATTCTTTTACGTAGAGACTGTCCAGTTTGGCCAATGTACATGGCAGAGGGGCATTGCTGGCACATGATGGCATATATCACATTGGTAGATGCGCAGGTGAACGAGCCTCTGATAGTGTGGCTGATGTGATTAGGCCCTATGATGGTATCCCCTGAATAGATATGTGGACAGAGTTGGCAACGGGCTTTGTTGCAAGGATAGGTTCCTGGGTTAGTGGTTCTGTTGTGTGGTGTGTGGTTGCTGGTGAGTATTTGCTTCAGATTGGGGGGCTGTCTGTAAGCAAGGACTGGTCTGTCTCCCAAGATCTGAGAGAGCGATGGCTCGTCCTTCAGGATAGGTTGTAGATCCTTGATGATGCGTTGGAGGGTTTTAGTTGGGGGCTGAAGGTGATGGCTAGTGGCGTTCTGTTGTTTTCTTTGTTGGGCCTGTCCTGTAGTAGGTGACTTCTGGGTACTCTTCTGGCTCTGTCAATCTGTTTCTTCACTTCAGCAGGTGGGTATTGTAGTTGTAGGAATGCATGATAGAGATCTTGTAGGTGTTTGTCTCTGTCTGAGGGGTTGGAGCAAATGCGGTTATATCGTAGCGCTTGGCTGTAGACAATGGATCGAGTGGTATGATCTGGATGAAAGCTAGAGGCATGTAGGTAGGAATAGCGGTCAGTAGGTTTCCGATATAGGGTGGTGTTTATGTGACCATCGCTTATTAGCACCGTAGTGTCCAGGAAGTGGACACTACGTGCTAATAAGCGATGGTCACATAAACACCACCCTATATCGGAAACCTACTGACCGCTATTCCACCTACATGCCTCTAGCTTTCATCCAGATCATAACACTCGATCCATTGTCTACAGCCAAGCGCTACGATATAAACGCATTTGCTCCAACCCCTCAGACAGAGACAAACACCTACAAGATCTCTATCATGCATTCCTACAACTACAATACCCACCTGCTGAAGTGAAGAAACAGATTGACAGAGCCAGAGAGTACCCAGAAGTCACCTACTACAGGACAGGCCCAACAAAGAAAACAACAGAACGCCACTAGCCATCACCTCAGCCCCCAACTAAAACCCCTCCAACGCATCATCAAGGATCTACAACCTATCCTGAAGGACGAGCCATCGCTCTCTCAGATCTTGGGAGACAGACCAGTCCTTGCTTACAGACAGCCCCCCAATCTGAAGCAAATACTCACCAGCAACCACACACCACACAACAGAACCACTAACCCAGGAACCTATCCTTGCAACAAAGCCCGTTGCCAACTCTGTCCACATATCTATTCAGGGGATACCATCATAGGGCCTAATCACATCAGCCACACTATCAGAGGCTCGTTCACCTGCGCATCTACCAATGTGATATATGCCATCATGTGCCAGCAATGCCCCTCTGCCATGTACATTGGCCAAACTGGACAGTCTCTACGTAAAAGAATGAATGGACACAAATCAGACGTCAAGAATTATAACATTCAAAAACCAGTTGGAGAACACTTCAATCTCTCTGGTCACTCGATCACAGACCTAAGAGTGGCTATACTTCAACAAAAAAGCTTCAAAAACAGACTCCAACGAGAGACTGCTGAATTGGAATTAATTTGCAAACTGGATACAATTAACTTAGGCTTGAATAGAGACTGGGAATGGATGAGTCATTACACAAAGTAAAACTATTTCCCCATGGTATTTCTCCCTCCCACCCCACCCCCCACTGTTCCTCTGATATTCTTGTTAACTGCTGGAATTAGCCTACCTGCTTGTCACCATGAAAGGTTTTCCTCCTTCCCCCCCCTGCTGTTGGTGATGGCTTATCTTAAGTGATCACTCTCCTTACAGTGTGTATGATAAACCCATTGTTTCATGTTCTCTGTGTGTGTGTATATAAATCTCTACTCTGTTTTTTCCACCAAATGCATCCGATGAAGTGAGCTGTAGCTCACGAAAGCTTATGCTCTAATAAATTTGTTAGTCTCTAAGGTGCCACAAGTACTCCTTTTCTTTTTGAGAATACAGACTAACACGGCTGCTACTCTGAAACCATTCATTAATTAAGTTTCACGACACCCTTAGGAGAGAAGTGCCTAATTACAGCAGTTTGTTTAAATTAAAAGTAAGTATAGTAATGGCTGGTAGTAACTGAGTTATTATTGCAATCATACTGCTACTGTACTTCAGGCTACAATTTTATCAAGTCTCAACTCATAAGCTGGGCTTGGCCTTGTTAGCATTTAGATAGGAAACTAAGTGCTGAAAAATTACTTATGGTTTCTCAGTAAGTGGCATGCTGCCTTCTTAGTCAGCAGGAGCTAATGCTCCAGTGTGGTGGCAAGGGGCACTGTGCAAATATATTTTTCATGAAAGGTAACACCAAGGTCCTGACCATTTGTGGCCATTACAAATTCCATAGCACTTTTTGCAAGAAATTTTAGCCATAACACCATGGAAAACTTCCAGCTCAGCTAATTAAATTGTTCCGTAATTTGGTCTTTGTTTCAAATGAATAAGTTATTCTTCACTTCCCCATTAAAACACTATTATGTGGTGTTTTCCATACTAACTGCGTGATGCATTTCCATTCCAGAACTGGCTGTATTTCAGTACTGGAGGAAATAACTTCTGTACATACGATCTATAGTATCAAGTCCTTTATGATGAAAAGTGCTCTATAGACTATATTGTAAATACAAGATAACAATTTAGTAGTAAGACAGTTATAGTTATTGCATAACATTATTATTAAATAACATTTACCAAATAAAATTATTCCTTACATCTAAAATATGTTATTCTTAAAAATAAAAAACTCAGTGTTTTAAAATAAGAACCGAAGAGAGGCTGGCTGGCTCAGGGATTGCTAAAGTGCTACATAATTTTTCACCTCTATATTAAGTCCACAATTCTAGGGGGGGGGGGGCTGCTAAATACATGAAAGAGGGAAGGTGGGGTGATGTTAGTGAGGGAAAGACCATAGCTCTATTCCTCTGCAATGGGCAATGGAGCTAGCTGGGTAGACTGTGGGAAGGGGGATACACACACTGCAGTTACTGAAAAAGTGGCAGAATTTCATTTACAGCATGCACTATCTAGGAAGTCTGGGTGAATCAACTAGAATTACTCCTGGAAGTTCATGCTGCAGTGTGGCTCCTGCTCCAGTGTGGCCCTTCCTCACTCCTTCTCTTGCTGTCCGTTGTGATATGTAGGTAGGACTTAAAATCCACATTCTGAGCCTAAATGCAGCCAGGAACTGTATCTTTATTTTACAGTAAAAATGCTTTAAACCATTTTAAAATAATTTAATAATTTAAGACTATTCAAAAACCCACACTCCATCACCCTACATATAAATACAGTCAAATCTGAAAAACAACATTTGGAGAAGTCTGTCTTAATAGTAGGCTGGCTAGCATCTAAAAGACCATGACTTTTCATGGGAACCCCCTGAAAATCATGTTGTTTATTATGGAAGTTATGGCTGTAACAGTCTAAAGTCCCAGCCCTATAACTTCTTACTGGTGGGCGGACCGCAGTGCTTGTGCTAAATCATGTACAAGAAGTCACAGGACTGGGACCTTACAACCCACCAGGCCTAGATATGGCCTATTAATAACACATATCCCCTTTCCAGTAGGACACAGCACCAGGGATTTCCCTACACCCCCCCATGGAGGTGTTTACCCCCCCTGTATTTCCCCAACCCCCTCCTTTTGTGAACTAGTTACATGCAGTGTTGCCAATTTAGTGATTGTTTGGAAATTTGAATTGAAATTGAAACATTAATACACACTTTAAAATCATATAAAGTGTATCATAAAATACATGTATCTGAAAAAGTATAATAGATTTGAAAAGTATGAACATAGGCTAGCTTCCTTATACAGCTGTTGTTTTTATGACCACGTAAGTGTATTCATTTTGGTGATGTTCGCCAACCTAATAATTTCAAATTATGATTTGTAAGAAAGTCTAAATGGGCTCTCCCTGACAGCTAGTGATGAGCTGGGGGCTGTGGGAAAGGCTTCAGGACCAGATTGTATTTACATTCACACCTAATCTACTTAGGTATCCAGCAAACAGAGCTGTGTTGCCCAAGTGATAGATTTTGGCTGGGGTTGGGTTACAAATCGTTTGAATACGGGGGGGTAATGAAATGTTTTTATTCTTACTGTATGAGTAAAGGGCAGTAGAACTGTACTTAGCCTGTTCTGATTGAGGGTATCAAGAGACAGGGTGGGGACAGATGTTTTGCTTGATGGTCTGCCTGAGTCACAAGTACTATTTGACCTGCCCCTCTCCACTGTTTAAAGACAGAGCTGATTAGGTTCCATAGATAGTCTTTTGTTCTGTTAAGTGACCAGGACAGCTGAAATCAGGTATAAGTGCTTAGACCTGCTGTGGGACAGTGTTTCTGTGGAAGAGATGGCCCAGCTGGCACTAGCAGCGAGATTCCCCCACTGAGAGCTCAGCTGAAATCACTGAGAGCTGGGTGGAACCTCAAGAGACCAACTCACAGAGGTCACACTATCAGGTGGCAGCAGAAGGTGACGGTGCAGAGCCATTGGCAACAGAGCGATGGAGTGAATGGTGGCACAACGAACAATAGCGGCCAGAGCCAACAGTGAGCAGTTGGAAGAATGAGCAAGGTGCCTTCTTGCTCCCCACCTGCGAGGTGAACTTATGTGAAAACATCTCTGAACTCTGACTCTCCACTGACCAAGGACAACGCCGGTGAGTGTTAATGAGGCTGTTACTCAACACAGTTCATGCGAGCAAAACATGGCTGTGGCATCATACTTTCTATTTAGGCAAGAGATACCACATACTACAAACTGGAGGCCAATGTTAAGTGCATTGTCACTTGTTCATCCTGAAGTTGAACACTTGTTCTGAACAAGACCAGCAAATGCTCACTGTCCTTCTGCAAGAAACTCAACTGACTGGTTAGACACATGTGGTACAACAGTGAAAGACTCAACAGTTGAAAAAGTGAAAAACTCTCACCGCATTCAGAAAATTTGCATACATGGCTGATGAATACATCAGTACAAATGGTCATCAAGTATTAAGTCATTGTGTACGTTATCTTGATGTCAGTGATAGGCCAGTACACGCATTTCTAGATGTTTAAGTTATAGAAGACAGATTGGCTGCATCTGTGACAACCCACATCTTAGAAGAGTTAAATGCTTGTCAATTGGACCCCAAACAGATGGCTGCTTGTGCATTTGATGGAGGTGCAAAATTCTATGGAAGACATGGTGGAGCACAAACTTTGCTCAGAGAAAAGTGTAACCTTAATTTCTCCTATTAACACTGCAGAGGCAATCTACTTCCAACTAGTGCTAGTATAAGCAGCAGACTCTTCAAAAGACATTAAAAAAGCTATAAATTTAATGTCTTCATTATATTCTTTTTTCAGCAAGAGTCCAAAAAGACTGAATATCTTGGAAAATATAGAAGATACACTGGGACTGAAGTTCAAATTAGTCCAACCTGAGAAAACCCTCTGGCTTTCTCATGAGCAATCCTTGGCTGTTGTCTTAAAATTACTCTAGCCATTATTACTGGCTTTGGAAAGTATCTACTAAGATGGGATGGATCTAAGTAGTGAGGCTGGGGGATTACTTTTGCTACAACATTCAAAGAAGAGTATTGCCATTATCTTTCTTTTAAGTCTACTGTTGAAACCACTTGGGTCATTAAACAATGCCATCCAGGCATCTGCTACAACAGTAGTAGATCTCTGTCCAGCAATAGAAGCTACATTTGGATCAATCAAAGAGCTATCAATTGAAAAAGTACTGGAAGAAGCAAAGACTTTAGTCCAGAAGTTGACTAATGAAGGCATTTATATTGAATCCTTAAGTGAAGAGGACAAGAAATGTTTGTTAAGACAACTGAAAAAGTACACAGACTTGATTCTTAAAAATTAACAACAACAGCAACTTCTAGATTCTACTCAACCTCTACGTAGCTTTTACAGTTTCTTGTCTTATAAAACACCGACAGTTGAGTGGAGTGAGGCACTACCAGCAATGGGGCTGCCATGTGCTCAGGACAGAATCGAGAATTTGAATACAGAGTGGAATATCATACGACAAAGAATGAAGATTTGACTTCAACTTCTTTTTTATCATCACTAATGGCTAGACCAGATCTTTATACTATGTTTCCTGGGCTGAAAGAAGTAGGAATTCATCTCTTGGTACTCCCAGTCACAACAGCTACAGTTGAGCATTCTTTTTCATAATTGAATAGAATTTTGTATTTTGAAAGAAGTTGCCTTCTGTCTGATCATGTGGATGATCTAATGAGCATATCAGTTGAAGGAATGGAAGTACTGGACACATGAAAAGCCACCAAAGATGAATGCATTGCATTCAAGAAGTTCATTAACAGAATTGTGCAAAATCATAACAAGAAACCAAGAAGGATGTAGATGTAGTGCTTCATAGAAGGGTTGAGTAGCCAACTTTAATTTGTGTGATGGTTTTAAAATCTAATAAAATGGTCATGAAACATTTTTCAGTTTTTACTATGGTGCCATACAGCCCACATTCACCCTCACGGTCTCATTCCTCATTGGCCCTGACACCCTCCCTCCCTGTAAATTTGAACACCCCCCCCCCCCCGCAGTTTCAATTCCTGGGGAAAACGCTGCACACCACTTACCTGCAACCCTGATGAATTATAAGATATTGGGCCTTAAAATAAGGACATCTTTGTGTAGGGAAAGCTACTTTAACATTTTTTATAAGAAGCCGCTAAAATGTGTCTAATTTATTTTCCACCTCAATCTTGTGATGTTAGACTCATGATTCTAAGGTCTTGTCTACACTACCTAGTTTTGTTGACAAAAACTGCCTTTTGTTGACAAAACAATGAATGCATACACACTGTGATGTGACTTTTGTTGGGAAAAATGGCCAATATTGGCAAAAAAATACAGCCGCCCCGACAAGAGACATATGACTTTTTCCTCTAAATTTTTCTTGACAAAGTGCCAGGGTAGACACCACGCTTGATTTCATCGCTTTAATTGGTCTCCAGGAGGTGTCCCACAATGCCCATTGTGACCGTTCTGGTCAGCAGTTTGAACTCCTCTGCCCTGCAGCTAGGTAAACAATCATCCATCCCTCCCCCTTAGAAGCCACAGGAATTTTTGAAATTCCATTTCCTGCTGGCTCGGCGTGGAGACGTCTCATTGCATCTTCCCAGGTGACCATGGTGGGTCATCGCACCAAACATTCTCCCTCTGACTACTGCGGAGCTGTTGGATCTGATCAGTATTTGGGGAGAGGAGTCTGTGCAGTCCCAGCTGCGCTTGAGCAGTAGGAATTTTGATATCTACGGGATTTCTGAGGCTTGTGTGAAAAGGGCTATGACCAGGACATGGCGCAGAGCAAAGCACAGATAAAGGAGCTGAGGCAGGTGTACCATAAAGCAAAGGAGGTAAACTGTCACTCTGGTGCTGCACCTAAGGCCTGCCAGTTCTATAAGGAGCTGGACGCTGTCCTGGGTGGTGACCCCACCTCTACCGCCAAGAGCCCCAAGGATACTTTGGTGGGCCTGGAGGCAGCCAAAAGAGGACCAAACCCAGAGGACGAAGTCATTCATGAAGAGGTGGAGTTAGACGATGATGAGTTCCCAGCGGTTTTTGTCTTCTCCGGTCGCCTGGTGAGCCTGAGGCTGCCCAGGAACTTGTTCCCACTCCAGAGTTGTACTCAGCAGTGGCTCTTCTAGTGAGCAAGAAGCAGGAGAGGAGACGCCTGGTTAAGTGGCTGTGGTTTGTGTACGTGGTCGAGCGTGGGTTCATGGGTTATCTGGCTGTGTTTCTGTGAGCTGGACATTTCTTTTGTCGTAGCTATATCACTTACAAGCCAAACATGGTTGTTGATGCACGCAGAGATCTCACTAGGAATCCTTCCACGCTGAGATCTCTATGGAAAGTTTCCTTGAAGGAAATTCTGCAATCCTCTGCCACACGTTTCCATGGCAGAGCAGCTTTGTTCCTTAACCTGATTATAGGATACTTTCTGCCATTCTGGCAATCACTTGTGGCAGGAACTAAAGCGACACATAGGCGAGCAGCATAGGGAGCAGGGCGGAAGCCACAAGCATGGAGCAGATGTAGCCTCATTTCCCTGCTTATCCTTAGCAGTGAGATATCTGCTAGAATGACCCCCGCCTGTGGAAAAGTGTGGGAGAATTTTAGAATTTTTCCCTAGTCGGCTGCACCATGACCCTTGCAGAGTGTGTGCTCTTTTCCCCATGTAGAGCGCCCCTCTCCCCACCAACACTCACCATGCTTTGGCTGTTCGCAGGGATGTTTGCCTGTCAAGGGTCAGTGAGAAAGTGATTGTTATGTTGCAAAAGGTGCATTTAAGTGAAATGTTTCAATGTTGTGCGTGAATTTAACAATCCCACTTCTGTGCATTGTCCCTTGTGCTTCAGCAGATGTGGCCTTTAGGAACACCCCACACATCCCAGCCAAATGTCTCCGCCAGATTAGAGAGTGCCGAAAATGCAACAAAGAAGACATATTCTGGGAGGTACCGCACTGCTCCAATACAGAGAAAAGGGAACACAAGGAGTGCTGGAAAGCCAAATGGCAGGACAGAAAAGAGAATCAGGAGTTTGTTAAGGATGCAACTGAGTGGGTGATTAAAGTCATGGAAGAGCAAACGCAGATGCTGAAGTCCTTAATAATGCTGCAGACTGAGCAGATCCGTGCCCACCCTCCCCTGCAACACATTCAGAACTCTTTTCTATGCCCCAACCCCAAACACCGCCGACACAGTCCTTTCCGCTTTCCAGGGTTTCTTGGTTTCCTCTTCATTCGACCACCTTGGACAACTTTCAGAATGACAGCTGAACCAACACACAGCTCTGAAAGTCTGCCCTTCCCTGGTTCCTCCTTTCCCACCAAGCATCTTTGTGTGTTTGTGTGTGTGCATGCTGTTTCTTGTGCAATAAAAGCAAAGTTTTTGAATGGTAACTCATTTTTATTTGTTTCCTAGAAATTGAGATATTCAGGCACTATCAATACATACACAGGCAGTTTAAGTCATTTGCTCACTGGAATGTAAGGCCCCAAATGTCACCATCGCTTTCTGGGAAAACTACATGTAATGTAACATTGCAGCACCAATCACAGAGATATACATTACTGGTTCTCATTTTCAAAGTGTTGCCTCAAAGCCTCTCTGATTCAAATTGACCCCCTCTGGGCTCCTCTGCTAGCCCTGGTATCTGACTGCTCAAAATCAGCAGCCAATTGGTCTGCCTCAACACTCCACCCTGGAGCAAACCTTTCACCCTTAGCTTCACAGAGATTATGCAATGTACAGGACTCCACTATGACCATGGGAATATTATCCTCATTGAGGTCTAACCTGCCACACAGGCATCCCCAGTGCACCAAAGGCACATTGAACTGTCATCAAGCACCTACTCAGCCTGTTGTTGAACCACTCCTTACTGCTCTCCAGCTGTCCCGTGTAAGGTTTCATGAGACACAGCTGTAAGGGGTACACCGGGTCTCCCAGGATCACTATGGGCATTTCAACATCCCCCACTGTAATCTTCTGGTTTGGAAAGAAAGTCCCCACCTGTAGCTTTTTGTACAGGCCGGTGTTCCTAAACATGCATGTGTCATGCACCTTTTTAGACCACCCCACGTTGATGTCAGGAAGGATGTGCTGTGTGCTCTCCTCAAGCTCCTCCTCCTCCTCCTCATCTTCCCCATCCACAAAGGACAAAGGGTTAGTGTTAGGGTTAGGGTTAACCCTAACCCTAACCCCGTCCACTCCCCATACAGTGATCATACATACCCATACATACCCCCCGTTCGGTCCATGCTGGAGCTCTTTTTCAATTCTGGGACTACATGGTCACCTGTGCTGATGAGCTCTGCATGGTCACCTGTGCTGATGAGCTCGCCTGGCCAAACAGGAAATGAGATTCAAAAGTTCCTGGGGCTTTTCCAGTTAAACTCCCTTGGTGATCCACAAGCACCTGCAACACCATGGAGAAGTACCCCTTCCTATTGATGTACTCCATTACAAGGTGGTCTAGTGCCAAAATTGGAATATGTGTGCCATCTATTGCCCCTCCACAGTTTCTGCAAACCCATTCACTATTTCACACACATTTCCCTGAGTCACGGTCCTTTGTAGCAGGATGCAATTTATTGCCCTGCACACTTGTATTAATGCAGCCCCAATGATCGACTTCCCCACTCCAAATTGATTTGCGACCAACCAGTAGCAGTCTGAGTCGCCAGCTTTCACACAGCAATTGCCACACGCTTCTCTACTGATAGGGCAGCTCTCATTCCGGTGTCCTTGCATCATAGTGCTAGGGCGAGCTCTGGACACAGTTCCAGGAAGGTGGCTTTCTGCATCTGAAAGTTCTGTAGCCACTGCTCATCATCCCAGACCTGTATGACAATACGATCTCACCATTCAGTGCTTGTTTCCCAAACCCGAAAGCGATGGTCTACCCTATGCAACTATTCTGTGAATGCCAAAAGCAATCTAAAGTTGCTTCTATTCGTATCATGCAGCATGTCAGGCACCTGGGAGTCTTCTTCAGTTAGGAACTTCATGATTAACTGTACTGCCATCTGTGATGTCTTCATGACAGTAACCAGAGCAATGCAGGATCCATCCTTTCTCACAAAGATGCTGGGGTGCACAGAAAAGAAGGGCCATTGAAAAATGCTGTGGAAGAAAGCCAGAAGCCCATGGAGTGCTGGGACAGAAAGCAATGCATCATGGGACATTGAGCCCAGTCCCAAGATGTGCCGTGATCCATTCTGCCTTCCCACAACACCTTGCAACAGAAGGTGTTGAACTGGACTGTGGAATAGGTTCCCACAGTGCATTGCTCACACTGTTGATGGTAGTGTCCCAACTGTGGATGCCCTCTGCCAACAGAGGGAGCAAGTGGGAATATGACATTCCGATTTTCACTATGCCGATTTTTGAATGTCGACATTGGTAGTGTAGACACCTCACTTTACAGGCTAAAGGATATGAAAAATAGTACCAGTACATTCTCCTCCTCTCTGTCAATCTCCCTCTCCCCTTTCCTCTGCCTCTCCTCTCTCTGATCTCCCTCCAAAGCCTTCACCCCTTTACCACTTCCTGTCTCTCTTCTCTCCTTTCTCCTCCTGTCCTCTCTATCTCTGAGGGCTCTTCCTTCTTTTTTCCTTTGGCACTTTCCCTCTCCCTCCTCCTTTTTTCTCCGCTCCCTTCTGTCTCTGTGTCTGTCCTGCCCTCTATCCCTTGTCTCTCTTTCCATCTCTAAGCTCTCTCCTCTTTCCCTCAGTCTCTCTTCCCACATTTTTTGGCTCTCTCCCTATGTGAGATGTTTTTCTCACAACCTCCTCTCAGCTCAGCAAAGGGTCAGGGAAAACCCCTTGGGGTTAGTTGTGCTGTATTTCCCAGCTGTCTTCACCGCCCTTGTCTTCAGCAGGAAATAGGTGAGTAGTCTACTCGAGTTAGCTAACGCAAGATAAAATCCTAGTGCAGACAAGGCAGTTTGTACTTTTCACACAAGCTCCCAGAATGGTTGAGTTAAAATCTATGTGGGAGCCTAATGGTGCTTGACACAGAAATTTCAAGCTCCTGGCCGGGGAGGCTAGCCCTCGGCCCCTCCCCTGCTGCCCCCCTCCTCCGCAGCCTCAGCTCAATCATGCCACCAGCACTCTGGGTGACGGGGCTGCGAGCTCCTGCCAGGCAGTGTGGCGGGGTGGCTGACTCCGGCCAGGCAACGCAGCTGCTAGTTCTGCTGCTCTGAGCGGCATGGTAAAGGGGCAGGGAGTGTGTGGGGGGTTGGATAAAGGGCAGTGGATCCTGGGGGACAGTCAAGGGACAAGGAGCGGGGGGCGGTAGGATAGAGTGGAGGTTCTGGGGTGGGGGTGGTCAGGGGACGGGGAACAGGGTGAGGTTGGATAGGTGTGGGAGTCCCGGGGGGGGCCTGTCAGGGGGCGGGGGTGTGGGGAGGGGGCAGGGCAGTCAGGGGACAGTGAGCAGCGGGGATTGGATAAGGGGTGGGGTCCTGGGGGGGCGGTTAGGGGCAGGGGGTCCCGGAAGGGAGCGGTCAGGGGACAAGGAGCGGGGGGTTGGATGGGTGGGGGGTTCTGAGGGGGGCAGAAAGTGGGAGGGGGCGGATAGAGGCGGGGGCCAGGCTGTTTGGGGAGGCACAGCCTTCTCAACCCAGCCCTCCATACAGTTTCGGAACTCCAATGTGGCCCTCAGGCTAAAAAGCTTGCCCCCCCCCCGACTTAACAGGTTATTCTTTACTTCGTTACCAGCACACTCTATTAACTATGCTCCATTGCATTAATTTCAGGAGATTATGCAGGGCCTACATCCATGCACAATTTGGCCACACACTTTTACAGCATACCCAGTCCATATTGACTAGGGAGGCAACAGTTCAAGATGAAAAATAAGCCAGAGCCTCAGCTATAGCAGCACTACCATTAAGCCAGCGGACTACACTAAAACTAGATATTTTAAATGGTAATTTATAATAAAATGATGCTATTAAATTACATAAATGTGACATTCTGCTTAGATTTTCTCTATCAGCAGACTATGTGATAAACAAACATACTGTTTTTGGAAATACTACTATGTCACTATGGGTCTCTGTGGAATAAATTATCCCACTTGTTGATAACACAGAACAGCAGGGGACTCTGTAAATATAGAAGATGACACAGCAAATTAAGCAATTAATACTTTGAAGCATCTGAACTCTAAAGCTTGCTTTCAACTCAATGTATTATAATAGACTGTTCCCTCAGCTGCCCAGTATTGATCATATTAGGGCTCATTAGCAACAGCCTCAGAATACGATGGACCTAAGAAGCAAAAATCCTCAGGGGGGAAAATAATCTGGAAATAAAACATATTTATATAGCTGGGTAGGGAGGAAATAAAGGAAATACAGTACTGGAAAGTGGACATTTATACAGAAGAGGTACAACCTAGGCTAATCCTATGTGTGGAACCACCTTCATCTGAGATACCCATAGGCAAAGTATTGGTTTTAATGTTCCTAAAACCAAATCCTAAGGGAGTTCTGTGATACCATGAGAGGTGTGTACCCTTCATTTAATCCACCTGTATGCTAGAGGCTGATTGATCCTGACACAGGGAGAGGAGGGGATGCATAGCCATGCTGTGGGAACCAGGTGCAGAGCAGCTTGGAGAGGCGATGGGTATTGGGAAAGGGCTGGGACCTAATGAAAAGGAGGTCTATGCCCATCTCTCCCTGAGTAGCCTTGCATGGATCTTAGTCCCTCTCTTATGTTACTGGAGCTGCACAGCGTCTATGGGGGAGAGAGGAACCAGGGCAAGGCTAAAAAAGAGAAGACAAATTGGTGTATTGTGCGGATAGATCATGCAGTGATCTGTGTTTCCTCACTCCTCTAGTCACTTTGGGCCCACATGACACTGTTTCAGAGCTGTCAGATGAGAGATCTCTCTTGGGGCAATGCAGCCAGCCTATTCATTTTCTCAGATTTTAATCAGCCAAGGAGGAACCTTCCCTGGCATGGATCCTGCAAGGCATTGCACATACTCAGTGTTTCCCCAATTTCATATAAGGCCCTACCAAATTCATGGTCCATTCTTTTCAGAGTAGCAGCCGTGTTAGTCTGTATTCGCAAAAAGAAAAGGAGTACTTGTGGCACCTTAGAGACTAACAAATTTATTAGAGCATAAGCTTTCGTGAGCTACAGCTCACTTCATCGGATGCATTTGGTGGAAAAAACAGAGTAGAGATTTATATACACACACACAGAGAACATGAAACAATGGGTTTATCATACACACTGTAAGGAGAGTGATCACTTAAGATAAGCCATCACCAACAGCAGGGGGGGAAGGAGGAAAACCTTTCATGATGACAAGCAGGTAGGCTAATTCCAGCAGTTAACAAGAATATCAGAGGAACAGTGGGGGGTGGGGTGGGAGGGAGAAATACCATGGGGAAATAGTTTTACTTTGTGTAATGACTCATCCATTCCCAGTCTCTATTCAAGCCTAAGTTAATTGTATCCAGTTTGCAAATTAATTCCAATTCAGCAGTCTCTCGTTGGAGTCTGTTTTTGAAGCTTTTTTGTTGAAGTATAGCCACTCTTAGGTCTGTGATCGAGTGACCAGAGAGATTGAAGTGTTCTCCAACTGGTTTTTGAATGTTATAATTCTTGACGTCTGACTTGTGTCCATTCATTCTTTTACGTAGAGACTGTCCAGTTTGGCCAATGTACATGGCAGAGGGGCATTGCTGGCACATGATGGCATATATCACATTGGTAGATGCGCAGGTGAACGAGCCTCTGATAGTGTGGCTGATGTGATTAGGCCCTATGATGGTATCCCCTGAATAGATATGTGGACAGAGTTGGCAACGGGCTTTGTTGCAAGGATAGGTTCCTGGGTTAGTGGTTCTGTTGTGTGGTGTGTGGTTGCTGGTGAGTATTTGCTTCAGATTGGGGGGCTGTCTGTAAGCAAGGACTGGTCTGTCTCCCAAGATCTGAGAGAGCGATGGCTCGTCCTTCAGGATAGGTTGTAGATCCTTGATGATGCGTTGGAGAGGTTTTAGTTGGGGGCTGAAGGTGATGGCTAGTGGCGTTCTGTTGTTTTCTTTGTTGGGCCAGCCAATGGGAGCTGTGGGGGTAGTGCTTGCGGGCGTGGTTATTGCATGGAGACACACTGTCCCGCTTCCCCCAGGGGCACGCAGAGATGTGCCAGCAGCTGGCCACTTCCAGGAGCGGCGTGGGGCCACGGCATGCAGGCAGCCTACCTGAACCCTGCTTTGCCTGCACCCAAACTCCCTCCCAGACCCTGTACTCTGTCCAGCACCTCAACCCCCTGCCCCAGGTCAGAATCCCCTCCTGCACCAAACTCCCTCCCAGAGCCTGCACCCCTCACCCTCTCCTGTATCCCAACACTCTGCCCCAGCCTGGAGCCCCCTCCTGCACCCAAACTCCCTCCCAGAAAGAAACTAATATAACAGCTGTTCTAAAGTAAGAAATATGCTATTTTGAATTAACTTAACTATAGTCTACATGTTTTAAGACTGAAATATATGACAGAATGACTTTATGTTAATTAAAAGACAAGTTTTATATAGTGTTAATAGCCTTGATGCCATAATTGTGATCATTTTGTTTTAAATTAGGAAAAAGACTTGTATATTGGGGCCCCACAAGATCTAATAGCCCCGGGCCCACAGGAGAGTTAATCCGGACCTGGACCTGGAGGTGGGTTTGATCTCACCCGGGGAGCAGTCGTGCAGCAGAAAAGCAAGTCCTGTCCCCAGCCCGCCCGGGAGTCGAGCTCAGGGCTTCCATCCTGAGGCTTCAGCCGCAGCTTGCTTCTGCTGGGGCTCAGGGCTTTAGCCCCCCAAGGTTTCTGCCAGGACTCGGGGTGCCCATTTTTCCAGAGGACCCCCAAATTGGCCGGGACCCCTAGGCATGGGCCCCAGGGGGCCATGTGTTAATCCACCACTGGCCAGAACTATCAGCTAAGAGCCCCCGGCTGGGATGCTCCCAGCAGCACAGGGGAGATTGGGTCCACCTCCATCTCCAGAAGCCTCCTTTAGCTGCAGGAAGCACCATGGCTGCTGTCTGCCTGTGAAGCTTTCTGCAGCTGAAGGAGGTACCTGGAGGTGGGTCTGATCCAGAGGAACAGAGAAGCCAGAGGGCCATGGTCCCCTCACTTTTTACCAGACATAAGTGTGAGCAATGGGAGGAGGGAGCAGAGAGGAGCGAGTCAGGGGAGGTTTGGGGGGAAGAGCTGGCATGGAAGCAGAGCGTTGGGGGAAGAGGTGGTGTGAGGGCAGGGACTTAGGGGGAATGGTTGGCACAAGGGCGGGGCCTCAGGGTGCGGCATGACGTGGGGGGCAGGGAAGGTTGGAGCCATGGTTCGGGCACCTGTGGCTCCCCCCACACTTTTAGGGTGCTTCCATGGCTCCTGGTCTGATCTCCACCCAAGAGGGGCCGTGCAGGGGAAGAGCAAGTCCTATCCCTCCCCAGCCCAGCTGAGACGAGCAGCTAGGAACCCCTGGCTGGGGAACTCCCAGAAGCACAGGGGAGATTATCTCCACCTCCTGGAGCCTCCTCTGGCTGCAGAAAGCTCCACAGCTGCTGCCTTCCTATATAGGTAGTTTAGATCTCTCAGGTTCTTTTTCCCTAGTCTCCTTGGACTCCAATAAGATTTTTAAATGGATTAGTTTCAACCTCAGATCCAGAATGGACTGACCAACACCAGTATTTATTTACACCCACATCACTGATCATGACTAATAGATTAGTGGCTCTACTTCAAGCAGTTGTTTAAACCTCAATTATTACAGTGGTCAGGTCTTTTCAATGTTTTTGTATACATTTAGCATAGCATTGTGTCAAATGTAAGCTTTGTATGGCAAGGATCTTGCTTTAATGTGTGTTTGTACAGCACTTAACATGTAGTGGGTACTACTGGAAACAAATAATTAACAATCAATTCCTCCTATTGCTTCCAAGTGTTAAAGAAGGTCTAGTTTGTCCTACAAAGTAATCCTACTGGCTAGCAACAGAAAGCCTGGTAGAACATGGTGGGAGCCTACTAAACTCTCCAGATAAGAGTTTTATTCATATCCTTAGGAGGAACCCCCATAGAGGAAGCCATGCTTATTCAGTACTGTTTGATAGCTCTGCTGCACACAAGCATTGGATTTTGAATAGGTCCCTACCAAATTAATGGCTGTGAAAAACATTTCATGGACCATGACATCTAGCTATTGGAGGGGAAAGGGAGGGGCAGGGTTGAGGGTACCCCAGCTGGGGGCTCCTACCCTGCCCCGGGCTCCAGCTGCTAGACCCTGCCAGATTGGGAAGGAACGGGACTTGCTCTTCCCCTGCACGGCCGCTCTTGGTGGGGAGACCAGACCCACCTCAGGAGACAGCACAGAAGTGTGGGTGGTACACTCACTTCTGCACTGCAGCAACCCCAGAGCTTCCTGCAGCCAGGGGAGGGACTTAGACAGGGCCAGATTAACGCAGGGGCTTTAGGGGCTGCAGCCCAAGTCCCTGGGCTAAGGGACCCTGGCGCAGCAGGGCTTAGGCAGGCTGCCTGCATGACATGACCCCATGCTACTCCCAGAAGCAGTGGGCTGCTGGCATGTCTCGTGGACCCGGCGGGGGGGGGGCGGCTTTACAACATATCCCTATCTTGGGACCGGACCATCAGGGCAGCCAGTACATAAACCACAAGGGGTACTTTTCAATGGTGCTGCAAGCACTGGCGGATCACAAGGGACATTTCACCAACATCAACGTGGGATGGCCAGAAAAGGTTCATGAAGCTCGCGTCTTCAGGAACTCTGGTCTGTTTAAACGGCTGCAGGAAGGCATTTACTTTCCAGACCAGAAAATAACTGTTGCGAATGTTGAAATGCCTATAGTTATCCTTGGGGACCCAGCCTATCCCTTAATGCCCTGGCTCATAAAGCCATACACAGTCACCCTGGACATTAGTAAGTAGCTGTTCAACTGTAGGCTGAGAAAGTGGAGAATGGTGGTAGAGTGTGCAGTTGGACGTTTAAAGGGTCGCTGGTGCAGTTTACTGACTCGCTCAGACCTCAGCAAAATAAATATTCCCATTGTTATTGCCGCTTGCTGTGTGTTCCATAATCTCTGTGAGAGTAAGGGGGAGATGTTTATGGCGAGGTGGGAGGTTGATACAAATCGTTTGGCCGCTGAATATGTGCAGCCAGACACCAGGGCAGTTAGAAGAAGAAGAAGAAGAAGCTTTGAAAACCAGTTTCATGACTGGCCAGGGTACTGTGTGACACTTCTGTTTGTTTCTCCTTGATGAAAACCCACCCCCTCGTTGCCTCTAAATTCCCTGTAAGCCACCCACTCTCCCCCCTTTGATCACAGCTTGCTTACAAAGGAAATAAAGTCACTATCATTTAAAAAACATGTATTCTTTATCAATTGATTATAAAAATAGGGAGATAACTCACAAGGTAGCCTGGGTTGGGTGTGGGAGGAGGGTAGGAGGGAAGGAAAAGGCCACTTTAAAACTTCTTGAATGACAGCCTTCTGTTGCTTGGGCTGTCCACTGGGCTGGAGTGGTTGGTTGCCCGGAGCCTCCCCCCCACGTTCTTGGGCATCTAGGTGAGGAGGTTATGGAACTTGGGGAGGAGGGAGGGCAGTTAAACAATGGCTGCAGCAGCAGTCTGTGATCCTGCTTCCATTCATGAACCTCCACCAGACACTGGAGCATGTCCGTTTGATCCCGCAGTAGCCCCAGCGTTGTCTCATGCCTCCTCTGATCTTCCTGCCGCTACCCCTCCTCATGTTCATCAGCCACTTTCCTGTACTCTTTTATTGTGTCCCTGCACACATTCTGCTGAGCTCTGTCAGTGCCACACGACTGCATGAGCTCAGAGAACATTTCATTGCGTGTGCGTTTTTTCCGCTGCCTTATCTGAAATAGCCTTTGGGATGGAGGAGAAAGGCTTGAAACATTTGTAGCTGCTGGAGGAAAAAAAGGGAGTCAAGTATTTTAAAAGATACATTTTACAGAATAATGGCTATACTCTTTCACGGTGAACAACACTATTCACATTACATAGCACATGTGATTTTGGTACAAGGTCGCATTTTGCATCTTATATTGAGTGCCTGGGGCTTTGGTGTTAGAGATCACACATGCAGGGCCGGGCAACAGAATTCAGCTTTCAGGCAGCCATGGTAAGTCATAGTCTTTCGGCTTCTGCAACCTTCATAACAGCAGGTTTCAGAGTAGCAGCTGTGTTAGTCTTTATTCGCAAAAAGAAAAGGAGTACTTGTGGCACCTTAGAGACTAACAAATGTATTTGAGCATAAGCTTTCATGAGCTACAGCTCACTTCATCAGATGCATCCAATGAAGTGAGCTGTAGCTCACGAAAACTTATGCTCAAATAAATTTGTTAGTCTCTAAGGTGCCACAAGTACTCCTTTTCTTTTTGCTTCATAACAGCAGTGCCCTCCTCTCCCATACCACACAAAGCACATTGAATTGGCCATTTAGTGCTGCGGTTTTCCTGTTAACGTGCAGCAGCAGAAACCAAACTAACCCCTGCCCCCCATCCAATTCTCTGGGATGATTGCTTTACCCCTCACCCCACCGCGTGGCCAGTATCAGGGAAGATCCCTGCTAGCCAAACGCGAACAGCTCAGCGTCAATGCCCTCCACCCCCCACCGCGTGGCTAACTGCGGGGAGGATTTCTTTTCAGCCACAGGCAAACAGCCCAGTAGGAACGGCCACCTCTGAATGTCCCCTTAATTAAATTCCCCTATTTCAACAAGGTTACCTATCACTCTCCTGCGGATAATACAGAGAGATAAAGAACGGATGTTGCTTGAATGCCAGCAAACACCAGGACCATACGCTGCTAGGCTTTGTCATGTAATGATATCAGATTACTTGCTACTAAAATAGCATGGTAAAGTGTCCTACCATGGAGGATGGAATAAGGCTGCTCTCCCCAGAAACCTTCTGCAAAGGCTTTTAGAGTACCTCCAGGAGAGCTTCATGGAGATGTACCTGGAGGATTTCCACTCCATCCCCAGATATGTTAACAGACTTTTTCAGGAGCTATACTGGCCACGAATGCATTCCAAGTCCTCGGGGCTACTTAATCATTAAGAAATGCTTGCTTTTATAACATGTATTATATTTTAAAAGGTACACTCACCAGAGGTCCCTTCTCCAGCTTGGTGAGTTGGGAGGGTATTTCAGTCAGGGTGAGAAAAAGATCCTGGCTGTCGGGGAGAAGGATGTGCTGTGTGCTCTCCTCAAGCTCCTCCTCCTCCTCCTCATCTTCCCCATCCACAAAGGACAAAGGGTTAGTGTTAGGGTTAACCCTAACCCTAACCCCGTCCACTCCCCATACAGTGATCATACATACCCATACATACCCCCCGTTCGGTCCATGCTGGAGCTCTTTTTCAATTCTGGGACTACATGGTCACCTGTGCTGATGAGCTCTGCATGGTCACCTGTGCTGATGAGCTCGCCTGGCCAAACAGGAAATGAGATTCAAAAGTTCCTGGGGCTTTTCCTGTACACCTGGCCAGTGCATCCGAGTTCAGAGTGCTGTCCAGAGCAGTCACAATGGTCACTGTGGGATAACTCCTGGAGGCCAATACCTTCGAATTGCATCCACACTAACCCTAATTCGAAACGGCTATGTCGATTTCGGTGCTAATCCCCTCGTTGGGGAGGAGTACAGAAATCAGTTTTAAGTGTCCTTTATGTCGAAAAAAATGGCTTCGTTGTGTGGACGGGTGCAGGGTTAATTCGATGTAACGCTGCTAAATCCGACATAAACTCGTAGTGTAGACTAGGACTTAGGGTATGTCTTCACTACAGAATTAACACGGGTGACTGGTACTTGGTTTGAACACCTGGGATGGCCTAATTCAGGTGTGACTGGTCACACTGCACTACTATAATCAAGGCTGTCAACTTGACTGTGTCAATAGTGGTATGGTACTTACTCCTGTGTGTTGCTAGGACTTCTGGGGACATATCCCATAGTTCTTAGCACTGCACTAAGCTGCACTGCTCTATGCATTTTTTTCAGAGATTTGTAGGAGAACTTTTCTATCCTCCCTGGACACCTGTGCAGAAGTGGTCTTAGCCCAGCAACCCAGTAAAGTAAAGCATTTCTGACTTGGTATGCTCTAGATTTTTATCTTCAATCTTCATTCCAACCAGTGGAAGGCACAGATCCTACTCTGAGTGATAACCTGTTCCAGCTGTTGGCATCAGTTCAACTCTCACTCCAGCAACAAGATGCAGATACAGGGTCTGGTGGGCATTTTGGTCCTGAGAAGGTGGCAGCATGCCTCACTAAGGAGATCATGCAGGCTGCATGCAGATACAGAGCAGTGGAGACATGTGATGTAGGTTTTAATAGCTGCGGATTCCCCCTATGCTCACTGGTGGCTCTGGAGTAGGACCATGAGAACAAAGTGTTGGGACTACATTGTCATGCAGAACTGGGATAGCCAGCAGTGGTCCAGAACATACTCATAAGGAAGGAGTCCTTTGTGGAGCTGTCTGAGGAGCTTGCCTCTGACCTTCAACACCAGGACACAGAGATGAGAGGCCCTACCAGTCCAGAAGCAGGTTGCTATTGTCTTCTGGAAGCTGGTTAACTCAAAGTGCTACAGGCTGACGACTTATCAGTTTGGTATTGGCAAGCTGTTGATGCTCTGGTGATGGATGCTTTCAAAGCAATTATTGCTGTAGCTTACCGAGGCACAGGTAACAGCATTAATAATATCAGGCTTTACATGAACAGGCTCCCCAAACTGTGCTGGGGCCATAAATGGCACGTGTGCCATTGTCACTCCCTCCTCTTCCCACTATTCTGGGTTTCAGTCCAGGGACCCTATGTCCAGCAATTATGGTCTGCTTGCTCCCAGACCCTGTTGCAATTTCCCTGGACTCTCTCCTACTTCCCTTCTCTATCTTCTACCCCCCGCCCCCCAGGGTTTACCAGCCCAAACGTCTGCTTCCCAGGGAATATCTGTAGACTACTTCCCCGCTCTGACTTCTTGGCAGACATGATAGCCCCAAACAAACATCCCTTCTCTCTGAAAGTGCCTGCAGACTACTTCCCCTGCAGCCCCTTTCTGTTCTCAGCTTCATCCCTTTATACAAGTCCAGCCTGTGCCGTCATCTTCCATTCAGCTTTATTGCACCCTGGCTCTCCTCCAGGTGCAGAACACAAGATGAATTCATTTAATTTAAACTGCTCTGTATTGTGTGGGTTGGACACTCCATCACAAAGTGGAACCGAAGAGGGAATTTTGATGAAGAGAATCTAAGTATTTTAACTGGAATTTGGCTAGGACACCAGGGTTAACACTCCTGTTCTTAGAGATAGTGGTATGAGAATGTTAAGGATCACAGGTGGTCATGCCTTACTTTTGCACCTCACCTGAAGGACAGCAGTAGCTTCTGCATCACAGTGCCCTCTATCCCCACAGAATAACATTGTCTCAGAGAGAAGAATATGACCTGCTAAATCACTAACCATACTGCAGAGGTATCATAGATTCATAGATACTAAGGTCAGAAGGGACCATTCTGATCATCTAGTCCGACCTCCTGCACAGCGCAGGCCACAGAATCTCACCCACCCACTCCTACGAAAAACCTCACCTATGTCTGAGCTATTGAAGTCCTCAAATCATGGTTTAAAGACTTCAAGGAGCAGAGAAGCCTCCCTCAAGTGACCCGTGCCCCCTGCTACAGAGGAAGGCGAAAAACCTCCAGGGTCTCTCCAATCTGCCCTGGAGGAAAATTCCTTCCCGACCCCAAATATGGCCATCAGCTAAACCCTGAGCATATGGGCAAGATTCACCAGCCAGATACTACAGAAAATTCTTTCCTGGGTAACTCAGATCCCATCCATCTAATATCCCATCTCAGGGGATTAGTCCTATTTACCCTGAATATTTAAAGATCAATTACTTACCAAAATCACATTATCCCATCATACCATCTCCTCCATAAACTTATCGAGTAGAATCTTAAAACCAGATAGATCTTTTGCCCCCACTGCTTCCCTTGGAAGGCTATTCCAAAACTTCACTCCTCTGATGGTTAGAAACCTTCATCTAATTTCAAGTCTAAACTTCCTGGTGGCCAGTTTATACCCATTTGTTCTTATGTCCACATTGGTGCTGAGCTTAAATAATTTCTCTCCCTCTCCTGTATTTATCCCTCTGATATATTTATAGAGAGCAATCATATCTCCCCTCAACCTTCTTTTAGTTAGGCTAAACAAGCCAAGCTCCTTAAGTCTCCTTTCATAAGACAAGTTTTCCGTTCCTCGGATCATCCTAGTAGCTCTTCTCTGTACCTGCTCCAGTTTGAATTCATCCTTTTTAAACATGGGAGACCAGAACTGCACACAGTATTCTAGGTGAGGTCTCACCAGTGCCTTGTATAATGGTACTAAAACCTCCTTATCCCTACTGGAAATGCCTCTCTTGATGCATCCCAAAACCGCATTAGCTTTTTTCACAGCCATATCACATTGGCAGCTCATAGTCATCTTATGATCATGATTGATGTATTTTTATAAATCAGTAAATAAAAATAACGCTGTTGAAGCTCATAGGCAAAAGGAAAATTCTGTGCTGACAGAGCGTAAAAGAACAACCAAAATGGGACATTTCCAAACTTTTCCTGGTAGTAAGGCTCATATTGCCAAATTCTGATACCTTTTCTCATGCTGAGTAGTACCTTACTCTGCAAGTAATCTCACTGAAATCAGTGGGATTATTTGTGCAGTATGGTTCTACTCACTGAGAATGAGGGTGACCAGCTCAGTCTCTTAGTGATCAAACACACTGTGTTGGCAGTACACAATAAATTCCTTGGCAGTGTACTCCAGACAAGACGGTCACATGAGCGACTTAATTACATGCCACATGAAACTTCTAAAGGGACACAAACAATCATATTCTCACTAGTAATTCAAAAACAGACATCTTATCACATGCACACCCATGATAAGGGTGATTTGTGTCAGATTTATGTATAAATACTGAGGTATATAAAGTTGATATATAATAAAGTACTTTGGGCAAATCACTGCTCATGCATTGACTTCAATGGGGCCAATTCTGGATTAAATTTGACTCCTGTGCAGAGGGCCATATGGCGGTGTGAGGCTTGAAGGATGTTATAACTGAAATATTTAAACATATAATGCTCACAGTATACTAAAATAATTCATGGGAATTTTTGACATCTGAAGAAGATAACCTTTAATTGTTAAGTTTCAGAGTAGCAGCCGTGTTAGTCTGTATTCGCAAAAAGAAAAGGAGTACTTGTGGCACCTTAGAGACTAACACATTTATTTGAGCATAAGCTTTCGTGAGCTACAGCTCACTTCATCGGATGCATTTGGTGGAAAAAACAGAGGGGAGATTGATATACACACACAGAGAACATGAAACAATGGGTTTATCATACACACTGTAAGGAGAGTGATCACTTAAGATAAGCCATCACCAGCAGCAGGGGGGGGAAGGAGGAAAACCTTTCATGGTAAAGTAAAACTATTTCCCCATGTTTCAGAGTAGCAGCCGTGTTAGTCTGTATTCGCAAAAAGAAAAGGAGTACTTGTGGCACCTTAGAGACTAACAAATTTATTAGAGCATAAGCTTTACTGCTGGAAATAGCATATCTTGCTTGTCACCATGAAAGGTTTTCCTCCTCCCCCCCCCCCTGCTGGTGATGGCTTATCTTAAGTGATCACTCTCCTTACAGTATATATGATAAACCCATTGTTTCATGTTCTCTGTGTGTGTATATCAATCTCCCCTCTGTTTTTTCCACCAAATGCATCCAATGAAGTGAGTTGTAGCTCACGAAAGCTTATGCTCTAATAAATTTGTTAGTCTCTAAGGTGCCACAAGTACTCCTTTTCTTTTTAATTGTTAAGGTAACTTTTAAGGAACAGATCCTAAGTACTGAACTAATCTCTTTGGTGGTTAAAATGGAGGAGGTATCAGTCTGACTAGTCTCACTGGTACATGTTCAAATATTTACAGGTAATTGCACATGAGAAGACTGCCATCGCAAGGCTATTCAAACTCAAGGAGTCTATACATTTAAAAGGACTTCAGATAAACACCTTAGGTGTGTTAGGAGTGATTACTTAAAACTGTTAATGTCTTGAAATGTCTGTTAATGGTTAGCTAAATTCTGGGTGAGGTTATGTTCTGAAATAGGATACAGTGTGGACTAAGGCTAAATTGATTTCAAGACCTTGCAGTGAGGACAGCCAAAGTATTAGAGAACTGGGAGAGGAAAAACATCAAGAGAAGAAGACAGTTAATTTTTACTAATTTACAAGCACAATTACAAGTACAATTTTTGTACTGGTTTGAGGAATTATATTGTAAAAATAGGGTACAGAAATGATAGAATATTCCAATTATATGCAGTATATTTTCCAACCCAACTCATCAGAGCATATGTGATAAGATACTATGAAGGAGAGAAAAGAAGAGTTGGAGGAGCAGGTACACTTTTACAGCAAGACAAGATTTTCAAATAGAGTAGCTGACTTAACACCTACACTAAAAGGTTAAACAGCAGCACTGAGAAAACCAGGATCCTCCAACATGGCTAATTAAACATGTGACCAAAGGCTTTGAGGGGGTTTTTAGAACAATATTACAGATAGAATAAATTTACTAGGAATTGTGATCCAAAATAACATACCCATGTTTATGCTGGGTTATCTAGGTACATAATTCCCACCAAAATGGGAAATGTGGAACAGTTCTAGATGTAGTTGTGGTCAAAGCCTGCTCCAGAGCAGCTTACCAGAGCTGGTCAAAAAATGGTACATTTTACAATTTTTTAAACTTTGTTTTCTGGAAATGTTTCAAGAAAAATTTCAAAATTTTCTGATTTTTTTTTTACAAACTCCCACCTCCCCTCCGAAAAGCCAAAGATTTTTCATTTCTGGATTTCCCCCTGTTGTCTCCTCCTCTTCTTCTTCTCCCCTCGCCCCCGCCCTCTTTTCCAGTTCCATTTTGCCACTGAAAAAAGAAACAGTGGAAAGGGGGAAAACAAAAAAATAAAAAAACAAAAAAATCACTGAAAAATTGGAGAGTTTAAAAACAACAACCATTTTCTGGCAAAACATTCATTTTCAAAAAAGACTACTTTTTCATTAAAAAAAAATCAAATGAAAAAAGTTGACCAGTTCTACTTTACATTTCACAGGAAACAGCATCAAGACCTCATCCCATTTCTCACCTTGAGGAAACAGCAGATAAATTACTATCTATTTCTGAAATTTAGTTTAACTGTTTTGCTTCCTGGAACCAAAAATCAAAATAGCAGAAAAGGCATCTGAATGGAAAGTCCTAGTTAGAGCCATTAAATGTTAACTCCATTTTTATTTTGTATGTTTTTCTGCCATGTATATACCACTTTTGTCCAAGAGAGGTGCATTCAATACATATTTGTTAAGAAACATATGGGGGGGGGGTTCAAAAGCACCTAAGGGACCCAGGTGCTTCTAAATCTGTTAGGGACTTTTGAAACTCTCCCTGATTATTAACAGTATGAGTAACTGGTGAACATATTTATACTCTGAGTACCTTCCTTCTATTTCCAGAAACAAAACTACCAAATGACATAGTTCACTTATCCAAGGTGAAGAAGTGTGCATGTGGGACTTTGTGGGACTCACTGTAGCTAAAAAATACTCTTGTATGTCTAGGAAGGTCTTTGGGGATCAACCTGGAGTGCTGAGCAAAAGATTGTGGGCCACTGGTGCTTGACAGGCTCAACCTTATGTTGTGGGTAGTGTGGAGCTGCATCTCTATTGGGAATGCTCCAGAGAGATGGAGTTCTCCTGGGCATATAGGTATGCAGGAGTAGCATACCACTTGCAGCATCAGCATCCCTCAAAATACTCCTTACCAGCTCAGCAGTCCGATGTGACCAGAGGTGTGGCTATTTCTCTATTGCCTTCCTATCCCCTTTAATGTGGCTTGCAACCCTGGGCACACAAGGAGGGAGTAGTCCCTACACTCAGTAGGGCATGGAGACAGCAATTATGCTTAGTCACTGCAGAGAGTTTGCAAACTGGAGAGAAAGATTCTTGCAACCTCCCTCATTGCAGTTGCCTAGCATAATCTGTTCCTGTAAGTTCCTGTAATGCATCCGATGAAGTGAGCTGTAGCTCACGAAAGCTTATGCTCAAATAAATTTGTTAGTCTCTAAGGTGCCACAAGTACTCCTTTTCTTTTTGTTCCTGTAAGGACAGAGCGAAAGCACTGTCCCTTTGTATATCAAACACTGTCAAGGTGATACGGTGGATAACTCTTAAGGCCCAATCCTTACTCAGCCAAAACAACTATGGGAGATTTGCCTGAATAAGGACTACATGACTGGGCCTTACAACAATTTACAACAGTTATTCTTACAATATGTACCTATGTCTATACACAAATGCAAGGAGTATGGGGAATAAACATGGAGAACTGGAAATCTTAAATAAGAGAAATGACATAAGAGAAATTATTACTTAATTGGAATCACTGAGACTTGGTGGGATAAATCTCAAACTAGAATACTGATACAGGAAGGACAGGCAGGGAAAAAAGCGAGGAGGTGTTGCATTATGCATCACAAATATATACACTTTTTCTGAGGTCCAGAAGGAGGTGAGAGACAGACCAGTTGAAAGTCTCTGAGTGAAGATAAAAGCGGGGAAAAAATAGTGGCGACGTCAAGGTAGGGGGGGTCTACTACAGAACTATCAAACCAGGAAGAGGAGGTAGATGTGGCAGGAGCAGCTGAAGGTCCCTAAAAGTGTGTGTGTGGGGGAGAAATGGTGCCTGAACCGTGGCCCTGCTCCCATGCCGCCCCTTCACCCGAGTCCCCATTCCCACGCTGCCTCTTCCCCCCAGACCCTGCGCCCCACTCACTCCTCTCTGCACCCTCTCTCCTGTCACTCACCCTTATGGCCAGTAAAAAGTGGGGGCGCATGACCCCCTAACCTCTCCTGTTCCAGCGCCACTGAGATGAGGTATTTCTAGAACAATTAACAAAAATATCCAAAACGCAAGTAATTTTGGGGAATTTAAACTGCCCAGGCATCTGGTGGAAAAGTAATATGAGACAAAACACAAAATCTCCCATAAGTTCTTGGAAAGTATTAAGGACAAATTCTTGTTTCAGAAGGTGGAGGAAGCAGTGAGGAAGACAGCCATTTTATACTTGATTCTGATTAACAGGGAGGATTTGGTTGAGAATCTATGGTTAAAGGCAACTTGGGTGAAAGTGATCATAAAATGATAGATGTAATGATTCCAAGGAACAGGAGGAGTTAGAGCAGCCAGATAAGGACAACGGACTTCCAAAAAGTAGACTTCAACAAACTCAGAGAAGAGAACTGGTAGGTAAGCTCCCATGGGAAGAAAATCTAAGAGTTCAGGAGTGCTGGCAATTTCTCAATGCGATAGTTTTAAAGGCAGAACAGTAAACTATCTTGATGTGAAAAAATGATAGAAAGAACAGTAAGAGGCCAATATGACTCTATCGGGGTGCTTTAATGACCTGAAAATAAAAAAGGAATCCTACAAAAAGTGGAAACATGGACAAATTGCTAAGGATGAATACAAACTAATAGTGCAAGCATATGTGAACAAAATCAGAAATGCCAGGGCATAAAATCAGTTACACCTAGCACGGGACATAAAAGACAATAAGAAAAGGTTATTTAAATACATTAGGAATAAGAGAGAGATGAAGGCAAGTGTAAGTCCACTACTTTGCAAGAAAGGAGAGCTAATAATGAATGACATCAAGAAGGCTGAGGTGTTTAATGCCTATATTATTTCAGTCTTCACTAAAAAGCTTAGGAATACTTGTGGCACCTTAGAGACTAACAAATTTATTAGAGCATAAGCTTTCATGAGCTACAGCTCACTTCATCGGATGTGATCAGATACTTAACAGAATAACTGTTAACAACCAGGGAGAAGAGACAAGGTAACTAGGCCTCACTGACCACTTACAAATGGACAGCTGGAAACAAGTCTTGCTTATCTGTGTTAGTATTATCAAAATCCTTATTAGAGTGATAACATTGTGTTTAGCATTTAGATTTTATGGAAGGCTTGTAGGATGCTGCACGTATTAAACCGACTTACAATGTCTTTATCCCATGTTATAAAGTAATGTTTAAATGTTTGCTCTGTAACTATAGAAATGTTTGTTAAGACGTTAAACTCCCCACAGTCAGGGGAAAAGCATTACCAAATGTGAAGTATTAGTTTACTCCAGGTTTCAGAGTAGCAGCCGTGTTAGTCTGTATTCGCAAAAAGAAAAGGAGTACTTGTGGCACCTTAGAGACTAACAAATTTACAGTACACTGTATTTTCCACCAAATGCATCCGATGCAGTGAGCTGTAGCTCACGAAAGCTTATGCTCAAATAAATGTGTTAGTCTCTAAGGTGCCACAAGTACTCCTTTTCTTTTTAGTTTACTCCAAGAAGTGTTATCTCCTGCCTCAATGGGCTTTTTAGGAACAAAGACTTTATCGAATGCTCCCCCCACTCACCCATGGAGAAGTTATGTGCTGGAGCACTCATCCCTTCACCTTGGATTCTGGGTGAGAGGGGATAAAAATCCCTGACAAGGAGAATCTGTGTTTCTTTATGCTGTCTGAACTCTCAGGGGCAAAGATTCCTAGACATAAACAAGTGATCCCCAAGGTGTTTGGCTTGGGTTAGCTCCAAAGGACATAAAAACTTGCTTATTATAGACACATCTATTACCTTTTGAATTTAAGCTTGTACCTCATTTATGTGTTTATGCTTACCTGCTTTAATCTTGTAAATAACTCTCATTTATTTTCATTTCTTTTCTTATCTGGAACAAGGGCTGTACCGGGGAAAGGATTGTGCCCAGACTAGGAAGGTGTCCAGTCTGTGATAAAAAGAAAAGGAGTACTTGTGGCACCTTAGAGACTAACAAATTTAATTTGAGCATCCGATGAAGTGAGCTATAGCTCACGAAAGCTTATGCTCAAATAAATTTGTTAGTCTCTAAGGTGCCACAGTACTCCTTTTCTTTTTGCGAATACAGACTAACACAGCTGCTACTCTGAAACCAGTCTGTGACAGAAGCTTATTGAAACATCTGAGGGTGAGATTTTCATCTGTAATCACTTTCTTACTGTATCAGGCTTAGACTTGAGTGTTTTATTTTATTTTGCTTGGTAATTCACTTTGTTCTGTTTGTTATTACTTGGAACTACTTAAATCTTACTTTTTGTATTTAGTAAAATCACCTTTTGCTTATTAATTAACCCAGAGTATGTATTAATACCGGGGGAGCGGGGGGAGGGGGGAAGAGCTGTGCATATCTATCAGTGTTATAGAGGGCGAACAATTTATGAGTTTACAATGTGATGCAGCTGCAAAAAAGGCTAATATCATTCTGGGGTGTATTAAATGAAATATCATTTGTAAGACAGGGAAGGTAATTGTCCTGGTCTACTCAGCATTGGTGAGGCCTCCCCTGGAATACTGTGTCCAATTCTGGGCACTACACGAAAAGAAAGATGTGGACAAATTGGAGATTCCAGAGGGGAGCAACAAAAATGATAAAAGGTTTAGAAAACCTGACCTATGAAAAAAACTTAAAAAATCTGGGTACGATTAAACTTGAGAAAATAAGTGGGGAACCTGATAACTGTCTCCAAATATGTTAAGGGAAAATCTTTCTAGCTATAACATTATGTACTGGAACAGGCTTCTAAGGGAGGTTGTGGAATCCCCATCATGGGAGATTTTTAAGAACAAGTTAGACAAACACCTGTCAGGGATGGCATAGGCTTAGCATAGGGGACTGGACTCAATGACCTTCTGAGGTCCCTTCTAGCTCTATATTTCTATGATTATTGCTAAATAGATTAGTAGTTTGTAAGCTAGAAAGTCTAAAACCTGGTCCCTAATGCTGCTAGTCCCTTTGAAATGGCATCTGTAAGAGGGTGGCTTGGCCCATGGCCTGGAGACCTTGGGGCTAAGCCAACCCTGGTTAAAAGGTAATCAGATGATTCCAGAGTAAAAGAGCAGGAAATTGCAGGGAGTCCTGGGAGAGATCCTGACCAAGCAGGGATGCCTGGGATAGACCCTATCCAAACAGGGGAAGGACTGTAAAGGCCCTTGCCAAGAAGGCCTGTGAGGAGGAAGAGAAACTGTGTTCTGTGAACTTAAACATGAATTTTGTTTTAAGGTTCTGAGTTTTATTTATGGTTTATTTTATATTGATAAACTTAGTCCCAAGGAGTGGTATTTTTTTTTTATCAAGACAGCCTGAAGTGACGTTTATTTGAGTAGTCCAAGAGGGGACGCTAAGGCAGGCTGCCTATAGCATCACCCTAGGTCAGGATGGGAAGCCGCTTTGTTATCATAATTCCTAGGTACTTCTGATATTGATTGCTATGGATGGTGACTGAAAAAAATATTAGGAGGGTCATTGTCATGTAGTTTAGGCCCCCAATGCAGTTTACAAAAATGAATGTTAATAAAACTGTATTAATCAAATGTTTAAAATTAATAAATGAAAACAGAAAGTTATTTGGATTTGGATTCCTCTGCTGTGTCTACAAACCGAAGGTTACAACAGAATGCTAAAATATAACTGAAACTGAGCAGGTTAAGTGATGCTGAGTGGTGTATTTGATCATCCAAAGTGAGTCAATTGAAAAAAGTAAAGCAAGATGATTCCTCCCACCACAAAAATTCTTACAGTTTTAAAACCATAAAGCAGTGTCACTGTCATAGGCAATGTAGTTTTTCTAAAAATATTGCCTTATTCTAACCATTATGATGTACAGTGTCCCTTTAAAATAATGTGGAAAAACAGATCCTGTTGCAGACATGAAGCACTTCGTGCTTTGCATGTCATGTAGTCACCTACACCTGTGCCAAGCAAGCACCTGTACAAGACGTTACCCACCAGTGTGCATGGATGGGGTTGTGTTGCCACTTTGCCCAGCTGCCGATCAATGACTACACAAAGGGCAAGAAGGTAGAGAACCAGGTCCTCACAGCGTTTGGATTTTGTAGAGGGAAAGAGAAATCTTCAGCTGGGGAAATCGGACAATCTAATAGCTCCCCTAACTAGCCATCACACCAGGACTAGCCAGTCATCGGACATGACTCTGCATAGTCTAGTATAAAGGCGAAGGGCAGCTGACTCTCACCCTGCCCGCTGCAGTTTGCTTTCCCAGGCTGCTCCTGCAGGGCACCAGGCGGGCTAGCTCCAACCCCACGCGAGGGCTCTGCCGCCCACTCCGCGTGGATTTGGGCCTCAGGGGGCGGGGAGGCGGCCTGCGCCTTTAAGAGGCTGGGCGGCAGGGGGGGCGGCGCGGCCCGTGCGCGCGCGCGGGGGGGGGGATCCTGCGCACTGGAGCTGCGCCCTGCTTGACAGGCTGCGCGCAGACAGCAGCGGCCCCGGGCGCTCGGGATCCGCTGCAGCGCAGCGGGCCAGTGGAGGCGGCGCGGGCGGCTGCTTCCAGCCATGCAGCTCCCCGTGCGCTCCCGGCTGCTGCTCCTGCTCCTGCTCCTGCTGCTGCGGGCCAGCGGGCTGCGGGCCGGGGAGCGGAGCAGCAGCGCCATGGAGGAGATCACCACGGAGAAGGAGGCGGAGGAGAGTCACCGGCAGGACAGCGTGAGCCTCCTGACCTTCATCCTGCTGCTCACCCTCACCATCCTCACCATCTGGCTCTTCAAGCACCGCCGGGTGCGCTTCCTCCACGAGACCGGCCTGGCCATGATCTATGGTGAGCTGGAGCCGCGCGGCCGGGGTGCTGCCCCCTGGGGAGGGGGGCGCGGTTCCTGGGCTCTCCGCAGCGGTCTGAGCCAGGGGGCGGGGGAATGACCCGGGCTGTTGGGGAGGAGCCCCCCCTCCCCCCGCCCTTTTCCTTTTCACTTTCCTTTCCCCGTGTAAACGCGCGTGCCCGTGAGCCCAGGGACCGCACCGCTTGTAACGAGACGCCGGCTCGCGTAGTGTTTCCGACGCTCGTTCCTCTTGACCTGTCTCTTTATTGCGAGGCCCTTGGGCGATCCGGCTGCGCTCCCCCTTCCCTGGCCTGCCCGCCCGCCGGGCTCTGTGTGTGTGTGTGTGTGTGTGTGTGTGATGGATTGGACGGGACCCTCCTTCAGTTCTCATTTCCCATGAATTGGGCTCAGGCCGTGATTGGTCGGTGTGAGGGAAGCCGAGTAGCCAGGTGTTTCGGTGCCACTCTGCGCTGAGGTTCAGTCGCGCCGTGATGGGTGGCGGAGGGAGCCATCCACAATAACATGGGGGGTGTGTGTGTGTGTGTGTTTGTGTCGGGGGGAGTGTTGCTCTTGTCTGCTCCTTTCTCAGACATGCTGTTTTATTCTGATGAAGATGGCAGACCTCCTCCAACATGCAGGTGGTTGGGCTCTGTTTTTACACCACGCTTCCTTGTTGTCAAACAGCTAGGAGACCCAGGAATGTAAAAAAAAAAAAAAATAATAAAATAAAATAAAACCAAATAAGAGTGAGCTGCCTTTTATGGTAAGTGACAAGTCCTGTAAAATCCATGTCAGGCCAATAAAGCCCCCTATTGCATAACTTGTCTTTGGTGACAGTTTTTCAGGCAGCTTAGCTTGTGGACTTGCTCTGGACCATAGCAAAGAAGAAAACACCCATTATGTCTGTGAGTTCATATGTGGGGTATAGTATCCAAGAGGAACAGTTTTCCCCCCATTTATGTATATTTGGGGAAGCTGTGCTCTGTACCACTTGCATGGTTGTATTATGGCATTAGAGTGTTCAATACGAAAAGGGCTTTGGCTTTTCAACCAATTTCTCTGATTTTTAGGAAGCTAGCTTGATAAGATAATTTATTCTATATTTCTTGTACTATGTGCACACAGATCATCTCCATCATTACTTTGAAATATAACTTAAACATTGCTGCCATAGTGAGTATTTCACAAGATGAAAAGAAGCATCATTAAACTTTCATGCACTCTGTCCTGGTAACTGACTGCCAAAGAACTGCTGTTTTGTTGTCTCTGGCACCCTGTACTTATTGGCTACCAATTGATGGCAATGGCATTAGATACCAGGAAATGTTCACACAATGAATCTTAAACCCTCTAGGTTGAATAGGCAATTAAACAAACAGCGTGTTCTTTTTCTTAAAAATACAAAACAAAAACCATCTGTAGGACAAAAATAAATGACACAGCAGAACAGATGTTCATACCTGCACTCTGTGTAGCTGTTAGTTCAGATATGCTTAGTCCCACAGTCTGCTATAATTGAGTGGTGCAGGAGCCTGCAGGTAAACCTGTGTTGATGTTTTTTACACACACACACACAATTCTTACACACTTAGTTACTCAGAGAACATAAACAATTTTGACCATAAGATATCATCCAATTTAAAAATGACTTGTCTGTCTGATTGGTAACTCTATTATGCTAGTGGAACTTCGTTTCTTTCATTAGGTAGACCAGCTCTTGCATCATAATGTAAAACGCTTACTTGAAAATTGCATGTGTAAGCATGGATGAGAAATTCTACACACAGGAAAAATTTCTTCCCTGATGAGTACTAACTTATCCTAAGATCTGATCACTTGTTAAAACAGCGGAACTTTCCTCTGCTGATGTTTTTCTTAACCCATCCCAGTCTCTTCTTACTCACCGGTCTCTTGCTGCATTGCTGTGCATTTCATTTTACACACACGCACTGCTGCAAACTTAAAGGTTAAAAAGATTGACGAATTATCTACTAGCATAGTACTACTTAGCACTCAAATAACACTTTGGAGGTGTACAGCACAGTACAAACATTAATTAGAAAGGAAAGATTGGGATCATATCATGCATGTTACTTTGTTACTGCCTTAATGTAGTCATCTTCAGAATTGCTTCAGGTGGGAGTATTTAAAAACAGCACAGTATTCTAGACTTGTGTTTTTTTGTTTTTTTTTTTCTTTTTATTGTAGATGAAAGTTTTATGTACATCAAGGGCTTAAAAATACCTATTCATAGTGGTGTGCGTTTACTACATTTCTAAAATACGTACACTTTTTTTTTATAGGACACCAAGGGTATTTGAATGTATCATGCTTACCTCTTGAGATGCATTTTGACACAAAATGTGAAAACTTCAGTTGGAAAAATCTTGGATTTTAATTAAATGCAGTAAATTTACTGCAACTTTTAGGCCTTGATACTTAAGATGGTTCCCTAGCTTCGAATCTTTGACAGAAAAGTGAAATTTCTGTATTCATAAATCTCAGGAAATATAGTATTATAGGCTTTCTTGTTGTGAACGCAAAAATGTCAGGGGAAATGTCAAAACATTTAGTTACTACATGATCCTGGTGCTTGAGGAAAATATGGCTATTGTAACAATTATTACATGTTTTCAAACAGCATCTCTTAAAAGATTTTAATATTTGGAATGCATAGATGAGCTCTTTGTTCCAAGATTATAATATATGATGTGCTTGCTTTAGAACACCCCTTGCCATGACACAGTAGACCTCTGGGGAGAAATATTTAAATGGCTTTGTGGCTTTCTTTGCAGATGTTAAAGTCTTCATGCCCATAAAGCTATGTCAGGGTCCATCTCACATTATTTAAAAATATTGAAGGCTTCCTATAGAACAAAGAAAGCTAGATTTGTTACGTTTTTGATATTACATACAGCAAATGTACTATATCAAAATTACATCATTCGTATAGCAGTTTCTTTCTTCCTTTTGCACAAACATTCACACAAAGAATGGTGGCTAAGCTGAGAGGCATTTGGTGAAAGATGATACTTGGATATTTAAGGAATATAAAACAAAACACAAGCAAATCTATATATGTATATAAAATTTGATATCCTCTCCTCCATTGTCATGTACTGCTTTACACACAGTCATTGGAGAGCTTACAGTCTAGGAAAACAAATATCTAACAGGATTCTGATTCTGACTTGGATTTCTGGGTGTCACTGCAATATAAACATATAATATCAAATGAACCATAAAGATGCATGTGACTCTTTTTTTCAGCATAGATTCTAAATAATGCATAATAGATAATAGTACTATGTGCACTAACTTTTGGTTCAAGACAAGATAGGTTCCCCATCAAATTTAATTTCAGGAAGGAAGGAAGCACTCCAGAGTCCCAGGTGGCTGTACAAGAGTAGTTGCTTAAGCTATCTAAGTACATTTATAAAAGAAGCAGATCTGCATTCTCTAACACTGAGTTAGTTTTCCTATGAGTGAAAAAGTAACCTCCAGACGTTGGCCATAATTTTTGGTTATGCTTCAAAGAACAAGTTTGTCCACAAGAGCTGAGTTCTTAGATTCTATACAGACCTCCATGTCTAATAAGGCCATGCCATGCCCGGATTTGCCCTTTTACCATAACTTTACATTACTGGCTGACTTGATTCCAGAATACCAAGAGCCATTGTGTAGTCCTACAACACTTATATAAATTCCCTGCTCTCTCATAACCACCTCAATGGAAGCTCTTGCCACTTGTTTATCTGTAATAGGTTCTGATTAAATATGCTCTCTAAAAACTTTTGTATTGTTGTGATATGAAGTAGAATTTGAGGTTTCATACTTCACTCTTCATGCTGTAAGCCATATTTTTCATAACCTGTTGTCACAGTTGCAGCATGAACTGCACCTTAGATCTCTTATAGTCCCTTTTGAGTGCAGCCCTTAGATGACAGGCCTGGCTTACATCATGCTGGGTGGAAACATGAAGTCTAATCATTCTCAGACTGGATCTCTGGGCTGCAGCCCCCCTGCTTACCGACTGGTTTGGTACCTGTCACCCCTTTTCCTCTGGAGACCTGTGTCCAACAAGTTATTAAAGAAACTCAAAAACAGTGTCTTCAAAACCAAGCATTAGTTACTAATTCCTCTGAAGGTTCAAAGCATATAGAACAAAGGGTGAAAACTATCAAAGGCCTTTATGTGTAGAATTTGCACCATAATCTCTCCTTGCCAGGTTTGGAAAGTTCTCCTCAGCTCAGCTAACCCCCATGTCTGGTTGGGAGAAGCAGATGGTCCTGCTTGCCACCTGCTCTTTCTGTGTCTTGGTGTGGTCCTGTCAGCTCTCGTTGGGTCTCTGAGAAGCCTCTGGTCACTCATTCAACCCCTTCCCTTGTCTAGGCCCAATGTTCTATAGTGGTTTATCATTCCCTTTAATCTTGCTCTTCTCAGCACCAGGTGACATAACTGTTTTGCCAAGGCTGAGGAGTTGCTTCTTCATGGCTATGAATCTAGCTGTTGTGTGTGTTGGTATGTTACACCTTTATGCTGTCTTTCCTGCTTGATTCCTTTTAACAACCCTTTTGATCTAACTCTATAGGATGTAACCCATCCTAAACAAACCCACAAGACATGTACTGTAATAATAATAAGAAAATACAAATATTTCCCTATTTTCACACCTGTAATTTATAATCTTACTTAAGATTAAGCAATATGTGTTGAATCCTGGACATCTCTCACAAGTATTGGCGGCCTTCTTTGACAGGCTTTGAAAAATACTCTAACAATGTGCATTACATTTAATTTCTGATGGCTAGTAGATGTTGTTAATCAATTACAGTTTTATAATTACATCTGTAGCCCTTCTTCCAGATGACTATGGGCAGCAACAAGGGTCGGGTTCAATATCTAGGGCAGTAATACTCAGACCTCAGTGGTTCAGGAGCCAAATAACCGATCAGCATTACCCAAAAGAGCCACAGTAGTGTGACTTCCTGGTTTCATTTCCTGTCGTATAATGTAGTCATATATTAAAATAAATATTTCCAGTCATACAGTTTAAATTATTCTTACAGCAAAATGACTGTTTTACCAACTACAATGGGTTAATAACATAGTAAAAGCATCCTGATTCGCTAATAACTTAGGTTAATAAAAATCACAATGTTTTAATCTCATGTGCTGCAGAGAGATGCAGGGGACCCATTAAAGAGCCACTTGCGGCTCTCACACCTCAGGCTGAGAATGACTGAGCTAGTGTTTCCTCTTAACAATACAAAACAGAACTGGCTTGAGTGCACACCCAGTGATGTGGTATTATGTTTTCCCACATCTAGGAGCCTCTAAGAGGCAATACTTCCCCTCTCGCAAGCACTGTCTGTGTATAACAAAAGAGAACCTTTAATAAAAGGGAAAGGGAACCAAGCATTAGTTTGGGAAAACACCACAACCACATTCAAAAGCATGTGACCATAAGCAAACCTGCTCCCACAATGCGTTGGGTACTGTCCTTTGCCTCAGTTTTCCACCTTGTGGTCGGAAGGTCTGATGAATGAATGTTTCTTTAACACATCACTCCCCTCTCCCCCGCTGCATCCTTGGTTAGCCAAGACTTGAGTTTAGAGGTGTGTTTGCAGGGGTTCCCCTCCCAACCCAGAAAGGGGGTGTGTGTTTGGGGGGGGGGGCATTGAGCAATGTCTCTCTGGTCACCGCATGCCTCTGCAAGTGGCTATTTGCCGCTGCTGTCACTGCTTTTTTCTGGTTGCTTGCTGACACCACTTTTTCTCTGCTTCTACTGGTCGCGTGCTGCCACTGTTGGATGCTTGCTGCAACTTCTGTGATGTTGTGTTCTGAGGTTCTACCGCTGAACCCAGATCTTTAGTGATTTTTGCTTTTCATGATTTCACTGGCTTCAGAGAACCTCACTGCCAGGACAACCTCTGCATCGTCTTTCTTTCATCATTGTCTAAGACGTAGCCCCTTGACCTGCTTATCAATGATTCAGCTCTGGTAATCACTGAACAAAAACAGGTTTCAGAGCAGCAGCCGTGTTAGTCTCGAAAAAGATAAGGAATATTTGTGGCACCTTAGAGACTAACAAATTTATTTGAGCATAAGCTTTCGTGAGCTACAAATGCATCCGATGAAGTGAGCTGTAGCTCACGAAAGCTTATGCTCAGATAAATTTGAATAGAAACAATGGCTCTCAGTTGAGTCAAATTAGCTCTGTCTTTAAACAATGAAGTGGGGAAGGTCAAATAGTATCTAGGACTCTTTGGGCAGAGGCCACTCCACCAGGTAGGAACACCTGTGCCCACCCTCACTCGCCTTCACTGTGTGTGGCATCCCTACACCATGCTTATAAGTAAGGTTCAGATTAGGGTGACCCCCCTCAATCAAGGCTGGCTAAGTACAGTTCTGCTGCCCTTTACTCATGCAATATGGATAACAACATTTCATGACCCCTGCACTCAATGCTAAAGTGCTTTGTAGCCCAACACCAGCCAAAAGTCATCATTTTGGCAAAGAAGCTCCATCATACTATGTATATAGGAAGAGTAGGTGTGTCAATGCAAACAGTCTGTTCCTGAAATCTTTTCCCCCCTGCTCATCACTAGATGTGGTAGAGCTCATGCAGACCCTGCTTACACATCTCTTAAATTACAAGTAAGGCTCCATGTTTGTGGCGGAAGTCACGGATTCCGTGACTTCCTGCAACCTCTGTGACTTCTGCAGCGGCCAGTGTGGTTGACCCTAGGGCTGCCCAAGCAGCAGTCGATGTGGCTAGCCCTGGGGACTGCCTGAGCAGTGGTCCCGGGGTGGCTGGAGCAGCCGCTGGCCCCTGGACCTCTTTTATTTCCCCCCCCCCCCCACCAGGGGCGACTGAAGTTGCCACTGGCCACCCAGGGCGCTTCCCCCCCCCCAGCAGCTGGTACTGCGTGCCCCCCATGGCTCCCCCCCCCCCAAACCTTCAATTCAATCGGGTATTTATGGTATAAGTCATGGACAGGTCATGGGCTGGGATTTTTTGTTTCTTGCTTGTGACCTGTCCATGACTTTTACTGAAAATACCCATGATTAAATCGTAGCCTTAATGATAAGTCCTTTGGGGCAGGCGATGCCATTTAGTATGTGGTTTGTTAAATGCAGAATACAATTGGGCACTGACCTTTTTTGAGGTGTCTAGATGCTAACACAATATAAATATTCAGTAATTGTGTAAGACCCACTTCTTCAGCTGCCCTGCCTGTGGTACTGCTCTTGACGTCAATGAAAGTACCATGTATGGAGCAGGTACAGGAGCAGGTCCTCCCTGACACAATCGTACAAACTTGCGATAGCAGTTGGGGTGGTGGAAGTTCATTTTGCTTGATGTTGATCTGAGTTGTGCATTTGATGCATAGTGACCAATATATTTCCTGATAAAGATCACCCGTATAACTTAATAGATCTCTGTCCATATTGTTGTCATAAGACATTTATTTGGATTTCTTTTATTGATTGTAGCTTTCAAACCCCACTAATGTTGCCTCCTCCCTCTGAATCCCCTCAAATATGTCTTTTTATATTGTGTGGAGCAATCTAGGTAATAAGACCCTTTGCTATACCATTACTTGAAAGCAACACTCCCTGTGAGTAATGTAAAACAGGAGATTTATTTACTGAGAGTATCAAATGTACAGAAACAACATACAAGAAAAATGGAAACCAATGGCAAATTAACAAATGTGCAAATTTTACCTTCCTGATGTCTGACTCCAGAAAAGAGAAATTTTTCAGTTCTCCAACTTTCACAGATAAATATGTGGCTAAAATTTCAAACTTGGGTTCCTAAAGTTAGGCTTCTAAATCCCTATTGTAAATGTGAAAGAAGGGCTTATTTCTGTTTTCCCACCACAGCGCTCAGTGTGACAAATCTGACCTTCAGACACGGTGGAAATAACATCAGGAATCTCCATGCTGCTATCAAAATCAATGGGTGTTGCAGGTGCTTAAACAACTGTGTAAAAAGGCCATGCTTACTTAAGTGTTTAAATACAGATTTAGGAGCATAACTTTAGCCACCCTAGTTTTGAAAACGTGATGCTCTCTTTAGCAACCTGGACCTTCTGCATATTGTTAAGCCACATAGTTTCAGATCAGCCTGCTTGCCGAAAAGGAACACTGATGCTCAGATTTTCAATTATCCATCCTCAGTTTGCTCTCTGAGCTGAAGATCAAACCAAGTCACAGGCCAATCCTGTGTTTTGAGAGAGACTCAATCGTCTTATCGCTGTCACAAGCCTACTTCCCCATTTCCAAACTGTCCTGCAGACAGTGTGGAGAAATGCAGCCAGATAGCTATGATAAAATGTCTGTAGAGACCAACTCTGTCACAGTAGCACTATGGTGACTCAGTTTTATTAGCAATGAGCATAGGGTATTGCTTGACTTTTTTGTTTTTGGAAGTTTCCATTTCAAACAAGATGTTTGATCAGACCATGCCAAATATTATAACTTTGTTCTGATCTGTGTGTGTGTGGGGGGGGGGCAAGCCTGTACTTAATGAATTATGTTCTACATGTCTTTATGAAATTTGTCTTTTCTATATGGGAAGACTCCTTTGGGGGAAGTGTTACAACTGTTAATAGATCTAATAGTCTTTTTTTTTTTTTTTTTTTTTTTTTAAAAAAAAAAGACTGGGCTATCAAACTTACTTCTGAAAACACCCCTTGAAAGTGATGAAGGGGGAAGGGAATCCATTTCATCTGGCTTACACCTGACAAGGTTGGAAAAAGTGACCTTTGAAGTTTAGGAAAGGCTTTAGGCACTCCTTTTCTTCTTCTTCTTCCAAAAATAGCTATTGATTTTGGTGCCACAAGTTTTGGGTGCCCAACATGAAAGGATCTGAGACGCGATGGGTGGGCACTCTGCGCTTTCTGAAAATCAGGCCACTCTAAGGTGTCTTGTGTTGGACACCCAAAATCACGAGTAGCATTTGAAAGTCTGTCTTGGACTCAGCTCACTAGGCAAAAGGAACTCAAAGCTGCAGCAGCATGGGATACAGAACTTGAAATTGGGAAATATCGTAGTGGGTACGTAGCAGCCATTATAGAGACAAAGTGGGTATCTCTTTTATTGGACAAACTTCTGTTGGTGACAGAGATAAGCTTTCAAACTGCACACCTGAAGAAGAGCTCTGTCTAGCTTGAAATTCTTTTCTTTCGCTACCCAAAAGCTGGTCCAATAAAAGATATTGCCTCACCCTCCTTATCTCTCTAATGTCCTGGGACCAACACGGCTACAATGACGCTATTAGCCGTTACATCGTTCCTCTTTCTTGTTAATGAGGGCTTTTGTTACCTTCACACACTGCCTCAGGAATAATATACATGACGTCCTCTTGAGAATTAGACAGAAAAGAACTCTGCCTTAAGAGCCAACTGTATTGATACATAGAAATGTAGGACTAGAAGGGACCTTGAGAGGTCATCTACTCCAGCCTCCTGCACTGAGGCAGAACTAGGTACTATCTAGACCAGGGGCAGACAACCTTTTTGGCCTGAGGGCCACATCAGGTTTTGGAAATTGTATGGAGGGCCGGTTAGGGGAGGCTGTGTCAGGCTGTGGGCCCCCCCCCCGACTTCTGCCCCATCCAACCCCCCCTGTTCCTTGATGGCCTCCCAGGACCCCTGCCCCATCCACACAGACCTCTGTCCCCAACCGCTACTGGAACTCCTACCACTGAGTGCCCTCCACCTCCCATCCAACCCCCCCTCCTTCCTGACTGCTCCCCTTGGACCCCTGCCCCCATTCAACTCCCCCCCCCGACCCCATCCACACCCCTGCCCCCTGACCACCACTTCATACTCTCCTGCCCTCTATCCAGTCCTCCCTGCCCCCTTACCGTGCAGCACAGAGAACCGGTGGCCGGCGGTGCTATAGCCATGCCGCACAGAGCATTGCCCGGCTACCCAGGGCATTGTGCTGGTGTAGTGTAGTAAATTGCTGTCAGTAGCACATTCCTACAGAGAGCAGTTTAATACACTACACTGCCAGCATGGCATACTGAGGCAGTGGGGGAGGGGCCGGGAGCGAGCCTTCTGGACAGGAGCTCAGGGGCCAGGCCGGGCCAGATGTGGCCCGCGGGCCATAGTTTGCCCACCTCTGATCTAGGCCATCCTTGCTGGTGTTTGTCCAACTGTTCTTAAAAACCTCTGGTGACCGAGATTCTACAACCTCCCTGGGTAACTTGTTCCAGTGCTTACCTACCCTTACAGTTAGGAAGCTTTACTTAATGTCTAACCTAACTCTTCCTTGCTGCAATTTAAGCCAATTGCTTCTTGTCCTGTCCTTAGTAGATAAGGAGAACAATTTATCACCCTCCTATTTATCGCAACCTTATACATACTTGAAAACTGTTATCATGTCCCCCCATCAATGTTCTCTATTCTAGATTAAACAAATGCATTTTTTCCTTGTATATTTTCTAGACCTTTAATAATTTTTGTTGCTCTCATCTGAACTTTCTCCAATGTGTCCCAGCTTTCCTGAAGTGTGGTGCCCAGAACTGGACACAATACTCCAGCTGAGACCTTATCCATGCTGAGCAGAGTGGAAGAATTACTTCTCATGTCTTGGTTAACACGCTTCTGCTAATATATCCCAGAATGATGTATGTTTGTTTTGTTTTTTGTTTTTGCAACAGTATTACATTGTTGACTTTTATATTTAGTGATCCACAGTTAACCCCTGAGATACTTTACCACAATATTCCTTCCTGTGCAGTCATTTCCCACTTTGTATTTGTGCATTTGATTATTTCTTCCTAAGTGTAGTACTTTGCATTTGTCCTTATTGAATTTCATCCTATTTATTTCAGATCATTTCTCCAGTTTGTCAAGATAATTTTTAATTCTAATCATGTCCTCCAAAGTGCTTGCAACCCCTCCTAACGTGGTATAATCCACAAACTTTATAAGTGTACTCTCTATGCTGTCCTCCCAATCATTTATGAAGATATTGAATAGAACCAGATGAGGATTGATCCCTGTGGGACCCCACTCAATATGCCCTTCCAGCTTGACTGTGAACCACTGATAACCATTTCCCAACTGGTTGCACCCACTTTATAGTAGGTTTGTCTAGGCTATATTTCCTTAAGTTGTTTACGAGAAGGTCAGGTGAAACAGTATCAAAAACTTTATTTGAGTCAAGATACAGCACTTCTTCTGCTTTCCCACAAAGGCTTGTTACCCCCATCAAAGAAGGATATTAGGTTGGTTTGACATGGTCTGTTCTTGACAAATCCGTGCCGATTGTTACTTACCACCTTATTGTCTTCTAGGTGCTTACAAATTGACTGTTTGATTATTTGTTCTGTTATCTTTCTGTGTAATGAAGTTTAGATGACTGGTCTGTAATTCCTTGGGTTGTTCTTATTCCCCCTTTTATAGAATGGTGCTATATTGTCCTTTCCAGTCCTCTGGGATCTATCCTGTCCTCCATTAGTTCTCAAAGATAATTGCTAGCTCCCTAAGTATTCTAGGATGTACTTTGTCAGGCCCTCTTGACTTGAAGATGTCTAATTTGTCTAAGTAATTCTTAATTTATTCTTTCCCTTTAGTAGCCTCAGATTCTACTCCATTTACACTGATGTTCTCTAAGTTAGTCATCCGATAACTGCTAACTTTTTCGTGAAAACTGAAACAAAATGGACATTTAACACTTCAGCCATTGCCACATTTTCTGTTGTCTTTCCCTCCTCATTGAGTAACAGGCTTATCCTGTCCTTGGTCTTCCTGTTGTTTCTAATTTATTTGTGAAGTGTTTTCTTGTTACCATTCGTGTTCCTAGCTAATTTAATCTTGTTCTGTGCCTTGGCCTTTCTAGTTTTGTCCCTGCATACTTGTGGTGGTGGTGTTTTTAATATTCATCCTTTGTAATTTGACCTAGTTTCCACTTTTTGAATGACTCTTTTGGGTTTCTTGTCCTTGAAGAGCTCTTCGTTAAGCCAGGGTAGTCTCTTAGATAGGAAGTATGGTTTGTATACATGGGGGTAGTTTGCTCTTGTACCTTTAATCTCTCTTAAAAATCTATCAACTCTCCTAAATTCTTTTTTTCCCTGTAGACTTGCTTCCCCTGGGATCTCACCTATCGGTTCTCTGACTTTGCTGAAGTCTCCCTTCTTGAAGTCCATGGTCTTTATACTGCTGTTTTCCCTCCTACCATTCCTTTGATCATGAAATGATGAGTTCATGATTTTCTTTCTTCCAAGCTGCCTTCCACCTTCAAATTCTTAACCAGTTCCTCCCTATTTGTCCAAACCAAATCCAGAATAGCCTCTCTCCTAGATTCTTTGTCCACCTTCCATGATAAAAAGTTGTCTCCAATGCTTTCCAAGAACTTGTTAGATATGGATGGAAGCACTGGAATGGATTACCTAGAGAGGTGGTGGAACCTCCGACCTTAGAGGTTTTTAAGGCCCGGGTTGACAATCATCCCAGTCAAGGCTTTAGTTAGTGTTGGTCCTGCTTTGAGCAGGGGGTTGGACTAGATGACCTCCTGAGGTCTCTTCCAACCCTAATATTCTATGATCCTATAATCTGTGCTCTGCTGTATTTTTTCCAACAGATGTTTGGGTAGTTGAAGTCCCCCCTCATCACCAAGTCCTGTGTTTTGGATTATTTTGTTAGTAGTTTAAAAACCTGTTTTGTTCTCCACCTGTGAGAAGAGTGTTCATGTTGGCAGTCGTAAGCCTTCAGACATTATATGTATCAAGGCATGGTTGCCACCTGTTTTTATAGATGGCAATTGAAATTTAATAGGAATTCTCTTAACTGGCCATGCTGACAAATGTGTAAATAATAACTTACAATCAGGTCTCTGTTTGTTCTACTGAGTGATTTCATTCAGCCCTTTCTGACTGAATTTGGATGTGCTCTTTCCAATTAAGTTAGTAAAAGGTCTATCTATATGGTGATTAAAGTTCCTCTAGCTCCACCTGGAATTTCTGGATGTTTCTTCTATACCGGGGCGGGCAAACTTTTTGGCCTGAGGGCCGCATCTGAAATTGTACGGAGGGCCAGTTAGGGGAGGTTATGCCTCCCCAAACAGCCAGGCATGGCCTGGCCCCCGACCCCTATCCCCCCTGCTTCTCGCCCCCTGATGGGGGACCCCCCCCCCAGGACTCTTGCCCCATGCAACCTCCCCTGCTCTCTGTGCCTGGATCCCCTGCTCCTAACTGCCCCCAGCCACCCCATCCAACCCCCCCTTCCTGACTGCCCCCCGGCACCCTGCCCCATCCAACCACCCCTTCTCCTTGACCACCCCTGGACCTCCCACCCCTAACTGTCCCCTACTGCCCCATCCAACCCCCCCCTTCCTCACTGCCCCCCCGGAACCCTGGCCCCCATTCGACCACCCCCCGAACTCCCTGCCTTCTATCCAACCCCCCCCTCCCCTGCCCCCTTACCGCACTGCCTGGAGCACTGGTGGCTGGCGGCACGGCTGCACCAGGACAGGCAGCCGCGCCATGCAGCACAGAGCACCACGTCAGACTGTGGCTCTGCAGCTGCGCTGCTCCAGGAGCTTGCAGCCCCGCTGCCCAGAGCATTGTGCTGGCGGCGCAGTAAGTTGAGTCTGTGGAGGAGGAGGAATAGTGGGGGAGGGGCCGGGGGCTAGCCTCCGGGCCCAAGTGCTCAGGGGCCGGGCAGGATGGTCCCACAAGCTACCATAGTTTGCCCACCTCTGTTCTATACTGTGCACTTTAAAAAATTTATTTGATGATCAAGTGATAGGCACTTTTGAAAACCCCATCCTAATGCTTATGTGGAGAAAGAAATTGATTGGGAAGTGCTAGGATTCCCCATTCTGCCTAAGTGACTTGGAAAGTCAATAAGACTTGTTACCTCTAAATCATCTAGGCACTCTCCAAACGCCTACTCTTAAACTCAGAATCCAGATTATCAGTGTAGCCATATTTAACTCAGAAAAATTCTGTGGAGATAGATATATTTTTTTTCCCCCCCTCTCCTTGAGATGGTATGGCATCAGTATTGGGAGGATGAGAAACAAGTAATTTAGTTTAAGAAGAACATTCATCTTGAGGAAAAACAACAAGGAGTCCTTGTGGCACTTTAGAGACTAACAAATTTATTTATCCCATCTTTTCATGTGCTGTGTATTTATACCTGCTACTGTATTTTCCACTCCATGCATCTGATGAAGTGGGTTCTAGCTCATGAAAGTTTATGCCCAAGTTTATGTTGGTCTCTAAAGTGCCACAAGGACTCCCCACAGAGGTGAAAATAAGCCGGTCCAGTACGGCGTACCGGCAAGAGCCAGTATGCCATGCTGGACTGGACTGGCTTTCCTGGCAGTGATTTAAAGGGCCCGGTGCTCCTGCCACTGTGGGGAGCCCCGGATCCTTTAAAGCGCCACCAGAGCTCTAGCAGTGAGGTTCGGGCGGGGGCTCCCCTCATGGCTAGAGCACCGGGCCCTTTAAATCCCCGCCTGAGTCCAGTTGCCAGAGCCCCGGGGCTCTGGCAGCTGGGCTCCAGCAGGGATTTAAAATGCCCAGAGCTCTGCCGCAGCCAGAGCCCTGCGCCCTTTAATTCACTCCTGAGCCCCGGGGCTCCCAGGTGCCTCTGCAGCTGGTAGCTCTGGGGTGATTTAAAGGCCCCAGGGCTCCCAGCCAGCGCCCTGAGGCCTTTAAATAGCCTCTTCCGGTTGAGGCTACGCCCCCACTCAGGACTCCGGCTTACCTGTAAGTCCTTTAAGTTACTTTCACCCCTGACTCCTCGTTGTTTTTGCTGATACAGACTAACACAGCTACCACTCTGAAACCGTTCATCTTGAGAGTATTTTTATTAGTTATGCTAAAAGCTGCTAAATATTTCATACATATCAGACCTTTTCAGATTTTTTTTTCTACCAGAAAATGGGTAATTTAACTCACTCATTGGCTTTTTTGTTTTGTTTTTGTTTTTTTTTTCCGTAGAAGGTGACTGCAGAATGCAATAAACTAGATGTGCAAGAATATAATAAAAATGATATAAAATTTCTTCTTCATGCACTGAAATCTGATAATTCACTCTACCTTAGAAAAGCCTAAAGCTCCCTAAAAGCTGGGGTGGAAGAAATTGGTTTTATCAGGAAAGAATAATTGTGGATGAGGAGTAGAAAATGTAATAAGATTAGTTGTGCTCTTTAGCCAGGAGAGTTGTCTTGTTGCTCCTGGAAATCCCAAACCTTAATTCTTAAATGTGTGGGCTTTTTTTGTTTTCTTCCTGTTAAATATCTCAGACTCTTCTGGGTAAGGTCACTGCTTGCTCAGCCTTCAGATCTCTCAAGACGCATCTCTGGTGAAATGTCTGTAAGAAATCGGTCAGCTAATAATGGTTTGAAGGGCCAATGGGGATATTTGTAACTTCTTACACTTATGAGAACTACAATGTGCCATAAAAACTGTGTATTTATTTGATTGCATCTCTTACTTCCCTCTTGTTGTTTTAGAGTATAAGCTATTCGGGGAGAAGCTTGTATTAATGCCTGTACCATACCTTCATAATGGAGCCACGAGCCTGAATAGGGCCTCTGTTTACTACCAAAACCGTCTGGGAGATTTGTAATTCCATGGGCAGTTAATGTCAGAAAGGAGTCATTTGATTTGTAAAAATCTACAGAATCCTAATTTCAATGGTGTCACCCTCTGCGGTGGGGTAGGGTGGGGGAAGGAGAGGAGGGGACTCATTGCTCCAAGTTCCAGGTCTTTTAGTTGGTGGAAATTTTCTTAATATAGTGAGGTTGGAAATGGATCAAGTTAGATATCATTAGAAAGCCATTTCTCCCATGAACACAAAGGTACCAAACGTGACAGACCTAAAACAATTCTGTAGATATAGAAGTCGAGGAAAATGGTTAAAAATCAACATTTTTGTAAATCATACTTAAAACACTGGCTTGTCAGACATGCAGCCCTCACAAAATGGAATCGTGGCCCTCAACTGACAGTACTGTGTTATCGTTTAATGCTCGGAACATGATACCTGCCTAACTTTTTTTTAATGTTACAGATTATATAAATGGAAGGAGTGCTTCAAGTTGATTTGCTATTATTGCCAGGGTGGGGAAGAAGCGTTTCAGTGGTATTGATGATCAGCTTTGTTTACTTTGCTGAAAGAATTGTAATGGGGAACTGGTTAAGACATTAGCATCTAGTCAAAAATTAGTGGAATCCCATCTTCAGATGGTATGCACATTGTTCCATAACGTACACTATATAATATAATTAATTACAATCCCAAAGCAGGAGTGGCTGAAGGTCGCTAAAAGTGACCGGGGGGGGGACGGGGGACCGGTGCCAGAACTGAGGCCCTGCCTTTCCCGCACCACCCCTTCCCTTCTCGCTCCTCTCCCTCTCATCGTTCGCCCTTATGGTGGGGCCATGGCCCCCTGACACATACATACCCCTGTCCCAAAGTAATTTATTACAAAATCCATGTTTTTAATTTGGTCTTGATCATTTTTTTTGGTATCAATGGGGAGATGAAGAGTAGACTAGTAGCTGAATTTTTGGAGAATACCACTGCGAAGGACTTGGTTAAACATGGTGCACAGTGGCACCTTACATGCTACAACAAGTGCATTCCTAAACTGAATTTGACAAGGTTGGAGAAGAATTACAGTGAGCATCAGGAAAAAGTTGAAGATGCCAAGACAAGTGCTAACTATGAGCAAGAATTGCCTTGTATTAAGATGCATGGCACACATTTCAAGATGAAGACCTGCTTCTTCTGCGGTAGGATGGAAGCCCAAACACATCTATTTAAGCACAGTTTCAACATGTGAGACGGGTGAGAAACTGTATCAAGTAGTCGCTCTTAGTGAGGACATTGCATGGAAAGTAAACTGTGTGCATTGACCCAAAAGATGCCCGCATGTTGACTTTGCCTATCATATTGAGTGCTGCATTAAGAATGTACATAATGTAAGTAAAAGAAATAGAAACAAATACTGATTTTTACTCCTGCAAACTGCAACTCAGCTGGAGTTCATAAATTGCCTCACAGAAGCTCTAATGGTGAGAAGGTGGTGGGGATAGCTGATGCAGAGGCTAAATATAGAGAAATATGTGCTTTAAATGGAATTGAAGAGGACCAAATGTTTAGCAGAAAGGCTTTTAGAACATGTATTGAAGATGAACTGTGGGACATGGATGTTTGTAGCAATCCACAGAAGTGAATCACAGCACATATTCTTAAAAGCTGCAAGAGATGTGGCGCTATCAAAAGTGGAAGAAAATACTAATGTCAACAGTAACATGAAGACTTGGTTTGCAGAGTCCTTTTAGTGTAGCAGCCATAGATGTTATGGCTGAGGCACAAGATCTTGACAACCCAGAAACTTAACACCTGCTGAGATTTGGCTGAACACTTCATATGAGGCTACAAAAAAAATACTAAACCTATGACTAAATCCACCTTTTGTTTGATGTATATGCAGAGGAATCCATTAAAAGTATTAACAGGAAAGGGACACTGATTTTGGTCCAATATACATTCGTTGACTCCATGAACATCTCCAGCGTCACAATGAAGAAGCTACTGTCTCATATTTACATGAGAGTTAACTGCATACAGGAAGGGAATTGATTCAGCCTTCACTCTCTCCTCTCTCGGATGATGCTCGGAATGGTGGAGGCTCTCACTGATGAGGTCATAAATACACTGAAGGGATTTATATGCTGAATTTATCATTTTGAAGACCAACATTGCGACACTAGCAGAGCTGTGTTAGTGGATGTTGTCCAAGAAGCAGACAAATGGAGAAAAATTTGTCACTGACAAAGGGTGCATTTGTACCTGCTATCAAAAGGGCAAATTACCAAGCAATGGAATGACTCCAGGACAATAGAGTGCATCCAAAACTATCCTCCCTGTCAGACATAGATGGATATTGGATGGTGAACTGATCACACAATTTCTGTGTGAAATACCACGTGCTTCTAAGACAGTCCTCAGTTAATCAAATGCTCATCTGCAAAGACTAATGCTCACCACTCTACAAATGTTTGGCCAGCAGCCTGTCTTGTATGGAGATGTGTGGATGAGGATCACTGTGACAAAGAGTCTAGCCATGATGATGATGATGATGATGATGATGATGATGCAGATGACTTCCCACCGTTACCAAAGATCAATGTCTTTTGTTCACTTTTTTTTAAAAAGTGTCCCTGCGTTTAACGTAGAATTTTAAAAATTGACTCTTTAAAAATACTTCCTCAAATACATATCAACATAATTGTTCTAGGTTTGTCATGTTTGGTGCCGTTGTGTTTGTGGGAGAAAAGGCTTTCGAATGATACCAAACTAGACCCATTACTGATGACTGCGTTATCAAAATTTCCACCAACCAGAGGACCTGAAGCTGGGAGCTCAGGCCTCGGGGAGGCAATGTGTTGCCTGTGCCACACTGCAGAGGGTGACTCCATTGAACTTAAGATTCTGTACATTTTTTACAAATCAAATGATGCCTTCCTTTGCTTTTCTATCACTAACTTTCCCTTGGAATGATATTTAACGACCTGATATTCCCAGACTGTAATATAAAAGTTACATAATCTTCCAGACGCGGCTTTTCTGAATGACTGAAAATGCCTGCCTCTATATGTGTTGTGTACTTTGTCAGACTGACTTTTTACATGAATAATCATTGAGAGTTTTGCTGTGCTGTTCTTGATCACGTGAAAACAACCAGAAAGAAAAACCCAGTTATTTGTGGGATTATTGGTATGAGCTGGGTGAAACCTTGTTGTGGGCCAAGTTAAAAACTCATTCAAATGGCTGTGTGAATGTGCCCTTTGTTTAGGATGATTGTAAGAAATGCTTAAGGAGGGGTCACATCTAAAACAAGGCCTATTAGAATCTGCCCAGAAACTAGCACTATATGGGCAAGGGGCAGGTATTGTGACCAGGTAGAGGGGTGATGAGAGAACACCTAGAATTTGAGAACAGACAAGGGGGAGAGGCGCAAAAAAACTCCCAAGAAAGCCAAGACGTAGCCTGTGATCACAACTACAGAGGCTTAGGGCTGTAAGCTAAGAAACTGCTTTTTTTTTGTTCTAGGTTCCTCCTGCATTTGAAGTAAGACTTTGCACATTTCCTTGTAAATAAACAAGATTCCATCCGTTTCTGCTTCCAAGTGGAACAGCCCCAGGGCCCTGAAATTTGGCTAGCTGCTTGGTCAAAAATGGGCAACGTTACTTGTATTATTTCCAATTCATAGTTGTTGTTGGTTCATTAAATATTTCTTATACACTGAAGAGCAAAATATAGATATAAATTGTTTAATTTTAAAAACAAATGAATACATACATCAGTGAGTAAACCTAAGCACACAACTGAACACTGGCTTCTTATTATGCTTTGTTAGTTGTGTATAACCATGCACCTATCCAAGCTGGCTGCCATTAGTGCTAATAGTATCCCTGAGCATCAGTGAAGACCTCAGCCTGTCATGAAACTTTGTAGCCATAATTATGAGAAATTCATGTGGATATTGGCCCTCCATTGGCTTTGACAATATGGCTTATTTGGTCAGGCTTAATGACAACACAGTGGGAAAGTATTTCTGTGACTGAGGGTAGAATTTCCAAGCGTTAGATTTATAGTGTGAAAACTTCAGTTAGTTTAACTCTGTGTGCCATTACATTGAATGTCTGTGCATTTCTACTAGAAAAATAAGTTGCACAAGTTTCCTCTGAGAACTAAATACCTCTGATTCATTAAACAACTTTCTTCCTTTTGTGCAGCTGGCCCATAGGCTGTTAAAACAGAAGGAAGTGGTGTTAACTGAGGGATGGCTGACAGTTAGCAGCAGTGCCGTTGTTAAAATAGTCAGCTTCCTTTAGAGATCGCTTTTGACTTGCACATGAAACAAGCAGAACTGGCAGTATCTGATTTATTAATTTTGTGTGTAATTACAAATAATGACAAGAATTAAATTCAATCTCAACTCTTTTTGCTGAAAACCCTCCTTCCAACTATTTAATAAAATTGTCATGTTACCCCCATATCCTCTTTAAATCTCTCAATTGATTTCTGATTCTTATCACATAAAATTCAAGGAGAAAAGTTATAAAGGGCCTTTATGTTGGCATAACCAGTTGGAGGAAATGGCAGAAGTAAATCTGACCATTTTTCATCCCTGGAGTCTGCAACTTGGGGTTCTGGTTGGATTTTAGACAGCTTTTGTATATCTAGAAAGTAGTGGGTGGTGACCAAGGATGTTTTTCCCACTCTCAATCTGATCTTGGTGAGGAGAATACGATCACTTCTTCTGGATGCCAATCTTGCTCCAGTCCTATGGGCCTCTCTTACTTCCATTTTATATTACAGGATTATACTCTACATGGGACTGTACATGGAAACAACACTGAAACTTCAGGTGGTGCAGAATGCAGCTGTTGCTCGTAATAAATATTGTCTTGCAGAGAGCTCATTATGGCTGTGCACCACAATCTTCCCCTGGCTTCTACTTTAGTTCTGGTTGTCTTGAAGATGTGAGGTCATTAGTCGTCATGTTCTTAATGAGACCCTTCATGCCAGAATATGCTCTGACATGGGCATTTGTGCACATATACAAGCTTTTCAAAATTTAGCCTTGTGACTATTGCTTTCGCAGCTGTAGTAGGTCACCAGAGTGGTTGCACATCAGCTTGAGCTAGAAATTTAAAAAAGTGAATCTGTTGGAAGGCAGTGAGAGAGATGTTAATTCTGTGGAATGTATTTTAAGACAGTATGTTGGTCTTTTGCTTAAAAACTTTCATCTTTAGGCTTGAGGAACCTAATGGGGAACTATAATTCCTCTGTTTTAGCTTGACTTTGAAGCTTTGGCTTCAACCTTTAAGCTCCAAAGCTTTTGGTTCTTCCAGGTCTAAATCTGTTAGAAGCAGTCTCTGCAGAACATCACGTGAGACTTTTCAGTTGCCCAAGAGTAACGGGAATAAGGCCCTTTGTTTAATAACACTAGAATTTTGCAAAAAAACACACGATGCTAACTTTCTCCAGCAAAATGTATGACTGGAAGCTTTTATAGACAGTTTTACTGCGCTAATGATCAGATGTTCCTTTGTTTAATTAAATTTGGTCTACTTCAGCATAACACATGTAACATGGCAAAAATGAGACCCATTAATGTAGGCTCTATATCGATATCTTTTACTTTTTGTGTTTGTTAAAAGGATATTGGCCTCAATAGACAGTAAAGGCTAACTTGTTGACCTTGCTGACAAATGTTTTTTAATAAAATGAATTAAAGTAAATACATTCAAAGTTCTTGACCTCTGGTGGTTTTAAGCTCTTTAACATTCAGTGGCTATTAGCCAGGATGGGCAGGGATGTGTTCCTAGCCTCTGTTTGCCACAAGCTGGGGATGGGTGATGGGATGGATCACTTGATTACCTGTTCTGTTCGTTCCCTCTGGGGCACATGGCATTGGCCATTGTTGAAAGACAGGCTGCTGGGCTAGATGGACCTTTGGTCTGACTCAGTATGGCCATTCTTATGTTCTTAAAATGCAGAATTGATTCCTATATCTTTACAGTTTAAACATACACACACCGTAAGCTTCTGACTGCGTCAAATATTTGTGCACACAGTCATGATTTATGTACTGTGGTAGTGTATCCGCCCAGGTGTGCTAGGCACTGTACATGCAGTCCCAGCTCCAGAGATTTTACAGCATGTAAACAGCCACTCTGTAGAAAACAGGACACATAAACACAATCCAACTGTTATTTAACACTTGTATTGCAGTAGCCTTGAGGCTAACCAGGTGCTGAACAAACATATACTAAATGACAGTCCCTGCCTCAAAGAGCTTGCAGGCTAAAGGACAAGAGGATCAGACAAATAAGAAGGTTGGGGTGGAAGATAGGATAACAAAAATAAAATGTATTCAACTTTTATCCAGCTAGGGGCAGTCATCACAACTTGCCACTTGACCTCACTGTTATCAGGTTGCTCTTTATTGCATGCATTATGGAAGAGGTACGTTTTAAGGAGAAACTTGAAGGAGGATAAAGGTAGTGACTTTATGGATTTTGATTGGAAGATTTTCCAATGAAGCAGGGGGTGAAAGTATGAAAGTACTTGCTGAAGAAGTCGGCTGCCAGCATTGGCAGAGTGAAGGCAGAAGTTGATGACTTAGGGATTGCATTCAAAAATTTTATATATATTTATTTAAAAATTTGGCTCACCAGAAAATAGCGTTGTTTTAAAAACAAAACTTGTTTATTGAGGTAAGAATTAAAAAATCTTACAATTGTAGATTTGCTTTTTTCCATTTAAGGTAGGTAAAGAGGCCTCCGCAAAGTTGAGTCTGTTTACAAATAATATTAGATTTGTTTAAAATGTTGAATGGCTTGGCATTGTATGCCTCTTCCTTTGCTCCCACTTTTCTTCCAAAATGCCTGCAACTGAAATTATAAGCATACAAAAAAAACCAAACAAACCTGGTCACATTCCTAAATTCACTGCATGGGGTATAGTAGGTCTCTGCAGGCAAACACCATAAAAGGGAAGGGCACAATTCTCCCTGGGTAGAAATATTTTATTCTCTTTTTAAATGGTTTAAATCACTGTTTGTTTGATATTTGAGTTGCAGATGTGTTACTCCTTGGGCTTTTATTGTCTGCTCCTTGATATTTTGATTTAAAGAACTGTGTTTGGAATGTTGATTCAATATTGTGAGGTTTAAGGTTTGTAAGGCACTTCAAGACCTGTGGATGAAAGGCACCTAAGAGCAAATGACTTCATATTTAGAAGACTTGGACCAGCTGAACTGTTAGCCTTATTGATCCTGCTCTATATGTGAGAAGCTTTATGTTATTACCCAACATCTTAGGGCTTTTTTCAGTGCTTAATTTTTGCCAGCGCTGAGCCTCAGCAACTCTAGGCTGGGCAGTTCATAGCCCTGGCACTAGGATTGCCAACTTTCTAACTGCTGAAAATGGGACACCCTTCCCCCAAGGCCCAGCCCCCATCCTGCCTCTTTCCCAGGCGCTCTCCCCCCCACCCCCCTTTGCTTGCTCCCCCCTGTCCTAGGACTCACCTGCAGAGCTGGGCTGGTAGGAGCTGACACAGTGCCTGCCTGCCTGCCCAATTGGGGAGTGGGGTGTCGGTCCCTGGAGCAAGGGGCCAGGGTGGAAAAATTGGGCCAGATGGGGTCCAACAGGATTCCCCCCACATCTGCCGGAGAGGCTGGAGCCAGCTGAGAGCCAGCCAGCCTCTTCTCTCTCTGAGCAGAGAGCAGCTCCTCCAGGCTGCAGCTGCTGCGCTTCCTGCCCTGTAGGGTGGAGGCTGGTTACTGCAGATCACCGGACTTTTAGTGGATGGTTAGCACTGCTCACTAGACACTATGTTCCCTCTTCGTCTGAACTTTCCAGTCGAAAGTTGAAAACTGGACACCTGGCAATCCTATGCCGGCACCTCTGGGCTTGCTGCATCAGTTATGAATGTAAAAAAATGGCTTGAGCCCCGGCACCTCTTTCATTACAAACTGAGCACTGGCTTTTTTTATGTTACCTTCTTGAATTATTGGCGAGAAATTTAACCTTTCTTCTTTTGGTCAGCATTGGACTGAATGCATTTTTCAGTGCTAAAGACCATATAATTCTTTTTAATTCACTTGTCTGTGCATAGTAGAGGTAAGATCATGCATAGCTCTGGGAAGGCTAAAAGGGAGCTTACTCTTTTTGGGTCTTATGAAGGGGAGAGGGCTGACTGGGAGGGGGGATAAGGAGAGCATACCAAACAGTTGGCTACTTTTGTTACCCTGGTTACAAGGTGGGTGAATTAAGATACCTGGAATCTAGATACTATTCTCCAGACACCATGAGATTGTAAAGATTCTAACATTGATAACACTTCTGTCTTAAATGCATGTTGTGTGTGGTTTTTGTTTTTTAAATACTCTGAATTATTCTCTTACTACAGAGAGGTTTTGTCTTGGAATATCCTCTCTGAATACAGAGAAGCAATGTTATTTCAGGAGCTTCACTGGCATCCAGGAGGAAAATACAGTTTCTAACGTATTTTGGAGTTGTATAGGAAAGCAAAACTTCCCTTTTGAATGTATTGGTGGTATTTTCTATACATGTACAAGACCTGTCAACTAAGGGAAATTGTTGGGACTCTTCTATTTTATCAGAGGTCACAGGACAATAGAATTGAAGAATATAGAATACCATGAAGTAGTATGGAAGATCTGTATTATCTACAGTGCTGTTCTTTTGGCAATCATTTTGTAATGGTGGCTGAATTGGGGGATATACTGTGTATATTGTTGCTGGTTGAGAAATGGGGAGCATACTATTCTCTCTCTCCCCTCCCCTATGACCCCTAAAAAAACCCAAACAAATGTGGATTTGTTAAAATTGTTTGTAGGAACAGCTTTATGCTATCAGTCACCTCACCCTGGCCTTTTAAAAGGTCTAGATAACTGGGAAAGAATCTACGTATTTGCTAAACATACGTTGGGAGCAAAACTGTTTTCCATACTGTTGTAATGCTACCAGAGTTTTAGTTTTCAAAGCCAACGAAAGTTAGTTTAAAATAAACTGTTGTTGCTTACTGGCTAACAACATTTTGTTTCAGTATAATGACTTCAAGAAACTTGCTGATGTGCCCTAAATTTAGTTACCTGTTCGTATGTGGGCTTCTTGTTTGGAAACTACTGTCTGCCATTAAGTAGTGTAAGATGTAAGCCAGGACTTACTGTGCTTTGGTTTAGGCTTCTGGTATGAGCAAGTAGCTTACGGTGTGATTAGTTTTGTTTCTTGTTCTTAAAATGTGTACACCGTGTAGTGTGACTAATTGGCTTTCCTATTGCCTTCCATATTCAGTTACTTCATTTAAAGACTATTTGTCAGTGTTAGAAACTGAAAGCCAAATTCTCTTTTTGAGTGTAAAGAGACCACTCCTGTGAGTAAGGACATGAGTTTTAGGCCCTTAATGCTCAACTCAACGCTTTCTTAATAGTTCAGCATGAATTGGTATTTGTATTCTGTTCAGCCTTCATTTTGCTTTGGTTTATTTTTGAAGAGTTGTACAGATGGCTTTTCTGAGTCACTGTCTGTAGCCAAAAGTAGATAACTAATCAAAAGGGGAGCACAGTCTGAGGCTCTCACTTCATTAGAAATGCTGCAGCGCTCGTATGTAGACAATTACTACAGTGATGGGAGCGGTTGTCCTGTCGCTGGACAGTAGAATCTTAGTGTTCCGAACACCAGACTTGCGAACTGACCAGCCAGCCATGCATCTCACTTGGAACCAGAAGTACGCAATCAGGCAGCAGCAGAAACCAAAATAAAAAAAATGTATTTTATTTTAATACAGTACTGTGTTAAACGTAAACTACTAAAAAAATAAAAATAAAAAGGAAAGCAGCAGTTTTCTTCATAGCAAAGTTTCAAAGCCCTATTAAGTCAGTGTTCAGTTGTAAACTTTTGAAAGAACAACCATAACGTTTTGTTCAGAGTTACGGACATCCTCCAGTCCTGAGGTGCTCATAATTCTGAGGTTCTACTGTAGTTAAGCCACCTCCCTCAGAGGAGATAGCGAAATTGACGAAATAATTCTTCTGTCATTTTAGTGCTGTCTACTCTGGGGGTTTGGTCAGTTTAACGGTTCTGCTCACAAGTCTGGATATTTCAGTCCCCTGAATTGACACAACTTTTTGGTGTAGATCTGGCCTGACTCAAGTTTTACCTTTTAAAGGAAAAAAAATCCAGGAATATTTCTGAAGTACTCATATGTTATCTCAGACTGAATGCACAAAAACAGATCAGGAGACTTGATAAATTCAAACCAGAATCTGTGTCTAATCCTACCTATATACTTCTGGCCCTTATCTTTGTATCTGAGCACATTACAGCATTATTGAAGTTATCCTCACAGCATTTCTGTGAAATAGGGAAATATTATCTCCATGTTCCAGAGAAGGAACTGAGGTGTCCAAGATCAGACAGGAAGTCTGTGGCACAGTTGGAAGTAGAACCCAGGTCTCTTGCATCAGTTCTGTGCGTTCAACCACAAGAGATTACAGAAGTAGCTACTTACAGATGTGCATCTCCTCTGCCATAGTGCAGCCAAAGTTGTGTGTGTGCATGAATTCCTTTCTCTTGTAATCATGATAAAATGCCCTGTACATATGCAGTTTGATTACTCTTACCTTAACAGACATACCTAATCAGAACTATATCCTGTCCCTGGCAATAAAATCAACTGATTCTCTGGCAGTCTGTGTGCCATAGGTGGACTACCTGCTGCATGAAAAAGTATTTTGCAGTCAAACATCACAGATGCACACTGCAAGTTACTGAATTTTGAAGTCTAGCAAGTGTGTGTGTGTGTGTGTGTGTGTGTGTGTGTGTATTTTTTAAGGATAATTAAAGCAAACTATTATAGCACTTGAGGGCTAGAAAATGTGCTATAGCAAACTTTGAAAGACCTCAGCTATTAAATTGCTGCTGAGAAGCAGGGAGGGCGTATAGCACTGTGTGCGTATTAAATGAGGTATGTGTCCTGTAGCGGTTATATTGTATTTGTACATTAGTTAGCTTCAGTGAATGATGATTTGTTCTGTGAATAATGAACAGCATGAAAAGGAAGGTTTTGTTAATTTTCAATCTTTCATAGCAAATCTCCTGCTTAATTTTTCGCCTTCAATCTGAGTCCTAACTACCTGAGAAGAAGATGGGCAAAACTGAACGCAGTGCTCTAAATGAGTCACCCTTCATATGTCGTCATAATTTGTTCTGTATTTTAGTGCACTCCGTCATCCTACTAGCATTTAGCTACTGTACTCTTCATATAATTTTTTCCCTGACTTCAACAGGATCTTCTGGAAAAAGATGTATTTGTGTATGAGATGAAAAATAAGAGTACTGTTTGTCAATAATCTTATTATGTTACAAATTCCCAAGTTAAATTTAATCTATAAATCTATCCACAGTTTCTTGGACTAATCTCTGGATTTACTAACCAAAATAATTTGGTCCTCATCAAACTTTACCAATGGTACTTAGATACTATGATGACACGGAAGAAAACGATATTGTAGATAGTGTCCACTTAGTCTTTTAATTATTAAGAAATATGTAGCACTGGCCCCATAACAGATGCTTTAGGAAACTCGGGAGATTGTGGAAACTTCACTGGAGGTTTTTAAAAGGAGGCTGGATGGCCATCTGTCTTGAATGGTTTAGATACAACAAATCCTGCATCATGGCAGAAGGTTAGACTAGATGACCCTTGTGGTCCCTTCTAATCCTCTGATTTTAACTATTGACCTCTCAATACTCTCTGGTCATCACCTCTCGCAACTGTCAGTCTGTCAAACTCCATCGTGTGCCCCCCTGTACTTTTTTTTAAAAGTTTCTAATCATCCTTATTTTATACCTTGATGGCTGTAAAATAAGACTATTCAAAGGAAAATCTCCTATATTGTGGAGGAAAGGAAGTTACCGTATCCCTATAAACCAGCTCTAGCATAGTTCATTGGTAGACATGATGTCCTCTGCAGAGTGAATCCTGACGCTGGGATGGCTCACCAGCTGGATTGGAGGTCATAGTTGGTTCTGGACTTCATGGACCTGTTGGCATGGGGAAAGGTAACTCTGAAATTGCTGTTATTAAAATGTTCCCTTAAATATTCACCTGAGGCATTCAGTTTATATTAAAGAGGTGAGTGTGAGTGAGAGAGATTGTATGAAACAAGTAGTCTCTATTGGCCTTCTACGTAGCCAGTATCATTTGGCAGTTTCCAGTAGGCTGGTGGAAATGGGATTTGAGGACAGCGTTAATAACTTTATGGACTAAGTTCAATGAAGATGTATTATGTATGTGAGGCAGGATGGTGGCAAGCTTGAAGGTTTTTGTGAAAATTATTATTGGGAAATGGGTGATGGGAGCTGGCATAATTGGCATAATAGAGGCAATACAGTCAGATACCAGAGAAGATAAGTAGGGAGGGGAAGAATTGTGAAGGGCCTGAGGTGGGAACAAAAAGATCAAATTGGTTGTGGTTTAGAGAGTCAGTGGAGGGAATTAGAGAGACAGGATGATTATGGTGACAGTGCTAGGTCAAGAAGATGAGCTTAGCAACAGTTTTTTAAAATGGACCCAAAAAGTAAGTGGGCATCAGAAAGACTAGATAGGAGAAGCTGCTTTAGTCTTTAAAGGTCTGCATGACTTCACCTGGGAGATGGGTTTGTGATTCCTTTGCCTTGTCTATATCAGGTGAATGCGTGTTGCAGTCTTCCAGCAATAGTGGAACTGCCTCAACACTAAGAAAGGTGTAAGCACTAGTGTATGTGGGGTTCAGAATTTCTTGCCAGCATGTCTTGAACACCTGCTTATGAGAAGTGACAGGAATAGGGAGCCAGAGGCTTCTCTGGCATGAGAACCTTTATAGCTATACGATGGAGTTTCTGCAAGTTGTTCAACAGTATTTGGGTGTTTTTTGCAATGTGTTAAAAGTGAAAAAGCATAAGTGGTTTTTGTGCCCCTTTGCTGATTTGTGATTTTATAAATTAATGTCTGAAAGGTGGTCAAACATGTTAACAATTTTAGAACTTCAGATCTTATCGACCCTGAAGGACTAGGATGTCCGGAGAAGTGATTAGATTATCAACCACTGTGGAACTGAAATAGGAGTGAGGGGGAAGTGGTTTTTATTCAGACTGTTCAAAATGTTTCATGGTTATAATACTCACTTAACTTAAACTGAGGAGAAAGGACATCTTTAAAATTAAACACTTCCATTTCTTCAATTAAGATCAGAGGCCTGCTCTACACTAAAAGAGGAGGTCAACATAAGCCACCTTGCATTGACCTGGATGTGCATGGGTCTACACTTAAATTGGTCTCCCACTGATGGTAGCACCCTGTTGCAGCCATGCGGTAATACTACCTCCCCAAGCAGCGTAGAGCTGTGGTCAGTGCATGGAGGTCGATGCAGTGCAAATATAGACACTGCATTACTTATGTTGAACCTAACATTCCTCCAGCAGCTCCCACAATGGCCGACACTGGCTGCATTGGTCACAACTGTGTACCCCACTGCAAAGGGGTTGCAGAGATTGGAAGTAGATACCACCGCCCATTTATAAAACCCAGCACATTTTTGAAATGCCTTTTCCTGATTGCCCAGTTTGGCAAGCATACCTAGCAGCTCTTCCTTGTTGTGTGCCACTGCCCAGCTGACCACGCTGGCTACATGCTCCAGACACGCTCCGGCCTGGAGCAGACAGGAGGTAGTCGGTTTCAGAGGGGTAGCCGTGTTAGTCTGTTTCAGCAAAAACAACAAGGAGTCTTGTGGCACCTTAAAGACTAACAAATTTATTAGAGCATAAGTATTGGAACTCTTGGGCCAGAGAGGAGAAGAGGCTGTTCCGGCACAGCTAGGGCATGGTTGTAGAAACTTGGACATCTGAGCAGATCACATGGGGCATATAGAAGATGGAGTACAACAGGGACCAGCAGCAGTGCTGCATGAAAGTGAAGGAGCTGTGGCTGAAGGTACCAGAAGGTCATGGAGGCCAACTCTTTATCCGGTGTTGAGCCACAGACCTGCTACTTTTACAACTTGGCAGGGTCCTCACCGCCACCCCGCAGACCACCGTGGATACTTCCAAGGAGCCCGAGACACAGACCCCTGCCATGAACAGCAAGGATGAGGTGGAAGCAGAAGAGGAGACGACAGAGGGGTCCAACTATGCAGCGAGCCAGGGCTTGTTCTGAGACTCCACTGCAGTCCAGTTAGTCCCAGCAGTTGAGCATGGGTGATCCTCATGTTGGGGAAGGAATCTTGGGTATGTGTGTAAATGTATTCCCCATTCCAGTGATGTACTGATGATGTCCCCAACTTAACAGAAGACAGCTATCGACTTTTCATTAATTTGCTTGGGCTAGAAGAGAGAGCAGTTCAGCGAAGAGGTAGACTTATCTGCTTTTCATTCCTCTGTAGGGTTAGGCAGAGGGGGCCATACAAAGCCATTAGTCTGTCTGTCTGCACAGGGTTGTTTTCTCTTGAATTCTCCTGAGAGATCTCGAGGCACTCTCCAATCCTCTCCTGAAGGTTTCTAGGGAGGACTGCCATGTTTCTTCCTTCACAGTGGGACACTTTCCCATGCCATTTGGTGATAAGTTCGGCAAGCATAGTTGTAGGCTAGTGCCATACAGGCCCAGGCAGCTTTGGGATGCCAGCAGCAGCTGTGCTGTCTGTGCCTTTGGTATCCTCAGGAGTGAGATATTAGGTAAAATCACTACTACCTGTGGAAAATGGTGCCAGTCCTATCCTCATAGTGTATGTCTCCACTATGAAATTAGATAGTCTTATAGAAGTCGATTTTTAGAAATCTATTTTATACAGTCGATTGCATATGTCCACACTAGGCATATTAAGTCAGCAGAGTGCATCCACAATATTGTGGCTAGCGTCGACTTTCAGAGCAGTGCACTGAGGGTAGCTTTCCCACAGTCTCTGCTGCCCATTGGAATTCTGGGTTAAGCTCCCAATGCCTGATGGGGCAAAAACATTGTGGTGGGTGGTTTTGTGTACATGTTGTCAGTCGTCCCTCCCTCCGTGAAAGCAACGGCAGACAATAGTTTTGCGCCTTTTTTCTGGGTTACCTGTGCAGACGCCATACCATGGCAAGCATGGAGCCCACTCAGCTCACCATCACTGCTGCTGTTGTGGGCAAGTCTGTGGGGGCTGCTGTGATCCAAGTAGCCAATGCAGTCATTGCCATTCTGTTATCAATGGTAGTGACTCTAGGAAACGTGCAGGCCTTTTTGGATTTTAGGTGCATCATAGTCCTGTCCTTTGTCACTGGTGAAGAAGTCTTGCAGCCGTACATTCCAGTCCAGTTGGCACTGTAACACCCCATAGCACTTCTGTGATTGACACAGAATAACCGTAACCGCTGTAGTTACAGAATAATCTGTAACCGCTCCAGGGCTCTTGCTCCTTTGTCTTGGCCAGGGTACCTTGCCATACCAGGATCTCCAAGCATTCGACACAGAAGCACCTGCAGCAGCTGGCATTGCTGCAGCAGTTCCTGGGTGCCTTTGCAGCAGATGGTGCAGTTGGACTGCTAGCTGTCCTTGTCCATGGTGTACGGCTCCACTGCTTCCGCTACAATTCTGCTCTCCTGTGAGCTGGAGGCTTCTGCCTTAGGCTGCTCTCCCAGCTGGCAGCACTGCGTGGTTGCACCTACCCCTGTCTACCCCTTACTATTGTCCAGGCTTCATGAGCCATGGGAGCAAGGAACAGTTCAACTATAGGCTGAGCAAGTGGAGAGTGGTGGTAGAATGTGCCTTTGGACGTTTAAAAGCACCCTGGCGCTGTTGGTCAGACCTCAGCATAACCAACATTCCCATTGTTATTGCTGCTTGCTGTGTGCTCCATAATATCTGTGAAAGTAAGGGGGAGACTTTATGGCGGGGTGGGAGGTTGAGGCAAATTGCCTGGTGTCCGATTTTGAGCAGACACCAAGGCAATTAGAAGAGCACAGCAAGACAAGCTGTGCATCGGAGAGGCTTTGAAAACCAGTTTCATGACTGGCCAGGCTTCGGTGTGACATTTGTGTATGTTTTTCCTTTATGCAAACCCACCCTCTTTGTTGTTTCCCTGTAATCCAACCACCCTCCCACCTTCAAAATAAAGTAACTATTGTTTTGAAACCATGCATTCTTTCTTAATTAAAAAAAAAAGAGAGATAACGGACAAGGTAGCCCGGGTGGGATGAGGGAGGAGGGAAGGACAAGGCCACATTGCTTATTGTAGCCACACTAAAAACAAACTGTTTGAATGCCGGGCTTCTGTTGCTTGGGCCATCCTCTGGAGTGGAGTGGCTGAGTTCCCGGAGCCTCCCCGCCGCGTTCTTGGGCGTCTGGATGAGGAGGCTATGGAACATGGGGTGGGGGGGAGGGTAGGTGATAATGCAGTGGGGGTCTGTGCTCTTGTTGGCTTTCCTGCAGCTCCAGCAGATGCTTTATCATGTCTGTCTGTTCCCCATTAGCCTCAGTGTCGCATCCTGCCTCTGTTCTTTGCGCTCACTTAATTCTTTCCTTGCCTCTGTCACTGAATGCCTCCAACCCTATCAGTGCGGGAGGACTGTATGAGCTCAGAAAACATGTCATCGTGAGTGTGGTTTTTTCACCTTCTAATCTGCAATAACCTTAGGGACGGAGATGATACGGGGAGCATAGAAACATTCTATTCTCTAAGATTCTGGGGGGAAGGCATGGTCACCTGTGCTGCTGAGTTTGTCCAACAGGACAAACTGACCAAACAGGAAATGAAATTCAAAAGTTCCCGGGGCTTTTCCTGTGTACCTGACTAGTTCATCGGAGTTCAAAGCGCTGTCCAGAGCGGTCACAATGGAGGACTCTGGGATAGCTCCTTGAGACCAATATTATCAATTTGCATCCACACTACCCCAAATTCGACCCAGCAAGGTTGATTTTTAGCACTACTCCCCTTGTCGGGGAGGAGTACAGAAGTCGATTTTAAGAGCCCTTTAGGTCGACGGAATGGGGTTGGTTGTGTGGACGCAGTCATTTTTAAATCGACCTCATGCAGCTAAATTCGACCTAACCCCGTAGTGTAGACCAGGGCATAGTTTCATGCAATTGAGCAATTCCCTCCTCATTTCTGTTATCCTTGGTGAGCTGTATTCACTATCGCTGATGTTGGTGGGTGGTGCCTTGCACAAGTGCTCTGAGGCAGAAGTGTTAAGTTTTACACAAGACATGCTTATTTTGTGAAGCTAGGGAAGGGAAGTCTGAATCTTAACTTTCATTTTCTGTTGTGACTGTACTGACAATGGTACCTATGGGTGTTTTATCGCTATCTGCTGCCTTTGTGACCTTGAGGGGTTCCCCTTCCACACCCACTGAATGCCTGAGCCAGATAAGGAGGAGAAATAAGAGGACTCGGGATGATGTGCAGCAAGATTCTGCAAGCCAGAGCTGCATCAGACTTTGAGCAGAGGGCCTAGAGGATGAATATTGTTGGCTGTATGGAGAAGAAAGGAGTGGACAGGAGGAGGCTCAACAGGAAAAGGAGAGAGAGAGATGTACTAGGACATAATGGGGCTTCGTTGGCAGCAAACACAGATGCTGCAGACTCTGGTGGACCTATAGGGTCAACAGTCATGGGGGCACCTCCCTTTGCAGGCCCTGGAGAACTCCATTTCATTGCCTATCTACAGATCCCCTCAACATTCCACATGTCCTCAGGGGCCACCTACTTACCCCTGCCACTCAGAGGCAGGGTTGGCCAATGGGGGCCCTAAGCAGGAATATTTTGCAGGGGCCTCCCCACACACAACAAAGCAAATACTGAAAGAAAATAGGGAGCCCATTTGAGCTGCTCAGGGCCCTAAGAAATTGCTTAGTTTGCTTATGCTCTGCTACCACGCCACAGCTTCATACACAGTGACATGCAAAAGCCACAGTTGCTGTATGTATAGCCAAAATAGACATGAATGTTCTTTTGCCTTTTTAACTTCTGTTCCGTTAATTTAAGTTTTTAATGTGTTAACTTGTAACTTGCACATAATGTTTGCACTGGTTTTGTTACTCAATAAAATTTTTGTTTTGGGGAAAGCAGTTAATCTTTCTTCATTCCCAACACATTATGCAGCATATAATATAGAATGCCTGATGGGACTGAAAGCATCTACTTATTTGTATATTGTGACATAACTCGTAGAAACAGTGACAAACACAGTGTAATAATCATAAATGTACATTGAGCACCACAAAATTAATAGGTGCAGTGACAGTGTTTAAATACATAAATGTGCGCCAAGCACTGCTCAATTCCTAGCAGGCCCCGACACTACAGGACCAGGTAAAGCATTGTCCACCACAATGCATTACTGCAGCTTGCTGATAAAGTACTCTTTCAAGGCCTCCCTGAGTTACAGACCTCCACATTGAGTTCTTCTTCACTCAGCGCACAGTCAACCTGTTGAACGTCTTGCCTGAGGAAGTTGCGAAGGCTAGGACTATAACAGGGTTTAAAAGAGAACTGGATAAATTCATGGAGGTTAAGTCCATTAATGGCTATTAGCCAGGATGGGTAAGAAATGGTGTCCCTAGCCTCTGTTTGTCAGAGGGTGGAGATGGATGGCAGGAGAGAGATCACTTGATCATTACCTGTTAGGTTGAATCATAGAATATCAGGGTTGGAAGGGACCTCAAGAGGTCATCTAGTCCAACCCCCTGCTCAAAGCAGGACCAATCCCCAACTAAATCATCCCCGCCAGGGCTTTTCAAGCCTGACCTTAAAAATCTCTAAGGAAGGAGATTCCACCACCAGAGGTGGTGCCCTAGAGGGAGGTTCACTCCCTCTGGGGCACCTGGCATTGGCCACTGTCGGCAGACAGGATACTGGGCTGGATGGATCTTTGGTCTGGCCCAGTATGGCCATTCGTATGTTCTTATGAGCTCTTTTTAATAGCCCTTGTTTGGCTGCTCAAACTTGGCAGACAGCTGCTCCACCTCCACCCCAGTGGCTGCTTTTCCTCCTTTGCCTCATAGATATTATGCAGGACATAGCAGGCAGCTGCAACCCTTGGGTTATTTATCTCATTGAGGTCCAATCTTGTGAGTGAACGATGCCAGCGTCCCTTCAGTCTGTCATTCTGCATCCCCAGAGCTAGTAGCTGAATCTTTCCTTGCTGCTCTCGAGGTGGCTTCATGAGCCAAGAGGGAGGCTGGGCCCCGCAGGATAACAGTTGGCATTTCAACATTCCCAGTGGTAATTTGACAGTCAGGAAAGAGAGTCCCTGCTTGTTGCTTTCTGAACAGTCCTATGTACTTAAAGATATGAGCGTCATGCACCTTTCCTGACCAGCCCACACTCATGGTGAAGCATATCCGGTGATCCACTCGCACTTGTGTAATTATAGAAAAATAACTCTTTCCATTGGTGTACTCTGTGGCAAGGTGGTCTGGTGCCACAATAGGGATATATGTGATGATTATCGCTCCACTGCAGGTCCGGAACCTCACTGCTGCAAATCCATCCACTATGTCCTACACATTGTCGAGAGTCACAGTCCTGCATAGCAAGAGATGATTAATGGCCCTACACACTTGCATGCCAACAGCCCCCACAGAGGATTTTCCAACTCCAAAATGACTTCCCACTGACCAGTAGCAATCCAGCATTGCAAGTTTCCACAGTGCGATCACCACTCACTTCTCAGCTATCAGTACAGCTCTCATTCTGGTGTCCCGGTGCTGGAGGGCTGGGTTGAGCTCAGCTCACAGATCCAGAAATGTGGCTTTTGGCAGCCAAAAGTTCTGCAGCTGCTGCTCGTCATCCCAAACCTGTATTACAGTGCGAACCCACCAGTCAGTGCTCATTTCTCAAGCCCAGAAATGGCTCTCCAGTGTCTGCAGCTGCTCAAAGAACACCACCAGCGATCTTGAATTGGTTTTCACTGTGTCCCACAGCAGTCATTTCCCCTGCTGCTGTGGTTCTTTCTGCGACTCTGCAAATACCAGAGAATCTTGTATTCTGTGCTTGCAACACTCGTGACAGTAGTATTTAGTTGTCCAGTTTCCATGCTTCTATCAGAGATAGTGGTTGGGGGTTCATAGGATTTTTTAAAAAGATGTGAAAAATTATGCAATATGAATGGTATTATGGGATTGAGAAAGCTGCATGCTGGGAAGTTGACCCCTTGCTCCCATTCACACCTGTGCAACTTGTTTCTGTCTCACCATGCATTGCCAAAACTTCCCAAAAGAGAGTGTGCTGGATGGAGGCAAGTTTACACAGTGGGATGCCTACTCATGGTGCGCTACAGTGTGCATCGACTCACTCAGTCCTGGTGAGTACCTGGAGTGCAAATGCAAGAAGCCAACTATGCATCCGCAGAGGCAATGTACTAACTGCAGTGGTTTTATGCCAATGTAACTTGTGTTGGCCAAAGTTTGTAGTGTAGACATGGCCAGAAATGCTATCCACATTTCTGATATCTGCAACACGCCTTCCAGCAGGACCAATGTAATCTTAGAGCATCCCAATGCTGGAGGGCAGGGGACTCCCTGATATCTGGTAGCGTTTCAACTTGCCTGATCAGTTCAGTGTACTCCAATTCATTAATGTCATAAACTGTATCTGATATGTCGTGTAAGGTATCCGTGGAAAACTGATCATTAATATTCTTGCATGGTGTATGTACGATCAATGCCCAAAGGACCAGACAATGTGAAGGACATGTGGGACTAAAATGTGTTTTACCAGACAAGTCTGTGGAGTGAGTAAACAGGTTTCCCCAAACAAAGGACAAGCCGACGCCTCCAGTCAGGTGTAATTAGAGTTAATTGGCAATCAGCTGTTAAGTGGCTGTTCGTTTGCATCAGAGGGGGCAGGAACAGATCAATTTGCATTATAGCAAACACTAGCAGTGTTGCCAACTCCGTGTAGTAGGAAGTTACCAGACGAACCCTGAAAAGTTACTAGATGTAGCTGTTTAAGTACTCAAAAGGATTCAAAAATATCACCGAACAAAATTGCCAGAGAATTCTACAGAGAATTATATAAACACACACACAAGAGAGTATAGTCACAAAATCATTCACAAGCAGCTCAATAGTGTTAATAAAATCTATTCCATGCTCTTTTTACTACATTCTGTTGCACACCAGAAGCAACTACACCAGTACACTGTCATCATCAGGAGGGCACCCTCTGCTCATTGGGAAGGAAACTGCAGCCCTCTTCTCGTTGGGAAGGGCGCTCTGTACACTGCAGCCCAGGTTGGCTGGGATTGGTTAATTTAAGCTGAGCCTCCCTTTCTTGCCAGCCAGGTGAGTAAAAGGGAGAGCCCAGAGCCAGGGGGAAAAGGGCATTCGCATGACCTGAGCTCGGCGCTGCAGGGAGCCAAGAAAGTAGATTTAAAAACAAAAATCCGCTACCTGGATCCCTTCCCCCTGCTACCAGGGTTTAATTTCTGAAAACAGACTGGCAGCTAACCCCAGGCCAAGCCAGAGGAAGGAGTGCAGGGGAACTGAAATCAAGCTAGATCCACCTTTGATACTACAGTAAGAGTTTCATTTCTGGAGGCACGGATGCCCCAGCCCCACTGGGGCACGTGGCCCGGTCTCATCCCACCCCACCTTCCATCCGTGCGGCTCTCCTCACTGGCTATCCTGCCTCCCCTGCCCAGCCTGCTTCTTTAGCCATCTTTTCCTGCATCACAGGGTATGCTACCTACTACAGAGCAGTGAGAGAATACATTTGGGTTAAAAACAAGTCCTGGCTAATGTGTTGCTCTCTCCAAAGTGTGCCTGGCTTTAGCAAAGTATTTAATTAGCCTCCACAAACTTCTTTTCCTCGCCTGCAGATTATAGCAATCTCAGTCCAAGAAGCCTTGGAATGTGATTCCTTCTGAGGACATGCTCAATTGAGAGGTAATGACATTGACTTGTGCAACAGAATTTAGTAAGAAGAGCATGGAATGGATTTTATTAACACTATTGAGTTGCTTGTGAATGGTTTTGTTACTATAGATATTGGTGACTTCTTTCTCTGTCACTGTAATTGACGGTAAAAGTCGCTAGATTTGTCTCTGGTCTCTTTGACACTTATTTTCTTGCTAAGGAAACCAAAAAGTCACTAAGTTGGCAACGCTGAACACTAGCATGGGGCTTCCTTCACCACCAGACTCCATGTCTCGTTCCTCATAGCTTGAAGAAACTTTATTTTATGGTAACCTTCAGAAGAATCCATTTTAGAGGTTCCACTAGATTATACAAGAGAGGGACAAAGAACCCCAAGTTATCTTTCTCCTAAGAAAATGAGAACCGAACACTCTAGGCTTTGTGGCAGATCCTATCCAAAGGGGTGGTCAGCCATCTTGCTGGAAGGAAGTGTGGTAAGAATCTTACCTTGAACCAAGATTGTGGTTTTGTTATGTCTTACTCACTAGGCAGTGTATTTTCACTTTTGTTTGTAGTCGTTTCTAACTTTACTCCTCTTCCTACTTGGCATTACTTAAAAGTTTAATAACTTGTTTTACTTTTAATCTAAAGCAACCCAGTGCTGTGTTTTGAACTAGTGATTGTTTACTTCAGTTACACTGATAAACTGTTCATTTTGTCTCTTTTAGAGGAGCAAGCAAATGAACTTTATTATTCCTGTGAATGATCCAAAAAAGGGCTGGATGTTGCCAAGCATGTGGTTTTGGGAAAATTTGGGACTGGGGGTTGTTGGGATCATCTTGTAATCAAAGCTAGTGAAAGCCAGGCAGTGACTGCTGCAGGAGGCAAACTACTGATGCCAGAGTACTGGATCAGGGATGCACAGCATACAGACATTGCTTACTATAAGCATCCCAAGCAAGGAGCTGCAGCAACATAGCATTTAAAGCACTTGGGGTTACAGGGCAAGTGGTGACACAACAACTCACTGGTCTGGATTGCACCCTAGAATTTGACAACTTTGACTTTTGACCCCCAAGTCATTGAATAAATCAAAGGGGCATCAACCCAATTTTGTTTTTCTTTGCAGGTCACCTTCAAATTATAGTAGTTCCTTTGTTGAGCCTAAAAAAATGTCCTTACTCTGCCTTAATCATGGAATAAAGTCATTCACGAGATAGGGTAAATAAGCAAGAACTCAACAGAAAGGAAAAAATACTTAATTCAAAGCAGAAAGGTCTTACAATTTACTGTAATACAGTGTTTTTAAATAATGGCAGTCCAAATAATCAAATGATTTCATAGTAAAAATTCAAGACTCCATATATTTTTGAACTTCTTAAGTTCAAATCATTATTTTGATTTCTGTTTATTTAAAATGAGCATGTTTTTTGGACAAGCACTCTATTGGGCAACAAATTTCTGAAATGTTTCTTGAAAGCTTGGATTTCCCTTGATTGTAGTGCTATCACTGCTTTTGTGAGAGCCAAAGGAAGAAAGCTTGCATTCATAAGAACAACAACATCTGTGAAGTACGAAGAGCAAGTGGGAATGATGAACTCCAGTGCTGATGAGTGAATGGATTGTTCAGTACATTTGTTTAGTTGGCAACGTCTTGTGATGTGTTTGTGCTGGCCTATGGGTAGTGTGTATCAGTTTTATTGAGAGCATAAAGGAGAAGGAAAGAGGGGAGTGTTCCGGTGCTGGGTTTTTGTCGAATAATAATAAATCTAGCCACGAATTATTTCAGTTGGTATCAGAAGAGCCATGTGTAGCACTGTTTTAACAAATGCCTAGAGGGACATATGTAAACTCTGAAGGGGGCTGTACCTTGCTGTCTTCCATTACATGGTTTGTTGTGGTTTTTTTTTGTTTTGTTTTTGTTTCTGTAAATGGGCACTTTAACATTGAAACCATAGTGTGGATTTATAAGAGAAATCTAGGCCAGTCAGACTTAATTTCCCATGGAATTATTTTAACAGTGATATCCTCTTCCCCACCCCATCCCTCTCAATTGGTTGGGGGAAGAGTGTTGGTAATACACATATAACTCTATATGCAGTGGAGATGTCAGTGTTCAGAATGTTTCCCTTGTCAATTTCTCTCTTTTGTTCCCCTTTCCTGTCTTCCTTTGTTTTTAGAGAAGTATCCATCCACCACCGCCTCTCAAACTGCTGTGAAATGGGGAGAGAGTGGTTTGTCCAAGATAGCAGTGCCAATCACAGAATGAGCTATACCACCCCATGGTTAGGACACTGCTAAAATTTTTCATTGAACATAAAGGCACCATTAATGTAACTGGCATTAGAAAGGCAGCATAACCAGAGCCTGGAAACCAAGAACACCTCAGCTCAAATGCTCAATCTATGTATAAACAGAAGTTCGAATCCTCCGTATTCTAGAGTGAACTTGTTCTAGTCCTTTTATGGTAGAGGAAATGTGGTGGCTGAATGAAAACCTGATTTCTTCCTTATATCCTTGCTCGTACTCTACATTGTCTTGAAGATTCAACTCAGCCTTCCAGAGACCTTTACCTATGTGATTCCCTACCAAGTTTATGACTTGTATCCTCTTTCCTTAACTTACTTTCTTAGAATCTAAACAATATTAAGAATTAATTTTTGTCATACTTTACTTAGAAATACATTGCAATTGGACAATGTCCCACGGTGACAGAAAATGCGGCTCAGATACTTAACAGCAATGATTATGACACTCTTCCTCCCTTAGCATAGACTAATTTATACGGCCTTCCTATTCCCCTATTACTTGTTAGGCTACTTGGCGCCCGAATTTTATTTTCTTGTCCAGAATTGGTGAGATGTCATGGGATTAACTATCTTTTGTCTTCTGTTGTATTATTACTCTCATGTTTGTCTTTTTCCACCTATCGTCTTCTGTGTGAGTGCGTCTTTCTTCCTCCCCAAAAGGGCTTCTAAATTAGACATTAGTAGTTCTAGGGTCCAATGCTAGCCACTCTTCTCTCATCAAATGCAAATAGTACTATGAGCATTTCCCCATGGGAAAGTGTGTCATGCTGTCCCAGGACATTTAAAAAAGGAAAAACCTTGCAACTTTGGATCAGGATTACATGCACTGCTGCAGCCTGAAATGGTCCCTGAAGCTTATGTTCACAAGTTAAAAAAATAGTACCAAAATGTTATGCACTTAAATTCCACTTTGTGTTGCATCTTTGTCATATATGCTTACCCTGTAGTTGGGGTCACTAACAAATAAAAACCCTTATCCAGTATACTGATAAAGCAGTTTAGTGGCTCTATCTTCAGTCGCTTGTAATTACTGTGATGTCCAGGAAGAAACACTAAGTCTCTGGACAGCTGCTGCCATCCAACATAACATGTGACCATTCCAGATTTTTTTGAACTAGCACAAATACATGTATTCTCTCGTAAGCCGCTGAGATCTTATTCAGTCTCGATGGAGAAATGTTAAACAACTAGTAATACTTTGAAAGGGTAAAATGTAAGAACTTGCTAGATTTAGGGACAGTCATTTTGTTCTTTGTATAGCACCTAGCACAATGGGGTCTTGGTCTGTGACCAGGTCTCTAGGCATTTACTGCAATACAAGTAAAGAATAATATATTCTTGGCAAGAAAAGTGGCAACCTCCAGAACTTTGTTAAAAAGAGAAATTGTGCTATGTCACACTCCTTCAGGAACATTCTAGTAGTAAATTATATTAAAAAAATCCCTATTTTAAATGAACATTAAGGTTGCAAAGTCAAGCCCTTGTGTGTGTTAACCTTGATTCTGAAGTTTTCTGTGCACCTTAATTTTGCCCCTTTCTGCATATGCATTATGGTACACTTTTTTTTTTTTTTTTTTTTTTTTTAAATTACATGATCACAAACTTCAAACCCCCACCTCCCGACAGGATTCCTACCCATTCAGTGCATAGGATGGACAGTGCTGCAATGAGCAGCTATTCGATATTTTAGTTTATCCTAGTTCAATGTGTGTCTTCATGCCTTATATACTGCCACTATTCAAACTGCTCTGAGGGCAGAATTATTTTCTCCATGGGCTCTTCTATGAAGCTCATCACTACAATATCTGAGTCCTTCACAAACGTTAATTAATCTTAACAGTATCCCTGTGACGTGAAGGGGTGGTGGTGTTACCATTTTTGCAGGTGAGGAAGTGAAGTTCAGAGATATTAAGGTCAAAAGTATCCATGAATTTTGGGTGCCTAATTTGAGACATCAAGAACTTAATAATTTAGAGTACTAAGCATTCTACATTATACAACTCCCATTGACTTTCATTGCAGCTGTCAGTGCTCAGTGCATCAGCAAATTCAACCATAGCATTTTAAGTCAAGCATCCAGAAAATGAGGAAGATGCAATTAGTGGCCACCTGTGAAAAGTTTGATTTACGTGACTTGCCCAGCATCACACAGGAATTTTGAGGCAGAGATAGAATCCAGTTCACCAGTGTAACATTCAGCTGACTTAACCATGAGACTCTGTACTTCCTGCAGTTCCCTGCCTCATTCACTACGCATCTTCCAACTTCTACAGTGAATGAAGCAGGGGTCCTGCAGGCAATAATCTCCTTCACTAGATAGCTGCAAGCTGTGTCCAGAGCAGGTCCATCCCATACACTGAATGAGGCAAGAATTCTGGCATTTCATAAACTTTGAGCGCTTGACTTAGCACCCTTAGTGTTCTTTAAATGTAGTTTTGGGTGTGTTTCATATTTTTTAACAAGCAAGCTCAAAAAACCCAAATTCCCTCATAGTGACCCCCACATGGTTCATCAGCAGAATTGGAACCTTTAGAGCCACCTCACAGGCCTCTGCCTCTTGAGCTAATGGAACAACTGATACCAAATATTTTGACAAATGTTGTTTGAGTCAAACACCAGAACAAGTTTTTCTGTGATGGTTCCACCTATACACGCCCAAGAAGACCATCACCTCCCTCAAACAGCTACATTGTAAAACATCTTGCAGCAAGTTCTACTTTAAAATGAAATTAGAAGACTTCAAGGCCTAGTTGGACATTTGGAAAGCAATTGTTTAAGCTTTGTTATAGAACACCATCACTAACACATGACTAAAAATAAAAGCTTATTGTAATGACTCTCACATTCCCTCAGAATAACTGTCTCTTGGTGAACAGTGTTGACAGATTTAGGTTATCTCAGCATGCGATGCAGCGTGATACAACCTGATAGCTATAAGAAACAATAATTGTGTTTATATTCTTGTATCAGATAACTGCTTAGAATAGACTTTTAAAAAGAAACGTTCTTACAGTCAGGATTTGCTATGACTAAGGCTGATATTGGCAGATGTAGGTTAGAGAAAATAGCTAAACATATTGCATATGAAAATTATGTTTAACTCTAGTGTGTGTATCGCACTGTCAATTGTTTTGTTAGAATTTTTGATGCAAAGAACACTTCTGCTTTTTGGCATTTTTCCTTCTTTAAGCTGGCTAAAAATGTGTGTGTGTGGATGTTGTTTAGTTTGGAAAACTTGAACAGGTAAAACGAGAAGATTGTGTTGAAAGTGGTGCTTTGGCAGTAATGCAGTCTTGTTATATCAAACCACAAAGTTGAAAAGGGTATTCAAATAAGCCAAACAACTTGATTATACAATAAGAGTGACAGGGACTGGCTTCACCATCTAATAATGCTCTGCTGTGCAAAAGATGTAGGTTTGAATGAGTCCCAGTTTATTGTTCCTTGGGTTAGCAGGAAGTGGGAATGCTTCATGTTCCTGGTTGATGACTTGCAAATCCCCTGTCAGTTTTTTTTTTTTTAAGGCCTTGTTTGTAGACAACTTGCATCAGTACAGTTTTACACCTGTATAGTTAAACCAGTGTGATGGAACTGATTGTAAGTAGTTATACTGTTGTGCTTTTGCTGGTGCAAGCCAAGTTACAAGAAATGGCAGTGACGGTTTCTTGTAGACAGTCTTGGCTAGTGTTTAAGAGCTAGTACTAGAAGAGAAGTGTCTGTGAAGCAAGACCTTGAGGCTGTGGCAGTGTAAATATGGAGGTGCTTTTGGCCCTAACAACTTACTCCGTGGCCATTACTTAGGGAAAAAGAAAGGAGAGAAACTCTCTTCCGAGCTGTTTGCCCTTTACTTCAGTTTCCTCAGCACACTCGGTATCACAGGAAAGTTCCAGTTTGTTTGACAAAACTGGTGAACATTTTCACGTGGAAACCTACCGATTTTTTTCACTTTTTTTAGAATTTTTTCATCCTTTAAATCTCACTTGCTTGGTACAAGAGAAAAAGCATGAGATAAAGTAAATGCGTAGACAGTTAGACACTCTTAAAATGTCAGGCAGGGACAGAAATGGCCAGGGCATAGATTTACGATGCTTCTACCCCAAGAAATGGGAGAGGGATGTGAAACAGTTCCTGCACCTCAATATTCCCACACTATGGCCAGTCAACACCCAGGGGCAAGCTGAGATGTTGGCAGCTGCAGTGGGTATCAGCTGCCATATCCTTCTGCTGAGCAGGAGCAGATATCTGTTATACAGATATGACTGAGTCTGTTGATCTTACTTGGCCTCACCTGGCGCTGTAGGGCTGTGTGGGGATTCTAGATAACATGGAGCTGTAGATGCTACTCGCTAGAGACAGTGTTCTCTGGCCTTGTGACTGGCTGTGCGACTGTAAGCACCATCTCCCCCTGGAGTTCATGCAAATTCATCAAACTTTGAAATTCCGTAAAATTGCTCTTCTATTTCAAACTTCAACAAAAACCATTTTACAGTAATATTATTCCTAGCTCTCATTAATGCACTGTTTTTACCAAAGAAATCACTTAAAATATCTGCTATATATAAGGCACAAAAAAGGTGGCCTTCTGAGCTAGATTTGCTTTTGTCTTACTAGATCCCTTTGTGTACTGCTAGACAAAAGAAATGCTGCTTGGTTTTCTTTTCTTTTCTTTGCTTTGCTATTAAAGTGTGTGAGGTGAGTGAGAGAGAGATGAGACAGATCTCTCTCTCTCTCTCTCTCTCTCTCTCTCACACACACACACACACACACACACACACACACACACACACACACACACACACACACACACACACACACACACACACACACACACACACACACACACACACAGTGGAATACACTTGGGTCTGCCATATTAGAGACCTAAATTCTATTCCCAGCTCTGCATGAAGAGACCTTGTGTAATCTCTCTGATAACTTTGGGATGGACTAATAAAAAATTACCTACCTTCTAGGATTGGGTGTGAGGCCTCGGTCAGTAATAAGAGCTATGAGGAGCACCCAAATGTAAATGGCAGAAAACAAGGTGAGATTAGAATTCCATGATCTCCTGGCTCTTAGATCAGTGTACCTTCCTCTAGGTGTTTTGATGGGGAGTCTCCCTCTTCCCCCTCCCCTTTGCTCCAGTACAGGGAGCTTAATTCACATAGAAAGTGGAACAGTTTGCAAAATCTGCTAAATTTGAGAGCTCTGACTATAGGATACCTGGGGTCAGTTGATGATGACAAAGGGTTACTTTCTTGGAGCAGTAAAGGTCAAGGAGAAAAAAGACTGGAAAAGAGATGGGAACTGGGGGGGGGGTCTCTCTTGAAGACAAACAGAAAGTAGATTTTTCTGTTTGTCCTAATCAAACTCTAGTTCACTGGTGCCTTATTCCAGCTTCTTTCCATCTTTTGCTCTCTTTCCAATTACTCTGCGGTCAACACACCTAATAGCAATATACAAAGTCTAGACCTTCCCCTCATTTTTACTGGGCTCACTGCAACTCACAGAAGGGTTTATTGATTTAGAATGAATGGATTCAGGGTATTTTGTGTAACATGTAAGACTGTAAAAAGTGATAGAAGCTTATTAAGTGAATGAAGGCCTGGAGATATAAATATAATTTTTTTAAAAGCTTGAAGATGAGCAGAATCCTTATCTCTAGTAAACAGCTCTGCCTGTAACTGTATTGTGGATCCTCTGAAGCCAAAACTGTGGAGAGATGAATATTTTTCTATGTGTAGAGCCCTTGGAATAAGAATTACAATAATGTTAGCTGGCTAAGAGAAGAGATTGCTTCTCCTTATTGAATCTTATTGTTTAGTTTATTTAATTTCAGGCTAACGTTTAGGTATTATGCTACTGTTACTATGAAGCCTTTATTGAAGTTTTATGGCTTATGTTTTTGAAAAAATGAAAAAAAATCTTAAATCATATCTATTTCTTTTTAAGTAAACTTTTCTCTTGCTAGTATCTGAGGGGCCACATGGTATTACTGTGAAGCTTTCTATGAAAGAACAGAGTTGGGTCCTCAGATTCATAAGGGATGTGACTTTTTTTTTTTTTTTTTTTTTTTTTATAGAAACCTTTTATTTTCTTCCTTACTACAAGCTCCAGGTTGGGATACTTCAGTAAACATAAAGAAGTAAGGAAAAATTACAAAACTGTCCAGTCTTGGCAAAGATGTTACCCAGAAATCTCCCCAAGACTCCACCCAATGGACAATTCTGCTTAATTCTCCCTACGCCCTCACCCACCTCGCCTTTCCTACTTATGTTAAACTGGAGGGTGGCCATGCACGCCCTTTGGTAACAGAACTACTGCTGGCAGCTTGTGAAGGAGAATCTCAGCTTTTTTTTTTTTTTTAAGTCCGTATAACCCTTTCCCTTGTGAAGATAGCCTTGAAATTGTAAATTGATCATTAGAGTTGAAATAAACAAGCCGGTAGGCTACGCTTATTCCGCAGAAGACTGGAACCAATTAGGATAGGTCTACCCTGCAGCTGGAAGCCCCTGGGTAGACAGATATGCCCCAGCTCTGCTGGAGCTAATGTGCTAAAATTAGCAGTGTGGACATTGTGGCCAGGGCGACAGCTCGGGCTAGATACCCAGGTTTGGACTCGGGGGCTTGGGTTCTTCTGAGCTTTGATGGCCAGCCCAAGTGCTGCCCGTGCTGCAATGTCTGCACTGCTATTTTTAGTGCACCAGCTCGAGTGGAGCTAGTGCATGTCTGTCTACTTGGACTGGGAGGCACCCTTTCTGCTGCAGTGTAGACATTCCCAAACGTCACAGTCCTTCCATGCTTAGGGCTCCATATGTCAGAAGGAATAGCTCAGTTCATCAGACTGCAGAGACTTCTTAAATGGTTTTTATTTTAAAAAAAACTCCATAGGTAGGTATTAATTCTGTTTCATTTATTGCATAACTTTTAAATCTCCTCAGAATTGTAGAACTCAATAGCTAGACTGCTTGAAATCTAAAGTAACAGTGTAGTATGAAATAGCTTCTAAAATTTTTGTAAAGTTTTATATTTATCTATTATGGGAAGTAATTGCAACCTGAAAAACTTTTATTTTAAACCAATGTGGTCTTTAACTTTGGGGAAATAGAGGAGACTAATTTTAGCCTTGAAAAGCATCACAAGAGCAATCAACCCTGCTTCCAAAGTACTTGCAATCAAACCTCTCTGATGCTGGTGCATTAAAGCTAGTGATGTTCACTCAGTAGCATACACATTAGCTGATTAAATACGATTAAGTATATAATATATCTAGAACAGTATGAGTAATGAAGGATTGGAACTTTTTGTTTATATAACCAAGTTTCCAAGGATGGCCTTGTGGTTAAGGTACAAGACTGGGATTTTGGAGATCTGGGCTCAATTCATAGATCTCTTCCACAGACATCCTAGATTACCTGGGGCAAGTCACTTAATCGCTCTGTGCTTCCATTTCCCATCTGTGAAATGGAGATAATACTTCCTATGTCTCTTGTCTGTTTGGATCCCAATTCTGTTTTGTGATTGCATGAATCAAAATGGAAATTGGGCCAAAGACAGTAAAATCTTTAAGGTGGGGGTTATTTCTGAACATGAATCTTTACAGTAGCTTGCATAATGGGGCACTGATCTCATTTGGAACCTAAAGCACTTCTCTAATGCAAATAATAACAAAACTCCTGATGTATTATGAAGTCTAAAACTTGAAAGATATTTTCAGCTGGGTGCGATTGGTCTATTGTAATTGGCCTTGTGTTGTATTCCTTTACATTCTCCTTGATTTCCCTTATATTGCCCTTGACTTGAGTAGCAAGCAAAACCATTAATTTTTGTTTTTAAATCTTTTGTTAGGCATTAGACTGAAATCCTAAATGAACTAATGCATTTTATGATTTGTAAACTAAAAATAGTAACAGATGATATACTGATTTTTCAAATTAAGAACAAAAGGAGCGAGTTCTCTGTCAAGGGTTTTGAGTTTCTCTCGTCAAAGGAGCAATAGGGAACTGCAGAGTATTACTGTTCATGACACAAAGCTTTGTTTGTTTTCATAAGCAGACCAGAATTTCATAACATTATAATACTGATCCATTCAAATGAAAGGAAAAGTATTGCTCTTTCCTTGAATTAAAGAACTGTAACACAGTGTATGTTTCTAATACACTAATCGTCACACATAAATTCCCAAAGCAAGGAAATAGTCAACGCTGCTCCTGATAATACCTTCCAGCTGGGAGCATGGAAACCTAAACATGTGTCCCAACTTCTGTATCCACCCTCACTGCCACATAATCCAGCTAGTTAATAAGCATTTAAGAATGGCAATAGCTTTTCGTGGAACAAACGCTGAATGATAATTTGGATCTGATATTTTATTTCTATTATGTGCCAAATAGAGCTGATAAATTTAGCAGAAAAGGGATAAAATCCAAGCCGCAGAATTCTACTGAATCATCCCCCTGGAGTGATCTCTCAGTACATTCAAAACGAAGGAAGAGACTTGCATACTGAAGGGATAAAACTTCACAATTGCTGAATTCAGTATGTAATTGGGAGCAAGGGGACCAGCTTACTTTTAGCAGAGTGATTTTGTGTTGTAAAGCTTTAGGTTTGTGTAAGATTAGTGTCTTCAAATATTTTTTTGTAAGCAGTTACAGCATTGACTACTTCCACTTGGTTGATTATTACTTTTTCACTCAGATCTTAAACATGGCATATTTATTTTTTGAACCTTCTCTTGTGTATGGGAATGGCTGGAGGAAAAGCATAGTTGTCAGATAAAACGTTACCAGATTCTGACATTAATTTGCTAATTACTTTCCAAACTGTGGGTTACATGTTCTCAACTGGAGCCAATGAACTGTCAAAACTTGCTAGTAGGAAATTCTTCTAAACATAAAATATCTCACAATAATAAATAATGGAGTGGATGGCCCATGTGAGACTTTCCAAAACTAGTTAGGTTCAGCAGGTTCTTTTCTGCATTAATCCTACAGGGATCTTTCTGTTTTTTGACTGTGTCCCATGCAGATGCCTGTAATGTTTTCCTATATACAAAGAACTACTGGGTAATTTTAGGAAGAATTACCTTGTTTGTTTTTCTGTGTTTTGGCTGTTCTCTTAAACTAAAGTAAGTGTGTGTGTGTGTGTGTGTGTGTGTGTGTGTGTGTGTGTGTGTGTCCCACACAATGGCTACCTGTATGTGCAGACCACAGTCTCCAGAAATTTTAAAGGTACAGTACTAAACTCTCTCCCATCCCCCCAGATATAATTGTCTCTAGAGTTATATAAATTTGGTGTATTTAGCTATTTCCATAGTTGAGGTGCACCAAATGTTCACAACCTGTAACATTATTTATTCTATAGTTTGGCCATTTTGTTCACTCTTGGAAGAAAAGGCTCTGTCCTATTTTATTAATCCCTCTCCAGATTTGTTGTACATGGTTGCCCTATTGAACCATACTCTTTTTTTGCCCCCTCTGTGCTAAATAAACTTTTCACATTCTCCAGATTTTGTTACTGTCTAGTGTTAGTCTTTGAAAAACTAGACTGTATTGAGTGTGGTACTGAGGGGCCCTAAAAGGAACAATATTCAAAGTGTGCTTGTACTAAGGTTGGGTAAAAGAGCATTATTACCTCCTCTTAGATAGGAGAGAATAACTGGGCCAAATCCTCCACTCCTCACTCATATAAAAACTCCAATGAATTTTAATGAGAACTAATAAAGGCAGAACAAGTTGGTCCAATACCACCTTTTGTCTCAGGATCCAAGTGCTTTACAATAATAAATTGAGCTTCAAAACATCACTGAAGTGAAGTATTATCTCCATTTTACCAGTGGAGAAACTGGGGTAGATTCACCTAAGATTACACAGAAAGTCTGTGGCGGAACTGAAATGAGAACCAAGATCCCTTAGTTCCCACTCATGTTCATTAATCAACCATTCTTCTTCAAATGGGTAAATCAATATAAGGTTAAAGTGACACTGTCAACTTCAAAGTTAGTAAACTTCAGAAAGAAAGTTAAAAATAGTTTCAGGTACTACCTTTGCCCCGATTCTTCCTGCTAAACTTTGTCTTTAGAATCCTGTTCCTGTTTTTGTTTATCCTTTTCCTGTGTGAAGGACTCTTATGAACAGGGAGAATTTGCTATACTGGGGAACCATTGAGTGAACACAAACTGCTTTACAAAGTGTGCAAGCAGAAAAAGTAGGTATTTCTCAAATCCATTTCACTTACAGAAATCTTTGTTACTTGTAACAAAAATAAATAACGTTTTCTGAACAAACATTCTGATTTTCCCACTTTCTCTGCCCCCTGTAAGTTGACGGTGTCTCTTTAAGTGAGGTCATTTTGTCCAAGTTCTTCTGGTGAGTCAGTAGTTACTTGGGAGCCCTGACTCTCAGTTCCATGCTTGTACTGTGTACATGTGGTGTACTGGTACGAGATGGCAGTTTATCTTTTGTATTGTAAGTCTTCAACTTCCTATACTCTCTAGCAGTGGTTTTCAAACTTTTTAGGCTGCATACCCCTTTCCAAATAATGTAGTCTACTGAGTTCCCCACTCTGAGATAGGTGACGCACAGCAGGTGTATAAGGGTCACTTGAGCCTCCCTCCACAGATTTCTGCCTTCCATTTAACAAGAGCTTCTGGAGGCTTTCAAACTGTAGGGTATGCCCCCCAAAGGGGGGTACGGAGGAACATTTGCGGGGGAGGCGGCAATGCTGGGTGGCTCAGGCCAGCCCTGTGCAGCAGGGCTCAGGGAGGGAGCCCATCTGCAACACCTGACTCACCTCAGCGGGCTGTCCAGCAAGCCTGGGTTGTGGAGGGATGCAAGCAAAAATAGTAACTCCAAGTGGGGGACTCAGCTCACACCTCTGAGCATTCCTCCACGCCCGACAGTTTGAAAACCACTGTACTAAATAAAATGTGCTGTCCGCCATTATAGGATTTTTTTTCATGTACCCCCTGACGAGAGTTCGTGTACCCCTACGGTACGCATACCCCAGTTTGAAAACCACTTCACTGTAGCATATATAATATATTTAATTTTTTTTTGTCTTTACCTTTTTTTTTTTCTAAATAGCAGAGTCCAGTTGTATAACCACGGCCTATAATTTTTACCCCATAGGTATTAGTATACTTTCGTGGCTAGTAACCCTTTATCTGCTCATCTCTCTACATTTGCCATAATGTGTATGCAATTTTGATCTTTTTCTGGTATTTTTAATGGTGGTTTTTTTTCTGATGCTTTATAACTGAGGTAGTCAGTCACCCTGGAATGAACAATGTTCTTCAGATTGCTGACTATTAAATTAAAAAGTGCTAATTCCAGGGCTGATTTTTGCTGGGTTTTTATTACACTCTTACACCCATAATTTTTCTATTGGTCTAAATGAAAATGCACTCTTTCTGACTACTTTCTGCTTCTGTCAAGCATCTTTTAAACTACATTGTAGTATGTAACTAATCTACTGTAAACAATAGTTCATATGCAATATAAGATGGAAAATATTATACTGCCTTTATAGAATACTATACAACATACTGTTTATAGTCTTGGGGTATCTTTTTAACTTTTCAAGTTTTTTATAAAATTGCTTCAAAAGTCCTGCTGAAATCAAGATAATTTTTGTCCACTGCATTCCCTTAGTCTGCCTAATCAGTAAAGTCTTAAAAAAAAAAATAAAAATTCTCTGGGTCAGTATTTGAATGGTGAAGAGATTCTTCTTAGATCCTACAAAAAATAAAGTTTTGGTATGCTTGATCTTATTTTCTTTCATTCAGCATTGGCTAGAAGAGATGGGGAGGAGATGGTGTGGCATAACCTTTTGGATGTCCCCAAATTTAAGATTTGAGCTGGCTTGTCTGGTATATTTTATGGACCCATAAACCCCTGAAATCTAATTACTGCACACCAGATTCCTTCAAGTGTTTACACAGATCCTCTTGTTATTTCTTAAATGCAGTTATGTGGTTATTGCAGTACGGCTGGGTATAAATCTGAGTCTCAAGTTTTAAAGACTGGCACTATATTTGCCTTTCTTCAATTGTGTCACACCTCGTCTGTTCCCGAAGACTTATCAGAAATGATTACTACCTTTTCAGCTTTCAGAGTAGCAGCCGTGTTAGTCTATATTCGCAAAAAGAAAAGGAGTACTTGTGGCACCTTAGAGACTAACAAATTTATTTGAGCATAAGCTTTTGTGAGCTACAGCTCACTTCATCGGATGCATTATGTAATAATGAAGTGAGCTGCAGCTCACGAAAGCTTATGCTCAAATAAATTTGTTAGTCTCTAAGGTGCCACAAGTACTCCTTACCTTTTCAGCAGTTTTCTTCCTCATTTCTTGTGAAGCTTTTTGGTGTATTTTATCCAGTCCTGCTGACTTGCAGGTATTTCTTTAAAAGCTATCCTTTGCAACCATTAATATGATTCATGGTTCAGAATCATCCCAGTTACCATTTTTAAAGTTTTATTCTTTATTTTCAGATTCTTTGTTTTTGAAGTCTTAACTCTCCCTTGTGCCTCATCCCTGCTGTCTAATGAAGAGAACAAGAGTAATTTAAGAGCTTATGGTGGGCTGTAGGGAATGCCTTTCAAAGTGTGTGAGAAGAAATGGGAGGAAAGTATGTTACAATTACAACAAACTTTTCTTTAATATTTTCTGGCACTTACTTTACATTTATACCAAAGGTTTACTGTGTAATATTATCTAGATTGAATGACATGTGCAGACTGTTCAAAATGCACGTTAATTTTTGTTGTCATTTTGCAAATATATGTACCAGGCCAAAGACCTCTTTCTCAGAAAATGGCGGTAAAGTACAGTTGCACTTCTCAGTCTCCTACTGGAGTCGTGTACATAGAATGTTGAGGTGCCTTTTTGTTCCGATTTTTCAATTGCATATTTCCGTATGTAAGGAGTAAGGCTTAGATTTTTGTCATGGATCTTTTTAGTAAAAGTCATGAACAAGTCAAGGGCTTCCGTGAATTTCTCTTTACTGCCCATGACCTGTGCGTGACTTTCACTAAAAATATCCATGATAAAATGGGAAGGTGGCTGGGAGCTCCTGGGTCCCCGCCACCTATGGGCGCTCAGAGCTCCAGGGTCGCCCTGTCCCCCGTGAGGCTGGGGAGCTGCAGTGATCCTCCTGCTCACAGCTGGGGAACTGCCACGGATCTCCCTGCCCCCATCGCTGGGGAGCTGCGGGGTACCCCCGCTGCCCATGGTGGCTTGGGGGCCCGGTGCCTCAGACGACGGGCATACCTCACAGCTCCCTACCATTGTGAGAGGTGATGGGACAGTGCAGCTCCCAGCCGCCGGGGCTGAAGTCACAGATTCTTTGGATCTTTGGAAGTCACAGGTTCTGTGACCTCCATGAAAAAATTGTAGCCTTAGTGGGGAGCCAGTGTAAAAGCTATCAGAGAATTAAGTTGAACATTGCTACGCTGGAACTCTGGAAAGCATCTTGCACCTAGTAAATTCTAAAACTTTTTTCTTCAGAAATTAGGTTTGACTCTTATAATTTATTTTATTGCTGCATAGGAAAAATAGGAAGTATAGCAAGAGACCACCCTGGCTTAACCAGGAGATCTTCAATGATCTAAAAATAAGAGTCCCACAAAAAGTGGAAACAAGGTCAAATTACAAAGGATGAATATAAACAAATAACACAAGTATGTAGGGACAAAATTAGAAAGCCCAAGGCACAAAAGGAAATCAAACTAGCTAGAGACATAAGGGGTAACAAGAAAACATTCTACAAATACATTAGAAGCAAGAGGAAGACCAAGGACAGGGTATGTCCGTTACTCAAAGGCGGGGGGGCGGGAATAATAACAGAAATGGCAGAGGAGCATTAATGACTTCTTTGTTTTGGTTTTCACCAAGAAGGTTGGTGGTGATTGGACATTTAATGTACTGAATGCCAGTGAAATTGAGATAGGATCAGAAGAGGCTAAACTAGGGAAAGAACAAGTTAAAAATTCCTTGGACAAATTAGATGTCTTCAAGTCACCAGGGCCTGATGAAATGCATCCTAGAATGCTCAAGGAGCTGACTGAGGAGATATCTGAGCTATTAGCGATATCTTTGAAAAGTCACGGAAGATTGGGAGAGTTTCCAGTAGATTGGAAAAGGGCAAATATCATGCCCATCTATAAAAAAGGGAAAAAAGGATAACCAAGGAAATTAGACCTGTCAGCTTACCTTCTGTACCCAGAAAGATAATGGAGCAAATAATTAAGCAATCAATTTGCAAACATCTAGAAGATAAGGTGATAAGTAACAGTCAGCATGGATTTGTCAAAAACAAATCATGTCAAACCAACCTGATAGCCTTTTTTGATAGGGTAACAAGTCTTGTGGATGGGGGGGGGGAAGCAGTAGACATGGTATATCTTGATTTTAGTAAAGCTTTTGATATTGTCTTGCATGACCTTCTCATAACAAACTTGGGAAATTGAACCTAGATGGAGCTACTATAAGGTGGGCACAAAACTGGTTGGAAAACCGTTCCCAGAGAGTAGTTATCAGTGGTTCATAGTCATGCTGGAAGGGCATAACGAGTGGGGTCCTGCAGGGATCAGTTCTGGGTCCGGTTCTCCTCAGTATCGTCATCCATCATTTAGATAATGGCATACAGAGTACACTTATAAAGTTTGCAGATAACACGCTGGGAAGGGTTGCAAGTGCTTTGGAGGATAGGATTAAAATTCAAATGGTCTGGACAAACTGTAGAAATGGCCTGAAGTAAACAGGAGGAAATTCAATAAGGACAAATTGCCGATTAAAGGGATGCTGGCACTGCATTTTTGGCAGGTTAGACCTCAATGGGGAAAATATTTCCATGATCATAGCAGCCTGCTGTGCTCTGCATAACATTTGTGAAGCTAAGCGGGAACGTTTCCACAGGGGTGGAACATTGAGGTGGATTGGCTGGCTGCTGCTTTTGAGCAGCCAGATACTAGGGTTGTTGGAGGGCAGTGGTGGTGGTGGGGCTATTCAAATCAGGGGGGCTCGGAAGGAGCATTTTGACAATGAGCTCCAGTAATGTCTGTCTAATGCATTTTGCCAGGTGTCGTTTTCTTACGCTGTAGTAATGATTGTTGTGTATACGTTAATTTTATAATGCAAATGCACCGATTTGCCATTGTATAGGTATAGGAATCACCGTTTGCAGGAGAGCGGGGAGCTCTCCACGCTGAGCAAACAGGAAGAGGATTTTCAAAAATTCCTGGGACTGTAAAGGGGGGGAAGCATGCCTGTATACCTGGCTGCAGGGCAGCAGAGTTCAAACTGGAGACCAGAGCAGTCATGATGGGCATTGTGGGACACTTCCTGGAGGCCACTTAGGGTGACATAAGCAATGCTGTGTCCGCACTGATACCTCATTGCTCTAACTTTGTCGCCATAAGCTTTACACCTCATGTTGAGGTGGTTTTGATATGTTGGTGTAGCAGCAGAGATAAATTGGCAGGAGGAACATTGCAGTGTGTACGCCTCCACATTTAGGTTGATTTTAGCTGCCTTATGTCGACTTAACTGTATAGACAAGACCTCAGTTTGCTGTGTCTGGTAATGCAAACATGCCAATTAGTCTTTTCAGAGTCTTGGGTCAAACCATTTCCCCTGAATTCAATACAAGAAATTTTTTAGCTTCTTTCCAGCAGTTTTAGAGGAGATATTCCTCTTGCAGTGGTGCCTATTTGACTTCTAAGATTAGAAGCACTTTAAGGGTAGGTTTACACTGCACAGTTAACTCAGGCACTTACCTGGTTTTAACCCAAATCCTTTTATCATCCACACAGAATCCCTCTGACCCAGCTATGGAGATGCTTTAAGCCTGGGCTAGTTTACTCAGCTGGGCTCAGCTTGAACTCAGGCTGGAATCCACCCACTCTGCAGTGAGAATGCAGGCTAAATTACTCGAGTGCTGATAGTCCTCTAGTGCCTTTCCACAATTTCCACCCCCGCATCCCTCCTTGAAGGACAGACAAGTTCTCCTGAGCATCTTAGCACAAAGGATCGGCCCACAAACGTGGGTGAATGCGGATAATGTGGGCAGGGCTTTGCTCACACCCCAAGCTAGGGTGACCTGGGTGCCAATCACCTGAGTGAATTGTGCAGTGTAAACATAGCTAAAAATACAATACTGTACCTGAGACCTTAGCCTAGAGGCTCCTGGCTCTTTTTATGAGGTAAAATCTCCTCCTAAAGACCTCCAGACAAGTATTTTCTATATTGATTTTGGTTCTTAATTAACTTTCCACCAAAGAATCCTCATAATGAGGAAACAGAATCACTACATATTCTGCAATTTGCTACACAGACTCTTTATTTTTAGAATCCTTAAGGCTTTGTCTAACAGAGTAATGGAATCAAAGCTCTAGTGGATTTATGCTTAGTGTTAACAGGCCAGCAATTAATGCTGAAGTAAACCAGGATTACTCAACTTGCCCATCAAGCAATGCTAAATCTGTCTTCTCTTTCCATTTGTCTTGAAGCTGCGATTCTGTCACACTTCTTCTGGAATTGGGTTAAGCCATATATTCAGAGAGATTGTCTAAAAGATGAATTTGTATTCCTTGTGATGTATAAACTTCAGCGCAGGGCTTGCAAATCCAGCCTTTCTGATGTGAATCAAAGTGCTCAATCTACCTAAAATTAAGCCTCTCTAACGTTTTGTATGCATGCAGCCCTATCACAAGCAAGTGAACTTAATGGCATGTGACATCTTTTCAGAGTTGATTTATTTGTCATATGTCTGAAGGGAGATGTGAAAGCAACACAAAGGTCTCTAAGCCAGACCAAGGCATGTAGAAGGTTGAATACATAGCAAAGAAAATAAAATACTTCTACATTTTCTACCAGAGGATCTCAAAATGCTGCATAAGTGTTGATGAATTCATCCTTTCTGCACCTCACTTTCCTGACTGGTAAAATACATCTACTTCACAGATGTACTAAGAGTTAAATAACTTTCCCAAGGTCATATTAAAACTATGTGGCAGAGCCTAGAATAGAGCCCAGTTCTGTGCTTTGGTAACAAGCCCATCCAACTCCTGAACTGATATGGCAAAGCACATGTACCTTTTAGAGTAGGCCAGACATTATCTGACAAAAATGCCCATTTTTTTTGGTAAGCAAAATGTTTCACATAAATGTGTTTGGTTTTTGACAAAATTTTGTTTTTGTGGGAGGGAGGGGGCAGGAGACAAACATTTTGTTTCAACATTTTCCAAAGTGAAACATCTTGGTTTTTTTTTGTTTTTTTTTTTTGTTTTTGGTTTCAAAACAACTTTTCATTTTGAAATTTTATATCTCAAAAAAACATTTTGATATGGCAAAACTAAAACTAAACATTTTGATCTAAAATGGGTTTTGTGGGGTTTTTAAAATTTCATTTAATGGGAAACTTGGAAAAAATGTTTTTCATTCCATTTCGGAACCGAAGAAAGTTTGAAATTGCAGAATTTCTTATGAAAAAAACTGGTTCCTGCCTGGCTCTAGTAATTTCCATCTCTTGTATAATTGTATTAAGGGGATGGAATTTCCCTGGCTTCCCACTATTTCAAATAAAACGTTCCTTACTAGCTTCCTTTGTTGCCTCTCGGGGCTTTGAAGGCTGCCATTTCAAAGATGCACTATAACCTTGTCCACATTGTGTGCGGTTGTCTGTTTTTTGCAGTGATGCAGGTATATTATTATATAGGTTTTTAATGTAAGTTTTTATTTACAAAACCTGTGTCTTGGGTCCAAACTATTTCTAAATATCTGTTTGCAAGACAAGATCAGATTCCCCCTCCCCCCCGGTCTGTTAAACCCCCAGTAGATTAATCACTTACACAATAACTTTGATGTGGCTAGCCATAGATCTTGTGAAATGATAGGAGAAGCCGTGTGCAAGTCCCTTCCTCATTTATGCCTGTTTCCATGTACTTAGGACACTCTCCTCAATCTGTGCCCAGTCTGTCTGCACTCTCCCTCTATAATGCTGTGTTGCTTCTGATGACCACCCACCCCTTTAGGTAATGGAAACCCCGAGATAAGAAATGAAGAACAACTTTATAAGCAGGGGTGGGCATTTGGAGAACTTGGTTTCTGATGTTACCTACTGTTGCCAGACTCTGTGCTCAGTGAGGAGGGTGGGTCCAGACATGGCTATGTTGTGTGAATCCCCATTCAGCTGCAGCTAAGCATTGGGGTTACATCGGTACAGAAGAATACATGCATGTTTTAGGGTACTTTCCAGATGGCTGCTTTGATTATTGCATTGAATTTTTTATTTATATCTATATAATGATTACACAAAGTATGTTTAATTTTTAAAAGATGCATATTGGTTATAAATATATTTCACCTAAAACTTTTAAATGAACTGCCTTAGTTTGATTACAGAAAAAGAGTAGATTGGATCCAATTCTATAATAAGATTATGTACAACACTACAATAGGACTGACTAATGCAATAGCAAGGGGGATTTCCAACTTTTATGTGTAAAGAGTTAAGCAGATGATGGTAGTTTCCAGGTCTAGCTAAAGGAGGGAAACTTCACCTCCACATCTCCAGCAAAAATCAAATACAAACAGTCTTCCAAGCTGAAGTCTTAGTCTAGCTGTAGCCACAATCCTCTTCTTTGCTGGAGCTTTTCTCATTCCATTACCTGTATAAAATTGCGTCTATTAAATTTTAGTAAACAATAAGTGAGACTGCAGTTCATTTCAGCTATCTTGATCTAGAACAATTATTTATCCAGGTTAAAAATCATCCTCTCAGAAAATGAAATAAAACACATTCCATCAACACAGTTTTCTACAAGTGTGAGGAGAGACAACTGTGCAAAGCTATGAGAATTTGCACCATTAAACTTTGCCAAATTTCCCGTACTTAACTGAAATGGAAATCCTGTGCAGTAAATGGCTTCGCTGAAGTGCAGCTGGCTCCTGGTGCATATTGTCTGGATGATTGGTTGCTAAATTTGCAATGCACTGAACGTCTCCCTCTTTCTCTCTCCAATGTTGGTTGCAGAATTATAGCAGTGATGCTTTCATGTTACTCTAAGTGAAATACTGTGGCAAAATAGATATATTTGTTTGAATTAAATAACTTGCAAACTATTTTAAAACTGGTATTTGTTATCTCTGTGGGATGTTGCCAATGTAAAGTGGTTTATTTTCTGTATTTTACAATTATATGGCTTTCAGCACAATTCTGAATGATAATTCCCCATGATAGGAGTACATAGAAAGAAATAGGAACAATTTCAATTTCACTTTTTAAATTTTGCTATTCAGTTCAATTGAAACCAGCATCTTTAATCCTGACCTGCTTTGAGCATCCCTAGTTTAGAAACATCAGTAAGTCGGTCACTACAAAATATGTGCATGGTATGTTCCCTTCCATGTATTGTGCACTGAGTGATACTTGAATCTAGAAACTCTCAGCTTAAGCCAAATTCATGTAATTACAGACTCTTAAAAACATTTTATGTTTCAGGACTCATTGTTGGTGTGATCTTGAGATATGGTTCTCCCTCCAGCAGTGGCCATGACAAGCCATTCAGCTGCTCGCAGGAGGACAGACCATTTACGACGCTGTTGATCAATGTCAGTGGAAAGTTTTTTGAGTACACCCTTAAAGGAGAAATAAGCCCTGGAAAAATACACAACGTGGAACAGAATGACATGTTGCGAAAGGTAAGGATAGTTGAGTTTTTGTGAATAACTATTGACCTATTTTGTGAATGACTGCTGCATAGGTGACATTTCCTGTTTCACGCTGTTCTCTTTACCAACATTTCCCTTCTTCTCCTCCAAACTGAGTGTATGGTATGATATTAAGTACTGTATTTCCAGATGTAATAAACTAAATTATTTATTTAAACTCATTCCAAAGTGTCCTCTGCATAGCATTCATTGACAAAATTGTATTTTTTTTGTATCCTAGTGTTCACGTGTCCTTTCGTAACAGTTAAAGAATTAATGTATGCTCAGTATAACCAAAGCCATTTCTGTATAATTAGCTAACATTTATGGATCCACGTCAAGACACTAATTGCTATTGAGGTCCAACTCAGTCCTATAGTACAAGGACTTTTCTACATTTAGCAGCATCTTTGATTTTTCTTCTCTATTTTTTTTAGTTCAGTTATGTTCAAGGAAAAACTAGTTTCATTTCTCCCCCCTTCCATCAAATGTAAAATATCTGAAACTGGGATCTATATATGAACCCTAAGTTAGACACAACAGTTTTCTAGTAGTACTGATCACTGACTTTTTACAATTTCTGGTGTATCTTCTGTTTTAAATTCTTCTGCTGTCTTGAACAATTTGGCCTGGCTTTCATTTGGACTTGACACAACTTCCACTGAAGAAAATATCTGTGTGTGTGTGTGTGTGTGTGTGTGTGTGTGTGTGTGTGTGCACGCACATGCCTGTGGTTTGGGTGACTTACTCGTATGGTAATTGTATGCAAAAGATGTATTTTTTTAAGTGTAAATAGTGTTTGGCGCTACAAATAAGAACCAGAAATCTGCACAAATATTATGGTTGATACCATGATAAGGGGCTTTATGCAGCACCTTTTGAATCTAAATTTCTGTGTTTCTGGCTCATTTAAGGAGGGGACTACCAGTTGGGACTGTTAAGCTCTAGAAGAATCCTGAATATGTTGTTATATCAAAGTTCTCCAAATACAGTGGTCTCTATTAAAATCTTCATTTCTTTGCCTTTGCACATATATAATGTTATTTCATGGATTGTAAAGAAAATACCTAGCAAATTGTTTAACATTTACTTCTTCCAAAGGTAAAATTGTAAGCATGTTATTGGCAACTGCTGTCTGTGTACTCTGTTCTTTTTTTGGTTTTAAATGGGCTTTTACTTTTTTTTTTTTTTTTTTTTTTTTTTAAAGGTAACATTTGACCCAGAAGTTTTCTTCAACATTCTGTTGCCTCCTATTATTTTCCATGCTGGGTACAGCTTGAAGAAGGTAAGTGTAAGCAATTTCTGAGAATGTACTTGCATGATACTTTCGGCCTAATGCTGAATCACTAACAGCTAGAGTACAATCTCCATTAGTGCCGCAGTCCTGAGCAGAAGTGTCTTTTTTGTGGTGCCTCTTGCAAAACTAGATAGTCTTGTCCATTGTTTCTAAACAGTTGCCTAGTTTTAAGAGAAAGTATACTATTTTACTAGTCAATATATAGACTGTTGTATTAGTTATGTGTTGTCTTACATTATTTACCCCTGAATGTTGCTATTGAATAAGCAAAATAAACTTAAACAATATATCCCTGGGAATTGTCTGGTTTTCCTCTGCATTCTATGCATTCAGTGAGTTACTTTTAGAGAGATGGGCCCAAACCTAAACTGCGATCTGAACACCTCTGAATATTGGAGGATGGAAATTCAGGACTGCACTTTGTGACTTGGGGCCAACACCTACGGTTATTTTCCTTTTAAACTCTTGGCCCTCTGTTTAAATTAGTCACACAAACATCAGGTTATAAAGCTGTGTCTCAACAAGCCCCACATAAGAATTTAAACATGATTCAGGGGGGACTTGTATTAAATTTGTTTAAATATTACAGAAGATTCACATAGTAGGATTGAAAATATTATTTCCTTCCAGAGTGGAAGGCTGTTTCCTTATATTGCTGTAGGACTGTGCTATACATTTTGTTGATGTCAGAGTTTTCACATAGCTGAGCTTTAATATAATTTTTTTTCTCATACAGAGACACTTTTTCAGGAATCTGGGGTCTATTCTGGCTTATGCCTTTTTAGGAACTGCAGTCTCTTGTTTTATTATTGGGTGAGTGAGCTTTGTGAGATTGTGCAACTTTTATGTACTAGTTTTAAGTTAATGAAATAAATGCCATATCTCCCTAAACTTCTGATTTCTAGTGATTAGAACAGTGACTGTAAATTTTCAATTAGGGTTTTATTGGTGTGTCCTTTTGGCAAAATTCAGCCTCTAAAATGAAGCTGGAATTTGGTTGACTTCAGATAGGGTTTTGCTTTCTTACAGAGCTGCTGGAAACAGACCACGAAGTTTGTCCTAACAATTCAGTTCCATGGTGGTCACTGCTATTTTCCAACCCTACAGTCCTAGAGATCCAAGTTTGTTTGGTTCAATTAATCAGTTATGAAAACAAAACTTTACAAAATACTTGATTCTAAATGAATTGGCCTCTATTTCTAATGAAGATGCATTTAATCCAGAGAATAGAGGTAACTGCTAACCAAGAGTCTTGACTCCACTTTTAGAAGCATCCTCTTTCACCTACTTAAAAATAAGACACACAAGCAAAATGGTTTTAATTGTGAATACTTATTCTGTTAACAATGTTGCATCTTTTCAGCATGTGGACTTTTATAAGAGCTTTAATGTGTGTGTATATATACTTAGTAGCTGCTTTATTGCATTTGCTATCTTGAGGGAATTTTACTGCCGAGGAAAAAATAATTTAATAGCTGTTACAGTGCAAAGTTCCTTCCGTAAGTACTGTACAATTCATTGGGGGAAATTTTTGGATTCTGTGTTTTTAATCATGAGGACAGACTATATTTCTGACTTCCTAGGTACTAAATGATCTGTGTTGGGTAATATCACACTCTGGACTCAGATGATGAGGAAGCATCTGTTGAGAGATTAGAGTTCCACTCTCACTGTTCGATACTGAGCTCTGGGCCTGGGCTTCACTAGAAAATTACGTCAGTTTAATTACATCAGTCAGTCGGGTGTGAAAAATCCACACACCCGAGAGGCGTTGTTAAGCTGACCTAAGTACCCGTGTGGACAGCGCTAGATCGATGGAAGAATTCTTCCATCGACCTAGTTACTGCTTCTCAAGGACGTGTATTACCTAGACCAGTGGTTTTCAGACTGCGAGTTGTGACCCAGAACTGGGTTGCAGAATGTAAGGCACTGGTCACAGCAGCTCTGGTCAGCACTGCTGACCAGGCTGTTAAAAGTCCCGAGGGTGGTGCTGCCCAGCTAAGGCAGGCTAGTTCCTACCTGTTCCAACACCTCGCTATGCCCTGGAAGCAGCCAGCAGCAGGTCTGGCTTCTAGGCAGGGGTGCCATGGGGCTCCGCGTGCTGCCTGAGCACTGGCTCCGCACTCCCATTGGCTGCTCTCTGGCCAATGGGAGCTGGGTAGGGGGGCAGTGTCTGTGGGCGAGAGCCATGCAGAGCTGCTTGTGCACATCCGCCTGGGAGCTGGACCTGTTGCTGGCCGCTTCTGGGGCACAGCGTGGTCCACAGTGCCAGGTCAGGCAGAAAGCCTGCGTTAGCACCCCCGCTGCGCTGCTGACCAGGAGCTGCTGGAGATAAGCCTGTGCCGCAATCCCCTGCACCCCAAACCCCTCATCCCCAGCCCCACCCCAGAGCCTGCATCCCTAGCTCAGAGCCTTGACCCCCCTCCTGCACCCCAACCCCCTGCCCAGCCCAGAGCCCCCTCCCACACCCTGAACCCCTCATTCCTGGCCCCACCCTGCAGCCCTCACCCCAGCACCCCAACCCTCTGCCCCAGCCCTGAGCCCTCTGCCCCAGCTCCCTTGGGTTGTGGGCATCAACAATTTTCTTCAACTCGGTCGCCAGAAAAAAAAAGTTTGAAAACCACTGACTTACCCCAATGAGAGAACCCCTCCCATCAGTGTAGACGCTACCTATGCCAAAGCTGTAGCATTACAAGTGTAGATAATTCCCCCCCCTCCCACACCCACACCCACACACCCCCCCTTAGTGTGGCAAGGCCTACCTGAGCAGTGATGAGAAGATTTTCTTTCCTATACTCTTCAGAGCCTCACAAAGGAGACCCTCCCTGTTTTGATAAACACTGCTTTATCCTCTTTTACTGCAGGAATCTCATGTATGGTGTTGTAAAACTAATGAAGTTAGTGGGACAACTCTCTCATAAATTTTACTATACAGACTGTCTCCTCTTCGGAGCTGTCATATCTGCTACTGATCCAGGTATTGCAGTTACTTAAATTATTCCATTGATAACACATTTTTGAGGATGTGTAGCTGATAATTCTAATGTTTTTTTTTTTCTTTTCAGTTCCATTACAATGGTAACTGTGTGTACGTACTGTATGATGTGTATATATTGGGCATCAGGAAAGTTGGTATCTGGCAAAGACTGTGCTGGTATCTGGCTAGACAACACATTTAGAAACAAAATGTACTGATTGGCTCTGCTGATATGTTTTCCTTAATAGAGTTTTCCTTTCATGAATATAAACTTTAATTCAGTTGAATGAATGTAATCTTTTCATTTTCTGGAGAGCCTGGCTATCCCTTTATAGATTCACTGCTTGAAATATAGTATTAGTTTTTATAAAATAGGCGCAATTTTTTTTTTTTAAATTTAAGGTGTTTTTTTATTTTAATATATTTTAGTATTTCAGTATAAGGACACTTTTTTGTTTATAGCCAACTCTTTAACCTTTTTAGAGATGGTGTTTTCGAATTTCAGTGCTACAGACCCATAAAGTTGTCTAAGTTTTGGAAACCAACATCTCTGGAGAAATGTTGTGCGTGCGTGTGTCTGTCTGTCTGAAGTACAAAGCAGGAACTATATTTTAAAACACACATTTTTACATATTCAGTATCTGTTTTTGTGAAAATGGGAAGTGGCAACCAGCCGTTGAGATGGACTGCTGGTATTTGGGTTCACTTCTGCTTCCTTTTACATGGAAACTGACATATGATGCATGAAAATAAGCTACACATGGGGTGAGTCTCCAGGACCTTCTTCCTCAATATCAGACCAAAGTTATTGTTCGAAAGGATTGACTTGAATAATTACTAGTCTTGTCTGGTCCTTCTCCATTTCTGTTTGCAAATATGTTTATAACATAGAGTGTACTTTTTGGACAAAGTACTTACGAATGGTTTTATGTTTTTTGTTCTTTGTGGGGTTCTTTTTTTTTTTTTTAAAAGAACTGAAATACTAAAGATTTGTGTGAAAAGGCTGTAAAAGCCTTCTGTTGTTTGTTACCAGTCCACAACTTTTTTCTGGTCCAATGGTTTGGAGGACTTCTTAGAGAAATTTCTTGTGTGTGAGAGAGACAGCGAGAGAGACAGACCCGTTTTGGAATAAGTGTGCCCTAAAACTGTCATTCCTCCTCCAACAGGCAATTTACCTGTACAGTATGACTCATAATTAAATATGACTAAAGTCTTTCCCGTTTTGAAGTTGTTCCACAGTCTATGGTTTCTGCTTCTTTAGGAAAATTGGAAAATGTCTGCTCCTTCCAGCTCACAAGCACTCACAATAAACTAATGCACATATTCTTTCTTACTATTTTTATAGTTACTGTACTGGCAATATTTAATGAACTGCATGCTGATGTCGATCTCTATGCCCTTCTGTTCGGAGAGAGTGTTCTAAATGATGCTGTTGCCATTGTATTGTCCTCGTAAGTAACAATTCAGGCTTATGCTATGTGAAATTTTCTATTTCTTGTTGTGATTTAAGTGGTAGCTGTAAATCATATAATTTTTCTAAAATCTTAATCTCCACATTTCTTTTTCTAAATGGATTCTGCCTTGTCAACTGAATTGATAAACGTTGCTAACGTTTTTGTCTATGCTACAGAGCTGTGTAATTAGGGTGATCAGATAGCAAGTGTAAAAAATCGGGATGAGGGTGGGAGGTAATAGGTGCCTATATAAGAAAAAGCCCCCAAAATTGGAACTGTCCCTATAAAATCAGGACATCTGGTCACCCTATGTGTAATGAATCAGGCAGAAGAGACTCATGGACTATTAGGGTTGGAAGAGACCTTCGGAGGTCATCTAGTCAAAACCCCTGTTCAAAGCAGGACCAACACCAACTAACTCATCCCAGCCACGATTTTGTGAAGCTGGGCCTTAAAATCCTCTAAGGATGGAGATTCCACCACGTCTCTAGGCAACCCATTCCAGTGCTTCACCACCCTCTTAGTGAAATAGTTTCCTAATATCCAACATAGTCCTCCCACGCTGTAACTTAAGAACATTGCTTCTTGTTCTGTCATCTACCACCACTGAGAACAGCCTATCTCCATTCTCTTTGGAAGCCTCCTTCAGGTAATTGACGGCGGCTATCAAATCCCCCCTCACTCTTCTGCAAACTAAATAAGATCAGTTCCCTCAGCCTCTCCTCATAAGTAATGTGCCCCAGCCCCCTAATCATTTTCATTGCCCTCTGCTGGACTCTCTCCAATTTGTCCACATCTCTTCTGCAGTGGGGGAACCAAAACTGGACACAGTACTCCAGATGTGGCCTCACCAGTGCTGAATAGAGGGGAATAATCACTTCCCTCGATCTGCTGGCAGTGCTCCGACTAATACAGTCCAATCTGCCGTTGACCTTCTTGGCAACAAGTGCACACTGTTGACTCGTATCCAGTTTCTCGTCCACTGTAATCCCCAGGTCGTTTTTTGCAGAACTGCTGCTTAGTCAGTCGGTCCCCAGCCTGTAGTGGTGCATGGGATTCTTCCTTCCTAAGTGCAGGACTCTGCACTTGTCCTTGTTGAACCTCATCAGATTTCTTTTGGCCCAATCCTCCAATTTGTCTAGGTCACTCTCGACCCTATCCCTACCCTCCAGCCTATCTACCTCTCCCCCCAGCTTAGTGTCATCTGTGAACTTGCTGAGGGTGCAATTCATCCTATCATCCAGAACATTAATAAAGACGTTGAACAAAACCAGCCCCAGAACTGACTCGTGGGGCACTCTGCTTGACACCGGCTGCCAACTAGACATCGAGCCATTGGTCACTACCCATTGAGCCCAACATCTAGCCAGCTTTCTATCCACCTTATAGTCCTTTCATCCAATCCATACTTCTTTAATTTGCTGGCAAGAATACTGTGGGAGACCATATCAAGAGCTTTGCTAAAGTCAAGATATATCACATCCACTGCTTTCCCCATATCCACAGAGCCAGTTATCTCATCATAGAAGGCAATCAATTTGGTCAGGCATGACTTGCCCTTGGTGAATCCATGTTGACTGTTCCTGATCACCTTCCTCTCCTCCAAGTGCTTCAGAATGGATTCCTTGAGGATCTGCTCCATGATTTTGCCAGGGACTGACGTGAGGCTGACCAGTCTGTAGTTCCCCAGGTTCTCTTTCTTCCCTTTTTTTTAAAATATGGGCACTATATTTGCCTTTTTCCAATCATCCGGGACCTCTCCCAATCACCATGAATTTTCAAAGATAATGAAAATTCTCTGCAATCACCTCAGCCAACTTCCTCAGCACCCTCGGATGCATTAGATCAGGACCCATGGACTTGTGCATGTCCAGCTTTTCTAAATAGTCCTTAACCAGCTCTTCAATCACTGCAGGCTGCTCACCTCCTCCTTATACGGTGTTGCCCAGTGCAGCAGTCTGGGAGCTGACCTTGACTGTGAAGACTGAGGCAAAAAAAGCATTGAGTACTTCAGCTTTTTCCACATCATCTGTCACTATGTTGCCTCTCCCATTCAGTAAGGATTCCACACCTTCCCTGACCAGCTTATTGCTAACATACCCTGTAGAAACCCTTCTTGTTACCCTTCATATCCCTTGCTAGCTGCAATTCCAATTGTGCCTTGGCCTTCCTGATTACACACCCAAGAAGGAGCTCCTGGTTGGCTGCTGGGACTCAACCAGAATTGGCATTTAGAATCTGAATCTAGCAGAATACAATATCCCTTTGCTTAATGATCTGGCATAAAAGATTTTGTTGCCATCACTAACTCCTCCGTTGTCATCTGACTCTTTTTTTTTTTTTTTTTTTTTTTTTCCCCTCCCTAGATCGATAGTTGCCTACCAGCCAACAGGTGAAAACACCCATGCGTTTGATGCCGCAGCATTTTTCAAATCAGTTGGAGTTTTCCTTGGAATATTCAGTGGCTCTTTCATGATGGGAGCAGTGACAGGGGTTGTGACAGCTCTGATATCCTTTCTTGTGTTTAACTCTTCCAAAGTGCAGGTGTGTTAGCATTAAACGTTAAGCCCTGATCCTGCATGAGGACTCCAGCAGGTTTCAATCATTATTAGTCAACACATTTACTGAACACAACTTGCCATAGTCTACATTGACTGACTTTAAAATTGTGATCAGTATCGTGTCATTTTAGGCCTTGCCTCTGCTAGGAAGGGGTTGCTGATGTAGCTATAATAGCAAAACAGGTGGAGACACAACTTATGCTGGCAAAATAACTCTTGCTTGTGTAGGTTATACCAGTTTCCCCCAAACAAAATAAACTGTTTTTGCAAAAGGACATTATTATTAGTATAACTGCATCTATATTGGGACTTTTGCTAGCATAGCTGTGTGGATCTGGAGGGTAATTTTTTTTTATTCATACTCCTAATCTATAAAGCTTTGCCAGTAAAATTTTTAAGTGTAGATCAGGCCTTAGTCACCCATACAGCAAGGGGAATAGCTGTATAACCACTTGTGAGGGGGTGTACCAGACTCTTTGAGGCCCTCTGGAGGGCCCTGTAGTCTTACCTCATCCCACTCCAGAAAAAGGTAGTAGAGTGGAGTTCTCCATGTGGCCTAGAGAGGCTTCTGGGGAGGCAGCCAATCAGGGCTCAGCAGGTTAGTATAAAAAAAAAAGCTGGAGGGCTAGAGTGAGTTCAGTTCTTTGCTGGAGCTGGAGGAGTGTGGATGGTGTGCCTGGCTGGCTAATGAAGCTACAGGACCTCAGACAGAGCAGTGCTAGCCAAGATCTGATGGAGGAAGAAGGAGCTCCTGGCTGGCTGCTGGGACTCAACCAGGACAAGGCCCTGAAGTAAGGATGAAGAATGTGCTGGGCCTGCGGGGAAGTTGCCCAGGAAATCATAGCAGCAATTCATAGATTCACAGATATTAAGGTCAGAAGGGACCATTCTGATCATCTAGTCTGACCTCCTGCACCACGCAGGCCACAGAATCTCACCCACCCACTCTTGCGAAAAACCTCATTTATGTCTGAGCTATTGAAGTCCTCAAATTGTGGTTTAAAGACTTCAAGGAGCAGAGAATCCTCCATCAAGTGACCTGTGCCCCATGCTACAGAGGAAGGCGAAAAACCTCCAGGGCCTCTTCCAATCTGCCCTGGAGGAAAATTCCTTCCCGAACCCAAATATGGCAATCAGCAAAACCCTGCGCATATGGGCAAGATTCACCAGCCAGATACTACAGAAAATTCTTTCCTGGGTAACTCAGATCCCACCCATCTAATATCCCATTACAGGCCATTTGGCCTATTTACCATGAATATTTAAAGATCAATTAATTACCAAAATCACGTTATCCCATCATACCATCTCCTCCATAAACTTATCAAGTTTAATCTTAAAGCCAGATAGATCTTTTGCCCCCACTGCTTCCCTTGGAAGGCTATTGGAAAACTTCACTCCTCTGATAAAGGGACAGAGTGGATGGCTGCTATTATAGGGTCCCTGGGACCCAGAGTAGTGGGTGGGCCTGGGTCTCCCCCATTGGCCACTGGGGAAGTGACCTGGATTTTGATACACCTCAGAAGGGGAACTTAACCCTTTTAGTAGCCCAGGAGGAGAGCTGGGGACAGAAAGGCCTAGAGAGGACATGGACATTGCCTTCAGGGAAATCGCTTTGGGGTACCAGGGTCAAGGCCATTAAAAGACCACAGGACTCATTAAGGGCCTTAGCCCAAGGAGGGCTACAGGGAGAGAGAGGGCTTGCATATGTACTCTGCCCAGGGGAAGCTCCTGAGAGGCCTGCCACCCATCTACACCACCTTCATACTGGTATAACTCTTTCCGCACTAAGGATTTTACTGGTATAAAAATATCTGTAAAAATCACACACCCCTAAGTGACATAGCTACATTAGTGAGACTTGCATATAGATCATAATTGTAGTGGAAATGTACCCTTAAAGAAGCAGTTTTAACACTTGGTGGTTCATATTCACTATTCCAATGCCTTAACCACTTGAGACATTAATAACCCTTTCAGACACTATTGGGCTCTTGCTATGGGCCTTATGTTTAATCTTTCTGCAGGAGTCTCATCTCAGATGTTGTTCAAATAAAACTCAATTCTATCTTTATCAGTATTGATATAATATGACACACTTCACATGAATTTTTTTCCATTCTTTTCAAGCCTATGTCCCAATTCTACTATTGGATCTGCAGTGGAGTGCTGTACACAGGTACAATGATCAGTCTCTGTCGATCTGGTTGCAGGACTGAGGCATTGGGCCTAAAGCTTGACTGGAGTAAGCGATCATGACGCTTCATCAAACTCACAGCCTTTTCTTCTAGATATGCTGGTGTACTCTTATTCAAACACAGTCTGTCTTTCTTTGATGCATGTGTGCATCAGAAAACTGATGTCAAAGGAGTGGAAGGTGTTAAATATTTTTTTAATCATAAATTCACGACATTTCATTTTGGACAACATTTTCCCCAAAGTGTGTCTCATTACATGTTCCCATAGCCCAGGCCATCTGACTGCTCTCCCAGCCCCCACCATGCCCATGTCCTGCATAATGAAAATGCTTAAGGCATTAAGAGAGAAAAGGTGTTGTGGTACCTCTTACAGTCTGAATTTTCCGACTTCTCAGGTCGGAGTGACCATTAACATAATACCAGAGGTGGGCAAACTACAGGCCACATCCGGCCTGCAGAACCTTCCTACCCAGCCCCTGAGCCCCTGGCCCCAGAGGCTAGCCCCCGGCCCCTCCCCTGCTGTTCTCCCTCCCCCACAGCCTCAGTTCACTGTGCCGCCGGTGCAATGCTCTGGGCAGCGGGGTTGCGAGCTCCTGGGGCAGTGCAGCTGCAGAGCCTAGCCTGATCCAGTGCTCTGTGCTGCGCAGCGCATGGCTGGCTCCAGCCGGGTGGCGAGGCTGGAGCGCCGCCAGCCACGAGCGCTCCAGGCAGCGCTGTAAGGGGGCAGGGCTGTTGAATAGAGGGCAGGGGTGTTTGGGGTGGTGGTCAGGGAGTGGGGGTGTGAATGGGGTTGGGGCGGTCAGAGGGCGGGGAACAGAGGTTGAAATGGGGGCAGTCAGGAAGGGGGGGGTTGGATGGGGTCAGTCAGGGGACAGGGAGCAGGGGGGTGGATGGGGCAGGGGTCCTGGGGGGGTTGTCAGGGAATGGAGTGGTTAGATGGGGCAGGAGTCCCAGGGGTGGGGCTGTTGAGGCAGGGGGGATAGGGGATGGGTGCCGGGCCATGCCTGGCTGTTTGGGGAAATACAGCCTCCCCTAATCAGCCCTCCATAAAATTTCCGAAACCCGATGTGGCCCTTAGGCCAAAAAGTTTGCCTGCCCCTGTGTTAATACAGTGCTCCTCAAACTGGTCTGTGGTCTGCCAATGGTCTATAGGGAGCTGGCTAGTCACATGTTGCTGCTACTTCAATGTATATTCAACTACCAAATGTATGTATTAAAATACATAAATAGTTGTAACGTGACACATCCATTTTAGCATTTGCTCTAGCTGACACGGATATTATTTGCTGAGGAATGGGAGGCAGAGTGGCCAGTCAGGGAATAGAAAGGGAAGTTGTTCACAAGATAACATCTATTAAGAAAAAGCTTGAGACTTTGCTTTAACATACATGCACTGGAATCCTCAGTTAGGGTATGAAACTTTAAACTCTTTCTTTTAAAAGTGAGATTCACTTCAAAAAATTTAATTTTATCCAAGTATAATACTGAAAATAAAGATTTTAATTAGCTATAAAAGAAGAGTAACACGTTACTGTTAAGTCACACACAAGCTTCATAAATTTCTGCTTCTGACTGATTTTCCCCAGTATTGACACAGCTTTGAACACTATGCCTGCCTCTGCACCATTTTGTCATTGAGGATTGATTAAATAAATAGGGGAAGTTTAGTCATGCATTACCCATTTTTAAAATTGTTTTGATTGTTTCTTATAGTTATGCAAATAACTTGCTTTTGTTCTTTTGGTTTTTGGTAAGATATCCAGGGACTGATAGCTGGTCAGTATTGCCACACTCAACTGTGTGTGATTTTTAAAAAAAATATTGTAAGGGTATTGCACATAATATTTCCTTGCAAGTGCAGAGTCTGCCTGCTTGTTGTGCATACAAGCACAGTACGGTGCCCTCTCCACAATATTGTGGGCTTTGGTGAGGGAAGGGAATAATATGAAGAATAAGGTAATAGCCAAAATACCAGTCTTATTCTTTGGTATAATGTCACCATCATCGAATGGCCTTCATCATCTGAGGTTGGTCTTATCTAACTCTAACTCCAGCCAGATTAAGCTGCAGACTCCATCCTTGCCTTTCAATAATAACAATGTAATAACTTTGAGAGAGAAAAGTAATGGGACTACTTAATGCTAAAGGGATTTTAATTGAAATACAGTGTTCTCATTCATTTGGCCACCTGTGGTGGTACATGGTTAATCACGGCCCCATCATGATCATGGAATTCTGTGGTAAAGCCCCCATGAGAGCAGCAGAGTTTCCTCTTGTGAGGCAATGGGAGAGGTAGGGAGCATGGTCTCCAAACCTTGTGGCTCTCCAGAGGAAGGAATTGCCATCCCTCATTAGTGCTCCTCAGCCTCCCCTTCAACCACTGGCTCATGGCTCCTCAGCGGGCATGTTGCCATTGTATAATGGTAGTGAAGAGTGGGTATTAACAAGGCACTGACAAACCCATATAGATGTCAGCTGGAATCTGAGGGGAGCACGCTGCATACACTTGCTGCATCCTGGTTCTATGTTTGCTCACCTGACAGTGACTCAATCCAATGGTTTCCAGCTGTGAGGAGGGGCTTCTGTGGAGATGAGAAAAGAAGAATCCTGCAGTAGCCAGAGCAGCCTCTCCCATACCCATCAGCAAATTAAGGATCTTTTTGCTGCTGCTAATAGCTCTTTTGTTTCATTCTGCCTCTTAAAGCTCAGAGATGCATAGGACCCATACTCATTTTAGATACAATCAACTGTATGAAGTGTCCTGAATGCCTACCAGAGTTTGATGGCAGCACAGAAACTGGAAATTACCTAAAACATTAATATGAAAGAATGCAACCAGTTTTTTCTATCATAACTATTTTGAGGTCTAGAGCAGGTGCTATTTTAAAGTTAGAATGGAAGTTGAATTCAATCTCCCATCTTTCAGTAACTGTGAGCTTCTCAAACAAATTCCTTTTGGGCTGACATTATCTGGGCTTGCTCTTATGTCAAGGATGAATCTTTGTTTTCCTGAAAGACTGAGTTAAATTGGTTCAGCTGGTTTGTTTCTAAGTTATATGGGCAAGGAAAAAATACAGCTTCATTGAAGCTGAGATTTTTGTTTGCCTCAAAGGCTACAAAAATAGCCAAGTTTTGAAGAAAAATGACTCTGTAGCTTCAAAGTTATAAAGGTGGCATACTGGAGCATATATATCAAAACTCTTTCTTTCAGATTTCAAAGATGCCTTGGTAAAAGACAGCTGGTCTTCTCTGGCTGGGTGTGCTCTAAACTAAAATGTTTCTGGACTTTTAAAAAAAATTAATTTAAAAAAAAACACCCAGGAAAATCTTTAATTCAGAAACAAGCACTAATTCAGTATCCAAACTGAGAAGTGGAGTACTCAGAATAGAGAGATTTAAAATGGTTACAGCTTCTTACAATGTTAACAAACATATATTGCACATAGGGAGACAAATGTAGGCTAGTGCACTATAGCCATCCCTATATGTAAAATGGGGATAAAGTTATTGACCTCAGTTGTAAAGCATTCTGAGATCTACTGATGAATAGCACTATGCAAGACTTGGGTATTGGTAGTAGTAGTAGTAGTAGTAAGCATTTCTAGTCATGTCTGTTTGGTTAAATGTAAAACTTTTTGATATATTTGTGTTACTAATGTACTGTGTATCAGAAGATGTGCAAAGTGGCCAGGTTACTGTTGCAAAAGTAACCTTTAAACTTCCTCATTCTTGAGTGTCTGATATTTCAGCCTCAACATAGATGAGGTGATGCATTTAATGCTTAAATTGTCTTGGTTTTGGATTGACACTTCACACTAATACAGACAAAAAGGCTTTTTATAAAAATTAGGTATAATTGTACTTTCAGCCAAAATCACCAAGTATTTGTTGATCCCTTAACAAAGTGTTTATGTGACCAAGTTTACCAAACTGCATTGCTTCCCCCTGCTGGAGACAGCTCTCTTCTTCCTGATGTCCTGGAGCACTTTCTTGCTAGCAGAAGCTTGTGGGTTTACAGGTGAGATGTTTTGGAGTCAAGCACAGAGAAATCAAACTTCTGTCCATCTCCTTTTTTTCACTTACCTTATTAAATCTGTTTTAATAGTACTTCATATAAGATGCATGATTTTGATGCTAAAATGTTTTCCCTTTCTTTATTGATAAAACTACACTAGAAAACAGCTCCTGGAAAATGTGGGCTTTTCTTATTACCCGTCAAAGTCTGTGTATGTTAGAACTAGGCTCTAAACAAGAAATGTTAATCTTGATTGTTAATTTTGTGTTGACTGCAATACCCACACTGATTACCAAGGGAGCTGGCTTTCTGTTTTTAGTTGCTACTTCAGACCCTCGCTCTAAAGCTAAATAATTCTACTTGCACCTTTGTCATCTCTGTATTACGTAACTTGAGACTTCTTATACAGCTTGGTAATGGTTCCTCAAATCCCCAGCTAAACATAATTTGATGTAGTGTTCTGTATATCTTTTCTCTCTTGGACTTAAATCAAGGACAGCTCTCCTCTCCTAATGAATCTTCTCTGAGAAGAAATCCAGTGTACTGCACTGAGTTTCCTAAACCTAGGTATTGAAGTGATTTCTGCTGTCTGTTACCAGCAGTGTGTCCGAGCCATGCCGCTCCTTTATTTTGTTGAAGACCATTTGGAGAGCTCTAACATTGTTCTTTAGTTCTTGAGGATTTATTCCTCACAGAAAAGGGAAGATATTTTTGTTAACCAGCCATTTCTTTAAGACTATTAAATTCAAATTGTAAACCACGAGTATAAGCAAAGGTGGCAGGGCAAGGGACTGTCTTTTTGTTATGTGTTGGTACAGCACCTTACACAGTGGGAACCTAGTCTGTGACTAGAGGTCCTTGGTGCAATGGTCGTACAAATAATAAAGAAGGCAGTCAGGAGAATCAAGTAATTATATTCATACTGGATTTTAGATGGTAAGCAAAGAACTTTCATCATCCAGCTCTGTTTGTGTCTGTGAATCTATTGGCAGGTGTGGTGGCGGTTCTCTTTTGTGGAATTACACAGGCTCATTATACATACAACAATTTGTCAGTCGAGTCAAGGAGCCGAACTAAACAGGTGAGACCCTATTCTTCATTTGCCAAGTGGTGTAGTGTTGATTTTTTAAGTTTTACTATGTAATTTTTCCATGTGAATGTTTTTCTCCCCAGCTCTTTGAGGTATTGCACTTCCTGGCTGAAAACTTCATATTTTCATACATGGGTTTAGCTCTTTTTACTTTCCAGAAACACGTATTCAGCCCAATTTTCATCATTGGAGCTTTTGTATCCTTTCTTGCTTTTCATCTAACAAGTTATTTATTTTAGGTACCTGAAAACTTGTCATGCTTTTATTGCCTTCCCTCAGCTACTTGTGCATCTCAGAGATGATGTGTTTTCCTACAATATGCTGTTGATGCAAAAATCTTTTGAAAACAACCTTCATCTGCCCTTGCAAAGCTAAGGACCTTATGGCATGCAAGCCCCAGGGTTCTCATGTATCTGAACAGAGCTGTGCATCATTGGTTTATGTCCTCAGTAGCACATCTGCTGGAGAGCACTACACTCCCTGCAGTTATAAGAACAGAACTTAAACCTTCAAATATTTTGGGTGAAAAAGGTGTTTCAGAATTAAAGGATTATATACCCTATGTTGTCTGCTCAAATTGGCGTAGACAAATCAAGGCACTATCTTGCATTAGTTAGGCCATGTCTACACTACACAATTAAGTCAACTGATGTTAGGTTGACTTACAGCCACCGCAATAATTACTGCGTTTTTTCATGTCATGTCCATGCTACCTTAAGAGGGACAGTGCCTCAGCACCAAGCTCCTGGCTCCCAGGTGGAGCCTATACAGATACTGCATCGCCCAACCTACATCAGCCTAAGCCTTTCCCCTCTCACTGAGGTGGGTTTACTCGGTCGGCGTAATGGGCAAATTACAATGACAGGAGGAACACTGTAATGTGTACGCTTACATAGTTAGGTTGACTTAAGCTGCCTTACATGGACTTACTTTGTAGTCTAGACATGCTTTTAGACATTCCTTTGCATATACCTGGAAAATGGATTAGCTATGGGTAAATAACAGAGAACCTACCATGCCAGAGTCCAAATAAGAAAGTGCTAACTTTCTGTGAACAGCGATGGCTCAATAAAACAAGATGAAATTAGGGTTCTAAGTTTTTGTGATGTTGGGTTTTTAGCTAGCCCAGAACACATCTAGCCTTAATCCACCTCTGCTAAAATAGAAATTGGCTCAGTAAAGTTGACCTTCTCCGGGTTTTAAAACACAAGGAAGTATGTTATATTGCCTGATGTTGTTTTACGTACACACACCCCCCCATACGGGGTCAGACCAATGGTCCATCTAGCCCAGCATCCTGTCTTCAGACAGTGGCCAGTGCCAGGTGCCACAGAGGGAATGAACAGAACAGGTAGTCATCGAGTGATCCATCCCCTGTCATCATTCCCAGCTTCTGGCAAACAGAGGCTAGGGACCCCATGTATGTCTATCCTGGCTAATAGCCATTGATGGACCTATCCTCCATGAACTTACCTAGTTCTTTTTTGAACCCTTGGCCTTCACAACATCCTTTGTCAAGGCGTTCCACAGGTTGACTGTGCATTGTGTGAAGAAATACTTCCTTTTGTTTGTTTTAAACCTGCTGCCTATTAATTTCATTGGATGACACCTAGTTCTTGTGTTATGAGAAGGAGTAAACAAGACTTTCTTCACAGGAGTCATGATTTTATAAACTTCTATTATATCCCCTCCCTTACTTGTCTCTTTTCCAATCTGAAAAGTTCAAATCTTATTAATCTTGCCTCATATGGAAACTGTTCCATATTTCTAATTTTTGTGGCCATTTTCTGAACCTTTTCCAATTCCAATGTATCTTTTTTGAGATGGGGCAACCACACATCTGCATGCAGTATTCAAGATGTGGATGTACCATGGATTTATATGGAGGCAATATGATATTTTCTGTCTTATTATCTATCCCTTTCTTAATGATTCCCGACATTCTGTTAGCTTTTTTGACAGCCACTGCACATTGAGTTGATGTTTTCAGAGAACTATTCACAATAACTCCATGATCCCTTTCTTGAGTGGTAACAGCTAATTTAGACCCCTTTGTTTTATATGTATAATTGGGATTATATTTTCCAATGTGCATTACTTTGTATTTATCAACATTGAATTTCATCTGCCATTTTGTTGCCCAGTTACCCAGTTTTGAGAGATCCTTTTGTAGCTCTTCGCAGTCTACCTGGGACTTAACTATCTTAAGTAGTTTTGCGTAATCTACACATCAAAAACGACGAGGCTGGGCTAGGTGAGAATATTGCTTATAAGGAGGTTGTTTTATCTCACTCCTCAACTGAACAATGTGCATGATTTTTGCAGCCTTCATCATGATAAAATATAAACCTTCCTGAGGGAATTACATAATTAAACTTTATGGCAAGACTCATGGAAGGTGTCCCCTTCCCAGTGTGCCTAATCTCCTGAGTTTTGGATGGATGGATGTGTGTTTTTTTTTTTGTTTTTTTTTTTGTTTTTTTTTTTTAAAGGTGGCTTTCACTAGTGCAGGGATTGGCAACCTTTGGCACACGGCCCGTCAGGGAAATCTGCTGGTGGGCCAGGATGGTTTGTTTACCTGCAGCATCCGCAGGTTCGGCTGATCGCAGCTCCCAGTGGCTGCAGTTTGCCGTTTCAGGCCAGTGGGGGCTGCGGGAAGTGGCATGGGCCAAGGGATGTGCTTGCTGCCGCTTCCCACAGTCCCCATTGGCCTGGAACAGCAAAGCATGGCCAGTGGGAGCTGCGATCAGCCAAACGGCCCGCCAGCAGATTTCCCTGACGGGCCATGTGCCAAAGGTTGCCGATCCCTGCACTAGTGTATTTTAATCTCCTATTCTTCTTCCTCTGCTGTTCTCTCACCCTGCCTAATATGCAGCTTTTTCAAATTCCCCATACTATAGCAAAGTACTGCATATAAATTTGCCTCTGTGTAAAGTATATACATATTAAAACAAAACAAAAAAACAAACAAAAAACCTTTCCCCATGTTTGGCTATTGACTGTTAGCTCTTATTTTATGCTCAGCTCTGGAGAGGTTGGAGATATAGATGGGCATATGGCATGGTCTAGAACAGAGATTCTCAAACTGTGGTCCGTGGACCACCAGTGGTCCGCAAGCTCCATTCAGGTGGTCTGTGATAGTTCCTGCTAAGGAGTGCACTTGGGCGGCTGCACATAAGAAACTGAAGGGCCACCCACCTAATTAGTGGAGCTGTGCAGACTGGCTCCACTAATTAGGTGCCTGAACCCTGGAGAAGACACACATATAAGGTGAGGTGGTGGCCTTGGGGGGAACAGGAAGTAGGTGGGAGGGTGCAGTGGAGTGAGAAGAGGGGGTGGGGGAATTTGGGATGTGCAGGGCTGCGGCAACCAGAGGAAGAGGTGACTTTCCCCAGCTCCAGGGCTGTGGCTGCTGGGGAGAGACGGCCCTCCTTCCCAGCCCCAGCTTGGGAGCTGCTGTGGCGGGGGAGAGAGGGCACATCCATCACATTAGAAAGGTAAGATTACTGATATTAAAATATGAGTTGTGTGCTTTTATTTGTAGAAGAAAAAAATTAAGGGTTTTTTATCTGTAGCGCTTTACAATACAGTAGTTAACTAACGGTACAAACAACATTTGGAAAGATCATTAAGTTGTTTACTGAGACTCTCAGCAATTTTCAAATGGTCCATGGAAAAAAAAGTTTGAGAACCACTGGTCTAGACTGGAAAATTATAATGAAAACTAAAAATGTATGAGAGAAAAGGCCTGAGTGGATTTTTCTGAAGTGGAAAGAGGATTTAGAAGTCATCAGGAAGATAGATAATGAGGCAGAGATTACAGTAGTCACCCTCTGGCTTTGGAGAACTCATCTGAAAACAGGGTGGACTTTTCTGATAAATTGTTTCATGCTGTATTCAAATCAAAGTGGTTCCCTGTTGTGTGAGCTAACCATATGGGCAACCAATGAGGTTTTTGTGTACTATATTGTATTTTAAAAGTGCCTTGGAGGAGACTATATCTTCCTTCTTCTCATACATTCCTCTCTCCTCAACAAACTGATTCAGAACAAATAAAAGGGGCTGGGGAATCCTCTTTGGTTCCTACTAATTTTCTGAGCTGTATTAAAAAGCAGAGTTTCAGTTCTTATGCTGAGGTCTGTTACAGTTAATATTTGAAGGTGTTTGACTGCATCCTTCAATTTTTTTAATATTTCAGTCTGCATCAAATAGTCTTGATTTATATATTAAATGTCAAATTTCTATACTCCAATAAGGTATAAAGTAATCAGCCTAATGAGTAAGAAGACCTTTTTACTGTCAATGTACATTTCTAAGTCACTTGTAGGAGGAAAAGAAATTTAATTTTTCCTCCAGTGAATAGGTTGTGTTAAGTTTTCAGTAGCCTGATGATGGAGCAGATGTCAGCGACTGTGTATTTATCCTAAGACCAGTTGAGCCTTAACCCCCAGCTGTGATCAGATTGCAATCTTTTTGGGCAGAGCTGCACACATCTACCCTCTCTCTTTCTTCTTGAATCTGGGCAGAAGGCACAAGATCAGTTGGAACTTTCAGCACATGATGATGTTTTCAGGTAAAAGTGTTCGAAGCAATAATTCTGTTTTACATAAACGTAAATAATCCTCTCATGCAATTTCTGAACAAGGGAAGGGTGGTGGGTTGTTTTTGTTTGTTTGTTTGTTTTAATTAAAATAGTGCTATAGCAATTGACTTAGCATAGCATCTTTATACAGCGTCTGTCTCCTATTCTTCAATGTCAGATCTTTACAAAAAGATCAGAATCTGTCATCATTCTGACAGGAGTGACAGTCTCTGGTCTCTATCAGCTGGATGACCCCTGCATGGTTATGACTAAGATTGGTCAAAATGCTCATGGTTCTGAAATTTTGCTAATAGAAAAGGGGAGGGGAACTGAAAATTTTTGCAATATTCCACTTCCTCCTCCAACCCCCCCGCCCAAAAAAAAATTACCTTTAGAGAATGACAGGACCAATGCTGACAGAAATATAAGTGTGGAAAAACCACCTAGAGTTAGAGTTAAAGTAAAGAAAAGGGGAGGGGAGTATTTTATTTGCTTTCTCTGTCACACAAGTGAGCTGCTAATGTTCATGTTTCCTTGCTAGTAAAAACCAATTACTGAGTGTTTTTACTGTTGTTACAAATAAGTCTGTGGCTGCCTGGGTAGGCCTTGCTGCTGGAATTATGAAACCCAGTGGGATGTGTGCTGTGCTTAGAAGCATGTTATTACCCAGAATTCTCCAAGCTCACAACTCTTTTATAGCAGCACTGGTGTTAGAGCTGTGAGAACAAATTGAAATGTTTGCATGCTCTTTCTGGATGCCGGGAGCTTCTTAATTTCTAAAATGTATTTTTACTTCAGTCAGCAGGCAACTTCTTTCCACAAGGTTTTCTGAAAATATTTGTCCCTATTATTTATACAATTACTTTAGGACTCATAACCATGTTAATGAAAATGCTGTGGCAGAGAACAAAGCTGTCGGGTACCTTGTTACTGCTTCCTCATTTTCAGAGCAGATATGCTCTGTCCTGAGCCATGGCATAGGTTAGAGCAGTCTAAGAGCTGCTTGAACTTATGCCTGCTGACTCTGGTTTGTAAGGAACCATAGCCAGCTGAGCATAGCTGGAGCACAGCACACTCTGACCATGCCCCCTCCCTATCATAACATAGTCCCTATGCCTGAGGTGAGTGGGGGTTTGTGCAGGGCATTGTAGTGCTGACATTGCACATCTTAATGGGCCAAATCAGATGGTGGTTTCGTGGTGTTTGGTTATTTTAAAAAGCTGATACAGTGGGGAGTCCCTTTTTTTGGCTCCTATGCAATATCTTGGGGTTTTGTTTTTAGACTGGATGAATGTTTTAAGAAAGTTTTGTGAATACCGTCACTGGGACTTACGAAGTTCACCTGATTCATTCCTTTCTTTTTGTGCAGGTCTTAGGGGAGCCATGGCATTTGCTCTGGCCATACGAGACACTGCTACGTACTCCCATCAAATGATGTTCTCAACAACCCTTCTTATTGTCTTTTTCACTGTCTGGATTATTGGTGGAGGCACAACACCCATGCTGTCATGGCTGAACATTAGGTCAGTACGCATCCAAACACTGGGCAATGTTGTAGTCTCTAAAAAAAAATTTAAAAATACTGTACTCTGCTAGTCGCTGATACACTAAAGCCACCTGTGTGATGCTTGTTAGGCATTTCTAGATTTTAAGGGATACAGATGTATTGGCAAGGACACAAAAGTAACTTCTTATTTAGTTGACACTGAGTGTATAGTATAGTAGGATCCCTATTAACCAAAACACCTGGAGGCCTGAGCTCCTTAGCAGGATACAAGTAACATCTATTGACTTGAATGGAAATTGCTCGTATCCTACAAGGAGACAATAGGGCCCCTTTAGTCCAACTTCTGTATCTAATGAACTAATATCAGTCCCCATCTATTGGCCCCTAATAATAGCCCTGCTCCTGCTCTTATTGAATTCAGTGGGAGACTTTTCATGGTTTCAGTGAGAACTGGATCAGCCCCTTTCTAAACAGGCTGTTATCCAAACAAATTTGGTGTTTCCTGGACTGTTAAAACAATCCAGGATCTTGCTGTACTATGTGTATTCTGGTTACTGTATTATAACTAAGGACATTCAAGGGTTTGAAATGGCTTGAGGACATGGCCAACGTACATATTATGGTTATAGTAAAAAGAAAAGGAGTACTGGTGGCACCTTAGAGACTAACAAATTTATTAGAGCATAAGCTTTCGTGAGCTACAGCTCACTTCATCGGATGCATCCGATGAAGTGAGCTGTAGCTCACGAAAGCTTATGCTCTAATAAATTTGTTAGTCTCTAAGGTGCCACCAGTACTCCTTTTCTTTTTGCGAATACAGACTAACACGGCTGCTACTCTGAAACCTATGGTTATAGTAGTTAATCATAACAACTTAGTCAAGCCGCCAATATACAGATGCTCTGAAGTTATAGGCATATATATTTTTGAAGCTGCTTATCATGGGAAGCAAAAGCCCTAGAGACTCATGAATCCATCAACGGTTATTTAGCAGGTATACTCCTGCTATATTAGGGTTTTGGCAGCTGAAGAGAAAAACTGACATACTGCACACATGCTGTGTGGCCCTTGCAATGTTCTTTTCTTATGCTCTTCGTGCAAGTGCCACTCCCTAAAATAAATAATTCAGGCCATGAAGCCGCACAGGTAAAAACACTAGTTGACCAGTGCTGTGATACCACTCCTGGAATAGCTTCCAAAAGGCAACTGTAATGTCACAGCAGGGCAGAGTGACGTACCTATAGGTATTCAATTGTGTGTTGGAGGCATAACAGCACCCCCTGATTGGAAGTGAAAAGAAATCACTACCTTTTTGGCTTGGTTGAACAGAACAAAATGGTTAACCTCTCATCTATATAATGATATAGATCTGTTCATAGCATTCTGGTTAGGAAATGCAGTATTTGACTGACCCCTGTATGGCGTTCACTGGAACTGCTTCCGTATGTCTTCCCAGAGGCCACATAAAATTAAACTTACTTAAACCAGGAGATGGCAGACATGTGCAGCTGAATAAGAGTTAGAAACCTCAAACACTGGTCAGTGGTCATTTCTCAGTGCCAGCCACTGAGAAGTAAAATACCCCCTTTGTTATAGGAGGCTAGCAGAGGGATAGAGATTACAGCTTCCCAATGAAGTTCAGAAGAGTTTAACATGCTAGTTCTCATCCTTTTGGGTAGGGTGTGAGGCATCAGAAGATGCAGTATAAAGACAGAACTAAAGGAAGTCTGTATCTCAAACAGAAGCAATAGCATGGAATATAGGGCTCAGCTAAGGTGCAGTATGGAATTCCGGGTATTCACTGTTTCTTTACATGGATGATGCCTGTGCCCCTGGCACTTACACCCTTTAAATTAGATTGCAGTAAATAAAGCGTGAGAGGTTGAGAGTTAAGAAGTGTTTAATTATACAGGATACTTTAACAGAAAAGAGATTAAAGATTAACATTGCTTTTTGTTCATTTACTAGATTAAGTGGTAGAGGGGGCAATGATGCAGTTCATGAACTGGACCTGTAATTCAGATGTTGCAGACAGCCATAAAAAAGGCCACTTGTACCCTGTGAAATTCGGAGTGGTTTTCCGTTAATTCTGCTATGTTTGACTATTAACTTTACACTTTCATTAATAAAGATTAATGAATCCTCACAAAAGCCCTGTGAGGTAGCTGGTATTTCAGCTGAAGTGCATGATCTCACTGCAGAGTAAGCTTGGGTGATCAGCACTAGGGTTTGAGCACGCAGGTTGGCCTAGCCTGGGTGTGAGCAGCTACACTGCAAAGCCCCACCTGAGTTAGTGTGTTGTCCTTGGTGCTGCACTCACCTGTGTGTGTCACCAGAACTTCTGGGGACACATCCCATGTTCTTTGGACTGCAGTAAGATGAGCTGCTCTGTGATTGTTTCCCAAGGAATTGTGGGTAAAATTGTCTGTCCTGGGCACATGGGGGGGCAGGGAATTGTGGGAAGGTCCTGGAGGATTACCAGCCTCATGCACTATGGATACAGGCTGAGTTACCAGCCTGTGTGAAAGTGGCACCAGGGGCTAGCCCATACCTTCAGCTAGGCTAGCTAACCCGAGTTTAAAGCACCGCTAAACCTCAAATGAAAGGGTTTTGTGTGTGGATGGGAAGCAGCGTAGGGACAATGCCCAAGTAAGAACCTGAGTTAACTCTGTAGTGAAGACAGATCTGGGACGTGGGGGCCTAAATCACTTTCATAGTGTAACACAATAAATTGATTGCAGTTGGGATTGGTATTTCGCAATTTCTGGCTTCCACTCCCAACAGTGGTGCCTCTACAGAGGTAAACTTTAAGCCTTTAATTTTCAGTTTACACATGAAAATAAAGTTAATGGTTGAGTAGGAAGAAATAAAGGCAGAAGGATTGAGGGCCAACACTGCTACTTCATCTCTAACTCAATTCACTGTGTGTGAATATGACTAGGGTGCTAGAAGAGAAAATGGATTTTCAGAACATGAAGCACTACTGATGTGCAATGGATGAAGCTAAAGTGCAGCTAAACAATACGTATTTTCATTTTGTCATTCTTATATTAGATTGATAAAATGAAAATACATAGTGTTTAACCTTAAACTTCAATTTAATTCTTGAGCCATTAGTATAACGAGTTTATAAAAGAAAAAAACAAAAGTCCAGCTAAAACTAATAAAATTCTTCCACACTTACCTTGTTTGCAAAGTTATGTCCATTTTAGATTCAGCCATTGGAAACTAAATACGTTAATTTAAATTTAAACACCAGTAGTAATAATTTTTCATTCCCATCATATCAGATGCTTGAGTTTCTTGGATCTCCTAGATATCTTTGGAAGATTACATTTAAGTACCTGAACGGTAAATGGCTTTGTTCTTGGAGGAGTGAATTTGTTTTTGTTTGGAAAATACAGTTTAGCTTGGATAATCTAGTCGGGGAAAAAAAGTTTAAAAATCCAGTCTCATCCCATGTGGTGGTTAAAGCCAAGAAACATTTTTCCTGCCTGAAGCTGCTAACAAACTGCAGAAAGATCTGACAGGCCAATAAATCGGAAGTATTGTCAAAGTTCCTCTCAAGAGAATGGCTGACAAGATTTCACTTGTACTTCTCACAGAGGAAGGGAACTCTTGCATTTATATCTCAAAATAAAGGTCTGTCATTGTTCATTAGGAATGGGTGACCCATTGGGGCACTGCTTCCTTTTTCCAGTTTAGTACTGAATGTTGCTATTGAAGCAAAATGCAGACTAATGTCCTCCCTGTTTTTGTTCAGAATTCATTGTTTCAGACTAAGTGGGTGGGAATAGTCACTACAAGTAGCTGGAATTAATTCATTTCAAAACATGAATTTTAATTAGTAAACTTTTTTCTGAATTTTAGGAAATGTAAAATAGCCTGTGATAAAGATATAATTAAGCACTGTTCTTGCTGGGGGGGAGAAGCTCTGATTTCCACTAATAACTTTTTTATTTTTTGGTACTTAAATGATGCATAGTGACATGGTTACTATTGAAATAGCAGGATTTTTAATTGAAGTCCTGTTGTCCAATTTATTCAGATACCTAGACTTATTGAATGTTTTAACTATATGGAAGTAAAATTGCCCAATGTATGACTGAGCTTAAAAATTTAAGCAGTGAGAAATTGAGTGATGTGCAGTAAATGAGGCATGGGGCCAGATACTGACCAATGAGAATAAAACCAATTATTCAATAGCTAACTCATTCAGTGAGCACCATCCAGTGCACTGAATGAGGCAGCAAGGAGTCTGGCGGCACCTTAAAGACTAACAGATTTATTTGGGCGTAAGCTTTTGTGGGTTAGAACCCACTTCATCAGATGCATGGAGTGAACATTACAGATGTAGGCATTATTATACTGACACATGAAGAGAAGGGAGTTACCTCACAAGTAGAGAACCAGTGTTGACGGGGCCAATTTGATCAGGGTGGATGTAGTCCACTCCCAATAATAGATGAGGAGGTGTCAATTCCAGGAGAGGCAAAGCTGCTTTTGTAATGAGCCAGCCACTCCCAGTCCCTGAATGAGGCAGGTGTCCTGTGGAGAAAATGTGATCATGTAATTAAAAGATTAATTATAATCTGCACATGGGTCTGAATTAAGATTGCACAGGCAGAAATTCCATCATGTAGCATCATACTGACACCCACATGGATCATCAGCAGGATTGAAACCTATTGAGCCCCCTTCCCAAGCTCTGGCTCCTCATCCCAGTCTTCTCTTCTTCCAGGTTCTCTTTCCAAGTCCCAGCCTCCTCCCCAGGCTCCACATCTGATCTCCACCTCCCCCACTCCCAATCTCCTTGCCCAACCAGTCCCCCATGCTCCCCCACAATTTTGAGTGTGAGCTCAGTCTCCCCTTCCCTACCCTCCCATTGACTCCCTGCCTTCTTGACCAATAGGACCCAATCTGGCCTTAGTCCTCTTTGCCTTCAAGTCAGATTGCTTCCCCTCTGCTCTGCCTGGAGAGATGGGCTCTCAGTTCCTGTGCTGGTGCCACTGTGGCCGCCCAGTACTGGGAAAGAGCAGTTAATCCTGCTCCATCCCTGCATCCCAGGGCTAGAGCGTGCTCAGAGCAGATGGACTCTTCAGAAAAATTTAGCGGCCAAACTCCAAGAAGTGTCTACTGAGCATGTGCAAACTGGAATTTTTAGGGGCTTGTAATGTGGTTAAATTAGGGTGGGTTATTGGGGTGGGGGGATGCCAAAAGTCACATCCCTGACACCAGGGTGCCCTCCTGCCAGATTTGAAGTCCCTGCTCCAAAGTTTGGAGGCCCTAGAGCTTCTCAACAGAAAGGTTGGAGAGATATTTTAACGTCCGTAAAAATGTATTTTTCGCTAAACTCATTCTGAGGGAAAAGCTAAACAGGTTTTGTTGTAATTTTCCAAAAATAGCTGAGACAGACGTAAGCCATGGAAAATATCAGCCTGTTAGTTTGGCAGTTATAAGCAACTGAAAAGAGAATCTTAAAATGGAAAGACTGAGGCCGCCTTAACTGTAGGTGTCATTACCTGCACAAGGTAACCTTCATTCTGGAACATGCTAATTTTAGAATGCTCTACTTTGCAACCTTTAATTTTTTTTTTTAAATATAGTTTTTGTGTGTATATGAATTGGCCATATCTTATATACATATGCATGCAATCTCTCTCTCTAATCTGTATTATAGATATCTTACGTGTATATGTGTAGCCAATCCTAGAAATGTAGGGCTGGAAGGGACCTTGAGAGGTCATCTAGTCCAGCCCCTGCACTGAAGCAGGAGAAAGTAAACCTAGACCATCTCTGACAGGTGTTTGTCCAACCTGTTCTTAAAAACCTCCTTTGAGGGAGATTCCACGACCTCCCTTGGAAGCCTAGTCCAGAATTTAACTACCCTTCTAACTGAAAAGTTTTTGCTAATATCTAACTTAAACCTCCCTTGCTGCAGATTAAGCCAGTTACTACTTGTCCTACCTTCAGTGGACATGGAGAACAATTTATCACAGTCCTCTTGATAACAGCCGTTAGCATATTTGAAGATTTTTATTAAGTCCCTCTCAGTCGTCTTTTCTCAAGACTGAACGTGACCAGTTTTTTTTAACCTTTCCTTGTAGGTCAGATTTACTAAAGCTTTTCTCATGTTTGTGGCTGTCCTTTGGACTCACTCCAGGTTGTCCACATCTTCCCTAAAGTGCGGCACCCAGAATTGGACACTACTCCAGCTGAGGCCTCGCTAGTGCAGAGTAAATTCGTATGATTACCTTCTGTGACTTCGGTACAACACGCCTTTTAATACACCCAAGAATGATATTAACCTTTTTTAAAACTGCATCACATTGTTGACTTGTATTCAATTTGTGATCCACTATAACTCCCAGATCTTCTTCAGCAGTACTGTCCCCCATTTTGTAGTTGTACATTTGATTTTTACTTCCAAAGTATAGTACTTTGCACTTATCTGTATTGAATTTAATCTTGTTGAATTTAGACCAATTCTCCAATTTGTCGAAGTCGTTTTGAATTCTAATCCTGTCCTCCGAAGTGCTTGCAACCCTTCCCAGGGTGTCATCTGCAGATTTTATAGCCATATTCTCCACTCCATTATCCAAGTCATTAATGAAAATACCAAATAGTATCAGACCCAGGACTGACCCTTGCAAAACCTCACTAAATACACCCTCCCAGTTTGACAGCAACCCACTGATAACTTCTCTTTGAGTATGGTCTTTCAACCAGTTAGGCACCCACCTTATAGTAATTTTGTCCACCTTGTAATAATTGATAGAAATAATTGTTACATGTACTTTGTTGTCATGTAAAGATTCTGTGGCAACATGGTTGGATCTCCTTTTCTTGGGGGTGATAGCTTCTGGATGTGATTATCACCCCACATGATTGTATGTAAACAAACTAAGGGATGTTATTAGCAAATGTTTATCATACAGTGTTGTCATTGTTGTTTTATATGATTTTTTTTAATCATCATTTTTTATTCCATTTTTATTTTGTTTGTTTCTGTTTTGAGCTTGGCTAAAGATACCAACTCATAAACATTTTTTGTTACTTACATTCCATTCTTGTGCTGTACCAGAGTTGGTGATCATGCTCCATCGGTGGAAGAGATAAATGAAAGCCGCTGGCTGTACTTCAGGTGACACTGGTTTCCTCAGTATAAAATTAACCTGGTGCTTGGCTTTCTTCATCTTTCTAACCCAAAGTATGTGTTCTCTTTCTGTGCTACAGCATGCTGCTGCTTTGCAAATGAGGGACTTTGTACAATTTCCATAATTCTGAATCAGTTTAGTTCCTGTGAGCTGAAAGGGTGTGGTTCCCACAGGCAGGGCTTTCATTCTTTCAGCTTTTCCAATTTTTTTTTTAAATTCCCCTTAAAATCTGGATAACAGACCCCTTCTACCTCATTGCACACTTAGGAAAGAAAGTAAAAAGGTTCTTTTATTGTAAAAATAGTAAAAATGTGAGATGAGAAACCATGGATTTCGTCCTATAATCCTTACTCATGCAAGTAGTCTATGTGACTTCCAAGGGGTTACTAAGGAGAATAAGATTGACTCACACCACGGTTGAAGGACTGTCCCATATTGGAACTCTCCCAAAGAAAGGTGCTGATTGGCACTGACGCATTGAGTTTAGTGGGAGAGGAGTCCAGATCAATTTCAAAGACACTGTCTCCAGTTCACTGGATCATGTAATTATTACATTCCTTTGACAGGTTTCAGAGTAGCAGCCGTGTTAGTCTGTATTCGCAAAAAGAAAAGGAGTACTTGTGGCACCTTAGAGACTAACAAATTTATTAGAGCATAAGCTTTCGTGAGCTACAGCTCACTTCATCGGATGCATTTGAAGTGAGCTGTAGCTCACGAAAGCTTATGCGCTAATAAATTTGTTAGTCTCTAAGGTGCCACAAATACTCATTTTCTTTTTACATTCCTTTGGTGCATCTTTAATGCACCCTTTTTTATCACAGTAATCCCAACCCACCAGTTAGTTTTTAGAACCACAAATAGGCCAACACCAAAACAAGCTGCAATGAGAGCCAGAATAGTTAAAGTACTACCAGCACTCAAGGCTGTTAACACAGTAACTGTACATGCTTAGATATGCCACCTATGGTGAATTCCTGCCCTCCATTTCAGGCTTTGGAAAGGCTGGACTTAGGCAATATCACCAAGAATTAGAGTTGCTCTGCTTTCTATGGCCCAGTGTGGAGTTTCTCAAAGTAAGGATCAATCGGGCTTTTAAAAGTGTTTTTTGCCAACTTTTTTTTCCCCCTCCACATAAACTTTCCCTTTGAGTTTGTTCTGGGGTTTTCGTGTGTGTTGGCAGAAGTCACAATGACAGTAGCACCATTGTCACAGCTCATGAATATGTGCATGCAAGGTGAGGAGGAGACTGCCTAACTACAGTGACCCCAGTGCTCAGCTTTAGGGTCACAGGTGGCACATTTGAGTAGTTACTATGGCACCAAGAGTGATGCTGGAATTCTACTGTAATTCTAGATCCCTTCTAAATCAAATTGGTTAAGGAAATAGTGTTGACAGGGAAAGGCAGGCTGGTAGTTAAGGAACTCAGTTGGCAGATGAAGTTACAAGCTCAGTGATAATCCATTTATCATTAAAACATGTCTTAAACTAAGATACACTGTTCATATTCTGAAAAATAGAGAATTATTTCCATAAGGGATCACATCTTCACTTCAATGAGCTTGTTTTCTGCTCTAGATCAGTGGTTCTCAAAGCCGGTCCGCCGCTTGTTCAGGGAAAGCCCCTGGCGGGCCCGGCCAGTTTGTTTACCTGCCGCTTCCACAGGCTTGGCCGATCGCGGCTCCCGCTGGCCACGGTTCGCCGCTCCAGGCCAATGGGGGCTGCGGGAAGGGCGGCCAGTTGATCTAGATACTATTATTTTGTTAAAAGAAAAGGAGTACTTGTGGCACCTTAGAGACTAACAAATTTATTAGAGCATAAGCTTTCGTGAGCTACAGCTCACTTCATGTGTCTGTATAAATTCCACTGAATATCCCAAGACCAGAATGAAAATGGTGATTAAACAGTATTTTTACTAAGACAGTTTGTAGTCATCTGGTTCTACATAACAAAATAGTGAATTGATGCTGAGAGGTGAAATGTGCTTTTTTTTTTTTTTTTTTTTTTTTTTGGGGCCAGTTTCAGACTTTATTATCCAGAGTCACAACAGAAAATTTTTCACACATGACTTTTCTCATACTGTTATCCCTCAGAGCCAAGTCTTATGTAAATAATTTTGTTGCCAAATCAAAAAACTTCATCTGTGCAATCCTAGAAACCATGTGTTGCAACTATGGATTGTTAGAGTGGATAGCACAGAAAATAGTGGTGGTTGCTGGGACTGCACTGCCATGTTCTTGGCTGCATTGCAGCTGACAGCCCTTCAAGCCACATAATCTGGTGAGTGCTTAGACAAACATGTGCTCATTTATCTGGCTTTCCAGTAGACCATTTCAGTGAAATTCCAAGATGACTGGTCACTGTGCGTCTGGTGTATAAGAGTTAATCCAAGTAAATCAATCCAGCCCTTAATAATTTTGTACTTCAATACAATTCAAGTGAACAGGAACAAATATTGACTTCCGTAGCAATTGATCTTTGTAATTGCTTATGGAGCATCCAAGTGAAGAGAAACCACTTTGCTTTGAGAGACTTTTCTCCAGCATTAAGAGCTTTTCTTGAACTGAACTGAAACTCTGTCTTGACCCCAAAATGAACTATCATATTTGATTATTCTCTGCACTAAATTCTGATGGTGGGAATAGTAGGATTTGTCATGAATTGTAGTTAAAGATTATTAATTTGGTGGTTGCTTAACATCTAATGGCCAACATCTTTGTGGGAGTAATGTTAACAAAAACTAGCACTCAAACATTTAAACTTTAGAAAAGGGACTTACTTAAAGGAGAGACCTAGTTTAAAAGACCCTGAAGTTAAGCAAAGAACTAAAAATCTTTAGACTTTGCATGAAGACTATTAATAAGCATTCCATAATAGACACATCAGCCACACATACCCTCCTAAACAAAAAAGAAGCAGATGGGCAAGAAAAAAGTTAGCTTGGTTAAGTGTTAAGATGCAAGAGGTTATTTGAGCCTCAGAGGTTTCTGTCAGAAAGTGAAAATCCAGGCCAAGTGAAGCCAATAGAAAAGCCTATAAATTAGAGCAGGTAAAATGGGAATTATGAGGGCTAAAAGAATTTGAAGAGCAAATAATCAAAGACATTAAACAAAGAGATTTTTTTAGGAGAGACCGCTTTATATGAAGATATGAAGTGAGATTGTACTGAAGTTGGGAAGCAAGGAGGGCAAAAACCAAAGACTTTGGGGGACTGGTGAGTATGGACTAACAGGGAACAAAGGAACCAAGGACATTGAAGCTAAATATTTTCTTTGCATCTGTCTTCACCACAGAGCATATTAGGGAGATACTTATTCTTTTTTCTGGTATAAAATGAGGTACTATCAGAGATTATGGTCTCAAAAAAATTGATAAAAAGCAAAAAGTCACCAAGTCAGTACAAGCCTAAGAATGAAGTGGCTGAGCCTCTAAGAAAAATAAACACTTGCATTAAAATCAGCTACTATACTGGAGGACACCAAATATTGTACCTGTTTATAAAAAAAAATGCTGAAAGGTGAGACTAATCATTCAAACCAGTAGGCCCTATTTTGGTACCCTGTTAATTGGCTGAAACAAGTCAAAAATAGGACTGAAGAACACTAAGGTAAACATATGATAAGAAATAACCCTTCTGACTTCTACAAAGGGAAATCAACAGAAATGAGGGGTTTTTTTCCTCCACAGAAAATTTCAGTTTGGAGCAGAAATTTGAATACTGAAACATTTTAGCCTAAACCCAAAATAATTCCATTTTGGAAATGCTGCTGTGGTGCTTCATGGGAGTTGTAGTTCAAGTGCCTCATGCCCCCATTCTCCTGTTCGTGCTGTGCTTTTAAGAGGCACAACATAGAATCTCACCCTGTGCGGAAAAAGTATTTCCGTATCAGTTCAAAGCTTCTTCCCTTCCTTCTGTCCACCATTGATAGGCCCTTGCCTGGGATTTTCTGTTCAGTTCTGGTAATCCCATCTCTAAAAGGATGTAGCCGAAATAGAGGAGAGTTATAGATGTGTCATGAGTGGCCTGGAAAATCTTCTATATGAGGAGAGTAAACTAAACAGTCCGTTTTCTCCAAAAGTAAGCAAATAAGAGGGAATGTGATTAAGTTACACAATGTGAGTGTGTAATTTGCTCCTATTTTTTTCCCTTACTCCTAATATGAGGAAACATTCAATAAAATTTAAAGAAGATAAATTTAAAACTGATAAACATTCTCTTGTGGAATGCATAATTAATCTGTGGAATTTGGGGCCACAAGAGATCCTGGAGATCAAGGGCTTCATAGGATTTCAGAAGTCCTTGACAACTATAAGGATAACAGAAATATTGAGTTACTTTAGGTAAGATTAAATAATGTTTGGAAGGGATGCTTCAGGCATAAGACAATCACTAACTGAATAACTATAGCAAGGAAATTCTCTTATGGGCATGCTAGTCTGTAATTGCCTGATGTCTGGTTTCTTGCTCCTTCCTCTGAAGCATCTGGTCCTGATCATTTTAAGAGATAGGAGACTGGACTGGGGATTACTAGTCTGATCTAGTGTGGCAATTCCCATATTATTTAGGATAATGAAACTTTCCAAAAGACGGAACAAACTAAGATAATGAATTCCCGGGCAGGTCAGACTACAGGGGTGTGAATAGCAGTCTGCATCAAAGTCCAGTGCTGCAACTCCTCTGTGGACACAAACTAATAGTTCCCAGTTCACGTTAACATAGTCCTCTCTAAAAAGGATTACATTCATGTGAACTAGGAACCTTTTAAAAAGAACAGGAGTACTTGTGGCACCTTTAGAGATTAACAAATTTATTAGAGCATAAGCTTTCGTGCGCTACAGCCCTCTTCATCGGATGCATAGAATGGAACATATATAGTAAGAAGATATATATATATACATGCAGAGAAGGTGGAAGTTGCCATACAAACTGTAAGAGGCTAACTAATTAAAATGAGCTATTCAGCAGAAGAAAAAAAAATTTTGTAGTAGTGATGATCAAGATGGTCCAGTTGACAAGGTGTGAGGATACTTAACATGGGGAAATAGATTCAATATGTGTAATGACCCAGCCACTCCCAGTCTCTATTCAAACCCAAGTTAATGGTATCTAGTTTGCATATTAATTCAAGATCAGCAGTTTCTCACTGAAGTCTGTTTTTGAAGCTTTTCTTTTGCAAAATTGCCACCCTTAAATCTTTTACTGAGTGGCCAGAGAGGTTGAAGTGTTCCCCTACTGGTTTTTGAATGTTATGATTCCTGATGTCAGATTTGTGTCCATTTATTCTTTTGCGTAGAGACTGTCCGGTTTGGGCAATGTACATGGCAGAGGGGCATTGCTGGCACATGATAGCATATATCACATTGGTAAATGTGCAGGTGAACGAGCCCCTGATGGCATGGCTAATGTGATTAGGTTCTATCATGGTGTCATCAGGTGACACCATCATAGGACCTAATCACATTAGCCACGCCATCCTCACACCTTCTTGTCTACTGTCTAAATGGACCATCTTGATTATCACTACAAAAGTTTTTTTTTCTCCTGCTGCTAATAGCTCATCTTAATTAGCCTGTTACAGTTTGTATGGCAACTTCCACCTTCTCGTGTGTGTGTGTGTATCCATCCATCCATCCATCTAATCTATCTTCTTACTATATGCTCCATATCCGATTAAGTGGGCTGTAGCCCATGAAAGCTTATGCTCTAATAAATTTTAGTTTTTAAGCTGCCACAAATACTCCTGTTCTTTTTGCAGATACAGACTAACACGGCTGCTACTCTGAAATCTGTTTCAGAGTAGCAGCCGTGTTAGTCTGTATTCGCAAAAAAGAAAAGGAGTACTTGTGGCACCTTAGAGACTAACAAATTTATTTGAGCATAAGCTTTCATCCGATGAAGTGAGCTGTAGCTCACGAAAGCTTATGATCAAATAAATTTGTTACTCTGAAATCTAGAACCTTTTTAGTTCATGCCCGCAGCATCCTCAAGGGGGAGTTACAGCATAGCACTTTGGTGCACTCTGCTGTTCACACTGCTGTAATCCAAACTGGGGGGCAGTGAAGACCTAGCTTTAGAAACTCTTTTGCTGATCCCTTTTTAGGAAGTATATTTAAAAAGTGTAAATTATCGTATATGCTTAAGCCATTTTGAGGCCTGTCTAGCATCACGGTACTCTTGTGAACACACTTTGCCACATAGGAGGCATGCTCCCTGCAGAACAAGAGGCTAGCCACAACTCTGCTAGTCCGTGCACAAAATGGTATGGTTCTAAAAGACACAGCAGGGATGGCAGCCAGCCAATGAAGAGGGTAGTGAGTCGTAAATGAAAATCTGCTGCCTGGAGAAGGATTCTGGTTGATTGAAAAAGGAACTTATTTGTAATGTGTCTGTCTATGTAACTACAATGGAAGAAAGAAAAACTCTTCTTAAAATGACTTCTATAATAAGCATGTGGAATGCTGTTGAACTAACCACTTAAGCTGCTTTTAAAAATGCATTCTTGTCTGCTTATGGTGTTTATGACCATCTGATAAGTTTGCTTTTGTATTGTTTTGTTTTCCTAATGTTTCTGTAGAGTTGGAGTTGACCCAGATCAGGATCCCCCACCCAGCAATGACAGCTTTCAAGTTTTACAAGGAGTAAGTAATTAGATAACTTTCCTACTAGGCTGGTGATCTAATATAAAATGAGATAATCCAAAAAAAAAAAAAAGTGAAGGGTATGTGACATTGGCGAATATTTTCTCTAGTGACAGATGTATTTTATTTGCTGATTGATACCTGTGGTGGCTGATGGGTACATTTTCAGATCACAGAATATACCATCTTGATATGTGCTTCAAATTTAGATCTTTTGTAACAGTACCAGAAAATTCCCCAGATCTGAGTTTTTTGCATGCCATCTAATGGTTGCTTTTTTTATTTTTCCAGTAGGGATTCTTGCATTCTTCTTTAAATGTTCTAAACTATAAACAGTTCTTTTTAGGAGCAATGGATAGAGAATAGTCCTCTTAGCTTCTGTTCAGTGACTGCTACCAAATATTGCACTTTTAACTGTATAAAGTAGCTGCAGTCAGATTATCAAATTTTATCTTTGGTCTCATCTACATCAATGTGCACTAGAGGGCAATGATTTTGAAGGTGCACCAATGTGTTGCATGCTAATAGGCCCATGTAGATCCTGCCAGCACAAATTAAAAGTTCCCTTGTGCTCACCACTATGTTAATGCGAACCCTCACTACTTTACACAGTGCACCAGCGCAGTTTGACCTCACTCCGTATTGCTGATCACCACTGCAAGACCAAGTGAGTGTCACAAACACCTTTATCATGGATACCATATATCTGTGAATTTCTAGTGTAACATTCACTGTGGTAGCTAGGCATCAATATTGCAATAATCACTGCAATAGTATATTATTGCAATGTTTATTGCAATAATCATCTTTTCAATAAAATTAAAAAACATTTCCAGGTTCCTTTGTCCATAAATACAGAAATATGTCCCTTCCAAATGACATCCATCCAAGTTCCCTTGCAGTGAGTATTTGGAATGGGAGTAAAATGTTTGTTGGGAACTGACCTTTCTATCTTCTTGATTGACAGTTGCCTCTTCAGAGAGCCATCAGCATCATTTAAGCTCCACTCTAGCCTTTAACTCAGAGCTGAAATTGCCAGGCCCTCAGTACTGGTTCATGCTAAACAGATTCAGTAGAGCAGTTAATCACCTACACAGAAACCTGTTAAGAAATTAACCCTCAAAGGGGAAAGCAAAGTGCACAACATAAAACACTAATAGATTTCTACCCAGAAGATGCACAGGGCTCTAGTGTGTCAGTTCTAGGAAATTCAGGGTACAGCACACACACACAGACACACACAGACACACACACACACACACTCTCTCTCTCTCTCTGACTGCATGTGGAGTGGAGTGAAGTTTCTGTTAGCTGTATCTCCTTGCTGTTAGCTTGCTGTTTCCTGTTGGTAGCAAATGATGATTAAAAAGAACTTGTTCAGAAAACATCTTTCTTTATTGCAGGAACTGAGCTACACATCTGTGTTGAGCTCCTTGCAGATATTGGGTCAAATCTGTCCCTGGTATAACTTCGCTGAAGTCAACAGCATGTTATATGTAATTTCTAAGACTATGGGGATAAGGTAACACAAAGGATGAATTTGGCCTTTTGTGTCTGGAAGGTCTCCGAATAGGCCCAGTCCCGCAACAGAAGTCTCTCTTTCTGCCTTTCCTAATCTCTGTATGCCCTACCCAGTCCCAAGGAAGACAGTGGAAGCAGGGTAAGACCCAAGGTTTGATGGCTGTGCAATGATGTCATGTTCTCAGCCAGTTCAGACTAGACTGAGCCATCTCTGAGGAACTGCTTGCAACAGGAATAATTAGAAAAAACAAGGTGTAATATTCGCATTGACAATATTTGCAAGGAAATTAGAAGCTAGTCATTTGTTCTATATTCTGTCCCACTCAAAAGTAAAGCATTTATCTGAACTGTTTTTCTGCTTAATATGTGTATTGTATCTTAACAAAAGCCATTAGTTATAGTTCCCATGGGATTTCTCCCCCTATTTTACAGACCCAAGATCAGGAGAAGGTCCCAATTACAGCAGAATAGATTTATCATTTGGGAGGGACCAGTGAGCTGTTTGTTGAGAAGTCTGGCTTTGTGGTGATGCTACCACCTTTTCTAGGTTGGAAGCACATGGAGGTGGCAGAATGGCTTCAGCATTATTTCTCCAACGATTTGAAGAATTGTTTCATGGGTGTTCTCACTTCATTGGTTTCTCTGACCAAGGTTTGGCAGCTTCTAGCCAAAAGAAAAAGCAGTTACAAAAGTAAAAACAAATGCAGCCGAACATCAGCTGGTCGATCACTTGTGCTGCTGCTGTTACATTAAAAGACTTATATTTAATGCCAGGGACTCTTCTCCATGCAAGGGCTGCTGTGGATTAGACAGAAAATATGCCCCCCTCCCCAAGGTCCCACCCCCTGCTCCTCTGTTAAATGCCAGCTCTGCCTCTTCCCCTGAGGCCTCACCCGAGGGCCACATCGGAGGCCAGAAGCTGGAGGTGGGCAGAGTGGATGCACTGGCTAATGCCATGGTGTGGGTGGCCACAGCGCTCCCCTGTCTCTTGCGACTGCTCAGAGCCCAGGGGCTGTCTCTGTTCCTTGGCTCCTTTCTGCCCTTTGACTGCTCGCAGCCTGTAAGAGCCGACCAGGCCGGGGGGACCTGGCTCTTGGGCTGGCAGAGCCCTCGCGGGGGCAGCAACTGTAGAGGAGTGGGGCACAGAAGCCCAGTCTGGAGCAGGTCAGTCGGGCTGCTCTAGGGAGTTCTGGCCCCCTCCTGGGCTTACTTCTCTGCTGCTGCTGGCAGCGGCGCTGCCTTCAGAGCTGGGCCGCTGGAGAGCAGCGGCTGCTGGCCAGGTGTCCAGCTCTGAAGGCAGCGCCGCCACCAGTAGCAGCAGAGAAGTGTCTGTGTAAGGTTTGTGCTGGGAGGGGTGGCTATGTGTGGGCTAAAGCAAGTTTTGGGATGGAAAGTAAGCTTCCCTCCACCCCCCTGCTTAACACTTCAATATTTCTGAGACTTAGTCTCATCTGGCACTTACCAAATCCTTCACAACCTCACCCAAATATGATTTATCAAGCTTACCAGGATTCACTGACGAGCCTACTTCTTCTAATGCTGATTGACAAAGCATAATTTTATCTCTGAAATTCATCAGGTGTGGTAAAGCCTCTTGTTCTGACCATGAAACAAGAGGCTTAAGGCAAAGATATCAAATACTCCCAGAGTAAAGGAAGCCAAAGTCGAGATGAATAGGAACAAATCTGGAAATGTTCCAGTCCATTTTATTCAGTAAAAACTTTCAAACCATAGGGTCTAATGTTTAAGAGTATTTATCCAGGAAGGCTTAGCTCTCTGATGCAACGTCCAGTTTTCAGCTTTAGATTTTTACCCAGTGCTACTACTGCATCAGCTGAGTCACAAGAGGTGAAGTGACTTTTTTCCCCAAGGTACACTAGTCATCAGTGATTTAACTGGTCTTAGGACAAGGAATTTTTTTTTTAATCATTAAAGTAATTAAGGATGAATGTCACTCCAGTGCAGAGGGACCCAGAGCATGCAGCATACATCTTCTGCACTGAATCAGGCGGATCGCCCTTCACTGATCTGATTGGGGTGGGGCATTTTCTCAGCACAGCAGTGTTCCTAACTCTTTCTTTTTTAAATTATTCCCCCTCTTCCCCCCCCCCCCCCCCAAAATCCCATACAAGTGTGGTGTTACTCATTTCAGTGGGAATTACATATATGTCTATAATTTCAGTGGAATTTTTGGGTGGAAGTGTGTGTTTGTGTTTCCAAAAATAGTGTGTTTTGTCCTTTCGTTCTCAGGATGGTCCAGATTCTGAAAGAGGAAACCGGACAAAGCAGGAAAGTGCTTGGCTCTTCAGGTTATGGTATAGCTTTGATCACAAGTATCCTTTTAACAAGTATTGCTTAGCTTCAGGATATGGAAGCTAATGTAATGTTCAGTTTCTTTGCCATTTATAACTCTCTGGATTTATGGATTTGAAGATGGAGTTTTATAAAGGTCATTCAGCAGAGGACATTATAGATTTGGGGTACAATGCAGAAACTTGAACTTGCAGTTAATTTCCTCCATTATGGCACGTGGTATTTCACCCTTGTGTGGGGACAGAAGAGCTTTACTCAGAAAAGGAATTCTGCATCAAGAGCAATGATCAAATGTTCGAGGTCCAGAAAGTCAGTGATCCATTTTGCAAGACAATTCTCATTTTTGCTAGTGCCCAGAGACCAAACTAGCAGTCTAGTTCTTCCTGAACCTGTGTTCTCCAGCTCACTTACTTTGCTTTGAATAGCCATGCTGCTTCATTAGGATGGAGCCCTTATGGGATACCCTGTAGATGATATGAGATGTTTAGGACTCAGAAGTTCAGTCTGACTCATCCACCCTCCTACTCTAACACTCTGTCCAAGCAGAAGAAGTTAGTGGCGGGGGAAGGAGGAGTGGCACATGCACAGTTAGAGCATGCAGCAGCTTCCACGGAAGTCAGTGGGAGCTCCTGGGAGCCCAGCACTTTTGAAAAATCAGGGCGCTTATTTAGGAGCCTAAATATGAACGTAGGAGCCTAACTCTAGACACTCAGTGTTGGAAAGTCTTAGCCTAGGCTTCTTGACAGCTGTCCCTGTTCTTGGGTCACGTCCCATGTGGAGAGTTTATACTGAAGATTGAAAACACACGAGTGAACTCCTGCCCTCCAACATGTGCCACCCAAAATTCCTTATCTGTACCAAACGCAGAATTTGACCCCTATGTGTGTTACATACCTTTCTAAAACACCCTTCACTATGCTATTTGTGTGGTCTTGCTTTTCTTCCATGAAAAAGGGATGCCCCACAGTTGGAGCTTAGCTCTCCTGTCTCTCCTCCTTTCCAGTTCCTCTGATAGATGCCCGGGGCACTTGCTATACTTAATAACACAGCAAGTCTATTTTTTAAGCAGAGGGGTGGGGTGAGGGGATGACCCTGTGTCCAGATACATTAAGAAATAGCCAGGATAGCCGTGTGGCTTGCACTTGATTGGGACCTGGGAGACCTAGGTTCGGTTCCTGTTCTGCCACAGATTGCTTGTGTGACCTTGGGCAAGTCACTTAACCTCTGTGCCTCAGTTCCTGAGCTACAAAACCGGGATAATGGCACTTCCCTTTTGGGTGAGAATAAGAGCCATACGTGATTTTGAAGTGCTCAGACAATATGGTAGTGGGGCCAAAAGAAGTACCAAAGGATACTTCTACACAGCAGTGTAAAGCAGAGTGTTAGTGGGACTCCAGTCAGCTGACCCATGTCAGCAAACTGTGGACTTGAGCAACTACGCTGCATTTTAACCCTAGATTAAGGGATTTTCTGACTTGTACTCAAACTTGGGGCGTTGGCGTCCACACGGCAGTGCACAGACCCGAGTCAAAGTAACCCTGTTCCGGAGTGCCTTGCACACCTTCCCCCCTCAGTGTTGACACTCTGGCCCTACAAATGTGTTGTACTGTGGGAAAAATCTACTGCCCACCTTGTTTACTAACTGTGACGGTGCGATGGATGGGACTCAGGTGCCCATAAAGAGCACCCCAGTACATAATCACAATTAGCTCCTGTGGTGGCTGTCTCAGTAGAATGGCTGCAGTTTGAGAAGGCTTTATACTGATCTGCCATCTAATCTGAGAATTGACTCTCCACCTCTAGGCTGAGTCACACTGCCAGGGATATGCCCTTGTATCCCTATAATTAGGACATCCGTGTCCAGGCCTGTCAAACTATTAACATGAAACTTTGCAATTCTTAATTTTTAAACTGGGCTGTTCAATGAAGGGGTTTTTGTTTGGTTGTTTTTATTTATTTTTGTCTGTTTTGAAGTTTGACATAAAATGAAGGTTTCAGAGGGAAAACACCCCACCAACCACCCACACACACACTTTGGCCGCTGCTGGCTGCGGAGCAGTGAAGTGCATCCCCAGGGCTTGATGTGCAGTGTGCTCCAGCACCCCCCAGGGACCCCTTATCTCTGCTTCCATCGCACCCTGGAAGGCAGGGCTCAGGGATTCCCAGGAAGCTGTGGGGAAGTTTTGGGGCTGGCTCCTACCCACCACCTTCAAAGTGCACACTACCTGGGTGCCTCTGCACATGCAGCCCCAGAGAGGGCAGGGAAGGCCCAGGAGCAAGGGACAGAGAACAGAGTGGGACCAACCCCCAACACTCTGGCAGCCGGGAGCCACCTCCCACCTGTCAGCTTTGCTCCCTGCTCCAGGCAAGCTCTGTGCAGCAATGAGGAGGAGCTGGAGCTGTCACCAGAGAAGAGCAGGAACAGGAAGCGTGCTCAACCTGGCAGGAGCTGTCTGCAGCGCTGCTCCTCTGCTGCCGGGAACTCTGGGATACATCTGGAGGACTTCCGGGACCCGAGTCAAGCTGAGGTTGTGTGCACACAGGAAAGCAATAGGGCTCAGAACCTGTGGTCCAGTGTAACATGGGCTTGGACCCTCCAGCCCTGCAGCGTCCTGGGACTGTAGGTCCAAACCCTATGTTAGCACAATTGGTGTGTGGATGCAAGATAGGTTAGGCTCGAGCCCAGGCTTACATTGATGTACAGACATAACCTAAGGGAGCACAAACGCTAATTTGTTGAAATACTTGTAAATGTGTGTAATCCTTAAGATACAACTTTTCAAGTGGTTGGAGCCTCTGTCAAAGTATCAGTAGGTCAATTTTTAGGCCAAGCTACTTTGATAGTACTGCTACTTAGCATTTTTTTGTGAGACTCACTGTGAAGAGAGCTGGGAAATAATTCAGAGTATGTGGTAGTGATTAACTGCCTTTTAAGAAGGAAGCAGAAATGACTAAACTACCCCCTCTCCCTCCTCAAGGTCTGTGCCTTTGTAAACTAGGGTTGGCTGGCAGTGTTTATTTCCTCTTGTCTGCCCCTGGCACAAGCACAGCAGATGCAGGAGAGGGAAAAGCATTAATTTAGAGCAGTTTTGTTTGCTCTGTTACAGTTGAATTTTGAATGTAAGAGATTGGCTTTTAATGCACTTGTTTTCTCAGTAGCAACTAGTGGGCTGGGGAAAGATCTTTGCAGGATTTGTGCTGATGAAACATTGGAATTCAGAAATAGAATTTCTTATTGCTATTGGCTTTTTTTAGTTTCACAAAGTGCACGGTTAAAATGTAACCTTCAGCACCTGTGATTGGGTAGGGAGCATTAGGTTTCTGGTGGGTACAGTTCAGTACAAATGTTACCTGTTTAAACTGGGCTCATTTAGAAGCCTGTCACCCCTGAACCCCAGGTTTAAAGTAGTCTCAGGATAGCTCTCTCAATAAATCGTTTCAGAGTAGCAGCCGTGTTAGTCTGTATCCGCAAAAAGAAAAGGAGTACTTGTGGCACCTTAGAGACTAACAAATTTTGTTCGTGTTTCACAAGTGAAAAGGAGATTCTTCTTCTTTGAGTTATGGTCCCTGTTGTATTCCACTAAGGGGTTACACATAGGTGTCCTCCAAATTCACGACCGTGGAAATGGTGTCATGGACCATGAAATATGGTCTCCCCTGGTCCCCCACCACCCAGCTCTGAAGGGAGAGTAGCAGCTGCTGGCCAGGTGCCCAGCTCTGAAGGCAGCACTGCCCTCTAGCAGCTGTAGGGAAGTAAGGGTGGCAATAAGATGGTGGGCAGCAGCCACCACTCTCCCACCACCCCAGCTTCCGGTAGAGCCAGTGCAGAAGTAAGGCTGGCAATACCATGACCCCCTAATAAGCTTGTGACCCCCCCCCCTTTGGGTCTGGGTGTCTAATTTTGAGAAATGCTGTGGAGAAATCACACATTTCACATGGGTTGGTCACCGCATAAATAGCAAATGTCATGGTTGTGTAACACATCCACAAAATTTGCTATTTATTCCATGACCAACCCATGAAAATTGTGTGATTTTCTCTGTGATTTAAGTAGACCCCTAGTTATATGAATGGCTCTGCATTTGGAGTCAGATTTTGAAAGATGTAGTGTCTGTTGGTCCATGCATGCTGCCTGGCTTCGTCTCATGGTTTTGTCCCAGGCAATAAAGGGCAGGGCAGACCAACCACACCCTCAGTTCTTTCTCACCGCTGCATAGTCCGAGTCAGAGCCTCTATTGTTCTCTTGGCCCTTGTGATGCATTTTCTAAAACACAGATAAGTCTGTTTTTATTCTTGTATTTTTGTTGTTTTTTGTAGCCATTTTTAGGATTTAAGGAATTTGGGATGCCGTTTTACTGGCCTCCCATTTCTCTCCCCAGCACCCACACCTGGGTACTGCATTATGCTGAAGTTGGCAAGGTTCAAGTGCTGCGCTTCCTGCCCTCGCTTGTTCTCAGTCAGCAACGAGCACCAGCGCTGTCTGGGTTGCTTGGTTCTTAGTGCCATACTAAACTGAGCCGCTCTTAGAAATTGTTTCATTGCGGATTGTGGGAGAACGTGTCCGTCCTTCCTGAGCCCCTCTGCAGAATGTCCTTAGCCTGCCAACACAGAAAACTACAGCGCTTCCAGATGTGCATGCTCTTCTCTTCTGTCTGTTCCAGATGGTGCCCAGATATGGACCCACCTATTGTTTCATGAATGATTGGGAAGAGAGTAGTCTAGCCCATTGCTGGAAGCATGTGGGAGGCGAAAGGATTCCAACAGGATCATGGGAGATTCACTAAAGGGAAAAGTCTTTTTCCACTTCGGTGTGTTTACATTTTTTTAAGCAAAAAAAAAAACTAAACAGATTTTTCTGTCAGTGTAATCAATTTACACAGAGGACTTGAACTGGCTATGCATCAATGACTGGATTGTTTATACTAAAATGTCTTGTTTTTACAGGGGTTTTCAAGCACACATCTGTTTTCCTTAATTGTTTGTTTTTTTTAAGTTATTTAAAGCCCATTCTCACCCATAGTGGCCCTCCGCTAACCACAACCCTTCCAAGTTGCTGTGGTCTGCTGGCCCGCTGTTTGACTACTCCACAAGTTTATGATGTAAGTATAACGGCTAAGTATTAACTTCGTTTTTCTACCTTCCACTAAAAAGTTTCCTTTACAGGACAAATTACACAACTTAAAAGATGTTGCAACTGGTGCTTTGTGCTAAGTATGGTAGCAAAAGGTTTGAAACCCAATCCATAGGGCACTATCTTCTGCTGGTATAAATCAGAGTCACTTCAATGGCGCTACACTGACTTACATCAGCTGAGAATTTAGCCTATGATGTTTTCAAGTCGTACACAAATAGTATTTACATTTCATGATATTAGGAGACCATGAAGCCCAGTCAGCAATCTATCTACTGTTCAAGTATCCCTTCTGGTTTTAAATACAAAATGATTAAGACCAGACCAAGATTTCTGTTCATTATTTTTGGGGTTCCATTTTAGTGTCCCTTAGGACAGCCAAATGATCCACAGACAATCTGCAGAAATTGGTAAAACACTTCCTTCTCCTCATTTCCGTGCTTTATTAAGGTTTTATTTAAAAATAATTCATGAATTGTTAATAATATTTATAGATTGATGGACCAACAGGTCAGTATGCTGCTTTCATAACTTTTAAAATAACCAGCACCTTCTACTGATGCTCTTGAAACAATCTAACTCGTACTCCTCAAGTTGAATTTGCTTAGAACATCTGTTAACGCTTTATAAATTGAACCTAAGTATTAAATGTGACCGAATTTAAACTTGCAGGTTCTCCAGTGTTTAAATGTGGGTGTCGTACTATGTACTCTTGACGCAGTCTCTTAAGAACTCTCCTGTTTCTAGTAAAGATTTATAACCCTCCACCAGAAGTTTTGAAAAACTTTCTTTCACTGTCTCTGCACACGTTAGAAATTCATTTTTCATTTCAAAGTCAAACTTTAGACCTAAAAAAGTTTGTGAATTCCCATGACGCTAATTGCTCTCTGTCAGTAGGTATTAAGAGTGGCATTGTTCCCATCATAGGCTTGACATTGGGAATCTTAAAATAGGTTTTAGGCTGGAAGGCTTCCATCAAACCAATTAGCATACTGTTAGCAGCCCTTTTATGATTTCATAGATTATTATAGTTCAGCTTCAGCTTTTATCCGTTAACCAAGGATTTAACTAGTTGAGTGTGCAGGTCTTGGATTTCATTTAGCTCTGTAATCTGGCTTTATTTTCTACTTATTCTTGTACATAATTTAAACTTCCAGTTAAAAAGATAAGTAGCTAGTAGTGCATTTGAATCAGTACAGTTTTTTTGGCTTTCTTCTTGGGGCATTACCCTAATCAGCTGATTTACTGTTTATATAACAAAAACTCTCATGAGGATGCAATTTTTAATCTGCAAGCCATATTGCTTAGCTGTGTAACTCTTGTACTGTAAAAAGCAATACTGTGAAACTATCACTCTTTCCATCCTTGACTGGCCAGCAGTCGAGAGACTTGGCCACCTCCCTGGTACTGGAGGCTTTTCCCACAGTTGCAAAGACTAGCAACAGGAAAAGGCTCTCACAGCAGTGAAAGGTTCAGCCTTTCCCCATTGCCTCCCCCCTGCCAGAGCCTTTCACTGACATGTATGCCACACACAGCCATGTGGACGTGGTATGCTTTTCACTGTTGTACAGTGGTAGGTGGTACAGATGTAGCCTTGGCATGTTCCTAAATTTAGATTTAGAAAAAACCTAATAATCTTTAAGCTTTAGCCACTCTGCCAGATCTCTGAACCCCAGAAGTGAGCTGTAGCTCATGAAAGCTTATGCTCAAATAAATTTGTTAGTCTCTAAGGTGCCACAAGTACTCATTTTTCTTTTTTTCATGGTAACACAGGTGCTCTGATACTATGGAGACCTGTGGCCTCAGTACCCAGGGAGAGAAAATCACCATACCATCTCTAAAAAAGTGGCACCAACAAACTTTTTGTATTGGGCAAAACTCTCGTTTAGGGAGTGCTCTGCCCACCTATCGGTACTGACAATGTACCACGGACCCTCCTTTGTGGTACCAAATGAACCCATGGTACTGCATGAGCTCTGGTACCCTGGAGACCTGGGATTGGGGAAGAACCACAATCCCCATTACTTGGTACCAGGACCCTGGTATCGAGCACATCCCGCAGCTGAGTGAGGGGGATGTCTCCGCTTCTGGGGAGCCCCCCAGGTAAGTGCCGCCCAGAGCCCGCCTCACCCCATCCCATGCCCCTGCCCCCTCCCTCACCCAAACTCTGCTGCTGGAGTGGGGAGGGGCATGGTGGACCAAGACTGCCCCAGCAGTGGCCAGTGCGCCTGACACAGGGGCTGCCTGGGCTGCCCCTAAGCCAGCTGCACCGGCTGTTGCAGAAGTCATGGAAAGTCACAAAATCCATGACCTCCATGACAATCTCGCAGCCTTAATTATACAACATGGTAAATAGGAGTGACTGGCTTACCTCACCTAAACAATTAATTAATTAATCACATCCTTCTCCAGTCCCGAGTAACCTATGTTTTATATCATCTGTGGATTTTGCTACCTCACCATTCACCTGGGCTAGTAGACCATTCTCCATCTAATCTGTTTTTTAGTGGAAAATTGGATTTTCAGCTAGATGAAGTTTTCTGTGTAGTATCTTCCTGTAGAAAATTTTGGTATTTCAATTAACAATGGAGCCACAATACAACAGTCCTGTGCTCCCATTCTCCTCTCCATTCAGGGCTCTCTTGCTGAACTACACCTCACATAATTACGGTTAAGATTTTTGTCATGGTTGTTTTTAATAAGTCACTGACAGGTCACGGGCAATAAACAAAATTCATGGAAACCCGGGACCTGTCCGGGCAGGGAAATGGGGAGGGCTGACAGCTCAAGCCCCGCCGTGCAACTGAAACCAAAGAAGTCAAAAGTCTGTTAGTCATGGAATCTGGGTCCTCCATGATGAAATCATATCCTTACACATGATGCACTACAGGCCATGATTTCTATAACACATCACCTCCCATCGCCAGAAGTGGAGAAAGTGGTGCCTGATAGGAGATGTAGTCTAATAGTCAGCCTAGCCGGCAGTGGAGAATGGGAGCATAAGACACTTGAACTACAACTTCCATGAGGCACTGTGTTCCAGTCTGAATGCACTACTTTCTCTTTTCATAGTGATCAGCGGAGGTGGTATCATAAGAGTCATGGAAAATGTAGTCTGTCAGAGAGCCCAGCCCATAGAGGAGAATGAGAGTATGACATCTGAATTACAAGTGCCATGAGACTCTCAGCACTATTTAAATCAAAATATTTGTTTTTCAGCTGAAATATTTCACCAAAATGTCAATTTTCTACAGAAATTTCAAAAAAAAAATAATTCCATTTTGTGGGGGAGGTTGCTGTTTTCTGACCAGCTGTACTGTTCACTATTTTCCAATATCATATTGAACACTGGTTTCAACACAGAACTTTATGGTCCTTTGACCCATTTTTCTGCATTGGAAATTAGCCATTATTCCTACTTTCTGTTTTCCCTAGCAGTTCGTTGCATCTCACCCCATGATGACTGAGTGTATTCATAGCCTCTTGTGAATCGGTTTCTTAAAGGATTTATGGAAGTCAAAAGAACTAGAAGTTTATCTGAGCTGCTATCATGATCTGTGGGGGTTTTTTTTATGTCAGTTAAATTAATTTACCTTGTGCTCAAGTAGGCTATACTGGCTTAATTCTCAGGATTGCCTTCAGTGCTCTTTAACTCACTCACTCACACACTAACACACACATGCCCTGCTTTCCAGTCTGGTAGATGGTTTTAATATGTTCATTTTTGTTACCGAGTCACCTCATTCTTAAATTTCTTTAAGAACTCCTCTTGGATGTACTGCATCTGGTGCTGGTGACTTGTTAATTTTTATCAGTTTGCACATCCCTCTTTTGACATTTCCTCCCCTTGCCCCCGCCCAATCTTCAACAGAGCCTGGAGTAAGTGTATCTCTCTTTTGTAGTAATGACTGATTCCTGTGTAATGTTGAACAAGTCACTTCACATGTTCGCATTTGTATCTGTAAAATGGGGATAGTAGTACTAATCTATCACATGCGTGTTGTGAAACTTAATATTTGTAAGTGCTTTGTTATTGTTCATTTTCCTTGGTAATCTTGCTTGCTGTTTTTCTTTAGATTTTATACCCCACTTCATAATTTAGCATATTGGCTAACAAAAAATTAGCCTAGATTTTTAGACTCTTGTACTATTAGCTTTCTTTTATAATTCTATTTTGCAGTGACTCTTCAGTGCTAAGAACCAACCATATTTGTTCCAGGACTCAGGTTTTTAAACCTCAAAAAATCTACATTTTATAGCAGTAGCTTTACAGGGAACAGTAAGGTGATGTTTAACCACTTGGTTTAAAGTTTTAGCTTTTACTTAGGCTAGACTTTCAGAATTTAGTAGTTCAGGTTTTTCTAGTATATCTTGGCTGTTAACCAGAGGTAAAAGTAAGCCAGTACGGTGTAACGGCTTCCCCAGGAGGCAATTTAAAGGGCCTGGGGCTCCCAGCAGTGGCTGGAGCCCCAGGCCCTTTAAATTGCCTCCAGAGCTGCACTGCTGGAGCCCTGGGGTAGCAGCCGTGGGGCTCCAGTAGCTATTTAAAGCGGTTCCCCTGCTTCTACCACCCCAGCCCTTTAAATAGCCACTGGAGCCTCACCGCTTCCCCAGGGCTCCGGCGGCTAATTAAAGCACTGGGGCAGTAGAAGCAGGGGAGCCCTGGGCCCTTTAAATAGCCCCTGGAGCCCCAGGCTGCTGCTGCTATCCCAGGGGAAGGAGAGCACTTACCTTACAAGGTGGGCTGGGGCTGGCTCTGGCTCTGACCCCCTCAGCCCCGCCCACTTCTGCCCTAGGCCCTGCCCCTTCCGGGGGCCAGAGCTGGCCCCAGTGTACTGGTAGGTCACTCCACTTACTTTCACCCCTGCTGTTAACTCTTATGTATTGACTGATAAGTGTAGATCCCTTCGTTCAGCTATTTTAAGACAATGAAAAGAGAATATTAACCAAGTGTTACTGGATGCTCTTTTGTTTCAGAATCAGGAGCAGCTTCGAGAGGAGGACTCAGATTTTATTCTGAACGACGGTGACCTCACTCTCACATATGGTGATATGACAATAACTGCTAATGGCTCTTCTGGCTCCCGCACTGCTACTACTAGCCTCGATGGCAGGAAAACAAAAAGTAGTTCAGAGGAGGCATTGGAACATGAGCTGGGAATGGGAGACCATGAAGTTACAAGCAGGGGCACCCGACTAGTATTTCCTTTGGAAGACAATGCATGACTACTGCCGCAGTAAAAATACAGCTGTCGCCCTGTGGATGGATCAAGGAAGACTGCAGCCCCAGCATCACTTTAGGTGGGAATGTTGCTTACTGAATTGAACTACCCTGTCTGTTTGTAAGTGGTTTTACTAAAGTCCGAAGACACCAACCTTGACTTTTTTTTTTCCAAGATGCTGACAGTGAGTTTTTAAATGTCAAAACTAGAGAAATGGGAAAATTGGTCAGTCTCCTCACAAAACTACATACTGAATCTAAGTAGATTAGCATGCTGCAATTCTCTTGTTCAGTTGCAGCACCTTTCTGAGAAGAGGTATGTGAAAATGTTACCCAGCAGAACCAAGCTAATTCAGGCTGGGTGGAGTTCTAATTTGGCTTGGGAATAAGGGAGGGAAAACCCAAACAAAAGTCTAGTTATTCTGAGACTTAAAGGAATGGGTGCATGTCTGATTTTCAGCAGGTCCAGTGTTCAACTGCTCTCTAGAAAACTTGAAACTATGTATAAAGGGGAACAGTATGTACTAGGAGTACAGATGCATGAATGCAACACTTCTGGGATTTGTTACTGTATGACAAACTGCATTGAATTACTTCAGGAAAAAGGGAAAACAGTACAACTTCCTCATTGGCAACATATAGTAGGTACAGTTTAGAATAATTCAGTATTTAAATAGGGAGGCAGTGAATGCTGTTTAGCCCCTTAGCTTTGGGCAACTTGAGTATTACTATTCACATATTTTCCATCACATCACAAGAGAAAACTTCTTAGTTTCCAAGACTGAAATGATAGCACCCTTATCTAGGCTCTCTGATTTTAAAAAACCACTTGTTCTCTCATTAGGTTATTAAAAATCAGATGAAGAACCTGGAACCATATTTTTTTTGATGGAGATAGAGCAGATAGTGATATTACTTGCAGTGAAGCTAGAAAACAATATTGAACAGAATATGGAACCTTGTGGTTTCATACTGAGATGGGAAGTATCCCTGGAATCTGCTTCAGTTGCCTGTTAGGTGGGATGGTTTAAACTGCAAATGTTTTTACTTAAAGGGGAAGATAAAACTATAAATTTAACCATTTGTGGTTATTACATCTGAAGAAAGGTGTTTCTATTCATTCTCTTTTGCATAGTACATGTGGACTTTCAGCAAGGCATTGCACAATATATAAACTGTGCAAGTGGCATACACTAGTCCCATCTGAAAAGGGAAAAATGTATTTGCCTAGTACTTGGCCCATTTTCATGTAGACTTGCTTTAACTTATTGCTTAAGGCTTTTTAATTCCCAGCTCAGTAGCTATTAATGACCTCTGGTGTATTAAAGCAAATAATTGAAATCTATTACCTCCTAAACAGAAGCTCAGCTACTGAAAGCATGCTTTAAAATGGTGTAAAGTTACCCTTTCATGTCTCAAAAGGGTTTAGAAAATGTTATTTTTTTAAACTGGCATTTTGTGGCCCACTATTAAAATGTAATGCAATATATCAGTTTGCTAAAGTGCATTTTTTTAACTTGCCACTTCAGTTTGTTCCTTTCCCATAAAATTATGTATGAATAAAAATCCATTCTAGTTCTTCCTTAAGTGACTGGTTCAACTAAACCATGGGCTAACTTTAAAATTACAAGTTCCAACTGCACAGCAGCTCTTAGATTGTCTAGTTTGGTTTATTTTAACTACAGTGATCTACCTCCTACTCCTTCCCTCTTGAAGACAAATTATTGATCTCTCTGAAAGAATCAAATTAATGACTATGCATCATGGGGCAAGACTGTAAGATTTCTAAAACTAGGCCTGCCACTTCTGTGGCAGAATTGGAAAGGTTATACAGTCCAGCTGCTCCCTTCTTCAGTAGTTCAGAGATGAAAAGTTCAAGCATCCTGCTGATAGCACTTCAAGCAACAGACCACGTAAACAGTCTGGCACTCTGCTCCCACGATTAGAAGGGATAGCATTGTGTGTGAGCACTCACTATCTTTGCTATTCCAGGACTTGCTTCTTAAATACTACCATGGGGGAAATTGCTTCTTCTGGAGTGATGAAAATGGTGTTTATGCTTGATAACTTTAACTCTTCAGAGCCTGCTGCATTACTCTTTTGGAGTGATAAATCCTAATAATGTCAGACATTTCCTTTTGTAAAAACTTAAATCCTTAGCCAACCTCAGAATGATGCAAACTGCTTTTCAGATTTTAGAGAGCAGAACCTGTCCAAATCCAATAGACTTGCCCATCTCTGGAGTCAGGCAAACCTTTATATGCAATTCAAGACAGGCTAAAAGCTGTCAAAGACTATTAGAGACAGAGTGGGTGAGGTAATATCTTTTATTGAACCAACTTCAACAAACTTGCCCCTCTCACCAACAGAATAGTTGGTCCAATAAAGAATATTGCCTCACCCACCTTGTCTCTAAAATCCTGGGACCTACAAGGCTACAACATGGCATACAAGAAAAACTATAGTAGCTCAAAGCATTTCAAAAATACTATAACAAAATACCAGAGACTGAGACTTTCAAAATTACCATTTTCTACTGCAAGACTCGCTCCAAGTTTTAGCACCATCCTGTACCAGAATGCTTCCAATAGCAGAGTTAAGACTGAGCATACTTAAAATGGAGTTAAATCTGAAATGCTAATCCTGAAAGAGGGGGCCTAGTACCTTTCCTCTTAGTGTTTCATTCCTTAGCCCTTAACTTTAAAAACTAATGTAAAAAGTCATCTTGCAGCAAAGTTGTCTAGTACAGACAAAAAGAAAAGGAGTACTTGTGGCACCTTAGAGATTAACAACTTTATTTGAGCATAAGCTTTCATGAGCTTATGCTCAAATAAATGTTAGTCTCTAAGGTGCCACAAGTACTCCTTTTCTTTTTGCGGATACAGCCTAACACCGTGCTACTCTGAAACCTAGTACAGACAGTTGTCTGAAAGGGATAACTTAATTATGCACCCTTAAAAGGAAAGGGTCTTTAATTATAAGTTATACTTTAAAATAGTGGTTCTCAATCAGAGGTACATTTACTCCAGGGGGTACATCAACTCTTCTAGATATTTGCCTAGTTTAGGCTACATAAAAAGCACTAGAGAAATCAGTACAAACTAAAATTTCATACAGAAAATGACTTGTTTATACTTCTCTATATAATATACGCTAAAATGTAAGTGCAATATTTATATTCCAGTTGATTTAAATATAGTAAAAATGAGAAAGTAAGCAAGTAGGTGTGCTGAGACACTTGTATTTTTATGTTTGATTTTGTAAGCAAGTAGTTTAAGTGAGGTGAAACTTCAGGGAATGCAAGACAAATCAACTTTCTGAAAGGGGTACAGTAGTCTGAAAGGGTTGAGAGCCACTGCTTTAAAGCAATGAAATGAACTTGGTTCTTTCATTTTCAGTTTTGACTTCAACCTTTCTTCCCAATTTGGACTTCAGAATGAATCAAAGCTAAAATGAACTTGCAGCACCAACCACTTGTTACTATGGAACTCATTAACCATTACAGAAAATTACTCTTTAATAGGTTTTCTTTAAAAACTAAAAACTCACAAGAAACCTTTAATCTTTAACATGGCATGTTTTACATTTTCAGCCGGTGCTCAGATTCTTCTCATTCGTAGTTCATGTGCTTTCAATTTACCTTGTACTGAAATTTTGCTCTAAATGTGAAAATCCTTTTCATGGAACAGGGTAACGAATTTTAACTTCATACCAGTACTGAAGCTGGGTTGTTAGGCTAGAGCGTGACTTAGACATACAAACAGATGTAGTAACAAAACTATGGAAAGTTACTGAAATTCTTTTTCCCCTCCTCCCCCAAGCTTGCTCTGAGTCTCTGAATGGAAATCATAGTTTGACTGATAAGCAATAAGGCAACCCCATACATTAGTATCTTAGTTAGCAGGAAGACCCTCTCTTAAATTTCACTCTGATCTAACAGGTGTGAGTTGCTGAGTCAGACAACCTACAAAATGTAAGATCACTTCATTGTCTGATACCTGTATCAAGGATGTGCCTGACAGCTGCCTGTGCATTATGCTTTTACAGCAGTAGCGTAATGTTAAGATAGTGGTGTCAATTCAATATTTAAACTATGGCTTACCCAAAGTCCATGTACCTGTGGTTCAGGGAATGGACTATGGAATTTGCTTAAGAACCGAGTTTACTGACTAAAAGTGCTTCACCTCTCTAGCCATTAACACAATTAATTATTTTTAGTACTTCGAGTCAGCATGAGCTTTGTCCCAAATGAGATAGACAAAGTTAAGACTATAATCGTCTCTAACGCTCCACAGAAGCTAATGTACCAGTTGTGTTGGGGAAAACTGTTTTGCAGCTACTTAACGTCCCATGTAAAAATCCTTAACATTCACTCAAACCTGGAAAAGCCATTGTAGTAAATTACCCAGTCCTAGTACCTGAAAAGTCTACGACCCTAGCTAACCCTTGCTTGGTGTGCTCATATGTCTGCTGAAAAAATTATGGAAGTGCTTTCAGTGGGGTCATGTGGAAGGATGTAAAAAATAAATCTCAAACTTCTGCTTTTAACGACTATGCTTGTTTCTTTGCTCCAGTGCTAGTAGGTGTGAAACTAATTCGTTGTGACACTCTTGTACAAAAAAACCCAACTTTACTACCTCTCTTGCACAACTACATTAGTCTTATCTACGTCACTTACTAGTGGAATTTATACATGTGGATTACATGCAAACAAAATCTGTTAAAATCACTAAAGTTGCAAGGACAAGCTCTTGTGATAAGAAATGCTACAATTAAGGTTCCTGTGACCTTAATTTGACCCTCGTGTGTATGCATGGCTAGTTTAATTATAACTTTTTTTTCCTACAGAACCTCTGCCTCATTCAGTGCACTCAATGTTGTATTTTATCCCCATTGTACAGTGTGTGGCCCCATGTCTGATTTAGTGCACACTATCAAACCTGGCTCTGAGGACAAAAAATTATTTCCTCATGGGCTTTTCTATGGCACCTATTGCTAGAATATGAGTGAGTCACAAAAACTCTGAGCACAATAGATATTAACCCAGTTTCACAGATAGTGGATACTTAATCGTAATCTTTGCTCTGTTCCAATTGTGGGTGCCTAACTTGACACCTATAACCTGATATGTCAGAGTACTTCATATTATATTAGCATTTTAGTTGTTCAAAGCACAGCTCCCCTTGACTGACTTCAAATGCAGCTGTGAGTGCTTCCTCCCACATGCTGCCTGGGTACCAGTAGAGGGGTCATAGGGTACAGGAAAGACACATTCCCCCAGTTCCAGTACCTAACCTAGAACAAGCAGGAGCACCTGTTGCAAGGAAATATCTGCCTTTGCCATGTAGTGTGAGTGGGAGGGAGCTTTGGGAGGATGGCCCAGGCAGAGCCTAGTCATCAACACTAGGGGCTGAGAGAGGCTCAAATATGCTAAGCAAGGAGAGAATCTAGATTTTTAGCAGCTAAAATTTAAGTATGAGCATGTGCTAACTGCCATTTTTGAAAGGTGTATATATAACTTGGCCACCTTTGGACAAACTTTTGTAAGGATGGCAAAAGGCCCAACCCCTGCCCAAGTTAAAGTCCTTGCTCCACAGGATTGGGGCTCTAATTTTTTCAAAGAGGTCACTGGAGTTTTGAACAGTGAAAAATGTATTTTCCCCCCTAACTTTGTTCTCTAAAACAGCTGAACCATCTTGGTGAAATTTTCCAAAAAGATTTCAAGCCGAGGTAGAAATCCAGCATGGAACATTTTAGCCTACATGCTTACTGTTTGGCAAAGGATCACAACTGAAAACAAGGGGAAGTGCTGGGTACCCTTAATAGGTGGTGGTACCAGTTCTACCTTTAATAACTACAGGGCCCAGTTCTGTAAGCTTACACATGCACATAGCCCCATTGAAATGAGAGGGGCTCTTTGTAAGGGAGGGTTTGAAGGACTTAGGGAAGGGATAGCTCAGTGGTTTAAGCATTGGCCTACTAAACCCACAGCTGTGAATTCAATCCTTAAGGGGGCTATTTAGGGATTGGGGCAAAAATTGGGGATTGGACTATCCAACCCTGATATTCTATGATTCTTCATAATTTCAGTTTAAAAAAACCTACAATCTTTCTTCACACACTAATGATCAGAGAAGTGGTTATTCACTTAAAAAAATTCATTATCTTTGCCTCCAGAGAAAGGTTCAGTTGCCTTTTGGAACTTGTTTTGAAGTTATAACTCACCACTAATAACTTGCTCCAACTCCATTTTGGCAGAGTCCCTGCTTCTGCACATGAGTGAGAATGGAATTTAAGTGCTTAAAAAAAAAAAAAGTTAAGCTTGTAAGATAGGAAAAAGGCCTGTCAGAGTGAAATCTGTATTCAATGAGTCATCTAGTAGCCATTTACTTTCTCAAAATATTCAGCTCACAGGCCAAAGAGGCTCAGTGGAATGTGAGTAGTGGGAGTAATACCCTTCATGTATATGGCCTAAAGTCCCAGAGAACAGAGAGAAGAGGGTGGGAAGGGGAATCCAAGGAAGCCAATATAACATCTTAGAAAGATCCAGTTCAAACTTCAGGGAGTGAAGCAGACCAGAACAGCTCAGTAACAAGAGCACGATTCTCATATAACCAGTGTGCATTGTAGGGCTAAGGGACATTAGAAAGAGGATTTGTTCTTCTTTTGAAAATACTGTTTTAGTAAGACAGGTTTGCAGTATGATGTAGCTTAATATCCTTCCACTGTATTGTAAGATTTAAGCTTGTGGAAGAAAGTTTAAGATTCCATCTGATACAAATCCAAATACATCTAAAGTGGGTTTTTTATGCCATTATGTAAAATAAGATTAGAAAAAATAAGCCTAAAAACCAAAAGAGGGAAAATTTGAAGGAACTGGTAAATTACAAAGCCAGAGAAATGGCTTAGATATGCAGTTTTAATATAGAAATACTGCTGGAAAAAGTCATGCTGTGCTTAAAACTGAAGTCCTAAAGTCAGCAGAATTCCCATTGAACTTTAATACATTTTTTTGCCAGAGGAAGGACTGCAGGATTCAATACACATTAAGGGGACAACATGAGGAATTTACTTGCAGTAACAACTCTTCCCCTTCTGCCACTTGACGTAAGAAATGAAATAGAAAAAATTCAAACTTCAGCAATGGCTTCCATGTACATGTAAGGGTTAGGAAAGTGGCTTTAATTACACTGCAGATTGTTTCTGAAGAATTCAAAGAACAGCTGCCCAAAGCTACACCAACCCAACTCTTAAATCAGTATTTACTATGGAATGACTTCTGACTTGCTAGTCTTAGTCTGGTGGGTGTGCATCAATTTACAGAATCTTTCAAAACACTGTTGCAGCCCCCCTCTTCCCCCCCCCCCCAAGGCTGGCCACATTTTAATCCATAGTGCATGCCACCACGCTGTTTCCTCTGCAAGTTACTCTATTTGGTCTACTGCCGAAGTAATCTATACTGCTGTCACTGAGCACTGACATTTGTTACAACCAAAATCATGATTGAGTGTGGCTCCTGTCCACAAGCATCTAGGCACAAAAGGATGGGTCCATGGTGTGCTGTCAGGGTAATCCTTTTTAAAATTTGTCTATTCTCACCATTTAAGATTTTAAAAGGCTACTGGTAAGTTACTATTCTCTGTTAGAAGCTGAGCTAGAGAGTGACTGAAACCTAGTCTGCACTTTGCTGATATAGCTGTACAGGTTCAGTGACTGAAATAAGCTATAAACAGCAAAACCACTTATGCCGATACAACCGTCTATACTAAGGCTTTTGCAGGCATGGAAATGCCACGAAGTCCACAGCCTTAACAGGTACTGCTATGTGGGTAAACAGTTGTAATATAGACCTGGCCTGCTTGTCCAAACTGAGAAATGCAAATGTCCATTTCAGATTTGCATTCTATAACAAAGCTGCAATGAAAGGATTTCCAGCAGCATAGAGAAGGGCTAATTCATCAGCTTTCCGTGGGAATTCTAGTCTGTTAGTCCTAGCTTTTGTAAGACAAGCTCTTTGTAAGACTTAAATCTGGAGCCAAATTAAACCCCAGATCGCACTGAATAAATGCCCCATAGCCTTAACATTCTTTTAAAAGGTTTATACAGTACATTAACAATGAGCACTGTGAAATCCCAGCTCTCAGCACCAAAGCATTATTTAAAGGTATGAGTTATAGGAAAACTTGAAGTGGATTTTAGCTTGGCATTTCAGTAAGAACTTAACACAAGGGATCAGAACCTCAGCTATGCTAACTGACACCAGTTATTAGCCCTGAACTTTTTTCCCTCCCAAATGAACAGAGGTTTGTGCATTTTCTTGTAAGAGCATGGTACGATGTTACTGTTCTTTCTGTGCATTCGGTCACAATGCAGTAGAAATGGGAGCAGCACTTCAACTGTTTCCCCCCGGAGAGAGTTTGTATAATCATATTCACAACTTACTATATAATTTACTGTATTCAGAACTCTAAACACACAGTCCTGGTATTAGGATAAAATAATTCCCCATTACAGGGTGGGGAAGCAGAGCACTTAAAAAAAACCCTCACCATTTAGATCTGTGAAAGTTGTGCTACAAATCTGAAGTGTATAATACTACACTTGCAAATACTGAATTTTTGCAATGGTAGATGATTTGTCCAAGTACTGTCAGTAACTTTAAAAATTTAAGTCTCCTTGTTGCCAGAAAAAGCACCTACAACTGACCACAGACTGGCAGCTTCAAACTGTAAAATAAACCACTCCATATTGGAGGTTCATAGTTGTCCATATTGCACTGTCATATCCTTACTGGAAATGAAGTCATTATGTCCATCTGTTTTAGGGGATTAAAATTTGTTCTGTTATGCAAAACTGTACAGTTGTTAGCATTAACTGAATTTCTGAAAGGATGTGGAATGTAATCTCTTCAGGGATGAATTTTTCTTCGTAGTCCTTGGCTGTACAGTAACGCATCCTTCCAATGTCTGCAATTCAAGCTATGGGAGGGGGGAAAAAAAGTAATACTGCATTAGAACATTGTTTTTGCAATTATCAGCTTTCAGTATTCTCAAAATAGAAGCATGTTAAGAGAACAGTGTGAATTTTTTAAACTAGGAATTTTAAGCTTGTAGCTCATAAGCTCAGTATTGTAATTACATTAAGTAGCAATAAATTGTCAGTAAAATATACACAGAACTATACAATTTTAAATGGGGATGGCTGAAGAGAAGAAATCAAATTACAATAAAATAATGTGAAAACTAATAGTATGCTCTGAACAAAAGTAGAAAAATTGTTGCTGGGTGTATACTTAGGTACTGTCAAACTTTTTCTAACAGATGGATTTAGCGATATAATTAGTTTCAATAATAACCCAAGTGCTCAAATTAGCTTATTCATACATGTACGACTGCAGCCACTCATCCCTGTTCAAAGATCTAACAATACAAGTCCCTCAGTGGATCAGTAAGGTATTATAACAAAATACAGACCAGGAGGAGTATGAACAAGTATGCCTATCATAAATGGACAAAATACACTTATGAATTTACTCATACTTTAATCATTTACATTTATTAATTTTGAAACAGGCCTTTCACTCATTGTCAAATGACAAGTACTTTATAGATTGAATATATAGAGAATTGAATTTTGTCCTGTGCTACAGAAACTATTACCTGGCAATGTTATGCAGCAGTGAGGGAAAAACAATGGTATGTAAACATTCTATACATGTAAACATTATAACCCTAATTTGATCACAAAATGTGTGCCTCCAGTCAGTGACAAAGCAGTCTGTTCAGTAAATACCCTTCTCAATTTTGAACATAATCCAGCAGCATATGTCTATCTTGTAAATGTGATTCCTTTTTAGTAATATTTCCTAGACATAGTAAGTCAGGCCTCTCTCAAGTCATTCAGTTCCACTGAAAATAATAATACAAATCCTGCACTAATTTAATTAAATTTGCATATTCCTGACCCACTGAGTTTTTGCATTCCATGAGAACTTTACCAACACATTATCAAACCATAAATGTATCAAATTAGCATCACTACTTTAGCAGGGATGTAGTATACTTCTCTGCGTACTTAGTATTGTTTAACAGGATTTACACTGCAAATGGTAGACAGACATAATTCAATTGATAGTCCATGAAAAGGTATCTTATAAAGGCACAGTCAAACAAAGTCTGACTAGCATAATCATTACACAACTAAAATTCAAATGACTGCATACTTAAAGTTAGAGCTTCCTAGTCCCTTCTCCACTCTCTTCCAAAAACTCACTCATTTACCAAAGAAGAAGAGTACTTTAAAACTTAGCTCAGATAAAGTATATGACAGCAGGAACCCTTAGTAAACAATGCATTCCTCCAGTGGCCTAATATTACCCCACATATAATGCAGTGCGTCTTTGGCACCATGAACTCTTGTTTTTGTACTCCTACTATTCACTAAGTTTTATCAAACAGTTTGTTCTGATTCTCACTAAATATGGATATTAACCCTTCAGCTGGGCTTTTGTTATAGATGTTCTCTTAATGGGACACTTTACTTCCAGTGAAAGATTATTTTCAAAACTAGGTAGCAGAGCTATTGTACACACCATCCCCTTTTTCTGCCATCAAACAGGATTTACTATTCCAGGCCATCCATGTTGCATTGCAGAGCCACTACTGTCATACATCACTTGGCTAGTCCCTGCTGTAAAGCTCTGTAATAAAGTAGCTATACTGTGGAGGCTGATTTGCCTTTTCCACTCTTTCTGTTCATGAGCACTGTGGAAAAACTAGAGTCGGACACAGAAGCTGCTGCTGCGGCAGCAGCCCTCAGGAAAGCTAAATACTAAATTGCTATGAATACTCCTTTGTAATAAGTGTCACTTTAGTCCAGTATGACTATGAAGATATGACTATATGAAGATACTCAATGAGCCTTGTGGTTTGTGACAGACAATATTATAGTAAGTAGAAACTTGTCACACTTTATTATATCCTACCTTTTGCAGTTTTTTTTTTTTTTAGTAAGCTTGCACAGTTAGTGTCAGACAAGCTCACAAGCACCATTTAATGGATTGACTAAAGTACTTCTAGGAGCTGCTCCAAAAACGGTTTGAAACTTACAATGCAAATTGGTCTTTTCAAATCGAAACTTACTTTTATTTTGTCATACATCTCATTCACTTTTACTCTAATCAGAATGCATAAGGGATGGGGGTTCTGGCCAGGGTGGCTCAGAAATAAATGGTTTCGTTTTTCACTGAGGGCTTGTGATCTTTATGCTCAGTGAAGTAAATGGCAATAATGCTGCTACTGACTTCAGTGATGTAGGATCGGGGCCTCATCACTCAATGTCTTCCCCCTTCAGTAAGATGCCTCCAAATTTTAGAGGGCCATACTGACAACTGGAAAGAGCTGATAGGTCCCAATGGCTTTCTATAAAATGAAAGAAGACTGCAGTCACCCTAATTGCTTAAATAGAGGTGTGATCCATTGAGACTACAAGTCTGAGCATGCCATGCTGCAGCTTCAATCAAAGTAAAAATACTTCTTCCTGTGATTTGTAGTCTCAGTGCTGCTCCTAAAGAGGAGGGTAGCTCTGGGTCATATTGTAATCAAGCCCCGGACTGTATTAGGTCTGTCCTGGCCTATGGATGAAGTTTATGTGTGGTAGGTTTTAATTACTGCATTCTGAAAGGAATGGCCTTAGAATCTTCATAACTGTAAAGATGTCCAAAGGAAGTAGCATCTGTATGCTTGAAGTTGTTCACTTAAACATTAGCTATTTTAATCTTAAACTGGCTCAAAGAAATGTCAGTTTTTAGCCACAAGCAGTAACGCATGTACCCCTTTGGACAGTAACAGCAGCTAGTGTAGCTTTCCCACTGAGCTATCCGTCCTTTTCATTGACATCAGGCTTACAGACAGAGAGGAAGGACAGGAGGAGTCTGAAAATGAGATCCCGCTATCTAAAATCACCACTCTCGAGATGAGAGCCTACCATGACAGAGAAAGGGTTTAGATAATTCTTGTGCTAGCAGGTTTTAGCTTTTTTCTTCCTTTTCTTTTTTGGGGGGGGGGGAGGGCAGGCGGAGAGGGCATAGAAGTAAAAAGGTCTTGCAAGTTCTTATTCAGCTGGCAATACTTAATTTTACTTAGTCCTAATCTGTAGCTTAATGAAGATCATTAGAACTTTCAGAAGACATTCTACTCCAACAACATTGCAATGTATGACCGAATCCATCCTGTTGGAAAATTGTCATCTTCTGTTACTTATACAAGTACCTTCCATCTAGGTCTAGAGAGAAAGAGAATCTATGCTTAGGAGATGCAAAAAATTGACCGCATCACTTAACGTGGCTACTTTCAGAAGCTATATATAAGCCAGTAAATTGACCCTGTGCCTCACTTGTTCTCAAATGCCTTTAATAATAAAGGATAATAAAGGAACACAGTATGCCTTTTATGACACAGGCATAAGAACTTTCTTCTCACAAGTTCTCTGTGGGTGACTGAAGACCAGTTTCAGAGGGCTCTCTTCTCCTCTTCAGACACTACATTTTCAGTACACTAATATCCTCTATTTAACTAATTCCAATTGGAGATGAATGCAAGTCATCCTGTGGACAGTGGCAAAGAACCCAAGCGCACAGAATAGCTATAGTGGAACCTAGCTGTAGAAATTTCAGAGTCAGGCTTTCTCCCTGCCTCCAAAATAGAAAAAAGTATTTTAGCAATAAAGTCCCAGTATCCTTTTTAAGCAGTCTTCAGGGGAACCCATAAGTTTTTATCAAATAGACTAGTTCTTGCTGCCAGAGAGGGCAGCATTTGTTTTGGATTGAGAATACAGTAGTCTCAATGAAGTTGTATTTGTTAATCTAGTTTCCTAACCTTTTCCACTAAGTATCTAGAACATTCTGGATAACTACTATTTTACCCCTTGCTGAATTAGATGGTCTTTTCTAAGAGAAAAAGGTTACTGCAAGATGCTTGAAGTAACAAAATAACCAATATGTGTTCAGAGTCAGGCTTGAAGAGAGATTTTCCACACAACAAAGTCTTTATTATAAAACTTTAGATTTCATTATGATTTCTGTGTAGTGTGATCGTTTGAAAATATGAATTTTTTTTAAATACAAGGTTTGTATTTAGTTCGCTATTAACTTGAAGATTTAAATAAAACTGAATACAGACTGATTCTACTGTTTTCATTTTAATATTGAAACGACAGTCGGCTGTGGAATGAGAAATTTAAAATTGCTTTGTTTCACAGAAATTTTGTACTATAGTAGGTAAGAACTGAAGAGGAATGTATGCTCTGAATTCAATGAGAAGATATGCTAAACAAGTGCACCAAGTTGGAAAAAAATTTACTGTTCTTGGCTATACACGAAGAGAGAGAGAGAGAGAGAGAGAGAGAGAACTTGCTATTCTGTCAACTGAATACGTTAGAGGTCTTGTTTAAGTACAGAATTTTTTAAAAAGAAAAACGAGGACTTGTAAAGCACTAAGCAGAACCCACTGAAAATTTAAATAAGCTCTGCCCAGGTCATAGGATCCCTCCTCTCACAACTTTATCAGCTATATTACTAGACCTGTCCAAACTTCATACTGAATGAGTAAGCCCCTTCGTTTTCAGTTTAAACTGACTTTACTGAAAAAAAAAAAAGCCTAGGTTTTACAAAAGTATTCATTTTTTCCCTGAGTTTCATCCTACTTTTGTATCAAATATATAAAAAATAACTTATTAGGAAAATGCAATACATGGCAATAAGATGTATGTATTACGATAATACAATCATCTGTGTGTATATGTAAAGCTGCTTGATGAAGTAAGGCTATGTATTAATCTAGAAGATACACACAAACAGACATGCACGCAAGCTCTGAAGTGTGTGCACATCTGAACGTACTGATGAATCTCACGCCCACCACATTCACATTTCAAGCTGTTAGCAGTATAAGTTTAAATATCTTTAAATAATGGTAAGAAAACTAAAGTCTGTATCAGAATATGTTTCAGGACATTAAGAAGTATTCAAACATTTTAAAAAATAAAAACAGGAGAAAAGGATGAAGTTGAGTGTATGCCCTGCAAATGGTGTGTCCCAATTATTACATGTAAATATTTATAGGCTAGTCGTTCTAAGTCTACAACAGTAAACTGTTTATTCAAATGAAAAGTTTCACTTGGGGATTAGGGATATATTTTCTTAAATTTAGAGGTGGCATTGTGTTTTGAATTTCTGTTTTAGTTCTGCAGCAAATCACATTAAATTCCATTCATCAAAGCATTAATCTACTGAACGCTTTCCCTCCGTCCACCAAAATAAACCCTGATATTTTACCCGGAAAAATAAATAGATTTTTCCACCAATTTTCACCTGTTTTGTTGTTGTAGTAATAAATTCCCAGGAAAAAATAAAATAAAAACCAAAAACGAAGGGCCTTAACAATGAGGGAGGAGGCCTTGTAATTACTACAATGGCTCTTAGCCAAGATGATCAGGAATTCAAGCCCATGCTCTGAGTGTCCCTAAAACTGACTTCTAGAAGCTCAGACTGATCATTCTATAATTACCTTGTTCTGTTCATTCCCTCTGAAGCATCTGGCACTAGCCACTGTTCAAAGACAGGATACTGGGTTAGATGGACCGTTGGTCTGACCCAGTGTGGCCTTCGTTATGCACCATCCACAGTGCATAAGGATTTGCTGAGTTACAGTGGTAACTCCACTGCTTCTAATAGTTGTTCTGGGTTTATATTTGGAATTACAAACAGAATTGGACCAAGCATGAGGCAGGGATCCTGTCCAACTTTCACAAGGAATGAGGCAGGTGTGCTGCATAACAACAGTAATCTAGGATCACGTAATTCAAGTCCACACTGTAACACATACAAGGGAGAACAGCTGAAATTGTGCATGCAACATCAGCTTTTCTATTTCCTGGCTTTCAAGTGCTTCACTTTGCAAAACTAACATTATCTTTCCATAGGGTTTAAGGAATACTTTCACTGCTATTTGCCTACACCCCATTAGAAAGCCAATGCCATTTTCTTGACATTTGTGTTCTATGAATGAATTATCAGTGGCTCTATGCTCCCACAGCTTCATGCAGAGAAGTCAGTGGTGGAAGCAAGTGCTCATACAAAGGATGTGCAGAAACTCTGGGGCAGGCAGTAACCAGCCCTTACATATTTCACTGCACCATCATCAGTAAGAAATAACCAATAAGCAGTTGTCTAACATTTGTTGCATACTAATTTCATAGTGCTGCAATGGGTGCAGAAAATGAGTTTACTTGCTGCACTTAAGTTACTTGCACAGAAAATACACAAATTCACTGTTTTCTGTACTCCTGTATTTAGCCCCGCACACACATGTAGTGCGGCCCATGTCACTCAGAATACTGGGAGGTAGTTAAAGACAACACATATGCCAACCCCTGATTCAGCTAAATTTTTTTTTTTTTTTTTTTTTTTAAACCCTAATACTCATGGTACACCTACACTTCGAGCTGGGGGAGAGAGATTCCCATCTTGGGACACACACACACACACACACACACACACGCTCTGACTGAGCTAGTGTGCTAAAAATAGAGCATAGTCTCAGAGTGAGTGAGTGGCAGGAGGGGCTAGCCACCCCAATTACGTACCCCCCCAGTACACTCAGCACATAACTCAGGCTAGTCCCACCACTCACTCTGCCGTGGCTACGCTGCTATTTTTAGCATGCTAGGATGATCAGAGCTAGCGTTTGTACATCTACTCAAGCTTGGTATTATACCCCTAGCTCGAAGAATAGACAACATGCCCTAAAAGGCACCTCTCTTCCCTCAATGCCACCTTTTCTGCCAAATTTCTACTTTATACCACACCCTGCTCAGAAGTAGGCTTCTTTTAGAATAAAATTACAAGTTTTTTCACGGGCAGAGCGACACTACAGCTGAACCATTTTTTCCTCCAACTTTAAAAACAAATAAAATCATGCTTGCGCTCTGCACGAACATGAAAGGTGAACGTTTCAGGAAGCTTTAAACAACTGAGAAGGGGAGTTATTATGCACATGCCTAAGCAACTTCAGCTATTCATGATAGCGTTCCATCTATAATGCAGCTACCAAACAAGGAAAGGTATAGGCTGTCTGTACCCTACAGTCTATACTGAAAACTTCTGCCAGTATAGCTACGGTGGAGGTGTGATTCCCCCCCCCCCAAATCTGATTGACATAACTATGCCAGCAAAAGCCCTAGTGTAGCAGTTACACCAGCAAAAAAGTCACTTAGCTGGTACAGCTTATTCAGTCTGGAGTGCAAGCATAAGACATGTTGGCAAGAATTCTTTTGCCAGTATACGCGGTCTCTCCCCTATGAGAATTATAGCTGTACCAGCAACACATTCTACTGTAGACAAAGCCTACATTAAAGCTTCTCTTGGGCAATGTTCAGATACTCAGAACTATTAACCTGCTTCATGATTCAGCCAAACTGGTGTAAAGATTCTATACAAAGTAAATAGGTGGTAAAACACTAAGCGTTACTGTAAGTGGAATGCACATCAGACCCAAGTCCCGTCCTTACACAAGTAAAACTCCTTGAGATATACATTGGGAATTTTGCTTGAGGAAATTCAGAGTTAAGGTTAAACTTATGAAATCCAAATGTGTTAACTATGCATTTTCATACCTGAAGGTACCCAAACAACCTTAACTCACACTGTGACACCATTGGGGGGGGGGGGGAAATGGAATGAATGTCCTTATGTTGATTTGTGATCCCAGATTAAACTATTATATACTAAAGTATGGTTATTGCATAGTGTCACTACAGGCAGAGGTAAGGGTAACTGGGCATCTTAGCATGTTTAGATTTCTTTTTAAGTGTAACCTAAACCAAAAAATTCTAGGGTGTTATAATAAATTACAATATCTCTGTAATGTTTTTACACTTAAACTGTTATGTACTCAACCTTAACTGCAGTCAACTCCAGCTTACCTGGAAATTAAGATAGTATCTTCCATGGAAGAGCCATTAAGAACCCATGCATATGCTTGCTGAAAAGCTGTTTTAGGGCAGGATCGCTGCTTTTGCCAATGTCCAGAGTTCCAAGTGGCAGTACAAGATCAAACATTTGCATCCATTAACTATACTCCTTAACTAAAAATGATTCTAGCTGCTTCATAATAAAATACTAAATAAGGTTTCTTTACTCCCAACAAAGGCAGCCTGTACTCTGCGTGCTTGGGTCATTGGTTCCAACAGAAGAGATTACAAAATACGTTTTCTTTTACTATAAGTTCAGCCCAGCTATTCAGAACCATGGGCCATTTGCCCATACAATTATGACTCCACAAAGCCATTCCTGGGCCAGTAAGTGGGTTGGGCTATGTTTCCAACAACATTCTGTCTCCAAATCCTTACTCATTCAAGAATGTTCCCACAACAGCCTCCACGGCATCCGACTTCTAAAACCAGAACTCATGGTAGGAATTTTTTTTTAGAGTTAGATGCAGGCATGAGGGAACATGTTGGAATAACTCCAGGCAAACTCAATTTCACAAGCAAGCCCAGCTTGTTGACAGTCTTAAAATGGCTTATTGGTAATTACATACTCATTTAGCCCCCAGTCAAGAGTGCTATATATTATGGAAAATCAAAAGCAGCCCGGGGTCTTACAGTACAAAAGTAACAGAGGCTTTGTGGGTTTACAGCTACTGAAGTAGATCTCTATCCCACAAGCAAAAGATTAAATCTATGGTGTCACTAATACAGACTGTGAATGGCATCATCGTTAGACTGACAATTAGAGCTTAAATTTTAAGCTCTTAGAGGAGAATTTTGACTAATGCAAGTATTACTTATATTTTAATCAAGAGGTTTATTGGAAGGCTTAACTTCAAATTAACAAGTTTATGATCCAAAATGTAACCTATGACTGAAGATTCCCTGCTTATTGTGAAATACAATAAGCATTTTGAATGTATTTGACCTGAAAGTAGTTCTAAGTCACTGGTGTCCATTTTGTACAAGTCTTCATCTTTGTTAAAGACACAGAAACCTTTGTGTAGAGCCAGTGCCAGGCATAAACAGACTAAGCAATTGCTTAGACCCCGAGCAGGCCCCTTATTCACTTTTTATTGTGTTGTGTGGGGGAGGCCCCAAAATATTCCTGCTTAGAGCCCCCAATGGGCTAGTACTTCCTCTGCCTTTATCAAACAGTGAAAACCAGCTTTAAACTAACACCTCTTTTCAGAGATGAAATTGGCTGATACAAACCCTTAACATACTTATCTAGTTATCTGAGAAACTGATGTTAAGACAATTCTTATTTTAACTCAATAGATCTCCCAGGCTTACGTTTCATGAAATACTATACCATCATAGTAAGTGAATGAACGAAACAATGTAAAACTTTGTCAAAACAAGAAATGAAATATTTAATGAGACTTTGCTAAAATTAAGGCCTTCAATCAGAGGAGATGCTAATAGATTATTTTCCAGTTAAATCATAATACAATATTTCCCCCAGAAGGACAAACCTTACAGTTAGTTACTCCTGATCATATATTTCACATCAAATGTAGTTATATACTGTAACTAGTTCAGAATCAGCTTCTGAAAAGGAGCATTCACTCAGGTCATCCCCCTCAAAACAGCAGCTGCATCAGTTGGGGAGAGTGACGGAAGAATCCCAACCCTTCTGCCAATATAACTTAGGCATCTTATTTATTTTTCAGAAATATACATACAATACATTAAAAGAACATTTAAGGTTTCAAAATTAAGCACGCCAAAGTTAGGAAATGCCAGAAATAAGGTTGCCTCTTGTAACATTAAGGTGCTCCCCCTTGTGCATCTCTCTTTAATTACATGATCACATACCATTTTTCTCCCATAGGACACCTGCCTCTGGCAGTATACAAGATGGATAGTGCACTGTTAATGAGTAGGTAGTTGCTCAATATTTTATTTTCTCCTTATTGTTGAATGTGTGGCTATCGGCCTTATTTACTACATACTATTCACACCCTGCTCTGAATACAGAATTATTAATTTTCTTGTGTGCTTTTCTAGGACGCTCAGCACTATAATATCCAAATGAGTCACGTTTTAATCAATCTATCTTCACAAACCCCTGTGAGACGAGGGGCTGGTAACCATTCCCATTTTATAGCTTGGGAGCAGATGCACCAAAAAGATTAACATCAAAAAGTATCTGTTCCTTTTGGGTGCCCAATTTGAGATGACAAAGTGCAGATTTTCCAGAGTACTTACCATGATACAGTGCTTTATATACTCAAGTACAGCTCCCATTGATTTCAGTTGCACTGCTGAGTGCTCTGCATGTCTTAATCAGACCACAGTGTCAAGTTGGGCACCCAGAAAAGGAGTACCAGTTCATCAGTGACCACCTGTGAAAAGTTTAGGTCAAGTGATTTGCCAAGTATCACACAGTAACTCTGTGGCAGAGGCAGGAATAGAATTCAGTTCCTCAGGACAGCATTCAGCTGCCTCAACCATGAGCCCATCCTTCCCTTTCTGCAATCCCCTATCTCATTTACTACACATCTTTCGACTTCTGCAACAAACGAAGCAGGGGTACTACAGACAACAATCTCCTTTTGAACAATCATCTTCATTTCAGTCAAGCAATGCAAGATAAACCTGGCTGTGAAGGGTCAGCACCCAGTAAGGTGGTAATGTAGGTCATTGTCACAGCTTAACAGACTAGTACTGACAGCTAGAGTTTCTCGGCACTAAATACAAAGATAAACACGCTCTCAGTATTCAGAGTAGCAGCCGTGTTAGTCTGTATTCGCAAAAAGAAAAGGAGACTAAAATTTATTTGAGCATAAGCTTTCGTGAGCTACAGCTCACTTCATCGGATGCATTTGGTGGAAAATACAGTGGGGAGATTTATATACACATACAGAGAACATGAAACAATGGGTTTTATCATACACACTGTAAAGGAGAGCGATCACTTAAGATGAGCCATCACCAGCAGCGGGGGGGGAAAAGGAGGAAAACCTTTCATGGTGACAAGCAAGGTAGGCCATTTCCAGCAGTTAACAAGAACATCTGAATGTTATAATATAACCCTAACATCATGTGCCAGCAATGCCCCTTTGCCATGTACATTGGTCAAACTGGACAGTCTCTTTGTAAAAGAATAAATGGACACAAATCAGACGTCAAGAATTATAACATTCAAAAACCAGTTGGAGAACACTTCAATCTCTCTGGTCACTCGATTACAGACCTGAGGGTGGCTATCCTTCAACAAAAAAAAACTTCAAAAACAGACTCCAACGAGAGACTGCTGAATTGGAATTAATTTGCAAACTGGATACAATTACCTTAGGCTTGAATAGAGACTGGGAATGGATGAGTCATTACACAAAGTAAAACTATTTCCCCATGTTATTTCTCCCCCCCACCCCACCCCCCACTGTTCTTCAGATGTTCTTGTTAACTGCTGGAAATGGCCTACCTTGCTTGTCACCATGAAAGGTTTTCCTCCTTCCCCCCCACCCCCCCCCCCCGCTGCTGGTGATGGCTCAGCTTAAGTGATCACTCTCCTTACAGTGTGTATGATAAAACCCATTGTTTCATGTTCTCTGTGTGTGTATATAAATCTCCCCACTGTATTTTCCACCAAATGCATCCGATGAAGTGAGCTGTAGCTCACGAAAGCTTATGCTCAAATAAATTTGTTAGTCTCTAAGATGCCACAAGTACTCCTTTTCTTTTTATGCTCTCAGTACTGAGAGGTTATTGTGTCTTTGGCCTGTTGCTAGAGCCAAGGCTGCCAGATGTATCCCTCTAAAAACAGAAGTAGTGATGGATCTCCCGCTCGTAAAGCACATTACATTAGGAGGCTTCTGATTGGTTAAAAAGGGCTATCAATTTAAACTGAACATTAAATGATCCAGGTCAAGGGAATCTCAAACTGAAAGAGCCAGGATTAACACAAGTAGGATCTTGAAAATTTCCTCTGTCAAAACAAACCTGTCACTGACAGTATTGTTCTTCCCATCTCCTTCTCTAAAATGGTAGGTCTCTTTCAAGTTTAATGCAAGTGGCAAACCAACATTTAATACAGCATGTGGCTCTATTCTGCAAAATGATTATGGGTACGTCTATATAGATATAAAAGACCCGCAGCACAGCCATGGCGGTCAGCTGACTTGGGTTTGCAGGGCTAAAAACCATGTAGATGGTCACTCGAGTTTGAGCTCTGGGACCCTCCACCCTCTCAGGTCCCAGATATTGGGCTCCAGCTAGAACATCTACACAGCAATTTTTCAACCTTGAGCCGTAGCCCCAGAAGCCCAAGTCAGCTGATCCAGACCAGCCATGGGTTTGGTTTTTTTGCCCCCCCATCTCTGGTGGATGCACCCTATTTCAAAATAGCACCTACTATATACTTACTGTCCCTATCAGCCAGCTTTAGTGACAAGTTTTTAATTCTTTATATTCTTGTTAGGCTTACAGAGCCAATGCATCTCAGAACATATTCTGTTTATTTTTAGCATATTTTTTCCACCTTCTGAAATATAGTTCCATTGCAACAAGATTGCATACGTGTCTGAGGGCATAATTTGGCCTGCTGAAACTTTTAGTGTTGATATCTGAGAAAAGGAAAGAACTTAGTTTGACTCTGGGCCTTTCTTTGAACTTGCAGGGTTGACAGGGGGGAAAAATAATCTTTAACTGTTCAGTGAACACATGCAATATGAAAACCATTAAGAAATGAGAAAGTCCACTGTCATTTAACCCTTTTCAGAGGAAATCAGTATCATAAGTTTGTACATCTTTGCATTTAATCAGGAAAAATATAAAAATACTCCTAAACTATTAAGAGTTTCCTCCGTACTTGAAATACACCAGCATATTGCATGAATTTCTACCATATTGCATGAACTACCACCTGAATATTGATCTATGAAGTGTCAAACTAAAACAAAGTAAAACGAAGGGTAAATATTGCTGTCATTGGACTTTCATCATTTACACAAACGTGCATCAGTATAGGAAATCATACAGTACCCTTGATTGTCAGTTTAAATGTGCAGATACAGTAACTCCTCACTTAAAGTCGTCCCAGTTAATGTTGTTACGTTGCTGATCAATTAGGAACATGCTCCTTTAAATTTGTGAAATTCTCCAATTTACATTGTTTGGCTGCCTGCTTTCTCCACAGCTGCAGCCTCCCTACGCCCACCCCCATCCCCCAGCGCCTTCCGCCCCCCAGCAGACCCCACAGATCAGCACCTTCCCCCTCCTCCCACCCCCAGCAATCAGCTGACTTGCAGCATTTAGAAAGGAGGGAAGTGAAGGGGAGCCTGCACACAAAGTCCTCACTCCTCCCTCCAAAATGCCACAAGCCAGCTGACTGCTGCAGAGGGGTAGAAAGAACTTGTCAGGCAGGCTCCCCCTGCCTCCCGAACGCGGCAATCATCTGGCTTGCAGAGTTCTGGAGGCTGGAGCGAGGACTCGGCGCACCTCCCCTGCCTGCTGCTCACGACAATCAGCTGGCTTTCAGCGTTTAGAAGGGAGGGGAGGGAGGGGGAGCCTGTGGGTCAAGTCCTCGCTCCTCCCCCCTCCCTCCAAAACACCGCAAGCCAGATGATTGCCGCGGGCAGGAGGCGGAGGCATGCAGAATCCTTTGCCAAAAAAAAAATAATAATAATAATTTCCCTGGAACCTAACCCCCCCATTTACATTAATTCTTATGGGGAAATTGGATTTGCTTAACATCATTTCACTTAAAGTCACATTTTTCAGGAACATAACTACAACGTTAAGTGAGGCGTTATTGTATATTGATTGTGTTAATGCATATGAATCAGAGTCTAGATCTGAAGTCTCAGATTTGGAGTAAATAGGTATAAGGTAATATTTTACCAACAGCTATACTGCTTGAGTTCCTACATATCTGAAGACAACTGCATGACAGCTAATCATTAAAGCAGATGATACAAATTATCCTTTGAACATTTATCAGTTTTGTTCCCGTTTTCCCATGAAATTGTATATATAAGCTGTTAATTCATTACATATGATGTATTGCAAGTATGTTGTTCCAAATCCAGCCTAAACTGCTAAAATCTCATGAATTTGGCACTGATCTATCCCTTCTAAGCCTGTGGAGTTTAGGTTAGCTATGAAAAGTGTTTATGGTGCCACACCTCCATCTTTGCGATCAATTATACTTTTTGTTAAACCAAACCATTCACTAGAATTGGGATTTTGCTTTTTTTAAAAAAAATGAAAGTAAAATCTCTCCTATGAAGAGCTACAATGGTGCAAAACAAAGTGTCGCAGCAGTAATTCTCAGCTGTTATCGGAATCTGTAGTTTCCCACCATCTCACTTTCAGCAAGATCCACTTCTGCTTAATTCGGAAGTTCTCAAATACTAATACTCTACAGCGCTAGTCCCGATTTAAGCTTTGTTCTTAATCCCCTAAATCAGAGTAGATAAATCTCAATATTCTTTGTTAGCTGACACTATATTTTTGCAAAAAGAAAAGGAGTACTTGTGGCACCTTAGAGACTAACAAATTTATTAGAGCATAAGCTTTCGTGAGCTACAGCTCACTTCATCGGATGCAGTGAGCTGTAGGTCACGAAAGCTTATGCTCTAATAAATTTGTTAGTCTCTAAGGTGACACAAGTACTCCTTTTCTTTTTGCGAATACAGACTAACACGGCTGCTACTCTGAAAACTATATTTTTGTGCTCCACACTCAATAGGTAAGTTTTCAGACTGAGCAGGGTATGTTGCAAACAGGTTGAAAGACAATACATCGTTAAGGGAAAATTCACATTAATTTGCCATCGGCCTTAAATGCATCGATGATGAAGTTTTCAAAAGCACTTTAAGTGATTTGGGGCCCAGATTTTTAGAAGTATTTAGGGATTGCTTCACTGAGCATTGCAATGCCTAATTTATGAGTCTATGTCTCATTGGAAGTCAATGATACTAAGGGCCCTAAATGCCTATGTCGTTTTTGAAAATGAGAGTTCAGATCCTAACTCAGTTAGGTGTTGCAACACTGAGTGGAGCAATGCCCAAATACCTTTAAAATCTAGTGCACAAGTCATATTGTCTTTGAATGTGACTTGTACTCTTAAGGCCTAGATGCTTTTGAAAATCCCACTCTTAAGATTTTGAGCTCTACAAACTTCCTTCAGTTATGTATATTGCCTAGTATTGGGTTCAGGACATTTCTGTTTTTAATGTCAATTACTCTAAATGTGGAATGTTAATAGCTCATGTAGTTACACTGCAGAAATCTTGCAGGACAGACTTTCACAGTGGAGAAAAAAAACTACAAAAAGAATAAATAAATACTAAGAAAAAGTGTAAGGGCAGGAAAATATATTTAAACTGATCACTAATAAAATAAGGAGGCGTTAATGAACAAATTCAGCTAAGGATGTAGAAAGGACTTCAATATTGAGGACAAGTCAGACACTTGATGAATTTATCTATGCGAAACTCAATAGGTATTTGAAAAATTAAACAGTTTATGAAAGATATCTATTTTTCTATTGGATGGAACAGGTTAAGCTGGATGACTAGGCAGATTATGCTTCAGTTTTAGTCATAGTGACTTTAAAGAAGGTGAAATTTTATGTTTTCATTCACAACAGTAGTGTAGCGCACTGCTCACTGATCCTGATCAGTGCTGAGCACAGTCAATTGCCCCAGGAGAACTGAGTATTCTGATACTGCAAGATGAAGATCCCTGGTTGAATTTGTTACAAGTGACTCAGCCCAAAATTGCTGAGGTTTTTGATGGAAAGACAGAAATCCTTTCTGATCTTTCAGTATGCAATAAAGTCTTACCAGTTTCTGCTCAAGCACATCAGTACAAGTTAGGTAGGGTATATACATGGACAAGTTTTAGAGAGTGAGGTGACCTAATAAGGGTCCTGTTCCTCTAATAAAAGGTAAAATATTACTTAAGAATCAATTTCCATTTGCACACTCTATGCAACCTGACTGCAATAAGGCTGCATGAGAACACAGAAATGGCCCTCAGGCTATAAAATAGGTTATTTCAGTAAAAAAAAGTAAAAAGGAAACTCAAAACATGCTCAACAGAGTGAAATTAAATAATTTCTCAAGAACATTTTTAGGGATATATTCTCCCTTAGAAGCATGCTTCTGCCAATAATACGAGTGTTAAGGCTAGATCTTCCCCTGCAAAAGTGTATTAAGTAACTCTTTCCAGTACAACATACCAGTCACCAAAACCGTCTACAATGTAATTAATTCCAATGCTCTTTCAGTAACAGTAACGGTAAAAGATTTCTTTTGAACTGCCTTTATTTTCAGCACTTTACATGTATAGTTTTATTCTTGATCCAGGATTATCCCCGATTTGAAGTTCACAGTCTTATTTTGTATCAGAGGGTTACATATAAATGTGAGTATAACCTTGAACGCCCTTGAAGCTTTGTCTAAATGCCATCAGATTACAAAAAGGAAGAGAGTCTAACAATTTAATGATCCACTTCTCTGAAATACAAATTCCCTCCCCTTCCCCCAAATGAAAATATACCCTAGTATGCAAGTTCCAGAAAGTTCAGCTGAAACCAGTATCTTAAAACTCAAACTGAATCCTAAAAATGTTAAAGAAACTTCAGGGTAGGTAGAGCTTGCCAAGATTGGTTTGTCTTAACCTTGTTAGGAAATATTTGTAAATTGTTTGGGTGCAAATTTACCAGCTGAGAGGATGTTATTGTTGGGATAGGATGTGAGGGACAGAATCCTGTGCACTGCTGCACCCTGTGTCAGGCAGGAAGTTAGGAAAGTAAAGTGTTATTTCAATTTATGCAGAGAACCAAAATTGAAATATCAAGTATCCACTTCTCATTCTCAGAAGTTTTTACAAGATAGCCAGAAGAATGTGATAGTCACACTAGATATGACAAACCAATTTTAAAACATTCCTACATGAGGAATTTTGTAAAGAGAATTTAAGAGTTCTGATTAAGCAAACATCTTCAAACCCCTTGCTGTAGCCAAGTGCTTACGCCATTCCTGTGATCACTATCTACAGTACTAGAGACAAATACAAGGAAGTGGAAACAGCTCTCCTTCCCTTGACTTCATGTGTCTCCCACATACAGTATTAGCAGTACTGTACTATAATCCATATAGAGAAAGATTATCTCCAGCCCAGTCACTAGGTTATTGGGTGAGTGTGAATGGAAGCAAAGCCCTTCTCAGGTGAAGACACTTTTCTCCATTATAAACTTGCACCCCAAGCAGTTAAAAGGTCTGTTAGGCTTTATAAAACTTAATACAGAATATAAAAGCTTAACCTGTTGTGTGTTCTTATGAAAATAGTTTAAATTCTACTTAACATTTGTAGTCTTAAGGAATCATAAATAAAAGAAACATTAACACCTTATATTAAAATTAGGATTAAAAAAAATGAAGATATGATTTATTTAGGCTGTATATTTATTCTTTGCATTTCTCTTAATTTAAGCAATGAAAAGAATCTAAGGAGTTACATTTTTGTATACTTCAGTTTCATACGATCTGGGATGTTTAATAATTGTTCCCATGTGAACTTTTAAAAATTCTAGAAACATTGGTTAGCTTTAGGTTTTTAATAAGAGCCTGCTTTTACAAGATGTAGATGTAAGGATAAATTAGGGTTGCCATCCTCCCTTTAATGTACAATGCCTTCTAATTCCAAAGAACCATGAACTGCCAATTACTTACTAGTTTTCACAATCCAAGACAAATGAAAAACAAGAAAATTGGGATAAGTTATTATAAAGCCTTTTCAGTTTTAACTTAAGATGCTACTTTTACCAGAAGTAAGGAGCGTATTAGTTTTGCTTCTACTGGGATCTCTCAGTTAACAGTGTGCCTTTAACATCAGATGTGGTCCAATCACAAATCCACCAAGAGAAAGGCTCAAGAAGAAGGAGTCAAAGTACCAATTCTTGGAACATTTTAGGACTAGGTTTGCTAAAGCCCTGGGGAACAGAGATCTAATTAGATCTGCTCCCATCAGATTTGGGGAGGGTACACTATAATGTCTTCCTGCATCCCAACTTCTTTGCTTGTAGTCTAGGGATGTTACATTCCTAACCCAACTGCTGCATTTTTCTGACCAATATAATGTTGCAGATGAGCTTTCACTTAAAAAAAAAAAAAAAAAAAAAAGTTTACAACTCTGTTGCAAAAATAACCTTGGAATGATGGACAGAAATATTGCTCCTGGCCTGAAACAACAGCATTGTAGGAAAAGTATCTGTCCCTATTAATCTCAACAGTGCACTAACTCTGAAGCTTAGCAATGAAATTTTAAAGCCATATGTTCAGGCCTCATTTGAGTGTGTGCGCAATTAGGTATGTGACAATCCCAAAGTCAGTGGGGAGTGAAGTCCAGTGTGAATGGAGAGTAACTTCATAACCCTGGCCCACTTATCTTCATTAAAATCCAACCCAGTTCTCAACACAGTGAGGGGGTGACACCCTCCTCCTGGCCCCACTATAGTCAATGGCTACTCTTTGAGGTGGTGGTGTCATTTCAATTTCAGGGAGCCAGACCCACACTAGCTCTGACTGAACTTGGGCACTAAAAACATAAGTGTAGTCAGGATGGGCACCAGCAGTGGCAGGAGCTGGCTGCTTAAGTATGAGCAGGTGGGATCTTACTCCAGCGGCTAACCTATCCCACTACTTGCATGGCCACAGCTACACTGTCAGGGTATGTCTACACAGCAAAGAAAAACCCACAATTGGCCCACTCTAGTTGACTGGGGCTTATGAGGCTGTTTCATTGCTATGTAGACTCAGGTTCAGGGACCCTCCAACCCCACAGGGTCCTTGAGCCCTGGGCTCCTACCCAAGGCCAGACATCTACACAGCAATGAAACAGCTCCCTACACCCGGGGTCAGCTGGCCTGTGTCTAGTTGCTGCGTAGACCTCATCAGTTTCATCACACTAGTTCAGTCAGAGCTAGCGAGGGGTGCTCGGCCTCCAGCCAGAAGTTACACCTCCATCTCCAAGTGTAGAGGTGCCCAATGGCGAAAGTCCCACTGACTTCAACAGAGACAGGCTTTCACCCCCCCCCTTCCCATCCCTAGGAGCGGGATTCCCCCGGTCCTCCTCTCCGGCCCCCCAGCCGGGCCTCTCCCCTCTCTCAAGGGAAGGCTGCTGCATTATTGCCCGGGCCCTGTGACTAGAAAGATGGGGGAGGCGCGTTACCTGCAGGTCCCGTCCAGGAGGCGGCCGCTACCTGCTGCCCCCCTCCCGGGCTCCGCCGCCGGGCTCGGCGCTGGGCGGGTAGGACAAGAGGCTCATAGCTTGGCCGCAGGCGGCCTCCACCTGGCGCACCTGCTCCCGGCTGAGCCGCTCCCGCCAGGCGTGGATGGCCTCCCGCGCGTCCCGGGCGGAGATGAGGAAGGGCCGCTCGGAGGAGTAGGCGGCGCCGCGGGTCATGTTGAGCACGAAGCTCTCCATGGCGGGCGGCACGGGCAGGCCGGCGAAGCGCAGCAGGCGGCGCAGCTGGGCGCGGGGCTCCAGCACCAGGTCCTCGTAGCGCAGCTGGGTGTAGCGGCGGCGCAGCCAGGCCGGGGCGCGGCGGGAGAAGAGCAGGTCGCGGAGCCAGGCCTGGCAGATCACCTCCAGCGCGCCGCTCAGGAAGAACTCGGCCCGGTGCTGCTGCTGCTGCTGCGCCCGCATCCCGCCGCCCAGCGCGGCCGCGGGCAGGGGCTGCCGGCGGGGGAGCCCCCGGGGCTCGGCGCGGTGCCGGCTCCGCAGCACCTGGATGCTCTCCCGCAGCAGCGCCTGCTTGGCCTTGAGGCGGGAGTTGTGCACGGCGCGGGGGTCGCGGAAGAGCTGGATGACCCGCAGGTTGAGGCCGGGCTCCCGCAGCAGCGGCAGCAGCGCGCCCAGCTCCAGCAGCCGCACGTCCTTGATCACCACCACCGGGTACTTGCGGCACTCGGCCTCCAGCTCCCGCAGCCCGCGCGGCGGGCAGCTCCGCTCGCAGGCGGCGCCGTCGATCAGGCCGATCTCGTGGCGGGGCCGGGGCGCGTCCGGGCAGAGCGGGGCCGAGCAGATCACCTTGTTCGTCCGCCAGCCGAAGAGCCCGGCCGTGGTGAGGTTGCTGCCGCCGCCGCCGCCGCCCAGAGCCGGCGGGTCCCGGGGCGCGGGCGGGCCGGCGTAGAGGCGCAGCACGGAGAAGTCGCAGCGGAAGAGCGAGCGGAGCATGTCGCGCAGGGCGCCCTGCAGGCTGAGCGCGTCCGCCGGGTACAGGGCCTGCCACAGGTGCCACATGGGCTCGTACAGGTAGAAGACGTCCGGGTGCTGGTTGAAGAGCTCCCCCAGGAAGGAGGAGCCCGTGCGCCAGCTGGCGTGCAGGTAGATGTGCCGCTTCCCGCCGCCGGCCTCGCTCCCCTCAGCCGTCGCCCCCTTGCGCGGCGGCTGCTTCTCCTCCCCGTCCCCCTCCTCCTCCTCCTCCTCCTCCTTCCCCCAGCCCCACTCGCCCAGCGCGTCCTGCAGGCTGGGGCAGCGGGGCCGCAGCGGCGCCTCGTCCGCCCCTCGCCCCCGCCTGGCCCCGTAGTCCTGCACGTAGGGCACCAGGAGCAGCAGCAGCAGCGTGTAGAGCACCAGCAGCAGGGCGAGGCGGCGGTGCTGCCAGCGCCCCCGCCAGCGCCGCCCCTTCATCGCCCCGCCGCGCTCTGCCGCCGCCCGCTCTGCGCTCGGGCTCGGGCTCGGGCTGAGCCGCCGCCGCCGCCGGCAGAGTCCTGCCCGTTGGAAAGCGCACAAACTTGGAGGAGGGCGGCGGCGGCGGCGGCGGCGGGGTGTTAGCTCCGTGGGTCCCTCCCCGTCTGGGGAAACACGCCCACGTGCCGGAGACTCCGCCGCTAGAACGGCAAAGAGGCCGCTGCCCCCGCCTTCCTTCTTCGTAGCCAGCTGTTGAAGCTCCCCACAGACCGACAACTGCCCCTGCTGGCTGAGGAGCCGCCTCTTCCTACCTACCTGGGGCTCAGAGACTGCAGCCTTCAGCGGCCTCTTTCTAGAACCAGCCCGGGGGTGCTGTCTTGAAGTGGGTTCAGAGTAGCAGCCCTGTTAGTCTGTATTCGCAAAAAAGAACAGGAGGACGTGTGGCACCTTAGAGACTAACAAATGTATTAGAGCTCACTTGTGAGTTGTAGCTCACGAAAGCTTATGCTCCAATAAATTCGTTAGTCTCTAAGGTGCCACAAGTCCTCCTTTTAATTTTGTTCAGTGACTTTCAGCACCACCGCTATACAAATTGTGCCAATGACACTGAACCTGCCCCTTCTTCTGCAGCTCTACCCAGTAGACAGAGAGCATTGGTGGCCTTTTTACAAGTGAGAGGGGTGAGGCTCTATCAATGAACCGAGAGGAGAGAGGACTCACACACTCACCAGCAATGATTTTGGAAGGGCCATGGGTTCTGCAGAAAGGTGCAGGGTTGATTTAAAACCTTCACAAAAATGGGATGCAAATCCTTTTTCTGATACAAAATTGATACCCTTAGAGTAGTGATGGGCCTAATCTGGTACCTCAGATCCAAATCTACTGCAAACTTGGGGAAAGTTCAGATCCTGAGACAAGCTTTCTAGCTCACACTATCCTCTACATAAGATGTACAGAAGAAGATTGGGGGGGTCAGTATTTAAAATAATATTTCTATCTGAAAATTGAATAATTATTGTTACAAGTAAACAGTTACATGAATATATCCTAATAGAGGAGAAACATCTTTTTCGAGCTTGTTGAACTTGTTTCATACGCTACACTGGGGGGAGCTCACTTGCCTCCCTCAGGCCCTGCAAGGGAATGTTTATCCCAGGAACAGCAATCAAAGAGATGAGACTGAAGAAGCAATGGGTAGGCATGTGGTCCTAGGAACAGGAAGGGCATATTGATCTCTAGTAATGTTGCTCTTGTGCTGCCCACTCAGGAGACCTTCTAAACCTTAATAGAAGCTCAGGAACCCCCCACCCCGCTTCAAATTGTAAAGGGATTTAGTTTTATTTTTAGGAAGTAGCACTGGACGGACAGCCGGTAAGAATATCTCCAAAAGACTGCAAAAATATTTCAGATTTGGTACTGGGGAGGGGGAGGGGAGGGTTTAAATCTTAGAGAAAAAATTTGCTACCATTATTGCAGTTCCAGAATTTTTCACTTAAGGATAGTTTTGACATGAACTGTTGGTGTAAAGACCATGGTCCTGATTGCAGAGGTAAAGATTCTGCACTAGCAAATTCCAGTGCAGGATCTGGGCCCAAGTGAGAAATGAATGTTGTGCTTTGATTCACATCGATTAACCTTATTGGATTTGGACTGGGGAGAGAAAAGAGGGCACTCCACCCCTGCTGGAAAAAAAAACACCTATCAAATGAATTTATAGGGGAAAACCATTTGTGTCACTTCTACAAGGGCTAACTTTTGCCCTGGAGATTGACTACTCATTTGAAACTTTTGTATAAAAGTCTTCTCCTTTCTTCCTTCCTGCAATTACTTCTGTTATGGTCTCTCTAATGTTAACTCTCCATCACTCAGGTTGTCCAAAATCCAGCTGTTCATTTCATTTAGGCCCTGATCATGAAACCTCTTCCGTACCGGCAGACCTCTGTGTTCATGCAGAAGTTACTGAAGTCAATGTGATTCAATATGAACAGAGGGGTCTATCTCCATAGAACAGTTTTGCAGGATTAGGCGCTTATTTTTGAAAAGTGTAGTTGCTACATTTTATTAAATTAACCATTTTTCAAGAATTTCCATTTATTCACAGAGGCAAGATCAAAAGGCACTTGAAGTGATAAATTCATTTTGTGGCTGCTGTAACAAAGAACATTTATAACTTGAAACCTTGGCTTTACTCTGATCACGTTTCGATGCTATGACAGGTAATTTCTCCTACTTCATCAGCTGTTGAAAATGGATGCATAACACACTAGTTAATAAAAATGGATTATACCATTAAATTAATGAGGTACTAATTAACAAATTAATGAATAATGTGGGAGACAATGTTTACAATTATTCTGTGTTTGTTGACAGTTGCAGCTACCATTTTTAATTGATGAACCTTACATTTTTTGTCCTTGAGCTCATTCCCTGCCACCATCAAATACCCTAATATTTGTCCCGCGTTGACACCTCCCCATAAAGCATGGTAGATCTTCCAAAGCTGCCTACCACCATCTGGTATAGCCCCCTCAGGCTAATTTACACCTTGACTCTTCAATTTCCATTCTCATGGTCCATCTCTTCTCTCTCTAATAAAACAAACTCATTTGACTAATTGAGTCTGTTTCTTCATGTATCCTGGTCTCTGAAATGTAGTTATTGTTCCCCTCTTCCTGACTGTCTTAACACTTAGCAGATATTGCATCAGATTCTTCTATGTGATACACATGTTTCACCTCTGCAATCAGCAACATTACACCCATATACTGACCGTGGAGTTTGACCCATTATATAGATGTTATAAACAACTTTATATATAAAATGTAATCTGTTATGAAGTATTCTGTCTGCTTCTGTAGGAATTACATTAAACAAAATTATTACACTTTGTGTGTGTGTGTGTGTGTGTGTGTGTGTGTGTGTGTGTGTGTGTGATATGTGATTAACAAAACTATTAAGTGGAGTCAAAACAAACAAACCATGCTTTTGTTCTGTCAGTGAGACAGAAGTTTGATCCCCAGCAGCCTTCCTCTGACCTGCATCAGGAAAGTGTTAAAGTAATAGCATCTTACACTTTTAAGGAGTGTTGAGTGACAGGATTGCTGCAAACAAGACTTGCAGACCACTAAACAAGACTGGGGTGGGGGTAGTAGCGTTCTAGAGGGAGTCCGTTGGCTACATGCATTCCACTGTTTTTATTTGTTATTATTGCTGAGTTTAATAAACCCTATGGGTAAAATCCTGGCCCAAATGAAATCAATGTGAGTTTTCGCCATTGATTTCAGCGGGACCAGGATTTCACCCTAGATTACAATAAACTACAAATAAAAAAAAAAAGTAGTATGAGGGAGCGATAACTATAATACAGACCTGCTAGAACTATTGAACCATAGAGTGAAGACACAGTATGTAAGTCCATCTGGCATGCCGAAGTGACAGCTGTGGGTTAATTGTCCTCTGTGATATGGATGTGCAAAAGAATCCTATTAAACAGGATTTAGTAAGCTTGACATCTCAAGAGGTGATTCAAAGAAATATAAACATGACCAGGTAAATACCAGGTTGCAGGGTTTACATTCCATTAACACAAATACCAGTGTTGACAGAGCGAGCAGAGCTGTAAGAGCTATCCAGGCAGTTTAGACAGATGAGATCTCAACATACTACACATGTAGCTGAAAACATTTAGCATTTGATTGGTTTCTATAACAAGCATCATAGTTGGAGAGCTGTGTATGAAGACTATCAACCTATACAAAATGGCAAAAGGATGCTGGATAGCCATCTATGTACACAAAATAAAAGCCAGCCTAAAGAGAATGGAAACATTTTACAAAATAAGGCCTACCAAACTAAATGGGAAACTATAGAAATAAAAATACATATACCTTATACAGAAAATTTATCAGATAATAAAAGCTATAAGCTCCTATGGCAATTATTTCAAGAAACAATAAGACACACAAATTACTTTACCATATGATATTTTTTTCCCCACATGTAATATGTAAAAGTACTACTCCTCAGGGCATTCTGTGCCAAAAAATTAAAAATTCTGCACCAAAAAAATAAAAATTCTGTGCACAATATTTTAAAATTCTGCAAATTTTATTTGTCAAATAAATGTGGATGCTCCAGCATGGCGTTGGGGAGGAAAGGCCACTGGCCGCACAGAGGTGGGAGATCACTGTGCAGCTCCCCCCTGGGACATGGACTTAGCAGTGAGGCTGCACCCAACCCTGATGCAGCACAAGGACAAGGCCTGCCACAGAAACACCCCAAGACCCTGCCCCTCCATGTCAGGTGTGGGCAGGCAGACTCAACAAGACAAGATCCAAGTGTGGGGGGATGCAGGTAAGGGTTGATAGGGTTCTGTGTGGGACAATCTGGGTGCGGGCGGCTCAGTGGGGGATCCAAGTGCAGAGGGGATTTGGATGCACAGAGGCTTCTTACAGATGCTGGGGGAATGGGGCCCATCGGGGGTGAGGCTCAGTGAGAGGGTCTGGGTATAAGGGGGTCTGGATGCACAGGGCTTGGCTGGATGGGGGAGCAGCTCCCTGTACAGGGATCCCTTCCCCTGCAGCTGAGGAGTGATGGGTGCAGGAAGCAGTGGGAGGGGGGAGTTTGCATAACTTCCTGCAGCTGGAGGGTGAGTATGACTCAGCCCCAGATGCTGTGCAGCGGCAGAGAAAGTCCCATCCTTCTCCACCCACCCAGGAGTAGCAGCTGAGCTTGGCATAAGGTAGGAGCCACCAGCCGGGTCTTCCCCAGTCCCGCCCATTGCTCCACAGTTATTTACCTCTCTGGTGGCTGCATTGGGCACCCCAAACATACTGCTGGGGAGGGTTGCATGACCACTCTTCTGGCTTCCCTTTGCTTCCCCATCAGAAAGTAATTTTTCTGTAAGGAAGTAAAGAAATTTGCCAGGGACATAAATTCTGCACATGTGCAGTAGTGCAGAATTCCCCCAGGAGTAAAGTACAAGAAGTTTTCAGAATAATTACCCCAACAGACCAGTTTTGTACAGCCTCTCCATGTGAACGGTCCTACCGATGCAAGACTAGCCTGCAGTCCTTGTGATTTTTACTTTGCGGTTTCCCTGGAAAGGACAAGTCTTGGAATAGGCATCACTTACGTCTACACTACCCACCGAATCGGCAGGTAGTGATCGATCTATCGGGGATCGACCTATCGCATCTAGTGTAGACATGATAAATCGATCCCCGATCGCTCTGCCGTCGACTCCTGTACTCCACCTCAGCAAGAGGCGGAAGCGGAGTTGATGGGGGAGTGGCGGCGGTTGACCCCGTGCCATGAGGACGCAAGGTAAGTTGACTTAAGATATGTCGACTTCAGCTACGCTATTCTTGTAGCTGAAGTTGCGTATCTTAGGTCGATTCCCCCCCCAGTGTAGACCAGTCTTAGTCTTATGAATTATCAGGTAGTTTGGGTGTAATGGAAATATTTTAGTTCCAGCCTTCATAGGGGATCATTTGAAATATCAGATCTTGTCACTTGGCCTTGACTACTGGTCTAGTATTATAGGGAAAGGGGAACAGCCTTAGCTTTTCAGTAGAAAGCTCTCTTTCTTCCTTACCATGCTGATTCACTCTCTGCCTTGAACCCTAATAGCAGAGATAGGGATGATTTTGCTCATCAGCCTTTTTATTATTATTATTATTATTATTTGTATTACAGTATCACTAGGAGCCCTAATCACGAACCAGGACCCTATTGTGTTAGACACAGAACAAAATAACAATTTCCAGAAATCATAGAGACATCCACAGATACAAGATGATCCTCTACACTTAACTCCAAGGGCATAAGAATTCAATATACAAAAAATCCAGTGATATGGATTCTCCACACTGATATGCTAAACAACCTGAGTGTTTGCATTGATCTGGCTTGTAATGGTTTTAAGTGACAAAATAAATTTAGGAAAAAAAAAAGTTATGCAGTGGTAAAGCAGCATTATTTTAAGAACATGTGCTTCATAGTTTAACATAGCAGTACTTCCATTCTTGTTTCTAAGTTTGTTACCAAAGAGATTGTCTGTTTTTGTCTAACAAAGCATTGGCTTACTGGGTATTATCTGTTTAAACTGAAAATTTTCCCTTCTTCTCTAACCATTTGCATAACAGTTGAGAAGAACACAGACACATGTTGGCACAATGTTGTGGATCTCAGGATCATTCGTATTTCTCTCATCAGAGGTTTTAATAGTATTAGTTGTCTCTTTTATCACTCTTTAGCGTCTTGTCTGCTGTCACTGACACAAAGGAAACTGTGATTAAAAAGAATTGGATAACTCAAACTAAATGTGTTTTAGAAGGCACATCCCTCAAACATCCCGTCTGTTAAACAGGTTTCATACTTGCATGCATATTCAGCGGCAGATTCAGGCCAAAGGAAGGCAGTGGTTAATGAGATCTTCAAAATCTCAGATATATGCATGGCCAGAAATACATTCATGCCACACTAATACATGCAATTTTTAAAAATAATTTGAAATCTGTAAATGATGCACTGTAAATAAGTAGGTTTCAAAGTAGCAGCTGTGTTAGTCGGTATTCACAAAAAGAAAAGGAGTACTTGTGGCACCTTAGAGACTAACAAATTTATTTGAGCATAAGCTTTCATGAGCTACAGCTCACTTCATCGGATGCATCCGATGAAGTGAGCTGTAGCTCACGAAAGCTTATGCTCTAATAAATTTGTTAGTCTCTAAGGTGCCACAAGTCCTCCTTTTCTTTTTGTAAATAAGTAACATGCCATGAAGCCTATAGAGTCTTAGCTTATTGTAAGGGGATTGTTGTCCCCTTACTGAAACTTAGTAGGGATTTTTGGTTGGCACTCTCCCAGTACTGAAAGAAAGGAGAAGGGCCAATGAGAAATCAAGACCCTGAAACTCACAGTTCCCAGGGACAATGAGCAGAGGCCAACGCTCCAAGTCATCCTGATTGACACAGGAGGCAGGCCAATTATGGAGTCAGGATTTGGCTCAGTGGATCAAATTCTTCCCTGGTGTAACTTTGAAATCAGTGGCGGTATCCCAGGAATAAATCTAGCTCAAAGTACATAAGATTTTCACTTTAGAATGTATCAACTCATTCCTTAACACTTCAGTGATATATCAGCCTCTTAAGATAGGAACAGGCATATTTTAAACTAACAGCCAATATTTTAAGCTCTCCCTAGATCTCAGAGTTTGTGAACAAAACAATATTTCCTCGCCAGAGATGGCTTTCAAGGTCTCGCAGCTCTAGCTATGAGCAGCTACCTTGACATTAAAATGCTTGATGTGTCAAAGAAATTAAATTTTATCAGCAGGAACCATCTTTTTTTGTTTCCTTTCATTGTCAGAAGACCACTGTTACTAAATTAAAGAAGCTGATTAAAAATAACTCTATGCTTTTGGAACTCTGCACATTAAAGCCTAAAGAGGAATAACCATTTACTGCTCAGCCAAGCAAAAAAAACAGATTATAATGTGCAGTGAGTCCTGTTTTCATTTGTACTTAAATATTCAAGTCCTCCTTCTTGGTAAAAAGTAATCTCAGATCCCCAGACTCCACCTCCATTTTTAGTCTTAACTCAGACTTTAGCTTTTCTCTCAAGGCTAAAAATCTTCAGTCCTTCTTGATACTTAATCTGTGCTCGCACATTTCCCTATTACCACCTCTGGAACATTGGCACAATTCATCTTAATCTTCTACCCCTACCTGTGCTGAAAGCCTTAGTTTGTTCACCTACTGACACAATTTACCTCATCCATTGCTCTCAATCTGCTATATGGATTTCATCACACATTACAAAGTTTAAACAAGGAACTCAGCAAAAATGGAAGAATATATTTTGAAATGACTTGGGATTTGTAACATTTGAAATATCAGAGTGACTCCAGAGTACCCTCTTGTGGTGTGGGATTGCCTTTTAAGTACCTTGCCCTCAGTTCCCTCTCAGGTTCTTTACAATAACTGACTCTAAAATCAGAATCCTTACAATAAGTCCCTTTTGTGGGATTTTTTTTTTCCCCAGTCTTTTATCAACTGCGGACCCTTTGGCTCCACCGTCCCTCTTTCCCAGAGCTTGTCAGCTTTCAGCTCTTTCTGGGCTCTTTTCAGCCCCTCCTGGGCTCCTTTGGGGTGCTCCCAGCTCTCTAGTCGGAAGCAACTCCCAGGGCAGACTAGCTAGCTGGCTTTTCTGCAGTCTTTCCTTCCCTTTTCCGCTACCTAGGCCTATCTCTTATTTATCCCCAAGGCCTGATTGGGTTACACAATCCATTTTCCCTACCTTGTGAGGTGAGTTAACTGTGTCACAGGTAGGGTTGCCACTTCCAAGACCCAGAAAAATTGGCCACTGGCTACCTCTCCTCACAGCAACAAAAAGGGTTGTAATGCCACCTACAGCTAATTATTACTAAAAAATTTTAGAGAACCATTTTACACAAACACACACAAATACGTGTATTTTTGTGTTATTGTGTCATTTTTCTTACCTATCATATCCTAACATGGCACTGCAGTCCGGACTACAGAGGTAAGAATTATAGAGCACTCTAACATGTCCCAAGTGAAAAAACAACCCAGCACATTAAATCTTTTACCCAATAAGGCAATACAAAAACCAGCCAGGTGGGAACCCTAATCACAGGTGGGGCTCAGACCGATATCCCCTTAAAGGGCCGGTCATTCTGTTACAGGATTATTTTCTTTAACATATACAGAACAACAAAAGACCGTGCAATGGGTTACAAAAAACTGTGCTATGGGTATGGCCACAAAAATGAATACAGATCAGTTGTGCCAGCAAAAAACAATGTTTGTAGGCACTAAACATAACTTTATGAATGAGTGTTTATTTGCACTTGTAATCATCTAGGCTTTTATGCACAGATCCCTATTTACATGCACAAATTAAAATTTTGCAGGTTTACTCATTGCACCTGTGTTTGCATATTGGTCCTATAGAGTTTTGTAGAACCTCATTTTGTAGACACAGAATGTCTAATGAAAACAATTCACAGGAATAAACAGTAAGATAACACTAGGTTTGTGTGAGATGAAGAGAAATTTGGTTCTAAAAGAAATGCTGCATTTCATAATGAGGGACAACTGACACTTTCATTAAAGCCATGGACTGTATTCTACAAAGGTTATTTTTAACCAAAGAAATAAGATTACTTATTTATAAAGTCTTATATAAGTTTCTATTTCTAACTGGTTTGATTAAATGTGGATCAACACCTTTTCCAGGCTCTGATCCAAGGTTTCAAACACTTACATAACATTTTAGGTAATTTCCCTCACAGCAATGTTGCTTTTCTGAATGGCAGGACAGGGAGTGGGTGCCTTCTGGTCCTTGTACCCTCTCCTGGTGCTGAATGCAAGGGATACCGAACTTCCCTCCCTCCCCCCCATAGGACATTTGGGGGAGGAGGATGTGGAACTTGATGGCAGCAGGTTCAGCATAGGCTGCAGAGAGACTCTAGCATCCAGCATGCATGTCCCCGGTGTAGCTCTTTTCCCCCATGCCCCACCTCAACCAGATGCCTCAACAGGTCTGATTGCTCCTTCATAATCCGCAGCATCTCTTCCTGCATAGCAAGCTCTTGTTCCCTGCATGCTCTCCTGTCCTTCCTGTCCATGTCCAGGTTCTTGGACAGTGTGATCCTCCATGCTCTGAGCTCCATCTTGTCACTCTCGGAGGCGTGCGTTAACTCATTGAACATGTCCTCCTGAGTCTTCTTTTTTCCGCCTTCTAATCTGGGAAAGTCTCTGTCCCGGTGTGAAGGATAAGCCAATGGACAAGGTTTCAGCTACAAGGAATGCAAAGCACATGGGGAGCATTGACTGTGCATACATTGTTTCTGGTGCCAGGTTAATTCTTTTTATAAAAAAACACCCCTCAATACACTTCCCTGCATGCCACAATGTAATCAAAACCACTGGCTATTGCAAGAGTAGATTTGCTGCTCCAGCCATGGTGAGTAAGGCCACAAGGCATGGGCGAGAGGTCTTGTGCTGCAGCTTTTGTGAAGACATCCTTGGGATCACTGGCTGGAACTTGAGAAAAGCTCCCTTTCCTATAGGAACCTGGATGGTGCTTGAGGACAGGCACCAGTGTAAAGCTCCCAAACAGCTTGTTTTTTTACAAAAGTGACATGTGGTTGGACGGGAAGAGAGACAAACAGGAAGCTGCCGCTGCCACACACACACACCCCCCTTTTAAATGCTGGTTGCAATACATGGTGATCCCTTCCAACCACAACCACAGCACATTTAGGAAAGCGTGGTTGTGTGACTCAGAAATCACCAAATGGGGTGGATTACTTGTTGAATCGTTTGTGGTTTAAGAGCTAGCACTGAAAACTTCCCCCATTGCCCCTAGGTGACCATATGCGATATCACTCTCCTGAGGGTAACAGAGGGAACAGATGCTGAAAGCATCTGGGTACAGACCTGGTCCTTATGCTGCAATGTTGTGTGCTGCAATGATGCCAGCAGAATTAATATTGGAGTGGAGTGGGAAAGTGTCCTGTCATGGTGGATGAAATAAGGCAGCCCTTCCCAGAACCTTCTGCAAAGGATTGCAGAGTACCTCTATAAAAGCTTCCTAGAGATCTCCATTGAGGATTCCTGGGCTATCCCCATGCACATAAACAGTCTTTTTCGGAGAGCATCCTCTGTGTAGCTAGAGTGATACCCACTACACCTACTTTTTTGTTCAGATTAAACATTAAAAATAACAGCATGTAACCCCTACAGTTTGATTGGAAATGTGAACTCACCAGAGGTGCCTTCCCCGGCATCACGCTCTGCCGCCAACTGGTCCTGTGAAGGGACAGGCTCCAGGGTTAAAAAACAGTTCTTGGATGTTGGGGAGAATGGATCCTCTGCTTGCCTGCCTCGCATTCTCCTCCTCGTCATCAACAATGTCCTCCTCACTGTTGCTTGAGGTCACCTGGGGCTCCTGGGAGATATCCATGGAGTGTTTTGGGGTAGTGGTGGGGTCACCCCTGAGAATAGCATGCAGCTCCTCATAAAAGCAGCATGTCTGTGGGGCAGAACCAGAATGACTGTTTGCCTCCCTTGTCTTCTGGGAGCTTGCCAAAGGGCCTTTATTTTCACATGGCACTGCTGCGTGTCCCTGGTGTAGCTCTTCTCCTCCGTCCCCTGTGCAATTTTGGCATAGATGTCTGCGTTTCTTCTGCTAGATTAGAGCTCTGCCCACACAGACTCTTCACAGCAATAAGATCCAATACCTCCTGTGTGCTCCATGCTGGAGTGGGTTTGTGGCCTTGAGTCTCCATGATTAGCTGTGCTGGCGAGCTCTTCACACTGATCAAACAGGAAATGAAAATTCAAAAGTTTCCAGGACTTTAACAGGGGAGCGGCTGTTTCCTGTGTACCTGGCTGACATGCAGTGAAGTTGAAAGTGTTCTCCAGATCGGTCACAGCGGAGCATTGTGGGACACCTCCTGGAGGCCAATTCATTTGAATTATACAAAAGGCAGTGTCTAAACCAGGGTTTCTCAAACTTCATTGCATCGTGACCTTCTTCTGACAACAAAGATTACTACACAATCCCAGGAAGGGGGACCGAAGCCTGAGTCCCACCACCCAGGGCAGGGGGGCAAAGCCCAAGCCCAAGCCCTGCCTCCCTGGGGAGTGCCAAAGCTTAAGGGCTTCAGCCCAGAGCTCCAGCAAGTCTAACACCAGCCCTGGCGACCCCATTACAAAGTTTGAGAACCGCTAGTCTACACTCTGCCCGTGTCAACCCCTGGATGTTGAATCAAGCGCTATGCCTCTAGCGGAAGTGGAGTACAGAAGTCGAATTTACAGGACATTTAGGTCTGCGGAAGGGACTCGACAGTCTAGACACACATATTATTAAATCAACCTAATGTGGCTTATGTGACCTAACTTGGGAGTGTAGGCCAGGCCTAAGAAGCGGTTAAATAATTTGCATACTTACTAATGAACTGCCATGAGGAGTTACAAACTAGAAAATTTCTAAGCTCTTTCTGGGTGGTTGAAGACATCTCCTGAATTGCCTGCACTCTGTTAACTAGCGGGCAAATCCCCAAGGGATTCAACTGCACTCCCAAATATTGTACCCCCTTTCTGCTCCATTGCCCTTTTGTCAATGAAACCTAAGCTCCAGTCTGATCCAACTGACAACACATCTTCACTTCTCAGTTTCTTCACAGGAAAGAGTCTTAATTAGCACATCATCTACTTATATTGGGTTCCCTCTTGCATTTGCATCAGTCTGGCGGGGTGCCCAAACCCCATCCTAGAGAACAAGGAGTTAAGGAGCAGCTCTGGACCCAGATGATCCCACCCAGTCACACCTGCAAAGCCTGCATAACCTGGAGGTGGGCTTAAAAGGGGAAGCAGAACTGCTCAGAAGAGGGAAGGCATTGGAAGGGAGCAGACCTTTGCTCTGAGTAAGTACTGCTCAGGAGTTGTGGCCTGAGACCTGGAAAAGCAGACCCTACAAAGGAGAGATTGTTAACTGATTGGGAAGGTCAGAGACTTTAATAGTGATTCTGTAATTTACTTTGTGGGGCAAATGGAAACTTGGTAGGAAGTGTTCTGGGGGTTAGCTGTGTAGCACCCTAGGGCACAGAACATAGCTGCTCATGGTACAGAATACAGCTGCCCACCATCAGTTCCTGGATCAGAGCCTGGTAATAGGGTGGGCTGGACTTGCCTACCCACTCCCAAAAGATAGGACATCAACAAAACCATGTATCTTGCCAGAGGGTCCAGCTGGGGAAGACCCTGACTGTTCTAGATCCCAAAGTCCCCATACTAATGTGAAAACCCTGAAGCCCTTGGGGAAGCTGAAGCACAGGGGATTATAACTGAAAAGGGGTGACCATCTACTGCACTAATGCCTGACTCCTAGGCAGCTCTGGTGTTGAGAGTTCCCCTTTTACAATCAGTCTTAGACTTATGAAGAAACAGGCTGAGCTCGGTAGGAGCACTGGTGGACCTAAAAGGTGGGATTGTATTCCAGGTGTATTGTTTGTTGTTAAAGGAAAAGGCCAGTTTTTACTAGTTCCCTAGATTTGTCTTCAGAGTCCCAAATCCAGTTGAACAGGGACTGCCTTCCTCTCAGGAGAGCACTCTAACCACTGAGCCATGGTATACTCTGATGTAGGGCTCTCTGTCTCTCCTGTTGAAGCTGATCCACAGTAGCTAAATACCATTGGGGCTAGGGGAGACTAAGCCTCCCTAAACCTCATGCTGCCAGGGAGGGTGTGAGGTGGGGACAGTGGTGGATTTGGGGGCCCCTTAAAAATCTATTCCTGCCATGGCTCTCCCATTGATATAATTAATCCACCTCAACAAGCGGTGGAAGCTAAGTCGGTGGGAGAGCATGGTATAAGTTGATGTAAATTAATCACTTGGGATTAATTTTTTCACATCTCTGAGCAATGTAACTTGCATCGACTTATGCGGTAGTATAGGCAAGCCCATATACACACTCTCTTTCTGCCATAAGAGTTACTTCTGCTCCTGGATCTAGGAGTGCTAGAGACATAACATCTTGCACTCTCACATTTTCTCTCTGGCCCCTTGGGAAAAAGTCTTCAAAATATACCTTCCCTTCACTCAAAAATAATAGATCCACCTGAAATAAATCAGTGTCCTGACAATGTGACCTAGCATCTTGAACCCCTAATTGGGCCCAGTTCATCAGCCAAAGGTTTTTCTTTGGTTTGACTGGAGGGGATGTAGTTTACTTCAAAGCTATACTTAAAAATATATACATTTTAAAATATAAACCTGATTTAGTGTGGGATGCTTTCACCCTCATGTTCTACCCTGACAGACTCTTTTCCCAAGCGTTCCACCTCCATACTTTGACCTTGTTCCAAGAAAATGCCCACATTTTAAAAACTGTGCGTTTTAAATTTCCAAACTTCTGGGTTTTATTTATTTTAGATTAATGAATCCTTTCCTGGCTGGCTTCTCTTCCTTCAGGACTAAATTGTTCCACATTTTTTTAACCCCTTAAATGTGAAGGTCCTTGCTCATCTAGGTCCCTAATCTTCTATGACTCTATATTTTAGAGTTGCACTCTTGAACTTGGCCCTAGTGGATATTTGCGTACCTAGCTTTCCACCACTATGGCCTAGGTTGGCAATCTCTTATGCCTTTGCCATGATGGTCCCTAGTATGTGGAACTCCACCTTGAAATCCATCTAATCTTATCCCTTCCTTCTCTTAAACAACACACATTTTTCAAAGATATTCTTTATAATAACCACTGGTACCCCTGTTATTCAGAAGTTTGCCCTTCTCCCTGTTTTCTAGGTGGGATCTCTCTTTATCTTGTTTATTTGCAATATCGAAGATATTTTTATAGGTTTTTTTTATAAATAATTGATAAGTTATTTTAAAGTGGTTTGAGGCACTTCAGCAAGTGAAAATGAGGAGAATTGTGGCTTATAAATAGGATGACCAGATATCTTGTTTTTATAGGACAGACCCATTTCTTGGGACTTTTTCTTATATAGGTGCTTATTACTCCCCTCACCCCCTGTCCCATTTTTTGCTATCTGTCACTGTTTGATTTGTAAGTAGGGTAATTCCAAAAATCTTGAGGGGGGAGAGCATATGTGAGTAGTGCTTTTATATTAATCCTGGGTGAAGAGCTGAATTTAAAGAGATATTTAGATAATGAAAGTTTTGTTCAAGTAAATGGAATACATTATTATAATAATTCCTTTTTTAAAAAATCACTACTACTGTTTTTCTCATACTCTTTGTTTAAGATGATTGTATGTATGCAAGATGATTAAAATATTATTCTGTCCTTCGTCTACTCTTGGACATAAACACTTGTTTATCTTTGCTGAACAGGAAAACAAATTACATTAATTCTCTGGATTACATTTCTCTCAATTTCATGTAATTCCAAAATAATAAACTACTGAATGTATTGCTCTTAGAAACCTTTATGAAAAAAAACTAAGTAGCTAGTTCTTAATCCATATCAGGCTCTGCTCTAGTCAGCTCTGAGGTGCACAGCTCCAGAGCAGACGACCCAGAACTTTCCTGCCCCGCTCCCAGCTGTCACACTGCTTGTAGCCTGATGAGTCCTAAAGGACATAGAATCGTAGGACTGGAAGGGATCTTGAGAGATCATCTAGCCCAGTCCCCTGCTCTCAAGACAGGCCTAAATATTATCTAGACCAGGGGTCTCAAACGCACGGCCCGCAGGCCGCAGTTATTTCCTGCGGCCCACCGGAGCTCCCCCTCACACCCCCCCAAGCACGCTGCGTCCCCACTCCTTGGCCTACCTCCCAGTGCTTCCTGTGCTCAGGGGAGGAGGCGGAGAAGAGGCGGGGCTGGGGCGTGGATTTGGGGAAGGGGTTGGAATAGGAGCAGGGAAGGGTGGGAAGAGGCGGGACTGGGGTGGGGTGGGCCTCATGGAAGGGATGGAGTGGAGGCGGGGCCGGGGGCAGAGGGGAGGGCTTTTGGATATTTGTAGTAAAAGGTGTACTAGTCCTCATGTGGCCCTCGTGGTGATTTGAGTTTGAGATCCCTGACCTAGACAATCCTGACAAGTGATTGTCTAACATGCTCCTAAATACCTCCAATGAAGATTTCACAACCTCCCCAGGCAATTTATTCCAGTGCTTAACCATCCTGGTAGTTAAGAAGTTTTTCCTAATGTCCAACCTAAATCTCCCTTTCGGCAATTTAAGCCCATTGCTTCTTGTCCTAGCCTGAGAGATTAACGAGAACAATTTTCTCCCTCCTCTTTGTAATACATAAAAGGTTATTTGAAAACTGTTACCATGTCCCCCCTCCCCCCCTTAGTCATCTCTTCTCCAGATTGAAAAAAAAAACAATTTTTTTCCATCTTTCCTCATAGGTCATAGTTTCTAGACCTTTAATGATTTTTGTTGTTCTCCTCTGGACTTTTTCCAATTTGTCCACATCTTTCCTGAAACGTGGCACCCTGAAATAGACACAATACTCCAGCTGAGGCCTAATTAGTGTGGAGTAGAGCGGAAGAATTACTTCTCGTGTCTTGCTTACAACACTCCTGCAAATACATCCCAGAATTATGTTTGTGTGGGTTGTTTTTTTTTTTTTTTTTTTTTGCAACCGTGTTACACTGTTCACTCAGATTTAGCTTGTGATCCACTATGCCCCCCAGATCCCTTTCCACAGTTTTCTTTCCTAGGCAGTCATTTCCCATTTTGTATCTGTGCAACTGATTGTTGCTTCCTATGTAGAGTACTTTGCATTTGTTCTTATTGAATTTCATCCTATTTACTTCAGACCATTTCTCCAGTTTGTACAGATTTTGAATTTTAATCCTATCCTCCAAAGCACTTGCAACCCCTCCCAGTTTTATCCAGTTTATTGTCCAATGCTCTGACAAGCTGCTTAGTCTCAAACCCCTCATCCTTAAGTTGTTTTTATTTAACTCTTATCCCAAGTCTTACAGCCTGAATTCTTATCTTTCAACAGCCTTCTTGTGTGTTGGGTTCCTAATACCTGGCCTTTACACTTCACCTTCCTAGGGAAGATAATTCTCTACCCTCTAACACTAGTTCCGCACTTCCAGATTCAAGAGCACAGATGCTATCTAGCAAGCCACTAGGTGCCTTCCCCCTGCCTTCCACTGAAGATCCTTTGGTCAGTTATGCTTTCTGAGTGAAGGTGACAATTTTTCTTGAAGGTGTCAGCTATCATCTTTATCCTTTGTCTCACAAACTGGTATTCGAATATAACTTATTAAGTTAGGGATGATCATCTAGGTTGCTATCGCCTCTAGCAGTAACACAGATCACCTCTCATCACACAGTGTCTTGGGCATGACATCTATAACGTTAATTTCTGTACAGATAAGAGCAGTAGGGCTTATCACTTCTATATAATGAGTAATTCCTGACACAATCTCATTCTCCACTCACTTTGGGGGGAAGGGTATCAAACCAAATTCAAGGTAAACTCTATCAGCTTTTGCAATATTTCCAAAAGGCCTTAGGAGTCCTAACCAGGGGGATAAGCTCTTGGATTTGTGCCCGCTTCTTACGAGGGTCACATTTGCCAATTTGCTCAGCTGACTCAAATAACTCCCTTATCTGATCCAAACCTCAGTCTTTCATCTAGAGTCAGGAGTGGTTTAAAGAGAAACCCAATGTTCAGGTTCTGCAGAATTAGTTTCTCTTTGTCCTTCTGCAAAGCCTGAACATTGGGTTTCTCTTTAAACCATTCCTAACACAATGCCTGACTTAGCAAGACTGAACCATATGTAATGTTATCTCAGTTTGTATTATGACACTGGTTCTCCTTTCCTTCACAATTCAAATAAGTTTTCTGTAACTGAGTCACAACCCTCCCAGCTTGCTGGGTCAAACCCCACCACTTTCTTAGCTAGATGTCAGAATATAAAAGGTGCAACCTCAGTATTATAATATATAACTTATTAAAATAGGGGTGATCGTCTGGGTTGCTATCACCTTCAGCAAGTTTTATACATTTATTGTGTGATGTTGGGGATGTGTTATCACTAGGTGGAGAGGGGATTCAAGAAAACTAACATTCTGTACTTTTTGAAGTAGACTCTCTAGCTGTACATCTACAAGCTCTCTGCTTCATGAATAAAGCAGTTGGCTTCTCTCTTGAAGGACCTCACAGGTTTTCATTGTAATCCGAAGCTTGTTGACATGCACATGAAAGCAAAAAATAAAAAGTAGGAATCTCCTTTAAAACGTAGAACAAACTTGTCTGTTTCAATTCAGGACACATCACAAACAAAACTGCAAACCACTATTTAAATACAGTTAGTCAGTCAAGCTGGGAGGCTTGTCTTTCCATTGAAATTCAAAAATAATGTAGATAATCAATAAAGCAATTTGGAAAAAATCCACAGCAGTTTCTCATTCTGTCTTTGTCGCTAACAAATGGGTACTTCCTGTTTGCACAATGGCAGCTCCGTGGCTAGTGCTAGTTCTGCTTTCTGTAGTATTACTTGCTGTAACAGTCTTTGGATTCCAAGGACAGTCTCCAGGCAAATAATTGAAAAACAATTCAGTTCCAATAAGGCTAATCAATGTACTGTTACACAACCCTGCTAGTGCTCCCTCGCCAGAACACTTACCAGGTCGCTGTGTTTGTGTCCCACCACACTGGGCCCATGTGCTCTTAAGCTTCCCTGGGTCTGAGTAGGCTACAGCCCTGTCTCTCTCCTTGGCCCCTCTAACACACTTTCTAGGCATAGGGAAAGGAGTACTTGTGGCACCTTAGAGACTAACAAATTTATTAGAGCATAAGCTTTCGTGAGCTACAGCTCACTTCATCGGATGCATTTCTAGGCATAGGCTGTCTGTTACTCCTCTGTGGAAATGGTATTGCAGGGCCCAGCTGACCTAGGTTCCCAGGACCAGCGCTAACCCCCAAATTCCCGAATAGCTTGTCACACCCTTTCCCAGAACTCTAACCTTGTGGGCACTAGGGGTTTACAGTTCACCTCTTCAAGGGCACTTGATAGTGGCCCACATAATAGACACATAGGGTTTGTCAGGGTTCTTCCAAACCAGTCACTCTTTACATTAGCTAGCAAAGGAAGTATATTGATTCAGATAAAAACGCCTGTACGCATCTCCCTGCCCCAGTCTCCTTAGCACTCTTGAATATTCTTTGAGCTTACATCGGAATCCTCGAAATCAGGGGTTCTCAAAGTGGGGGTAGGGACCCCTCAAGGGGTCACAAGGTTCTTACATGGTGGGTCACAAGCTGTCAGCCTCCACCCCAAGCCCCACTTTGCCTCCAGCATTTATAATGGTGTTAAATATACAAAAAAAGTGTGCTTAATTTATAAGGAGGGGTCACACTCACCTTTTTATATGAAAGGGGTCACCAGTACAAATGTTTGAGAACCACTGCTCTAAGGAGTCCAGGATCCCCACCCCCTCCTGCACACAATTTCTCCTCTGAACCATGGAGTCTTTCTTTCCCATGCAGACAGTTTTCTTCTTTGTTGGCTGGTCCCTCTGCTATGAAATCATGCCCTCTGTTCCTCGCTTGCCCAGGTTTCCTTTGTCTCACTTTCTGATCCATCTTATCTCTGCTTTTAAAGGCTAGTATCAGTACCTTTTTTTGGGTCATGCTTTGGGGGAAATCCACTCCTCCAAACACTAGCTCTCTAGACAAGCTGGGCAGAACTTGTTCCATCCAGAATGCAGCTACTCCACTCTTCTGTGATGGTCTAAATGACTATTCAGGTTCTTATAACTTTTACCAATCATCCTATTTAAAGCCAGATACATGTCTGTCCCTTCCCTCCTCAGCACAAGGATTATGATGTAAGAATACAGTGAGACAGCCATAAGATATAAGGCTACAGGCAGTTCAAATTTCAAACTGGAGAATTCATAAGCAGTACATAGAAGATTCCCCAAATCATTACAAATACATAAGTCAGCTTTCCCTTCCTGTTCAGGCACCGATTCTGTGAGAACCACAGACTCATAAGAAGGAACTAGTTGGGCTTCCAGACTGACTGGGTTGTAGCCATCCCAGATCCTAAAAGCTTCTGGTCCCATGTGGCCTACTGAAAGAAAGGTGATTCATTATTGGTTTCTGGCTTATAAATGTTGTTGAAAATCTTAAGCTAAAATAAATTCAAGAAAACGTATCACCAGAACCAAACTATTCATAATACTAAATGTGTTTACTTATCAAATTACAGTAAACAAATCCAAATTCAAGTCTCCACAATGGATTGGAATTAATTAATCAAATACCAAAAATCAGTCCTTATATAAATTCTAAGAAGCTTGCTGCTGTGAGATTTAAAAATCCCAATTAAAGCATTTTACCAAATTAAACAAACCTATGCTTTGAATCAGGTTAAGTACCTTAACACTGAAACCAAACTACCACCTAATGTCTGGGCCACAACCTCGGAGTCAATTAGAAACTGCCTACCTGGACTTCAGTTACTATAGGGTCACTAACCCTCCCCCACTCCACCAATGCCCCCAGCAAACATATTGTAGAACAAACTTTAACAGTACACTCTTAATAAGGAGAAGTTTAACAACTCTTCTTTACCAGAAAAGACAAATGACAATCTCAAGGCTCTCAGGACTTTTAGACACAGAACACACTTTAACAAGTGTCTTGAGACAATATTTAGGGCTGTTTTAAACTTGGAACTTTTCTTTCTGGCGCCTTCCCCATGTGGCTTCCCCATGCACATGCATGCACACAGCCACACTTCCACATCCTGAAAATAAAGAGAACAGTTGAGAAATCTCCAGCTAATAAAAACAAAAGATCTAAAATAGAGAGGAAAAAATAAGACAGAGGGTTCACCAACACTTTACTTTTCTGTCTTCTAGAATTTTGTAGAGTTGGAGTTGGAATTGCAGTCAAGGAGACAGATGGCAATGTTATGCTAGCACAGCCCTAAGTTCTCATTAGCAGACAAGCTTTAGATACAGGGAGAAATGGTTCTAAAGCTGGCATGGCCTGTTTGTTGTCTGTCTTGGAGATTCTGGTAAGTCTGTCTCCCCTCTAATGGCTTGTAGACCTGTAAGGGGAGGCTTCTCAACCTTACCCTTGATTCTTAACATTTATGAATTTTGGTCACTCCACTTCTCTGACTCCCTCTGAGATCTGCAGACAAATAGGGTCTGAGGCTCAGTTTGGAGCCATGCAACTTAGTTCCATCAAGTTTGAATAGGTCCTTGTTAGTGAGCACCAACTTGGAAAAAGTCTAACTTAAGCAGGCAATTTAAAAAGTATTCAGTGTTTTACATATCAGTGAATGGTGGTCTAGATAATAATAATAATAAAAAAAATCAAGACACCTAAGACGACTATTGAGTAAGCTAGCATATAGTCTTATCTGGGTTATGGAAAGTTAAATATAACCCCCTATAAAAATAGCGAATGGGGGGGGGGAACCCTAGTACACCAACAAAACAAAATCACCGCCTTCATCAGCAAACTAAAAATAAATTCAGACTTATAATTTTGTCATTGTCACTTTTTCCTCTGCTAATCTAAACCCAGACTAATCTTCTTCTTGGAAACAAGGTAATCATAGTAGTCTTTTTCTATTTTTGAACTGGGCTATTGGTCAAACAGCTAATCTTCTAAAATCCAAAATTTAGTAGAGAAGTTAAAGTGCATCAAGATTAAACCCATTTACCATATAAAATTTTAAATAAGGGGTGTGTGTGTGTGTGTGTGTGTGTGTGTGTGTGTGTGTGTGTGCGTATAAAAAAACCACACAAGCTATGGTCCTCACACACATGGATAACTTACTTAGCATACTATAAGAAAGAGGGTATAAAACAAACCTTAATTAAGCAACTGCTTTAGCTGATCGGTTTTAGGGCTTTTAATTTCAATTGTTTGGGACACAATTCAAATTAGAGTTTATTAAATATCCTTAATAGCAAATAACAGTATAGAATACAAAAAGGCAAAAACTATATCTGACTAAGATTTGGCTACATGAATTAAAAAGTTGATTGATAGAAACATTTGGTTTTCAGAATCTAATTATATAATAAAATCACTCAATTACCTTGGGAAGGTAATTTTGTTTAGATTTGACTGAGTTCCTCAGAATAGGGCCTTACTTTTGTCAGTTGGTTATCAGTTCTGGTGTTGCTAACACAACAGATCACAAAATGATTTTGGTCAATTATTTACATGCCAATTCACTAACGTCTCCTACCCAACAGATGTATAGTAGTCAACCCTTTTAATCTATCTGGCTGTGAAAGATATGGCCCAGGATCTGACTGACACTCCTAACTATCTAACATGAACTCTTACAGTTATGACAGACTGCAGTTCAAAACGCTTGTACACTTGGTCTCCATTTTATGTCTATATCATCTAGAACTTGAAAGGCAGTATGAAACCATAAACAATGGTAGGCACAAATACAGCATTCTACAATCTTAGTTAACCATGGTAACTTGTTCAGTTTTAAAGCTACCTTCCAACAATCTTGATTGGAATCTGTTACAAAAAAAAGACACTTCTGTGACAATCTTTAAATGTGTTCACAAGCATAGACACTTCCCTACTAATTAAGTACCCAGTTTCAGGAAGTGGTCAATTGACTGATTTGTGTTATCACCTAAGGGAAAGTCTGTGTTACTTATCACCAGATCTTTGCTCAGCCATCAGTGTTCAGCTCAGTTATTGGTCACAAATAGAGTAAAGGAGAGGAGTCTTTTCTCAGTACACTAGCAGGCAACCCAGTGCTAGAAAACAGTTAAAGGTGCGTACTCGAGATGGGTACTTGATGTCACCAAGAGGACTCCCAGGTGGATGGTCAAGGACCTCCATCTTCTCCCTTCCAAGTGTCTCTGACTTTTGGGAAGCAGTGTGCTGAAGGTCACAGGCTGTTTTTATCCTGTTTCTGCTGGGTAATCCAACTTGGTTCCTCTTCTTTGATGTCCTAGCAGGGATCAATCAGATGGCAACTGTGAGGCAGGGGTGGGACTCACCCCTGTGGCGCCTCCTCCTGGTAGTCCAGGGAATTAGCGTTTCCGGCCTCCGGAGTGCCCCCTGCAGGCTGGTGTCCCGCTTGCCACTGGGCCCCAAGTCCCTCCCGGACCCTGGTGCCCCTTTCACACTGGGGTGCTGCCCCCTGGCAGTACCCCCACAGATCTGGGTCTCCCCACCCAGGGAACCCTCACCCTCTATACCAACCTCACCTCACTCTTTAGCTACTGCCAGGCACCATCTAGCCCCTGCTCCCTGTATAACTGCCACTCATCGTCAAGGAGGGTCTGGACCTGCTGCTTCTGCCTACCCTTGGGCTGCCCTCTGCAACCCCAGTACCCTTTTCCTAGACCTTCATCAAGTCCTGCAGCCTGGGGCTTTCTCAGGCCAGAGCTCCTCTGGCCTTTCCCCAGCCCAGCTCTACTTTAGGTACCCTGCTCAGCTCCCAGCAGTCGGGCCCCTCCCTCTCAACATCTGGAGTAGTGGTTCCAAAACTTGTTCCGCCGCTTGTGCAGGGAAAGCCCCTAGAGGGCCGGGCCGGTTAGTTTACCTGCTGCGTCTGCAGGTTCTGCCGATCGCAGCTCCCAGTGGCCGCGGTTCACTGCTCCAGGCCAATGGGGGCCGGAGGAAGCGGCGCAGGCCAAGGGACCTACTGGCTGCCACTTCCAGCAGCTCCCATTGGCCTGGAGCAGTGAACCGTGGCCACTGGGAGCCGCAATCGGCAGAACCTGCGGACGCGGCAGATAAACAAACCGGCCCAGCCCACCAGGGGCTTTCCCCGCACAAGTAGCGGAACAAGTTTGGGAACCACTGGTCTAGAGAGAGACTATCCTCCTGGCCCATTGGCATCTTAAAAAGGCCAGGTTGGCCCTGCTTGGGGCATGGCTGCAGCTGTTTCTCCCAATCAGCCAAGGCTTGCTGCTTTCTCTAGGAACAACCCTCTTGCTGCCTCAACCCTCTCCCCGGGCTGATTTCAAGCCCTTCAGGGCAGGAGCGGGTGACCACCCCGCTACAGTGACCCATGCTTCTTCCAAAGATTTGAAATATCTATCCAAAATGAAAATAGTGCTCTCACCATCCCAACAGAAAACAAGATATCAACTTTTGCATTCTTGCAACTGGGACTGAAATTTTCCAGTCTCTTTATGTAACACACCAGCCTGTGTAGGACTAGTTAGGCCATAACTGTTGGTACAACCACCTTGGGACATACCTTGAACACAGGCTGATTTGCTCTGGTCAGCAATTTTACCTCTGAAAATCACTTTCTGTGGGCTCGGTGTTGGCTCATGTTGCAGTGCCTCCATCAACGCTGCTAGCTGTCAAAATGTCCAGTTTACAATTCCTATAATTGATACAAAGTCCCTCCAAATTCTTTGATGCTCTTTAAACTTGTTTTAACAGTCCATTATATAATGCAAAGTCACTTCAAGAACTGTTCTGCAGCAAGCCCAAACAGCTATATAAATCTTCCATTTGTGTTCTCCTTGTTTTAACAATAATGGTAAGACCTTGGTATGCACAGCTGAGCTGAGTCTAGGCATTATTAACCAGTTACATTTCTGTTTATTCCACTCTGTGGCCACTCTGTGTCCTTATAAATACACTATTTGGTTTCAATTTTTATTTACTGCCTCTTTCAACACAAACTTATTTACTAAATTGATAGCATAAGCATGCTTGATTGAAAACATTAGCCATACTACTTCACTTTATCAAAAATAAAGTCTTTACCACCCCGTCACCAGGACTGACCACGAGGTAAACCCTGTCATTAAAGTTTACAATATATTGTCCAAAGCTGTATCACTTATAGCTAACTTTATACAAATTTTAATTAATATTGATTCCCATTTTAATAAGCATCTGGCACATCTAATATCAATGTTAGATATTAATGTAATATGATTTTAATTCATTCATTCAAAGAGATTAAAAACAGGAAGTCTCTTCAGAAGCACCAGCAGTACACTCTTACAAAAGACTGCAATAAACTCTGAGTTTCCTCAGACATATTTAAGGAATCTAGCCGTTAGACCTTAGTTTTTTATTCTCTCAGTGCTCTGTTCTATATTTTCCAAAAGGCCTTGATACCTGTCAATTCTTAAAATAGTCATAACCCATAATTTTGAGGCCTTAGTTACTACAATGCACTGTGGCAATAATTAAGGCCCTGATCCTGCAAGCTGATCCATGCAAGCAGAGGCCCATCAAAAGTCAGTGTAGTTCCACCCAGGTGCAGATGCAGCTTGCAGATCAGTCTGCAGCATTGGGGATCTGCATTAGTAATTACATTGAAATATTAAATTAAACAATAAATGTTAAAATCCTCACTCAGTGCAGCTTTGTAATTAGTAGAGAGAGATTAATAGGAGATATGTGACAGGCTTAACCAGCACAAATGGAGAGCTGTCGCTACAAGATTTCACCTGAAAAAGCAAGGGAGGTTTTACGTAATGTTTTTAAAATGTATTAATATGCCAAAGTATCTCATTGTTCTGATGTGTTCTCATAGCTGTGCAGAGAGGCATTGATTTTTAGCTGTGAAATGCAAATTTGGCTCAGTGCTCTGGTTGTTATTTTTATAGATATTAAAATACTTGTGCAATGATATGCCTGACATTTTTGAACTGGGTCTTTCCATTTTAGTAATATTGATGTCTTATTGCTCCTACATACAATGTATGTAATCTTTCAAAGGCTTAGTGGACTAATCCTGCAAGGTACTGAGCACCCTCAACTCCCTGTCTTTTGGTTTTTGTGAGAGTTAAAGGTTCTCAGCAACTCACAGGAAGGACTGAGCACACATCTTGCATCCTGGATAGAACATATCTTGCAGGCCTGGGTCCAATTTTAGCCTAATATATTCTAAACAGAACTTTGTGATCATATGACCACAGAGCCTTGTCACTAATAAACAAGATGTGCCAAGAAAATAAAGGCAGCATTTACTTGGTGACTCCCTGAAGAATACATATTTATATGTAGGGAGGTTTGAAATACACCTCTACCCTGATATAACCCGACTGACATAACACAAATTTAGATATAACACGGTAAAACAGCGCTCGGGGCGGGTGGGGCTGTGAACTCCAGTGGATCAAAGCAAGTTCAGTATAATGCGGTTTCACGGTTTAATGCAGTAAGATTTTTTTTGGCTCCTGAGGACAGTGTTCTATCTGGGTAGAGGTGTATGTCACATTTTAAATAACCTACACTAATTTAATTTAGACTTAAGAACAAAGGTGTATTGTTATGGACTCTTGACCAGATCTCAGTGTGCTTTGCAAAAGACTCCTACTTTTTGGGGGCCATATCAAACGCAGGAGACTGTTCATTCTGTTTACAGCTTGGTGGTCAGAATAAAATGGAAGTGTTAAGTGCCAGGCGGCTGTACTTGAATCAGAGTGGTTGCATCCATTTCCTGGGAGTCGATTGGCTGGTCTTGGGATAGAAAGGACAAGGAACAGGTAGCACTGGAAGGAAGAGAGACTGTCAGATCTGCCAGAAGAGGTACAGGCCGATCCAGATATACACCAATACAGAGAAGCCTGGCCTCACTTACACCTAGAGTTAGCCACTCAAAGGCAGTGGAAAACATGGGCCGTTACACTCAACTAGTGGTCCCAAGAGGATTGATGCCTGAGATTCTGAAGGCGCTATATAGCAACAAGACTAGGGGACTTTTGGGGATAGAGAAGCTTATACAAAGGGTTCAACATCAGCCTGGATGGGGTAGATCTGTTAAGGACTAGGTAAAGTCTTGCTATACCTGTGGGGCCCATAAGACAGCACATGCTATACTCAGAGCACCCATGGCATGGTTGGAGAGGGTAGCTATAGATATTCTGGAACCTCTACCTCTCACTGAGAAAGGCAGTCACAGTCACTACATCTTTGTGGGAGCCTATGACCACAACGAGAAGTAATCTGCTCAATCACTGACTGACCACAAGGCATAGACTGTTGCTAAGGTATTAGTTGAGCAGGTGTTAAGCAGATATAAAAAGGGAGTGAGCTAGTCTGGGTCAAGGATCTCAGAAAGAAGGAGTTTGAGTGCCAAGTTACAACAGAAGTACAAGGGACTGTACAGGGTGGTCAAACAGGTGTCTTAGGTACTCTGTGAATTACCTCCTACCATGGAGATACACAACAGGCTAGAACCTAACCTGGGTCCTGACCCAGTTGAAGCAGGACCTGGGTAAGGATTAAGAAAACTCCAGTAAGTGGAGTCCCAGGGCAGCAAATAGGACATGACCAGGGCAAGTACTGGCATATGTCCCATAGAGCACGGTGTGGCCTGAACAGAGAGAACCAAGTCAGGCCACGAGACAGAATTGCAGGTGGTCACCCCAACAACAGAACCTACCCCATTTACCTATGGACTACAGGCAAACACACATGATAAAACAAATGCTCAAAGAACTGCACATTTCTGGACTGCATACAACCCCCCAGGTGTATTTCGGTCACTGCACTACACTTCACTATAGGTGAGGTTTTTCGTAGGAATGGGTAGGTGAGATTCTGTGGCCTGCTTTGTGCAGGAGGTCAGACTAGATGATCAGAATGGTCCCTTCTGACCTTAGTATCTATGAATCTTCACCCTCCCCCGGTACAGTTTTACTGTTTACAACTGACTCATTATGCTATGGCATGGCTGCTTTGTATAGTGTGATGAACTAAAAGAAATAATCTTATACTGTCTTCCAACACCCCAGCACATCTTTGTAAGAATGTGCAAGCACCAAGTAAAGTAATTTTTAAATGCTTAACTGCTATTTTTGCTTTCCACTCTCCATTTTGACCTCTTCCACCCTCCTCCCACATGCCAGGAGCAGCCCACTGTAGAATGGTCAGCAACACCAGAAGAGGCAGAAGTAGCCCCAGAGCCTGGTAAGTTTTGTTTCATGTTTTTTATTCATATATGAGTAGAACAGATTTCTGACTTATGACCCAATGCAAAATTTATTACAAGCTGCAGGTAGCAACATATATCTACCAATGGCAGAATGCACACCAGCATCTTGGTGTCACCTGCCCCACATCTGCCAGATGGGACTGTGGGATAGTGCTGGAGGACTCAAGTCTGCGGGACCTGGGCTCAAGCTGTGTCGACACTACACTGTGAATCCAAGTCATAGTGGGACTTGGGCTCAGACCCATCCCTTGTGCTGGGTTTTAGGGCCTGGGCCCAGGGGGCTTACTAGCATGAGTCAGATTTCATAGAAGATTAGGGTTGGAAGAGACCTCAGGAGGTCATCTAGTGCAACCCCTTGCTCAAAGAAGGACCAACCCCAAATAATTATCCCAGCTAGGGCTCTGTCAAGCCAGGCCTTAAAAACCTCTAAGGATGGAGATTCCACCACCTCCCTAAGTAACCCATTCCATAGCTTCACCACCTTCCTAGTGAAATAGTGTTTCCTAATATCCAACCTAGATCTCCCCCACTGCAACTTGAGACCATTGCTCCTTGTTCTGTTATCAGCTACCACTGAGAACAGCAGAGCTCCATCCTCTTTGGAACCCCCCCTTCAGGTAATTGAAGGCTGCCATCAAATCCCCCCCCCTCACTCTTCTCTTCTGCAGAAGAGAAACAAGCCCAGATCCACAAAAAGAAAAAGGAGTACTTGTGGCACCTTAGAGACTAACAAATTTATTAGAGCATAAGCTTTCGTGAGCTACAGCTCACTTCATCGGATGCATTTGGTGGAAAAAACAGAGGAGAGATTTATATACACACACACACAGAGAACATGAAACAATGGGTTTATCATACACACTGTAAGGAGAGTGATCACTTAAGATAAGCCATCACCAACAGCCGGGGGGGGGGGGGGAAGGAGGAAAACCTTTCATGGTGACAAGCAGGTAGGCTAATTCCAGCAGTTAACAAGAATATCAGAGGAACAGTGGGGGGTGGGGTGGGAGGGAGAAATACCATGGGGAAATAGTTTTACTTTGTGTAAAGTACTTTGTGACTCATCCATTCCCAGTCTCTATTCAAGCCTAAGTTAATTGTATCCAGTTTGCAAACTAATTCCAATTCAGCAGTCTCTCGTTGGAGTCTGTTTTTGAAGCTTTTTTGTTGAAGTATAGCCACTCTTAGGTCTGTGATCGAGTGACCAGAGAGATTGAAGTGTTCTCCAACTGGTTTTTGAATGTTATAATTCTTGACGTCTGATTTGTGTCCATTCATTCTTTTACGTAGAGACTGTCCAGTTTGGCCAATGTACATGGCAGAGGGGCATTGCTGGCACATGATGGCATATATCACATTGGTAGATGCGCAGGTGAACGAGCCTCTGATAGTGTGGCTGATGTGATTAGGCCCTATGATGGTATCCCCTGAATAGATATGTGGACAGAGTTGGCAACGGGCTTTGTTGCAAGGATAGGTTCCTGGGTTAGTGGTTCTGTTGTGTGGTGTGTGGTTGCTGGTGAGTATTTGCTTCAGATTGGGGGGCTGTCTGTAAGCAAGGACTGGTCTGTCTCCCAAGATCTGAGAGAGCGATGGCTCGTCCTTCAGGATAGGTTGTAGATCCTTGATGATGTGTTGGGGGCTGAAGGTGATGGCTAGTGGCGTTCTGTTGTTTTCTTTGTTGGGCCTGTCCTGTAGTAGGTGACTTCTGGGTACTCTTCTGGCTCTGTCAATCTGTTTCTTCACTTCAGCAGGTGGGTATTGTAGTTGTAGGAATGCATGATAGAGATCTTGTAGGTGTTTGTCTCTGTCTGAGGGGTTGGAGCAAATGCGGTTATATCGTAGCGCTTGGCTGTAGACAATGGATCGAGTAGTATGATCTGGATGAAAGCTAGAGGCACGTAGGTAGGAATAGCGGTCAGTAGGTTTCCGATATAGGGTGGTGTTTATGTGACCATCGCTTATTAGGACCGTAGTGTCCAGGAAGTGGATCTCTTGTGTGGACTGGTCCAGGCTGAGGTTGATGGTGGGATGGAAATTGTTGAAATCATGGTGGAATTCCTCAAGAGCTTCTTTTCCATGGGTCCAGATGATGAAGATGTCATCAATGTAGCGCAAGTAGAGTAGGGGCATTAGGGGACGAGAGCTGAGGAAGCGTTGTTCTAAGTCAGCCATAAAAATGTTGGCATACTGTGGGGCCATGCGGGTACCCATCGCAGTGCCGCTGATTTGAAGGTATACATTGTCACCAAATGTGAAATAGTTATGGGTCAGGACAAAGTCACAAAGTTCTGCCACCAGATTAGCCGTGACAGTATCGGGGATACTGTTCCTGACGGCTTGTAGTCCATCTTTGTGTGGAATGTTGGTGTAGAGGGCTTCTACATCCATAGTGGCTAGGATGGTGTTTTTAAGAAGATCACCAATGGACTGTAGTTTCCTCAGGAAATCGGTGGTGTCTCGAAGATAGCTGGGAGTGCTGGTAACGAAGGGCCTGAGGAGGGAGTCTACATAGCCAGACAATCCTGCTGTCAGGGTGCCAATGCCTGAGATGATGGGGCGTCCAGGATTTCCAGGTTTATGGATCTTGGGTAGCAGATAGAATACCCCATTCCATCCCACCATCAACCTCAGCCTGGACCAGTCCACACAAGAGATCCACTTCCTGGACACTACGGTGCTAATAAGCGATGGTCACATAAACACCACCCTATATCGGAAACCTACTGACCGCTATTCCTACCTACATGCCTCTAGCTTTCATCCAGATCATACCACTCGATCCATTGTCTACAGCCAAGCGCTACGATATAACCGCATTTGCTCCAACCCCTCAGACAGAGACAAACACCTACAAGATCTCTTTCATGCATTCCTACAACTACAATACCCACCTGCTGAAGTGAAGAAACAGATTGAAAGAGCCAGAAGAGTACCCAGAAGTCACCTACTACAGGACAGGCCCAACAAAGAAAACAACAGAACGCCACTAGCCATCACCTTCAGCCCCCAACTAAAACCTCTCCAACGCATCATCAAGGATCTACAACCTATCCTGAAGGACGAGCCATCGCTCTCTCAGATCTTGGGAGACAGACCAGTCCTTGCTTACAGACAGCCCCCCAATCTGAAGCAAATACTCACCAGCAACCACACACCACACAACAGAACCACTAACCCAGGAACCTATCCTTGCAACAAAGCCCGTTGCCAACTCTGTCCACATATCTATTCAGGGGATACCATCATAGGGCCTAATCACATCAGCCACACTATCAGAGGCTCGTTCACCTGTGCATCTACCAATGTGATATATGCCATCATGTGCCAGCAATGCCCCTCTGCCATGTACATTGGCCAAACTGGACAGTCTCTACGTAAAAGAATGAATGGACACAAATCAGACGTCAAGAATTATAACATTCAAAAACCAGTTGGAGAACACTTCAATCTCTCTGGTCACTCGATCACAGACCTAAGAGTGGCTATCCTTCAACAAAAAAGCTTCAAAAACAGACTCCAACGAGAGACTGCTGAATTGGAATTAATTTGCAAACTGGATACAATTAACTTAGGCTTGAATAGAGACTGGGAATGGATGAGTCATTACACAAAGTAAAACTATTTCCCCATGGTATTTCTCCCTCCCACCCCACCCCCCACTGTTCCTCTGATATTCTTGTTAACTGCTGGAATTAGCCTACCTGCTTGTCACCATGAAAGGTTTTCCTCCTCCCCCCCCCCCCCCGGCTGTTGGTGATGGCTTATCTTAAGTGATCACTCTCCTTACAGTGTGTATGATAAACCCATTGTTTCATGTTCTCTGTGTGTGTGTATATAAATCTCTCCTCTGTTTTTTCCACCAAATGCATCCGATGAAGTGAGCTGTAGCTCACGAAAGCTTATGCTCTAATAAATTTGTTAGTCTCTAAGGTGCCACAAGTACTCCTTTTCTTTTTGCGAATACAGACTAACACGGCTGCTACTCTGAAGCCCAGATCCCTCAGCCTCTCCATGTAAGTCATGTGTCCCAGACCCCTAATCATTTTTGTTGCCCTCCACTGGACTCTCTCCTATTTGTCCACATCCTTTCTGTAGTGGGGGGTCCAAAACTGGACGCAATACTCCAGATGTAGCCTCAGCAGTGCTGAATAGAGGGGAATAATCACTTCCCTCAATCTGCTGGCAATGCTCCTATTAATGCAGCCCAATATGCCGTTAGCCTTCTTGGCAACAAGGGCACACTGACTCATATCCAGCTTCCCCGTCCACTGTAATCCTCAGGTCCTTTTCTGCAGAACTGCCGCTTAGCCTGTCAGTCCCCAGCCTGTAGCAGTGCATGGGGTTTTTCTGTCCTAAGTGCAGGATCCTGCACTTGTCCTTGTTGAACCTCATCAGATTTCTTTTGGCCCAGTCCTCCAATTTGTCTAGGTCACTCTGGACCCTATCCCTACCCTCCAGCGTATCTATCTCTCCCCCCAGCTTAGTGTCATCTGTGAACTTACTGAGGGTGCAATCCATCCCATCATCCAGAAGATTAATGAAGATGTTGAACAAAACCAGCCCCAGGACTGATCCCTGGGGCACTCCACATATTGATCGCTACTCGTTGAGCCTGAAGATCTAGCCAGCTTTCTATCCACTTTATAGTCCATTCATCCAATCCATACTACTTTAATTTGCAGGCAAGAATGCTGTGGGAGACTGTAACAAAAGCTTTGCTACAGTCAAGGTATATCCCGTCCACTGCTTTCCTCATATTCACAGAGCCAGTAATCTTATCATAGAAGGCAATCAGGTTGGTCAGGCATGACTTGTCCTTGGTGAATCCATGTTGATTGTTCCTGATCACCTTCCACACCTCCATTTGTGTGTAGACAGAAGGAGACAGGGGCTGGCTTGAGTCAGAGTCTGGGCTTATATTGCAATGTAGAAAAACCCTAGGTGCTACTGTAACACAGATAATAGCAATAATATATGACTCTCTGCAAATGTCAATAGGCGCCTTTACGCTTGTCCCGGGATCATGAAAACTAACACCATGTGAAGACCTGCTTTTAAGAGGGACACCTGGGAATTGAGTTTGACAAGGACTGCAAAAAGAAAAGCATTTCATCGAAATGCATCCGATGAAGTGAGCTGTAGCTCACGAAAGCTTATGCTCAAATAAATTTGTTAGTCTCTAAGGTGCCACAAGTACTCCTTTTCTTTTTGCAAATACAGACTAACACGGCTGCTACTCTGAAACAAGGACTGCAGTGGCCTAAGCCTGACTTTGATAATACTCAGTTATGTTCCTCTGTGCTGCAAGAATTTAAGTATCCCTCATTTTAATCTGTTTAATCAAGTATAGGGTTTATGTGTCGTACAAGGCACACTGGACCTTTACTTATTTAACTTTGAACTGTTTATTGAACTGGATTTAATTTGGAAGATGGGTTGCTAACCATTGCAAAGCAATTCTTCCTTAAATAAAAGTAAATAATGAGACTTCTGGAATGAGACCATGACTGCATGTTTCAAGGGGACCAAGGGGCTGGGATTCAGGACTCCTGATTTCTACTTGTGGGCTCTGCCACTGATTTGGGCAAATCACTTAGGCTAACATTTTCAAAACTGATTTTTTGGCATCTTAGTTTTAGGGTACTTAACTTAAGACATCTAGCAGTCAATTTTCAGAGGTGCTTTAAGCCAGCAGCTCAAATTCAGCTGCCTTGAGAAAGCAGAGAAAAATGAAAAGGAGTACCCGTGGCACCTTAGAGACTAACAAATTTATTAGAGCATAAGCTTTTGTGAGCTACAGCTCACTTCATCGGATGCATTTGGTGGAAAAAGCAGAGGAGAGATTTACACACACACACACACACACACACACACACACACACAGGCAAATTGTGGTGTGTGGAGATAGTCTAGCAACAGAGAGACACGTGCATGGCTGAGCTCATTGCAGCTGCAGAGCAGAAAACATGACCACCACTTTTCACATCTGTTCCAGGCACAGGACATTCCCCACTGGACGATGAAGAATGATATGGAGCTGGGGAATGTATTTTGCTTCTATCCGAGCAGGGACTTGGCAGACATTTTTCACATTCTCTTGCAACTCCATTTAGCTCAGCCTTGAGGATACAAGCAGTGGTTCTGCAGTTACAGCCTTATTGGGTACAGGAAGAGAGACAAAGTGGGTGAGCATCCCGATGAAGTGAGCTGTAGCTCACGAAAGCTTATGCTCTAATAAATTTGTTAGTCTCTAAGGTGCCACAAGTACTCCTTTTCTTTTTGCAAAGTGGGTGAGGTAATACATCCATCCAGTGCACTAAATGCCCCAATAAAAGCTTCAAAAACAGACTCCAACGAGAGACTGCTGAATTGGAATTAATTTGCAAACTGGATACAATTAACTTAGGCTTGAATAGAGACTGGGAATGGATGAGTCATTACACAAAGTAAAACTATTTCCCCATGGTATTTCTCCCCCCCCCAACCCACCCCCCACTGTTCCTCTGATATTCTTGTTAACTGCTGGAATTAGCCTACCTTGCTTGTCACCATGAAAGGTTTTCCTCCTTTCCCCCCCCTGCTGCTGGTGATGGCTTATCTTAAGTGATCACTCTCCTTACAGTGTGTATGATAAACCCATTGTTTCATGTTCTCTGTGTGTGTATATAAATCTCTCCTCTGTTTTTTCCACCAAATGCATCCGATGAAGTGAGCTGTAGCTCACGAAAGCTTATGCTCTAATAAATTTGTTAGTCTCTAAGGTGCCACAAGTACTCCTTTTCTTTTTGCGAATACAGACTAACACGGCTGCTACTCTGAAACCAATAATAACTGTGGGTGAAACTAGACAATCACTACACTCTTGAATTCACACAGGAAAATGCTAAAAGACAAAAAAAAAAAACTCCTATCACCTGTGGGTGAACACTTTTTTTTTTTTTTTTCAAAGCAATCACTGTCTGATCTCAGTCCTCATAATCAAAGGAAGCCTGCACAATACTTTCAAAAGATGAGCCTGGAAGCTTAAATTCAAAACTCTGCTAAACACTAAAAATCATGGATTGAACAGAGACTCAAAAAGAAAAGGAGTACTTGTGGCACCTTAGAGACTAACAAATTTATTAGAGCATAAGCTTTCGTGAGCTGCAGCTCACTTTATCGGATGCATTTGGTGGAAAAAACAGAGGGGAGATTGATATACACACACAGAGAACATGAAACAATGGGTTTATCATACACACTGTAAGGAGAGTGATCACTTAAGATAAGCCATCACCAGCAGCGGGGGGGGGGGGGAAAGGAGGAAAACCTTTCATGGTGAGAAGCAAGGTAGACTATTTCCTGCAGTTAACAAGAATATCAGAGGAACAGTGGGGGGTGGGGTGGGAGGGAGAAATACCATGGGGAAATAGTTTTACTTTGTGTAATGACTCATCCATTCCCAGTCTCTATTCAAGCCTAAGTTAATTGTATCCAGTTTGCAAATTAATTCCAATTCAGCAGTCTCTCGTTGGAGTCTGTTTTTGAAGCTTTTTTGTTGAAGGATAGCCACTCTTAGGTCTGTAGTCGAGTGACCAGAGAGACTGAAGTGTTCTCTAACTGGTTTTTGAATGTTATAATTCTTGACGTCTGATTTGTGTCCATTCATTCTTTTACGGAGAGACTGTCCAGTTTGACCAATGTACATGGCAGAGGGGCATTGCTGGCACATGATGGCATATATCACATTGGTAGATGCGCAGGTGAACGAGCCTCTGATAGTGTGGCTGATGTGAAAAGCTTATGCTCTAATAAATTTGTTAGTCTCTAAGGTGCCACAAGTACTCCTTTTCTTTTTGCGAATACAGACTAACACAGCTGCTACTCTGAAACCTTACAATATGTGCTAACTACTTACACTAAACAATCTGTTCCACCTTGCATTTTGCTGTGATGCTGGGAGTTCCTTTCCCAGACCTGAAGAAGGGTTCTAGGTGGCTCCAAAGCTTGTCTCTCTCTCTAATAGAAGCTGATCCAATAAAAGATTTTACCTCACCCACTTTGTTTTGATTTTGACTTTTGCATGATATTATAACACAGAATAAGTCTTTTCAAAATCAAAATGCTTCATTCCAAAAATGTCAAAATTGGACATCTCAACAATGTTGGAACTTCCCCCTGGTTTTCTTCTAAAACTCAATTCTGGCAAAATCAAGCTGATTTTGCAAAGCATTTTGATTTCAACAGAACCACATGTTCTGACAGGATATGGTTTCATCAGAATTTTTCAGACAATCTCTACTCCCCTCCCACCCCTCCTGTGCACATGTGAACAACAGTAATATTACCCACACATACCTCCTCTGGCCGTCACTGTCTCTGGTCCCTTCTCCCTTATCATACACAATGTGCTTGGAAAATGCTGCACAGGAGCCCTGGAGGACAGGGGCTCCTTGTAGGCTTTCACCACCAATATATTCATACTGGGGCTGCCATTATTTGGCTCTAGAGAGCATTTATTTTGGCTGGGGGATGGGAGGAAATAGTATGGTTTTTTTTTTTAAATGGGAAAAGGTAAAAAATGAGGCAGGACTTATGTTGAATAGCTAAATAAAAAGGTCTGTTAGAATAGATCATCTAGTTCATTCTCCTGCTAGTGCAGGATTGTTTCCTGAAATACTTGACACATTTAAAGATATGGGTATTATTCTCCATTCTTTCACTTCAGTTTTATACCAGTGTAACTCCATTGAAGTGGATGGGATTATGCTGGTGTCAATCTTGGTAAAAGGGTGGAGAATCAGGTCCCTCCTGCCTGGGTGGTGGGTATAATAGACTGGGGGAGGCTGAGCCTCCCCAAATGACTTGGTGTGCCCTGCCCATGCTCCACCCCCAGGAGTGCCTGTGAGTTCCTGCTCTTTCATGGCCCAGGCTGGGGCTTGGGCTGGACGGCCTGCCGCCACAACTTGGGGCAGGTAGGGGTGGTGCCCACCTGGCATTCCAGTTGGGGGTGCTGCGGTGGCACCGCCCACCTGGCTGGGGTCAGGGGCATTGCAGTGGTGGTGCCTGCCTGGTGCTCCAGGGCTGGGGGTGCTGGCCTGGGGCAGAAGGTCCAGAGGCTGTGGTGGGGTTCGGCCACTCTGGGCTCCAGTGGGGGAGGGGGCAAAACAGGCGGAGAGGGGCTTTGGGCGGAGGGGGAGAGAGCTAGCCTTCCCCAACTGCTGGTTCACCTGCTGCCCATGCCCTCCTGTCTTGAATGTGCCAGGAAAGTAAAAAAGAGGTTAAACGTAAATTTGACAAGAGTCAAGCTGCACACGGTCACTTTTTTCTTGCTTTCTCTAAAGAGAAATGGTTACAGAGCACTTATCACAAACAGCAGGAAGTTCACACTGTCTTGCAGTTCCCGCCTGCCCTCCCCCTCCAATTTCCTCTTTGAAATGGTGTTGCACTAATTAGAAGATTTTCATTTGAAAATTATGTGCCCTTAGAGAATATGAATGAAAAGAAATGCTAACCCCAAGATAGGGAAATTTACATCAACCAGATGAACTGATGGGAAAAAGAATACCCCAAAGTGCACAGAGACACACGAGGTTATTGTACCTGTGGTTGAAGAGGTGGAGGTACCAAGAAAATAAACTGACTTTTTTCCAGTGAGATATTTCCTTGAAGTATTTGCACCAGGTGTTGTGGATCTCTCAAGGTTTAAAGCACTCAGAACTAAAAGGCATACAAAGAAACACTGGAATACAAACTCCCCTTTTCTTCCTTTCTCAGTCCCAACAGTCTATGTAAGGGATTTGGAATCCTGCTACCTGTCCACAAGTGAATCACGCCTTAAAGTCAATAGGAATTGAGCATGTGAAGGTCCTCCAGGATCAAGTCCAGTTGTTATATTGTACTTTTTAAAAACCTGAGTGCCCAAAAAGCTCTTTGACTTTCACCCACCCACACACCCAAATTCGGTGTTTCCCTTACAGAAATAATGAGAATAGATTTGATGGTTGCTTTGTCAGCTCAGCCGTTAGTCCGAGATGGCTGGCATTAACAGCTGCCTGAGTGGTTTGCCTGTAATTAAGAGTCCTCTGCAAACATTGAAACAAATGCCCTTCCTTTTTTCACAAGACCATGAAAACTAAAAACAACACTTTAAGATCTTCTTCTGGTGGGAATTATAGTCCTCCTACAGTCACAGGGCCACATGTGCCCAGGGATAGCCTAGCCAGCTGCATTTAAAAAACAAACAAACTTGAATCTCACACATTAAATCTCTGAACAACACTAAAATAAATACATGTTGCCTGCATGCCCATTTCCTCTAGAAGAAGAGCAATTTATGTAGCCATACATTTCTCAGCAATTATATGTTGCATCCTAACAATAATCTTGGGCAGATGAGAAGGTTGGGGGTTTTTTAACTCCTCCATATGTGTTTGTTTTGTCAGCTCAGATGATCTCTGACTCATAGGGAACTATATGAACGGCACTCCTCTGTCTAATCTATTTTTCATAGGTTAGTGTGGGAAGGGGACTTTTAGGTTGACATTAAAATAGGTTGACATTAAATGCACTGAAATGGGAGTACAAAAAGGAAACTAAATAGGCAGTATGATGACAAGCTTGAGAGAAGGGTAAGGGACTGTATGAGGACATGAGGGTAGAGGATGAAGATTCCCCTCTAAAAACGTATCAAGGGCTTGATTCTGATCTCACTGTTATAAACCAGGAATACCCCACTGAAATTGATGAAGTTACATAGGTATAAGGGAGATCAAAATGAAGACTGTACTGTGTCACTGAGAAGGACAAAATAGGCCTTTCTCCAGATGAATTTTCTACTTTTGTGAGCTTGTGGAGAAGCGATAGAACGAGTTAGATGTACATAATGAAAAATTAGAAACAAGTGATGGTATGTAATTTTTTGAGGCCTACAGTCCTTATGCAACATTTCTGCCAGGAGGATAATAGCAGAAAAAAGAGTTGGGTTTGGTATTTTTAGGATCCTTCTTCATAAACAACTAAACCATCTTAAACTCACACCTAGAAATCTGGGAAAACTAAATGCACGCTTCCTGAGTGCCCTTCACAGGCAGAACTGTCACAAGTACTCCAAGACTGTGTTCAAACAAAGAAATCCTTATTATGGGAAATGGACATTCATAAACTTGTGAAAACACAAGGGCGGGGCCTCAGGGAGAAGGGGCAGCACAGGGGGCAGGGCCATAGTTCAGGCACCTGTGTGCATTCCACCCTGCCCCCCTCACACACACACTTTTAGGGACCATCTGCCACTTCTGGTTTGAGGACTTTACATATGTGTGGAACAGATTATATAGCAGAAGTAGTTAGCACACATTGTAAGGGACCATTCAAGATAGAGTGGCCCATTAACACCTCTGCAGTCACAGGACAAAAAGAGGGGCTTAGTGCATTAGAGATTGTTGTAATAAGCCAAAAGAAAAAGGAGTACTTGTGGCACCTTAGAGACTAAAATTTATTTGAGCATAAGCTTTCGTGAGCTACAGCTCACTTCATTGGATGCATTCGGTGGAAAATACAGTGGGGAGATTTATATACACACACAGAGAACATGAAACAATGGGTTTTATCATACACACTGTAAGGAGAGTGATCACTTAAGATGAGCTATTTTCGACGTTTCCGACTCAAGGAATATTTCCAACACACCTCTGACCAACGTATTAACCCACAGAGACCTTCCTACCAACACTACAAAAAGAAGGATTCTGGGTGGACTCCTCCTGAAGGTCGAAACAACAGACTGGACTTCTACATAGGGCGCTTCCACCGACGTGCATGGGCTGAAATTGTGGAAAAGCAGCATCACTTGCCCCATAACCTCAGCCGTGCAGAACACAATGCCATCCACAGCCTCAGAAACAACTCAGATTATAATCAAAAAGGCTGACAAAGAAGGTGCTGTTGTTATCATGAATAGGTCGGAATATGAACAAGAAGCTACTAGGCAGCTCTCCAACACCACTTTCTACAAGCCATTAGCCTCTGATCCCACTGAGGGTTACCAAAAGAAACTACAGCATTTGCTCAAGAAACTCCCTGAAAAAGCACAAGAACAAATCCGCACAGACACACCCCTGAAACCCCGACCTGTGGTATTCTATTTGCTACCCAAGATCCATAAACCTGGAAATCCTGGACGCCCCATCATCTCAGGCATTGGCCCCCTGACAGCAGGATTGTCTGGCTATGTAGACACCCTCCTCAGGCCCTATGTTACCAGCACTCCCAGCTATCTTCGAGACACCACTGACGTCCTGAGGAAACTACAATCCATTGGTGATCTTCCTAAAAACACCATCCTAGCCACTATGGATGCAGAAGCCCTCTACACCAACATTCCACACAAAGATGGGCTACAAGCCATCAGGAACAGTATCCCCGATACTGTCACGGCTAACCTGGTGGCTGAACTTTATGACTTTGTCCTCACCCATAACTATTTCACATTTGGGGACAATGTATACCTTCAAATCAGCGGCACTGTGATGGGTACCCGCATGGCCCCACAGTATGCCAACATTTTTATGGCTGACTTAGAACAACGCTTCCTCAGCTCTCGTTCCCTAATGCCCCTACTCTACTTGCGCTACATTGATGACATCTTCATCATCTGGACCCATGGAAAAGAAGCCCTTGAGGAAGTCCACCATGATTTCAACAATTTCCATCCCACCATCAACCTCAGCCTGGACCAGTCCACACAAAAGAGATCCACTTCCTGGACGCTACGCTGCTAATAAGCGATGGTCACATAAACACCACCCTATATCGGAAACCTACTGATTGCTATTCCTACCTACATGTCTCTAGCTTTCATCCAGATCACACCACACAATCCATTGTCTACAGCCAAGCTCTACGATATAACCGCATTTCCTCCAACCCCTCAGATAGAGACAAACACCTACAAGATCTCTATCATGCATTCTTACAACTACAATACCCAGCTGCTGAAGTGAAGAAACAGACTGACAGAACCAGAAGAGTACCCAGAAGTCACCTACTACAGGACAGGCCCAACAAAGAAAATAACAGAACGCCACTAGCCATCACCTTCAGCCCCCAACTAAAACCTCTCCAACGCATCATCAAGGATCTACCAACCTATCCTGAAGGATGACCCATCACTCTCACAGATCTTGGGAGACAGACCAGTCCTTGCTTACAGACAGCCCCCCAACCTGAAACAAATACTCACCAGCAACCACACACTACACAACAGAACTAACCCAGGAACCTATCCTTGCAACAAAGCCCATTGCCAACTCTGTCCACATATCTATTCAGGGGACACCATCATAGGGCCTAATCACATCAGCCACACTATTAGAGGCTCGTTCACCTGCGCATCTACCAATGTGATATATGCCATCATGTGCCAGCAATGCCCCTCTGCCATGTACATTGGTCAAACTGGACAGTCTCTACGTAAAAGAATAAATGGACACAAATCAGACGTCAAGAATTATAACTTTCAAAAACCAGTTGGAGAACACTTCAATCTCTCCGGTCACTCGATTACAGACCTAAGAGTGGCTATCCTTCAACAAAAAAACTTCAAAAACAAACTCCAACGAGAGACTGCTGAATTGGAATTAATTTGCAAACTGGATACAATTAACTTAGGCTTGAATAGAGACTGGGAGTGGATGGGTCATTACACAAAGTAAAACTATTTCCCCATGTTATTTCTCCCCCCCACCCCACCCTCCACCGTTCCTCAGACATTCTTGTTAACTGCTGGAAATGGTCCACCTTGATTATCACCATAAAAGTTTTCCTCCTTCCCCCCCACTTCCTGCTGGTAATAGCTCATCTTAAGTGATCACTCTCCTTACAGATAAAACCCATTGTTTCATGTTCTCTGTGTGTGTATATAAATCTCCTCACTGTATTTTCCACCGAATGCATCCGATGAAGTGAGCTGTAGCTCACGAAAGCTTATGCTCAAATAAATTTGTTAGTCTCTAAGGTGCCACAAGTACTCTTTTTCTTTTTGCGAATACAGACCAACACGGCTGCTACTCTGAAACTTGTAATAAGCCATAACTCTCAGCATGGCACTCTATACATGGCCCAGTCACCCCTAGGGGGGCAGAGCAGCACACTGAGTGGGTTACACATATTTTAGATAACTATAGTAAAATCCCCAGAAAACCTACAACCTGACTATTTCAAGAACACATCATGAAGACCATACTTAAAATGCAAGGGGGAAATCACCTACAAGTTTTAAAATATAATGCCTGATCCTGCAAGTATTACTCATGTGAGCAATCCTTTTTCATGGGATCATGGGCAGAAGGTAAATCTCCCCCTTCGGGGAGGCTAGTCCTGCAGCCCTGTCCCTTCCGCATGAGGTCCTACCCCCACGTGGCCGGAGCCCTGAGGCCCCCGCCCCACTCATCTCCCTCTTGCGGCCAGAGAAGGCCTGGGCCAGCTGGAACCCCAAACTGCCACTCCATCCCCCACGCTGCCAGAGGAGCCCCGGGCCAGCCCCAGCTGGCCAACCAACCCAAGCCCCGGTCCAAGCAACCCCAGCCTAGTGTCCCACGGCAGCGGCTGCAGGCCTATTATACACGCTGCCCATGTGTGGGAGTGCTCCCACTGACATCACAGGGACTTTTTGTGCAAGTAAAGATTACTGGTGTGAGGAAGGTTAACAGAAAAGGACCTTGAAAGGGGCTCAATTCTACAGGAGTATGAGTACTCTGAACCCAATTCAGTTAAGCACATGTTGAAATGCTTTTTTTTTTGGGAACAGGGTCAGAGTGCTCAGCACCTTGAAGGATTGAATCCAAACTGTATATAAATAGTAAAGTACAGTACAAAACATATGGAGCTGCTGTTAGAGAAAGAATTTATACAGACTGCTCACCCGCACGATTAAAGTGGAAATATTGAGATGTTATGTAACATAGCTCACATTCTGGCTGTTATTACTGAGCACTATTACATCACACTGGATCAATAAAATCTTCACTATCACAAGAAAAAAAATCCATTTACTTAATCAACTCAGATTTCAGAATAACTAAATGCAGAAGAAATACTTACACTTCTCTTTGGACATTTTCCCCTGTATGCCAAGACTTTTGTATTCTACTTTGCCAGTAAATTTTTTTACTATAATTTGTTACGTTTTGAATTTTATATCTTAATATATTACATAAATAGTGCCATCACGAGGCATTATCAGCTAGTGACATTATAATTCAACTGTAAGTAATCAATTTTAGATTAATAAAAGTTCCTTCTCTTTTAGCCAAAACTTTCAAATGGTTATACTTCCAACATAGTGCTTTACTACTGAACACTCCCCCTAGTGGTAATGAAACTGCTACAGTTGTAAGCACTATGTTTGGCAGTAAGTATTTGCAGGATCCGTCCAGTAGTAATTAAATTAAAAATTCAGGATGAAATATGCAAGCCAACCACATTTTAAAAAACAAATGTCAGTTTGTGCAGAATAGAATGCAATGACAGTCATGACACATTTAAAATATTTCTTTAAAAATAAGATGCAAAGAATAAGTAATTTTCTTCTGATAATAGTTTGGGGACCAAATTCTTTGCTAAACTGCATTCTTTGTAAATCCATTGACTTCATCCTCATTGATTTCAAAAGGGATTTTCAGGATGTAGGTGTAGAATTTGGCCCCAATGTTCGAATGACATTAAATCAGTGGAGATTTCATAAACCAAATAGTTGCACAATTTAACCTATTACACATCAGTTATGTCACTAGCTTGAGGTTCATTAGCAATTGTTATCATGTTGACAAACTGAGACTAATCTCTGATATTTCTTTGGTTCTTGGTTGTAATTATTTAATATCCTGACAATTAGGGCTGTCAATTAATCACAGTTAACTCATGTGATTAACTCAAAAAATTAATTGCGATTAAAAAAATCACGATTAATCGCACTGTTAACAATAGAATACCAATTGAAATTTATTAAAATATTTTGGATGCTTTTCTACATTTTCAAATATATTGATTTCTATTAGAACACAGAATACGGTATACAATACTCACTTTATATTATTTTTATTACAAATATTTTCACTGTAAAAATGATTTAAAAATAGTATTTTTCAACTCACCTCATACAAGTACTGTAGTGCAATATCTTTATTGTGAAAGTGTAATCTACAAATGTAGATTTTTCTTTTGTTACATAACTGCACTCAAAAACAAAACAATGTCAAACTTTAGAGCCTACAACTCCACTCAGTCCTACTTCTTGTTCAGCCAATCACTAAGACAAACAAGTTTGTTTACATTTATGGGAGATACTGCTGCCTGCTTCTTATTTACAATATCACCTGAAAGTGAGAACAGGCATTCACATGTCACTTTTGTAGCCAGCGTTGCAAGGTATTTATGTTCCAGATATGCTAAACATTTGTATGCCCCTACATTCTTCGGCCACCATTCCAGAGGACATGCTTCCATGTTGATGATGCTCATTAAAAAAAATGATGCGTTAATTAAATTTGTGACTGAACTCCTTGGGGGAGAATTATAAGTCTCCTGTTCTGTTTTACCAACATTCTGGCATATATTTCATGTTATAGCAGTCTTGAATGATGACCCAGCACATGTTCATTTTAAGAACACTTTCACAGTAGATTTGACAAAACGCAAAGAAGGTACCAATGTGAGATTTCTAAAAATAGCTACAGCACTCAACCCAAGTTTTAAGAATCTGAAGTGCCTTCCAAAATCTGAGAGGGACGAGGTGTGGAGCATGCTTTCAGAAGTCTTAAAAGAGCAACACTCAGATGCAGAAACCACAGAACCCGAAACACCAAAAAAGAAAAATCAACCTTCTGCTGGAGGCATCTGACTCAGATGATGAAAATGAACATGCGTCGCTCCACTCTGCTTTGGACCGTTATTGAGTAGAACCGATCATCAGCATGGACATATGTCCTCTGAATTGTGTTGAAGCATGAACGGACATATGAATCTTTAGCGTATCTGGCACGTAAATATCTTGTGACGCCAGCTATAACAGTGCCATGGAAATGCCTGTTCTCATTTTCAGGTGACATTGTAAACAAGAAGCAGGCCGCATTATCTCCTGCAAATTGTAACCAAACTTATTTGTCTGAGTGATTGGCTGAAGAAGAACTGATTGGACTTGTAGGTGCTAAAGTTTTACATTGTTTTATTTTTGAATGCAGTTTTTTTTTTCGGATAATTCTACATTTATACGTTCAACTTTCATTATAAAGAGATTGCACTACAATACTTGTCATGGGGGAATTGAAAAATACTATTTTTTTTAACTGTGCAAATATTTGTAATAAAAAAATAAATATAAAGTGAGCACTATACACTTTGTAGTCTGTGTTGTAATTGAAATCAATATATTTGAAAATGTAGAAAACATCCAAAAATATTTAAATATATGGTATTCCATTATTGTTTAACTGTGCAATTAATCATATGATTAATTGTGATTAATTTTTTTAATCGCTTGACAGCCCTACTGACAATATGTGTCCCATTCTGTGCCTGGAAATTGGTTTAAAAAATAGACGCACTGGGGCCCCAGCTAGACATTGTGGTTCTAAGGTACAGAAAAACCCTTTAATATATTATTCTCTGTTATCACAATGCGACATTAGAAATGTCTCCACAACAATAGACAAGACATTTTTCACACCAGCACAGTTTCTGAATTGACTTCACATTTGCTGATTGCCTGCACGTACAAGCGACAGTAATACAGGCAGTAGATCATGCTCTTTGGAATTTGTTCAGATATATTTGGGCTTCTCCTGTGAGCCATGAAAAGGATTCTTTCAAACACAACCACATGGGAAAATAACGGTGCGGAAAACTTCTGATATTGTCATGCAGTGGGAGACGACAGCTGGGTATTATGAAGAGGCCACAGCTGTTTGTTACTTTTTTAAATTGGCTTTCTTCACTTGAAGTTCAATATTTATTTGTATCAGTTTAAATTTTTTTAAATTAAATATATCTGTGTAGCTTTTATTTTCTGCTCTTTATGCACCTAATTCTGCACCATTCAAATCATGGTATTTGCTCCTTTTGCACTCACTTTGCATTGGTGTAAATGTCTACCCAAAAGCATAAGGCAGTGGAGAATCAGGGCCTAGGTCTTATGCCTGAGTGGGACTGAGCATTGCCCATTGGTTTCAATAGGAATTGTAAGTGTTTATCAATACACTTGAGGATCAGGCCCTAACTACTTCTTTTTTTAAAGATTTTTTTAGTGCAGACAATTCCAAAATCTTTCTCAATGTCCTAATTTCTTATTGTTCTATGATATTATCAGAAGCAGGCAGAAAAGGATAAGGGTGCAAATCCTTAGCTGGCATAAAATATCATAGTTTCACTGTAGTCAGTGGAGCTATGACAATTTACACCAGCTGAGGATCTGCCCTTTGGTCTTTTTCTCCCCTGTGACTAGCAAGGCATTTTCTGCTAAGATATATATTCTAATATACAGTGCTACATTACCAGTAATGAATGTAAAATCTGGTGGGATGGAGGGAGCCTATGGAATCCCATCTGTCAATGCCAGGAGAAATGAATGTGCTGTTGGGAAAGAATTTCCAACTATGGTTTTATGTTGGCCATACTGGTTTCTACTTTGTTGTTCTTGGCCTCAATATTTGGTACCCTTCTTTATGCCACAGTTGGTGCCCTTTTCCAAAAGTGCAGGAAAATGGGAGAGTCAGGTGACTCAAAGTCTGCCTAGTAACAATGAAGTTACTTAAGGGGTATTCATCCGCCCTTCAGGGCTACTCGCCACTTGCTGCTTGTTGCCTCAGGGCTGCCAGAGATAGTAGCCTGACTGGGACCTCTACTACTGAGCAGAGGAGCCTTACTCATACAAGAGCATCGCTGCTAGAAACCCCCAAGACAGACCAGGTCTGCAGAACTCAAACTTATTCCAGCTGGACCTCACACACACATGCACCTGTAATCATCAACTGTAGGTTTGCATACTACACACATGACCATGGGTCAAGAGTGGAAGACGGAAGATAGAAGATCAGCGAAAGACCAATGACTTACCTGTTCACCTGCGTGGTTCCTGAGTCTCCCAAGTTCCTGATCCTGCGCCCTGTCAGCTTGATTCCTGCTTTCTTTGGGGTCTGCCTATCTTCTCCTGTCAACGAGATATGGTAGGGTGGTTACTCTCATTACTCTTATTGTGGATCCCTCTTTTCTGTAAGGGCCTTTGGGGTTCTGGCTTTATGCCATATTCCATCCATTGACAACCAAGCCTGTTTTATACTGTTTTAGTTAAGTTGGGGGTCCTTGTTTACTTGTACACGTGTATTCAGTTAATAAACCCACTTACTTGCACCTTACCAACCAGTCATGTCTTGTCTCACCACTTAAATGGGCCGATGACTAGATGTGGGCAAGGATGGAGAACCTGAATTTAGCCCCTTCTGAGGTCAACACACAGTTCCAGGGCTGACTGATTTGGTCTAAGGGCTAACAGTATACATATACAATTAATCAGTTGATACCCATTAAGAGGAGCTGCTCTGTCAGTTGACAGAGGAAGCTTAGATGTCCAGGTCTACTTGTAAAATAGAGGAGTCCAGAATATAAGTTTGATATTACCTCACCGACCTTGTCTCTCTCTAAATCGGAGGACAGAAATGGTGTTTTTATAGTTTGGAAATCCCAGCAGGAAACAACTCTCATATAGGAAACTTTATTCTGTGAAGGGGAAAGAGGTGAGTCACTCAGGGAAATACTCTGCCCACAGTGGTTTCTTTAGATCTCTTGTTAATAAATACATTGCACATGATTTCAGCCTGGAAAGCCAAACATTACTGCACAAATTATGTCATCTTAAGAACAGGGAACAGAAAAAAGAATGTTCCAGAAGAAGGAGCTTCGGAAAAAGAAACGAGCCAGAGGGTTTACAATGAACAGAACATTTAAGGTAGTTATTAAAGACCAAAATCTAGAAAGGGTTGAGTGGAAAAGGAAGACATTTATAAGTTGTAGCAACTCACCCACCCCCAACATGTGCTAAAATTTGCCTAAGGCTATGTCACTCTGCTGCATAATTTATGTTGCGCAGAGGTGTGAATAAAACACTCAGTGACATAAGTTACACCAACATAAGTGCATCAGCGAGAGCTATGTCAGCGAGAGCTTCTCCTGCCAACATAGCTTCTGCTGCTCACGGAAGTGGTTTTATCATGTTGACAAGAGAGCTCTCTCTTGTTGGCGTAGAGCACAGGTGGGCAAACTACAGCCCGTTGGCCACACCTGGCCTGCAGGACCATCCTGCCCAGCCCCATAGCTTCCGGCCGGGGAGGCTAGCCCCCGGGCCCTCCCCTGCAGTCCCCCCTCCCCCGCAGCCTCAGCTCACCGCACCACCAGAGCTCTGGGCAGCGGGGCTGCGAGCTCCTGCTGAGCAGAGTGGCAGCGTGTCTAGCTCCGGCCAGGCAGATAAGGGGTGGGGGGTCCTGAGGGGTAGTCAGGGGACAGGGAGTAGGGGGTGGTTGGATGGGACAGAGGTTCTGTGGGGGGGCAGTCAGGGGATGGGGAACGGGGGGGTTTGATAGGCGTGGGGTCCCGGGGGGCCTGTCGGGGGGCCGGAGTATGAATAGGTGTCGGGGAACTGGGAACAGGGGGGTTGGATAGGAGGTGGGGTTCTGGGAGGGGGCAATCAGGGGACAAGGAGCAGGTGGGGGTTGGAGGTTCTGAGGGGGGGCAGTCAGGAGGCTGGAAGTGGGAGGGGGCAGATAGGGGGTGGGGGCCAGGCTGTTTGGGGAGGCACAGACTTCCCTACCTGGCCCTCCATACAGTTTTGCAACCCCAATGTGGCCCTCACGCCAAAAAGTTTGCCCACCTCTGGCACAGAGTGTCTTCACCACACGTGCTGCAGCTTTAATGATGCAGCTGCATCATTGCAGTGCTGTACATGTAGAAATGCCCTAAGAAGGTTTGGAAGCTTTTGCTGGAGCAGGAGGCAGCCCTTGCTCTAAAACAAATGTGGAGAAAGCGATGAAAGCAAAATCAGAATATAAATGAATGTGCAATGAGAATACAGATTAGCATCTGTAAAGCTCAGGCCCATCGAGGATTGTTGTGAAATATATGCAAAAAAAACCCATGTTCCTAAAAAAGTCTGAATCAAGGCAGGGATGCCAGACAAAGGATGTCTATTCACCTGTGTGCCTCAGTTCACATGGGGGAAGGAATAGCTCAGTGGTTTGAGCATTGGCCTGCTTAAACCCAGGGTTGTGAGTTCAATCCTTGAGGATTTAATCCATTTAAGGATCTGGGGCAAAAATTGGGGATTGGTCCTGCTTTGAGCAGGGGGTTGGACTAGATGACGGCCTGAGGTCCCTTCCAACCCTGATATACTATGATACATGTAAATTCAGCATTGTAAGCCAATACAATGGAAGGCCTGTTTACAGGTGAAGTCAGCACACCAGGGAATAAACCCAGGGTGGCAGTGTGAGGGGATCATGCTAACTCGGGGGACAAACAATGGATTTTGGGGGATATATGAAGAAAGTGAAAGGACACTTATTTACCCTGCATCTGAGGAAATAAGAGGCCAGTGTGATTACATCTGTGAAAACGGGATCCCAACCAGCCTTGGTTGGAAACACTGCAAGAAGGCTTTGGGTAAGAATAGACTGCTTTAGACAGATGGTTAGTCCAGGGGTTCTCAAACTTCATTGGTCCGCGACCCCCTTCTGACAACAAAAATTACTACACAACCCCATGAAGGGGGACCAAAGCCCAAGCCCCACCACCTTGGGCAGGGGGACAAAGCCAAAGCCCAAGGGCTTCAGCCCCAGGCGAGGGAGAGTGTAACCTGAGCCCCACTACCCAGGGCTGAAGCTTCCACCCCAGCAAGTCGAATGCTACCCCCGGCAACCTCATTAAAATGGGGTTGCGACTCACTTTGGGGTCCCGACCCACAGTTTGAGAACTGCTGGGTTAGCCTATTAAAAGTGTGTTTAGTCTCCAGAAAGAGTGTATGGATTTTGTTTTATATGTAATTTTTCTGTTTCCATTATCCTTACTCACTATTTCTTAAATCTTAACCTTTGATAATAAACCTATGATTGTTTTCATTATAAATATATCTCAGTGCTGTGATGGTATATTAGAACTGATCCTCAGATGAATCAAACAGTCAGGTGTGTGCACTTTCCTCTTGGAGATAGCAAAACTGTGGTATCCAGTGATGGGCTGGATATCACAGGAGAATGCTTCAAAGGGACTCAAGGACTAGGGTACACCTATTGTTAACCTGCAAAGCAAAGCAAGGGATTAGAGGACATTGTTTAGGTGGCTAACAGACTGGAGGTATCATGGAGCTGATACCTAGTTAAGCACCAGCAAGCCTCTCTCTCTCCTTGGTGGATAACAAGGTGACTCACAATCCTGGGCACCCCAAGAAACCGTCACACGAGACTATCTGCAACTTTTTTTTGAAAGACCTAGTATAATACCCTTTCCCTTAGCCAGGTGTCTGAGTGGTTATTAGGGCCCATGAGGGCTAGTGCTTACCAAGGCCTAGCTGCTGAAGCACCTTCAGAGCTTGCCTCTGAGTCACAGTACACCTGGCACAGGTCCTGGCACTGTGTTTGTTGTACTCCAGTACTGAGCAACCCCCCCCAATAATTACATCTACTTTCTAGCTCTCACTTATAGGCAATCTGCAAAGAGGGGGGAAATGTGTTTGTTCCTCTTTTTGTTAATTTATGATTCGTGAAGGCCCTTCCCCCCCACCCCCAAACAGAATGTATATGTGAGTGGTGGAGTTGGGTTCTTCTTATTTTTTAGATTAGTAGTTTAAGTCTTTTCTACCTTGGAAGACATGATTTATGGTCAAGCTACAGCCCCTTTATTCTGGTTCTACCAGAGCAAAGGTACTATAAACCTGGTGAATTCAGCCCTTGGGGTATTCCCCCAATATTAAGAGAGTCCCCATGTGACATAGAGCTGATATACAACAGGCTACGTTCTACCACCCTCCTTATTTCTATGTGGAGAGGAAAGAGAATGTGGATGTGGAAGGAGGATGTGGAATACAACTGTTGCATCTCAGTTCTGGCTCCAAAATCCATTCACTAAGAAGCAGAGAAGACATTGCAGTTTAGGGGCAGTGGAGATGGTCAGACTTCTGCTATCTGCTGGAGCTGAAGTGGGCAATGTCATTTTTTTCTTTTAATTTCCACAGATCAGTTAAAACTTGTCTACACTAAGGATACAAAGTACAATTTGCACTGTAGAAAGCTGCAATAGTGCACATTAAACAGCATATTTTAGGTGCACCATGTTCACATGCGGCAATTCCTGCAACTTCTGTGGACTGTTGCACCTATCCCACTGTTGTAGGGTGTCCTCAAATCACAGATAGGGGTTTTTTTTCGGAAAAACGCTGGCTGTGATTTCTTCTTGGAGCTCTAGGTGAAAACAGTTAATAAGACACATGCACCCCTAAATATACTACCAAGTATATAAAGACTAACAATATTTTCCACATCTCAAGGACGATTTTAACCAGTTGATTCTAGGAAACTTTCGAGGGAGAGTGCATCAGCCACTTTGTTAGAAGCTCCTGAGATGTGTTCGATGTCGAAATCAAAATTCCCGTGGCAGTATGAAACCACTGTAGCGCAGCATGGTTGGTTTGCAGGTGGAAATGCCATCCCCAAACGTATGGGCATAGCTTTTCCAGAGCGCAGACAATAGCATAACATTCTTTTTCACTGACCAGTTGCTTTGCTTCTCAGACAGCTTCTTGCTGAGAAACACTACAGGGTGGAATTCTTGATCTGGTCCTTCCAGCATTAAGACTGCTCCCACACCACGCTCGGACGCATCTGTGGTTACTTGGAATGGTTTGTCAAAGTCTGGGGCCCTTAGTACAGAGTCAGACATAAGTGTCGCTTTAAGCTGGTTAATGGCCTTCTGACACTCTTCGGTCCACTGAACGGCATTTGGCTGTTTCTTTTTCGTTAGGTCTGTCAGTGGGGCGGCGATTTGGCTGTATTGTGGTACAAATCGCCTGTAATAACCAGTCAAGCCTAAGAAGGATTGGACCTGTTTCTTTGATTTTAGGACAGGCCACTTTTGGATAGCATCCACTTTGGCCTGTAGGGGGTTGATAGTTTCTTGACCCACCTCGTGTCCAAGGTAAGTCACTCTGTTTAGGCCTATATGACACTTCTTAGCCTTAACAGTTAGTCCTGCCTCCCTTATGCACTCAAAGACTTTTTGTAGATGTTCCAGGTGTTCTGCCCAGGAATCTGAAAATATGGCCACATCGTCAAGGTAGGCAACTGCATATTCTCCTAATCCGCTAGGAGACCATCTACAAGTCTTTGGAAGGTGGCGGGTGCATTCCGAAGCTCGAAAGGGAGTACATTAAATTCATACAGCCCGACGTGTGGTGAAGGCTGACTTTTCCTTGGCAGATTCATCTAACTGTACCTGCCAGTACCCCTTGGTTAAGTCCAAAGTAGAGATGAACTGGGCCTGTCCCACTTTCTCCAATAGTTCATCTGTGCGTGGCATTGGATAGTTGTCTGGGCGAGTTACAGCATTTAGCTTATGGTAGTCCATGCAAAAACGTATCTCCCCATCTGGTTTGGGAATTAGAATGACTGGAGATGGCCATGCACTGCCAGAGGGGCGGATTATACCCATCTGTAGCATATCCTGGATCTCCCATTCTATAGCAGTTTTAGCTTGAGGAGACACCCGGTAAGGTTGGACTTTAATTGGGTGAGCATTACCTGTGTCAATGGAGTGGTATGCCCATTCAGTCAGCCCTGGGGTGGCTGAGAACATCGGCGCGTAGCTAGTGCACAGCTCCTTGATCTGCTGTCGCTGCATACGCCCGAGGGTCATGGAGAGGTTCACCTCTTCCACGGCACCAGCACTTTTCCCTTCATAGTAGACACCTTCAGGCCACTCAGTGTCATCTCCTCCCTGGGCTGTAAACTGACAAATCTTTAATTCTCTGGAATAAAAGGGCTTTAGAGAATTAATATGGTATACCTTAGGCTTTTGTTTGGAAGTGGGGAATGCTATGAGATAATTAACAGCTCCCAGGCACTCCTGGACCGTGAATGGCCCTTCCCACGACGCTTCCATTTTATGGGCCTGGAGCGCCTTTAAGACCATGACCTGGTCCCCTACTTTGAAGGAACGCTCTCTGGCATGTTTATCATACCAGGCTTTTTGCTCTTTTTGAGCATCCTGTAGGTTTTCTTTAGCAAGGGCTAAAGAGGTTCGGAGGGTGTTTTGTAGGTTGGTTACAAAGTCCAGAATGTTAGTTCCTGGAGAAGGTGTAAAATCCTCCCATTGCTACTTCACCAATTGTAATGGCCGCTTAACCCCGTGGCCATATACAAGTTCAAATGGTGAAAACCCTAAACTAGGATGTGATACAGCTCTGTAGGCAAAAAGCAACTGTTGCAATACTAGGTCCCAATCACTGGAGTGCTCATTTACGAATTTATGTATCATGGCCCCCAAAGTCCCATTAAATTTCAACACCAGGCCATTTGTTTGATGATGGTAAGGGGTGGCAACCAAGTGATTTACCCCATGAGCTTCCCAAAGGCTTTCCATAGTTCTTGCCAGGAAATTAGTTCCTGCATCTGTGAGGATGTTGGAAGGCCAACCTACCCTGGCAAAAATGTCCGCTAATGCCTGGCACACACTTTTAGCCCTGGTATTGCTTAGAGCTACTGCTTCCAGCCATCGGGTGGCAAAATCCATGAAAGTCAGTATGTACTGCTTTCCTCTGGGTGTCTTTTTTGGAAAAGGACCCAGAATATCCACAGCTACTCGCTGAAATGGAACTTCAATGATGGGGAGTGGCTGGAGAGGGGCTTTGACCTGGTCTTGGGGTTTTCCCACTCTTTGGCATACCTCACAAGACCGCACATAGGTAGAAACATCCTTGCCCATTCCCTCCCAGTGGAATGACCTCCCCAAACGGTCTTTGGTCCAGTTCACCCTAGCATGGCCACTAGGATGATTGTGGGCTAAGCTCAAGAGCTTGGCCCGGTACTTGATTGGAACTACCAACTGTCTCTGAGGATGCCAGTCTTCCTGGTGTCCACCAGAAAGAGTTTCCTTGTATAAAAGTCCTCTTTCTACGACAAGCCTGGATCAGTTAGAAGAGCTGAGAGGCGGTAGGTTGTTCCGTGCCACCGTCCAAGCTCTCTGGAGGCTTTCATCTGCTTCCTGTTCGGTCTGGAACTGTTCTCTTGATGCTGGAGACAACATTCCTCATTGGATTGTGGACCTAGGCTTGGTCCCTCTGGAAGCGATGTAGGGGATGGGGCTGTTTCCGTTGCCTGTGAACCACTCTCCGCTGGTGCACTATGTTGGGGTTCAGGCTCCGGCTGAGCCTCTGGTGTAGGGTTATCGGCTGCTGCCAGTTCAGGTTTGGTGGGGCCCTCTGGTGTTGGGATTGCAAGTACTGGATTCAGTGCTGGCAATGGGTCTGGTGCTGGTTGTTCCGCCGGTTCCGGTTCTGGGAGTAGCTTTGTCTGGGTCTCTGGGACTGGATCCACTACTGCTGTTGCAGACATTGGCCTGGGGTCTGGGTTCATCACCTCTGACCGGGTCCTGGTAGAACTTTCTGGAACAGAGCTAGGCGTGATGGCTTGTTTAGCCTGGCTGCGGGTGACCATTCCCACCCTCTTGGCTAGCTTCACATGATTGGCCAAGTCTTCCCCCAACAGCACGGGGATGGGATAATCATCATAGACTGCAAAAGTCCACGTTCCTGACCAGCCCTTGTACTGGACAGGCAACGTGGCTGTAGGCAAATTGGAAGAGTTGGACTGTCACTTGGATCTCTGGGTCGATTAAATTTGGGTCCACTACGGAAGCATGGATAGCCGACACTTGTGCTCCAGTGTCCTTCCACGTGGTGACCTTCTTCCCACCCACACTCACAGTTTCCCTCCGCTCCGAGGGTATCTGAGAGGCATCTGGACCTGAGGACCTCTGGTGTGATTCCAGTGCAATGAACTGTAATCTGTTAGGGTTCTTGGGGCAGTTGGCCTTTACATGCCCTGGCTCGTTACATTTAAAACATCGTCCAGCTGATGGGTCACTGGGGTGAGGTGGGTTGCTGGAGAACAGTGTGGTGGGATGATAAGGTGTCTGGAGGGTTCCTTGGGGAGTAGGTGGGCCCTTGGGAAGCCCCCAGTAGTAGGGTGTGGTCTGAGGTTGTCCCTTCTGGTATCCGCTCCAGCTGCGACCAGTTTTTTCTTTTCTGCCACCTCCACCCATTTGGCTAGAATCTCCCCCGCCTCGATTACAGTTTTGGGCTTCCCATCTAGGATGTATCTTTCTATTTCCTCAGGAACACCCTCTAAGAACTGCTCCATTTGCATTAGGAAGGGCAAACCTTCTGGAGATTTAACACTTGTTCCTGATATCCAGGCATCCCAATGTTTCACAATGTGGTAGGCATGTCAGGTAAATGACACGTCTGGTTTCCACCTTAGGGATCTGAACCACCGATGGAAATGCTCGGGTGTTAGCCCCATTCTGACTCTCGCCTTGGTTTTAAACAGTTCATACTTGTTCATGCGTTCCTTAGGCATTTCAGCCGCCACCTCAGCTAAGAGTCCACTGAGCTGCGGCCTCAGCTCTACCATGTATTGGTCTGTAAAGATGCTGTACCCAAGGCAGGCCCTTTCGAAGTTTCCTAAGAAGGCCTCGGTATCATCGCCTGCCTTGTAGGTGGGGAACTTCCTGGGATGTGAAGCGGTACCTGGAGAAGGATTGCTATTCTGCTGAGCCTTTGCCTTCTCCATCTCCAGTATATGCTTCATTTCTTTTTCCCTTGCCTCCATAGCTCTCCTGTGGCAGCCTCCTTTTCCTCCTCAGCATGCTTCCATTCTTTTTCCTTTGTCTCCATAGCTCTCCTGTGGGCAGCCTCTTTGTCTTTTTCTGCTTTGGGCTCTGTCATGTTTGCCTCTCTATTTTTAACTAACTTTACACCCGAGAGTTAGAAATAAAACCACCAAAAAACTTGGCTTGTAAAATTTTGCTGTGCTGTAACCGGATACCTATGTTCTCTGACAGTGATTGTCAGCCTACAGAAAAATTCTTAAGAAAAACCCCTAACACCTTTGTCTCCAGGCAAATAGACAGAAAACCCCTTTGGTTGCTCTTAGGTAAAAAAACAACTTCAGGTCTGTGAAGACTTGTGAATTTCCCTGCAGGAGGTTAACTACCCTGCCTTTAGGTAGAGAAAACTCCAGCTCACAAAAGACAATTCCCTTTTGTCTCTGCTCTGGCCCCCAAGCAGAGACAAAAATAAACCTCTAACTGCTTTCAGCTGAAAACCTGCTTTCCAGCAGCCCAAAGGAAAAAAAAAATCCTTTTTAAAATCTGTGCTTCTTGTTCAAAAAATCTCAAATTGATCTCAAAACGATTTCAAGTTAATCCCACCACTCTGCCACCATGTCAAAGTTCCTTCCCCATTCTGAACTCTACGGTACAGATGTGGGGACCTGCATGAAAACCCCTTACGCTTATTTTTACCAGCTTACGTTAAAACTTCCCCAAGGTACAAACTATTTTACCTTTTGCCCTTGGACCTTATTGCTGCCACCACCAAGCGTCTAACAAATCTGTAACAGGGAAAGAGCCTGCTTGGAAACATCTTTCCCCCCAAAGTCCTCCCAAATCCTACACCCCCTTTCCTGGGGAAGGCTTGATAAAAATTCTCATCAATTTGCATAGGTGAACACAGACCCAAACCCTTGGATCTTAAGAACAATGGAAAAGCAATCAGGTTCTTAAAAGACGAATTTTAATTGAAGACAAAGTAAAAGAATCACCTCTGTAAAATCAGGATGGTAAATACCTTATAGGGTAATCAGATTCAAAACATAGAGAATCCCTCTAGGCTAAACCTTAAATTACAAAAAGACACAAAAACAGGAATATACATTCCATTCAGCACAGCTTATTTTATCAGCCATTTAAACAAAACAGAATCTAATGCATATCTAGCTAGATTACTTACTAAATTCTAAGACTCCATTTCTTTTCTGTTCCCGGCAAAAGCATCACACAGACAGAGAGACCCTTTGTTTCTCCCCCACTTCAGCTTTGAAAATATCTTGTCTCCTCATTGGTTATTTTGGTCAGGTGCCAGCGAGGTTATCTTAGCTTCTTAACCCTTTACAGGTGAAAGGGTTTTTCTGGTGAGGAGGGATTTTAAAGGTGTTTACCCTTCCCTTTATATTTATGACATAGGGCATACTGGACTGTAATTCCTCCTGCTGGATTAGGATGATGCTGCAGTACTCCCTGCCTCAGTTTCCTTTATCGGGGAGCCAATAATTCCACTTCAGGCATACTTGATTCAATAATATTCTCCTTATGACTTGGTTATTACAAAAATCCTACAAAATCCTGCAAAAAGTCCCAAATAAATAAAAGGCACTTCTAGCTCTCACGGTTACTTTGAAGCATGCCCTTTATACTCTGTGCCCAGTCCCCTCATTTTCTCTCAGTCTTTAAATCTCTCCTCATGGCAGGAGCCCCAGTTCTCCTCCTGGATCTGGGCAGTGCAAACAATTATTATCACCTATCTTGCTTCCTGAAGTTGGGTGGCAATTTCTCTCTGTGTATCTTCTCCGTATGGCAGTAGGCCTAGGTCTTCTCCTGGTGGCAGGTAATTCAAACAATTATTATCCACCTCCTTATCAGGAGTCGCCAGCTCTTTTCCTGGCGCTGGGTTGCAATTTATTTCCCTCCGCTGGCCCCACTTACTCCTTAGGCTCAGAGGATTTGGCTGCCTTCTCCTACTGGTGTCTGCTCCTTGCTAAATCAGGGACTGCACACTGCATGAGCTTTCTTATGCCTTACAGTATCTGCAGGCATCTGACCCACTATGTAGGAGGAGACCAGCATGCTGGCCCCTCCCTTCTCCTAACTCATTCCTTACTGCAGTGTTTCCCAATCGGCGTGCAGCAGATTTTTTTGAAAAGCTACAATTGAGAACAAAGAAACCTTCCCTTGCATTTTAATGAGTGTCGGAGCTAGATCACATTCTGTACTTTTGCACTCTGGGACGAGGCCCCTCTCAAATATTATGCATACATCACATTCCATTCCCCAGAGCAAGGTTAAGATAGCAAATTTCAGTCCTGCTGAGTAAAGGCAGGGCAGGGTGAAGGAAGGGGGGAAAGCTGCCTTCTGATTGGCCATCTGCATCACTGCCCTGCCTCCTCTAGGGGCAGAACAACCAACCAGAGCTCAATCTCCCTCTCCTCCCCCACTCCCTCCTGTGAGCAACAGGTTGGTTCTGTTTCCTACCTCCTATGCTAAAATGTAAGCCTCTCGAGCCACCCCCAAGCCTAGAAGGGGAGTGGGGACTGCACTGCAGCCCCGCAGGGTAGGGAAGGGGAAAGAACCCCCAGAGAAGCAGAAGTGAGGGGTGGGAAGCTGGGGGGGCAGAACTGGTGTGAGGTGGGGGCTGGGTGGGGATGGGGGCAGAACTGGTGGGGGTTGAGGAGCGGGGGGGTCAGAACTGTTGGGGCATGCGTGGGGCAGAATTGCCTGAGGTGGGGGCTGGACTGTGGAAGGTGAGGACAGAACTGATGAGGGCTGCGGCACAAGATTGATTTGGAGGTTGCGGGGCAGAATTCATTGCTGGGCAGGGATGGAAAGATGTGGGGGTGAGAATTTCTGCAGCAGGGGCCAAAATCCTCATAGCCAAGACATCTGGGCGCATGGGCATCACTAACACTCTCTCTCTCTGGGGATGAGCAGGGGCAGTTCACTAAGCATTAGAATGAAAAAAAAACAATATAATCTCTTTGTAAATAACTTTATGTTTTGGAGGACAATCCCCTGACTTTTTGGGGTCTGACTCATTTATTTTTTGATCTCTTGAGGTTGGCAGTGCTCTGAGTGGGACTTAATTAATTATATTCCATTTAAAAACAATGGAGAAAATTACACACACTTGGGAAGACTATTTTGGGAATGAGAAGAAATTAATAATTATTAAATGCTTGTCATCCAAAAATATTATTCTCAAGTGCATGTCACTTTCTCCACTGAGCATGCTTTTGTCCAGAGTTCTTATATATAGCTTTAAAGTTTGTTAGTTTCCACTGCTGAAAATGTTAATTCTGGCACAAAAGACAGATCACAATCTAATGTTAGCCACCATGGTTGTTTTGATTTTGACCCTACTAGCCCTGTTCTGGATTGGCTCATGAACATTCATGAGATCATTTGGAGACAATTTGGTGGGATGCCTCAAAATAAGTTAAGATATCCAGTTGGGCTGTGGCAGAGGAAAGGTTGGGAGCACTGCCTTTCTGGCTGAGTGAGAGGGGAGCTTTGCCCCACCCTCTCTGCAGGACTCCAGGTCCCAGACCACTGGATATGTCTACATAACAAAAAAAAACCCACAGAGCTGTCTAGGGTTGCCAGGTATCCGGTTTTTGACCGGAACACATGGTTGAAAAGAGACAATGGCAGCTCCGGTCAGCACTGCTGACCGGGCCGTTAAAAGTCTGGATAGCCGCCCACTGCAGGGCAGGCAAGGTGCCTGTCTGGCTCTGCATGGCTCCCAGAAAGCTGCCGACATCTCCCTATGGCTCCTAGGCTTAGGAATGGCCATGGGGGCTCCATGCGCTGCTTTCCCCACCAGTGCCGGCTCCGCAGCTTCCATTGGCCAAGAACCATGGCCAATGGGAGCTGCAGGGGCAGTGCCTGCAAGCAGGGGCAGTGTGCAGAGCAGCCTGGCCGCACCTCTGCCTAGGAGCAAGAGGAAGATGACGGCAGCTTCCTAGGAGCCACCCAAGGTAAGTGCCACCTGGAGCCTGCACCCCAAACCCCTTCCCATGCCCCAACCCCCTGCGCCAGCCCGGAGACTCCTCCTGCACCCAAACCCCTCATCCTCAGCCCCACCGCAGAGCCTGCACCCCCAGCCCAGAGCCCGTACCCTCTCCCACACCCCTACCCCCTGCCCCATCTTGGAGCCCCTTCCCACTCTCTCAACCCCTTGCCCCCAGCCTGGAGCCCCCTCCTGTACCCCAAACCCCTAATCTCTGGCCCCGCCCCAGAGCTCACACACCCAGCCCAGAGCCTGCAACCCCAGTGGGTGGAAATTATAACCTGGGGCAGAAAGCTGTTGCATCTCTCTCTCCACATTGAGGGAGGGTGCGAATTTTATGAACTTATGCTGTTCAGTTCCCTGTGCAGCACAAGACATTATAATTTTGGGTTTACACTCCAGGGGGTGGGGTGCACTTGAGTATTGGGCAGTTCCTTAGCTGAGCCTACCCATGCAGAGGTGATCTCAGCATCTGCGTGTATAGCTGCAGCTGGGTGTCTCCCTATCTGTATGTGTGCTGGTTAAGTGCAGTCTGAAGCCTAAGGGAGGGCTTAGCTCAGTGGTCCCCAACCTTTCTTGTGTGAATAGTATATTGCTATTCCCAGAAGACTGCGGCGGGTACCAGACACCCCGTCGCCAAAATGCCACTGCAAAAAGTGGCAGCGGGAAGCAGTGTCACTGCCAAAATGCTGCCAAGAAACAGCAATACTTCTCAGCGGCATTCTGGCAGCGGGATGTCCTGTGGGCGCACAAAAATGCCCCGGCGGGCATCAAGGCACCCGTGGGCACTACGTTGGGGACCCCTGGCTTAGCTGGTTTGCCTTAGTGTAAAGGGAGCCCGGACTGGTGGGTCAGGTGGGCTCAGTGGTACCCCAGTTCCAAGTTGCACTCCCGGGGGGAACCTGTCACAGTTCCATTGGACCTGCATTTACTGAATCACTAATTAGTGCTCCCAAATGGTTATTTAGACCAGTGGCTCTCACTCAGGAGTACATGTACCCCTGGGGATATGCACAGGTCTTCCACAGGGTACATCAGCTCATCTAGATATTTGCCTAGTTTACAACAGACTATGTAAAAAAGCACTAGAAAAGTCAGTGCAAACTAAAATTTCATACAGACAATGACTTGTTTATATTGCTCTATATACTATACACTAAAATGTAAGTACAATATTTAAAAATGAGAAAGTAAGCTATTTTTGAGTAATAGTGTGCTGTGACACTTTTGTATTTTTATGTCTGATTTCATAAGCAAGTAGTTTTTAAGTGAGGTGGTTTAAGGGGTTCATAAGACAAATCAGATTCCTGAAAGGGGTACAGTAGTGTAGAAAGGTTGAGAGCCACTGATTTAGACAATCAGCAAGTGAAAATGATTGCAAATGCCAGGCACAAAAAAAGAAGTCAATTGCACCCATTTTGAAACTTCCCATAATGTCTTCATTGCTGAAACACCACCATCAGACTCCCAATAGTTGCCAGATCAACCTCTAATAGTAAAAAAAGGTCACTCCTCAGACAGCAAAACGATGTGCTGCAAAAGTTACTGTAATAGAATGAAAAGGAGTACTTGTGGCACCTTAGAGACTAATAAATTTGTTAGTCTCTAAGGTGCCACAAGTACTCCTTTTCTTTTTGCGAATATAGACTAACACAGCTGCTACTATGAAACCTGTAATAGAATGTTATCACATGATCTCCTTCCTGTTATGATCATCCTGTTGCTTTTGCTGACATGGCTGCTTGTGTGATTACTAACCTTTACATAGACAACCCATAACTCTGATCAGTCTAGCTCCTCATATACATTTAATACCAAACACTCTCAGTTACTATTGCACGTAGGCCACACATTTGTTTTACTTTATCACATTATAACATTAACTGATATTAAAACATTCTTAAAATATTATTTCCATATACTGCATATAGACCCAGTTTGTTTCTTTCCTGAACTAAAAATGAAACAACTGCAGAAATCTGAAATGGTTTTACATTGGAATTTTTCCAAACATTGAAACAGCTGTGCTTCTGCAATGAAGTTTTGAACTGATGTGAACTGTAAGAAAAACAGTAAATGTATGTAAAAGCTATAAGCATTTATTTAGGAGTCATTGAAATGGGGCATATTTAAGATGATCCCCTGTCTGTACTGGTTGGACTTAACAATTTAGGGTGAAATTGTAGTTTGCATTCCTTGTCCTCTGGTTCAAGAGATGGATGGGGTTTATTAGGAAATGAGTTATAAAGTTATTAAAGACCTCGGCATCAGGCAGTTGTTCATCTTGGTTATGCTTAGGGTTGATCTTGTTCCTATGTGTGATGGGGTGTCCACAGCACACAGGACTGGGACGGGTTAAGGTGTCCAGGTAGGCCAGTTAACTCCCTGGGCTGCACCTGGAGGAGGAGCCAGGGAGCAGGGGTTGATTAAATGAAGTTCAGCTAGGCTGGAACAGGAGGGGCCTGTAAAATCCCAGGAGCAGAGAGGGGCTGCCGTCACCCCGTGGGGAAAAAGGATACCTTAGGGGCTACAGCAGTGGTTCTCAAACTTATTTGATCATGCCCTCCTTCTTTGTGTCTGTGCTCTCTGCTCTGCCCAGCTCTGAAGGCAGAACAGGGAGTGGCGGCTGCTGGCCAGGTACCCAGCTCTGAAGGCAGTGTAGCCGCCAGCAGCAGTAAGGGTGGCAATGCCATACTATGCCACCCTTACTTCTGTCCTGCTGCTGTCAACAGTGCTGCCTTCAGAGCTGGGCACCTGGCCAGCAGCTGCCACTCTCCAGCAGCCCAGTTTTGAATGTGCACAGTTTTTTTTTCCCTAAGGCTTCTCATGCTCCCCAGATTGAGAACTTCTGAGAGGGTAGTCCATGGTTACTCCCTGAGAGGAGGGAGTTGGGAGGCTGGGGAAGCCAGGAAGGTATAAAAAGGCTCAGGGGAAAAGCAGCAAGGTTGGACAGTGCAACCTGTAGCTGCTGACCAGAGGGTCCCTGACCTGGAACCCGGAGGGCGGACTCAGATTTCTCAATGAGCCGCTGGGGCTGTGGCACAGGCCAGGCAGAGGACAGCAGACTGCCTGGAACAGTTTGCCCTTGAAAGACTTCGTTTCCCCACCCCTGGAAGGGGAATATGTATGGTGACCTGGCCGGAGGGCTGAGTCACAAAGAGGAGGCTGCAGTTCCTGAAGTGAGAGGGGCTGCAGGGCAAGACAGGATGGGAAAGGACATGGCCAGAGGGTGCAACGCCTGACAGACCTAAGGATGGCCAGGAGGAGGTGCCACCAGCAGTGAGTGGACCCTGTCAAACTAAGGCAGAGGTCCCCAAACTTTGTGGCACACCCCTAGGGGTGCACAGAGGAACATTCAATGGGGGGGCATGGCTGGGACCTGGTCCAGCCCCCCATGGGAGGCAGGGAGGGAGCACCACCCAGGTCTGACCGGAGTCCCAGCTGCTCACCATGCCCAGGGTTCTGCTCCCAGCTCCTGGCCCTGCCCCAGCTGTAGCCCCACTCTCGGTCCCCTTATCCTGTCTGCATTTCCCCCCGAACCGTAGCTTAGCTCCTACCCCTGGCTCTGGGGTGGGCGTGGACAAGTTTGGGGAGAGGACCACTGCACTAAGGTTAAGGCCTAAATTGAAACTCAAGATGTGTGCAAAGGAAGTGTAAACTGAGATTTTTGACTTTTAACCACTTTCCTTGCTTCTGAAAAAAAACAAACAAACAAACCCCAAGAAGCTTAAATCAGTTAGTAGTGCTTATAAAAGCTTATTGGTTTGTTTTTTACATTTAATTTTTCCTCACAGCAGTTTCTACTTATTACTCGTGTTATTTTAGCATGTACCATATGCTTGGGTCCATTCAATGCATAAACAGATAGCCCTGTCCCCAAGAACAGAGGCCCCAATCCTGCACTGTGTTGTGTGTAGGCTGAGCCCTGGGCTGCACGGAGCCTGTTGAAGTCAAGAGAGTGCCATTCCAGCACAGGGGCCGGCCCACATACAATGCATTGTAGCCTTACAAGCTAACAGAAGCTTGAAACACGGGCCATTTGCTACATACAAAATGGAGCAGGCTGCCAGCCAGCTCCTATTTAGGTTTGTCATTCATAATAACAATACTTTGCACTGGTCCAACCCAGCTCCTTCCGCCGGAGACGCTCAAGGCCGGCTCCCTGCCACTGCCCCATAGGAAAGGTGGCTGGGGAGACAGAGAAAGGGTAAGGAACATGCTCAAGGTCACACCGTGCAGTGAGCACGTGCAATGGAACCAGAAGCTGGGTCACCCAATTCCCAGACCAGCTCTCTCTGCCCACCTCCCATTGGCTGGGGTAAGGTATAGACGGAGCCCAGCACTACGGCCAACCAGGGCTACGGGGATCACGTGATGTTTAGCCCCACCCACAATAGCAGGCTGCTTTGTACTTACAGAACGCCTCCAACTCGCGCATGCGCACAGCTCCCGCGCCGCCGCCCTTCCTTTAGAATCGGGTGGGCTAACTTTACTACTGTGGGAAATCTCGTGAGACTAGCAGGGAAAGGGCCGCGAGACGGCGCGGCGGTCACAGAAACACAATACGGGGGCTCACGCGCGCCGCCGCCTCTCCCCCTCCCCCTCCCCCCCCAGGCGCGCGCTCTCTCTCTCGCGGGCGATGGCCGCTCAGCCCGCGCGCTGGAGCCCCCTCGAGCAGGAGCAGGACCGGGACGTGCGGGCGCTGATCCGGCGCCTGACCGGCCTCCGCGAGGCGCGGGGCGGGGAGGAGCCCGGCGGCCGCTTCCAGACGGCGCTGAGCTTCGCCTGGTCCAACTTCAGGTCAGGGGCCGCGCGCTCCGGGTCTCGCTGCCCTCCCGGCGGGGAGCCAGGGGCCGGGCGGCTCCCGCGGGGCTCGGCGTGTGGGGCCTGCCCTGTCTGCGGGCTGGGGGGGGGGGGGGACACCGTCCCCGGCCCCCCTCCCCGGCTCACTCAGGCTGCGGCCGTCACGGGGGGGGCGGATCCAGCGTATCTGCAGCGCTGCCGCCCTCGCACTCCGGCACGTGTCAGGCCTGCCTGAGCTGCGGCCTTCCGGCCGCTTACCTGGCCCGGCGCTCTTGTGTCACCCCGGCTCTCCTGACAGCCCCATAAGGAACCGCTGTCTGCTGCGACCATGGCACAGGCCAGGGAGAACATCAGCCTTTCCTCCATCGGAGAGATCCGGGCTCAGCATTCTCAGCAGGGCTTAGTTCCCCCCCCTGCTTAGCAGAGGAGCAGTGGCTGCCCTGAAGGCAGCTCTATATCTCTTGCTGTCCACTGTGTTAGGATATTAGTCTGTTGGCATAAAATAAGCTGCTTTTTAGTGATTTCAGACGGACAGAACTATCAACATGATGTTCAAGGCATCACGTTAGGGAACAGCGGGAATAACAGCTATTGACATGAGCAAATATTTCAAATTGAGCAATGTCAGATAAAACACAACCAGTCAAGATCTGCCGTGATAAGTGTACATTTCTCTCCAAACGACAGACATGCTTTTGATCTTAATGCGTGTGAAATGAGTTCAACATAGCCTTTATTAATCTGTAATCTTAAAAAATTATGAAGACACAGTCAATTTAATCACTCTTCCATCTGAATTGTTTTATGAATTGTTACAAATGGCATGTAACCTCTTCAAATTATTGTAATCTTAACAGGGAATCCCCCCACCCCGCAATTGACAGCACTTTTATATAAAAAAGAAAAGGAGTACTTGTGGCACCGTAGAGACTATCAAATTTATTTGAGCATAAGCTTTCGTGAGCTACAGCTCACTTCATCGGATGCGTTCGGTGGAAAATACAGTGGGGGAGATTTATATAATCTTTTTTTCCACCAAATGCATCCGATGAAGTGAGCTGTAGCTCACGAAAGCTTATGCTCTAATAAATTTGTTAGTCTCTAAGGTGCCACAAGTACTCCTTTTCTTTTTGCTAGGAACATTATGAGTCTACTGTCCATCTAATGAAGTAGATATTTGTTTTAAAGGTGAAAACCACAGTAATCATACATAAATATGGATTGAAACCTAAAATTTGTTCAGCTTTTTCAGGACTGTACTGAAGTTAACTTTCTATCTTGCATATGAACTTCTTACAATGTGTTCATTACCAAACTGATAGGCTGTTATTGTGATGATGTTTTTCGTGGTAATGAGGTGAGAAACAATTTAGTGGGCTTATTTAAAAGTTAACAGTTGCCATTATTCAATATATGACATCAAATGAGATGATACCTGCCAGAATGTTTGTCATGTAGCAACTGCTGTGTAGTGTAGATGTTTACAAGTGAGGCTTCTTACTGTTTGTGTAAATCTAATATTTTTAAGCGAGCATTAGCAGCGTATTGCAGATCCAGATAGCAAGCATAGTACTTGTTTATCTGCTCAAATAATAAGGCTCTTCAAATATTTATCAAGCAGCTATTAGTCAGAGGCAAAAATAAAACACAGTGTGTCAGAAGGGTGCATCAACATGGTTTAGGTACAATGTCCCTGGTAAGAAGCCCAACCCATCACGAGCTGCTGGGAAGGGTGCTGGTATTCTTAATAGATTCCGTTCCTGGATTCTGTTTGTGGATCTCTGCTTTCTCTTGCTCCGTGCCCACCTCAGAGCCTCCTGTTTAGCTTGTGTAATGTGATTAGTAGTGATGGGTGCTACTCTACGTTTCCTCCAGCCTCTTGACTGTTGCTGGTGTTGTCTCTGCCAGCCTACTGTCCTGTGCCTCTGTTTTTGAGTCCTCCTCCAATATGAATATGTCCAATTCTTTGCTGTTCTGTTTCTTATAGATTTCCAAAGCAATAAGAGTGATTTGTGTCACTTTCTGCTGCTCACAGGGTTAGCAGAATGAATAGCTGTTTTAAAACCAATCATAAACTTTTACATTTTACTTTGCTGTTTGAAGATATTATCTTAAGTGACAGAAAGTGAGCTGTTCCATGTTAGACTCAGTCTTAGACTTAAAGACAGTACTGCACAAATTCCCAGTTGGAAGGCTATCTTCATAACTATAGATAGATACAAGATAGAACCTTTTTTAAAGAAATGGTTGGTTAAATGCTACGCAAATTGATGATTTAGGTTTTCACGCTCATCAAGGAAAGCTTTGTGCTCACCATTGGCCGGGAAGTAGGTGAGGGTATGTTTCAAGTTCTGGGCAAACTTAGCGGAAGTACAGAGTAGCCTATTATTAATTTTACTGAATGCCTGTCTGCCTCCCCCCATGCCCCATAAAATCAGACTTATCCATGTGGATCCAGCCATTTATATACGTTGGCTAAATGCAAGTTTCACCACATTTTGCCATCCTAGGTATTAATTATAGATATTTTTCTCATGAACAGTGAAATATAAAGTAAATGTTTGGTAAATATTTCTCTTGGTTTTTTAAAACTCATGTAGAGAGCAATATTGTTGAATTAATCATGTTTTGAATATTTAACAAAGAAAATTTGTTCAACTGATTACGGTATTTATATATATATATATTTGACTTGACAAATGAGGTGCTTCACTTGGTAACCTATAGGTTTTATTTCCCCAAACAATTTCCTTGCACAATGCAAAAACTGTATTCTGTTTTAATTTCTCATCTAGATTTCATCGATTTCTTGATGTAAGCAGTCACAAAGTAGAGAGGACAATAGAGGGGTAAGTTTGTCTTATTTTTACTATGTTGATTAATTCTGTTCATTTGAAGCATTCATTGATAGGCTTTATTTATTTTTAAATCAGAATTTATGAAAAGCTGATTGTTCATTCAGACCTCAGTAAAGCTGCAAGCTGGAAAAGACTAATAGAAAAGTTTCTGAACTCACCACTTCCGAGCACTGAAGAAACAAAGGTGTGTGTAACTTTTTCTTCTTTGTTCTAATTTCTTTGCATTTATCCTGATGCTGGTCACTTTGTAAAAGTTTTAGACCAGAAAGTACAAATGAGTTACATTACTGCTAAGCTATATGATTGCTACTCTGTGAGCTGATTTGTAAAATTATAACCTACCCTCTCCCTATTACTAAAATATGTATTTATTGGGCATCCATCACCATGGTGTCTGGGTGCACTTTTCATGGCTTAAATTTTATCATTAACATTGCAGATAAGAGGCATAGAGCTCCACATTCTGAGTTGCATGAACATTTTTGATAGGACAGAGGGGAAATCTAGTCAGTCATCTTAAGTAAACAGGATTTCATAGTTTTCAGTTGGAAAACTGTGTGAGTTCATGTTCATCAGTTTATGGCTTCTGCTGTATTAAAACTGTGTGCTCTCACTTGGACCATGTCACTGTGGTTCCAGTGTGGTTGTTTTGAACTTGTTCTAGTTGACCTTTGAAGACTGAAAGCTGCTGCTGTTGTGAAATGCAGGCCCCTGAGCTGGCTAGAGACACACTCTATGATGTCATACTATTTAATAGGGCTGTGTGTTTCTTAATGCCTGTGCTTAGAACCTTAACTTCATTTCTAATTTAACTGAACTGTGACCTTTCTTTGGACTGGTTTAGATTTCTCAATGTTGGAAAAAGGAACAACTATACAGTAGCAATGTAAATTCACCCTCAATTGCTATACTTCCCCTCTGGAGATTTTCAACATATATCTACTTTTATTTATGTTGTTTTTTGTGATTAAAGTGTGATCCAGTCTACATGCTCAGAAATGTCAGGTTGTATTTAGCACTCAGCAGTGTTGTATAAGGTAATTGTGGTGACCTTTAGCAGTTGCTCTTGTTGATGAGTTAACTTGGGTGTCTTGCTGCCTGGCTCTGTGGAACTTGGGCATCTCAAAGATGATTTTGTAAATAAAGTACTTTGGCAGATTCTTGTAAGGAGAATGGTGTTAGCCTTAAAAAAAGACTGATATTGTAGTACAGCCTGATGAGTACCAGACTGCTTTTCTACTAATTTGATTTATAATATTTTTTCCCTCCTGTTCTTTGCCTGTGGCACACAATAGTTTAGTCTCACGAGGGTTGTAGTACTTTGGTCTAATTTTAGTTGTTGGGTTTATTGTGCAGATAACTGGGTGGTGCTGGTGGTCTGTAATGCATAGGAGATCAAACTAAATGATCTGCTGGTATCTTCTGGCCGTAAACTTTATGACTTTAATAGAAGTGCATGATTTCCTCTTAGCCCGGAAACAGCTTTTAAAAGGTATTTTTTAAATAAAAAAGTTCAAAATATGTAGATGTCAAATCATTAAATGGTTCCATTCACGAAGGGTGAGTGGCCTGCTAATAGTCCTGTGTAACCATTGGCTATATAGAAGAAATGAGTTTACAAAAGTCATTTAGAGTAAATGGATGAGGAGTCCTTAAAACCTCATGTAGACTTTTAGTTGAGGTGCTTTAATTTGTCATGTTTAGCATAATTTAAACAAGAATTTTAGGTGACTAGACTTTCAGTTTGTATTGGAACAAAATAAGTAAATTAGGATATCCATTAATTTGAGATGAGCTGTGAGGGCTAATACTACACACTGTGGCATACAACATTCTAGTCTGTTCATTTCCCAAAGTCTTTTAAACCATTTTATTCCATTTATTGATTTTTTTCTTGTGTGTTTTTAAAGACAGATGCTCATTACGCCATACTATCTCTCCTACTGTGCTTGTCTGATTCTCCTTCCAACACCAGCTATCTGGAAAAGCCAAGAGATAAAGAAGTGGGTAGGTTACAAGGTCTTTATATTTGAAATGAAAAACACAGACAAGTGACAATCTGATAGGACTTATTTTTTCCCTTTTCAGTCTTATAACATCATGTCTGAATTCATTTCAAGATCCTCTACTGGTCATCTTTTGTGGGTTTTTAATCTTGTATCTAATTTACCTATACATCTAAGACACACTGAAAACTAGAAGGCTTGGGGGTGGGGGAAAAGGTTAATGTTGTGACTTTCCCATCTGGGTTGCTCGTTCAAATCCACCCCCATTGGTTGCAATCTGAGGGCCATTTGGTGCGTTGTGTTTAAATGAGTCTGTGATCTCTCTTCTGTTCCCACAAGTGGGAAATGACTGTCACAGTTAATACCCTCTCAGCAGAGGGGCCAGTGAGTGAAATATTTTGTCACTTGTCGAACCTCTTTGTGATGATTGATGCACATTGGTGAGTCTGGAGGAAGCTTTCATTACTGCTGTATCTGCTGCGTGAGTAAATAAAGGACTTCACTTTCCAACAGTGTCTATCCTGACCATTTCATTACACTGAACCAAGCCAAAAATAAAATCTATCTAAAACTAGTAACTTCACATGTAATTTCACACAAGATAGTTATGCTGTAACTTGACATAATACAGTTTGGTTATTTCCGTAATCTTTTCATTTTAAATTAAAAATATTGCTTTTCTGTTGTAACCAATTTTAACATGGCAACATCTAGTTATCCACCTTAACTTACCAAGAGTTAATTTTATGTAGTCTCCCGGTTTTGTAGTAATATGTAGTACAATTTCCCTGTGTTTCTGACTATAAACAAAAGGTGGTAAATTTACAAGCCCCAGTGGATCAAGAATAAAAGGATGAGAAGAATGGAACACGTGAGAAAAATGTGTTTGGGATACTACACATCCTTGTGGTATTCATTTGCAATGCTGAAAAATAGCCATTTAAAAAAATGGTTCTAAACAAACATTTTAGTCTAGAAACTGGCGGGCGGGGGGGGGAGGAGAGAGAAGAAGCCTTGTATCTTAAAATTTTTAGAGTAGCCTCTGCACATTTCCACTCTTGGAATGCACCAGTGATGCAGCTTGGATTGCATTGTCAGCACATCCCAAGAATGTGAACATGCAGAGGTCATCTAAGAAAATTCCAGTTATGAGTAACCTGCCTATTGGATTAAAGTATATTTTTATATGGTTTGTGATTATTTTATTTTAATAATATTTACCTGTAGCACTATGGTGTACATATTCTTTTATACAGAAGGAAAGACAAGTTACCTGCCCTAAGTAATTTACAGTCTGGGTTCCTGATCCTGCAAAGACTTGTCCATGTGTTACTTTTGTTAAATCTACACCACAAAGAAAAACCCATGGCACTAAGTCTCAAAGGCCAGGTCATTTGGGCTTGTTGTACTTAAAAATAGCAGTGCAGACATTCTGACTCAGGCTGGAGCTTGGTTCTGAGACCCTCACCAGGTTTCAGAGCCCAAGCTCCAGCCAAAGCGGGAATGTCTAGCCTGCTGTTTTTAGCCCCAAGCCCCACCAGCCCAAGTCAGTTGATCCAAGCTCTGAGACTCAGTGCTGCTGGTTTTTCTTTGGAATGTAGACAATTTTTATGCACTGGGAGTAGTTCCATTAAAGTGAATGGGATTACTCAGTATGTAAAGAGATGCACTCTTGCAAGTCTTTTGCAGGATTGAGGCCTAAGATAGATATGACACGATGCAGGAAGAGGTGAAATCAGGCAAATGGGATGAGAATACACCATATTGCAAATTGTGTGAGTCTAAAACTTGGAATCAGAGAAGCACTTCAGGAGAAAAGTATATAGGTAAAGAAAGAAACAGATAATTCATCTCTCACCACTTAAATCTTCAATGAAAATTTTATATCATTGCTAAAGAAAATGACAATTTTGAATGGAAGAGTATCTCTTGTCAGTCTGCACCTTTAGAAAAATTTCCAAGTCTCGTTATAGAGGAAGTTGGAAATTAAGCACAAAAATATTGAGTCTCACTTGTATTCCTTTTAGAAAAAGGAGAAGAATTTGACTGGAGAAACTACTTGATGGAAGGTGAAGAAATTGATTTTGGTCCTGACATAGACACACCAGTAAGTAATATCTTAAAAGTGACTGTTCTTACAGACAGTATATATGATATTTAGGATTATAGACGTTCACAAAAGCAAATAATTTATGGCTTGTTGATGTAGGGAGCTATGGTAGGGCATATTCTTTCTAGAGCAGTGGAGAGTCAGGAAATCAACTAATGTTTTGGATCATGGAAGGGGAGGCTATATCATGGTGGACAAAAACAATTGTTTAGATTTTTTTGTGACCAGTTTTTTTATTACTGGTTTATTTTTTAAAATAAAAATTAAATTAGAATTTGACAATCTGTTAAGGCCTAAATTTACTCTAATCTGTTACAATATTTTCTATTTAAATTATTGTATTAAGTAGTACATGCTTGCTGCTGATGTTTTAAAGAAAGTCAGACCACTGAACTGGTGAAAGTCACTCCGTAAGCACTTGGAACCAGAGTTTGTTGAAGTGTTAAGCCAGCTTTTTACTGCATTAGCTTCTTCTGCAGGTGCAGAAGCCTATTTTGTTCATTTCAGATCAATGACAAGTAAATCCAAGGTTAAGCTGTTTGGGAGTTGGAAAAAGCAGGAAAGTTTGTTTGTCTCTTCCAGTCTAAGTAAAAACCAGGTATTAGAGGATGAGATCTAAGATTTTGAAGGACATGGTGATCAGAAACAATTCATTCAATTCACTAACTACAGACCAATATTTTCTTTGTTTAGATAAATCAGTAATTTTGAAATTCAAAATGTATTTTTATAAACATTGATCAACTTTTTGTCTTATCTATCTAGCAGGTTTGAGTTTTTATTTAATGAAAAATGTTTGTGCATTTTGATTGAATTTCCATCCAAATAGATCTTAACACAAATCACATGTAAAAAAAATAAAACAGTAAATAACATAAAGAATCCAAGAATGACAATACTGGGTCAAACCAAAGGTCCATCTAGCCCAGTATCCTGTCTTTCGAGAGTGGCCAATGCCAGGTGCTTCAGAGGGAATGAACAGAACAGGAAATCAAGTGATCCATCCCGTTTCCATGGCAAACGGGGGCTAGGGACACCATCCCTGCCCATCCTGGCTAATAGCCATTAAAATGCATCCTTCGCCATTTTTGAACACAAGTAAAAATTAAGAATTTAAATAAATGGAAGTTATGTTATATAATTGCTTCAGTAAATGGGTATAGATAGTGTATCCTAATTAGTGTATCCATGCTGCACCCAACCTGGACACAGTGCAAGGGCTAGTCCTGCCCCAGAAACACCCAAGGGCTCTGTGCCAGGCGCACCAGGTGTGTGCAGGCAGGCTTAGCCCATCAGGATCCAAATGTGGAGGGATTTAGTGTGCGGGGGATCCAGGTGTGGAGCAAGAGGGTTCTGTGTGGGGCAGTTGGGATGTGGGCAGCTCAGTGGGGTGTCTGTATGCAGGGGCAATGAGACTCTTTGGGTGGAGATGGGTCCAGGTGAAGGTGGTTGGGGCTAAGTGCGGGGTGGCGAGTCTGGGTGCTGGGGGAGTGGGACAGGGGTCCAGGTGCAGTTGGTTGGGGGTCTGGGTGTGGGGGGCTCATCAGGGTGGTCCAGATGCATAGAGGTGGGGCGTGGAGTGGGGGTACGTGTGCAGAGGGTTCATGGGGGTGGAGAGGCTCGGCGAAGGGTCTGGGTAAGGGGATCTGAATGCACAGGAGCTGGGTGGATGGGGAGGCAGCTCCCAATACGGTGACCCCTTCCCCCGTGGCTGAGGAGCAATGGAGGCAGGAAGAGGGGGGAGGTGAGGTTTCTGGGGGTGGGGTGGGTGACCTGGCCCTGGCTGCTCCATGCAGGAGAAGTGTGCTCCTCCCCAGCCCAGCTGGTACTAGCAGGTGAGCCTGATACTGGATAGGAGCCACTGGCTGGGGCATGCTGAGTGCAGGGGGATATCTGGGGGCGGGGGACGAGGTTTGGGAGGTTGGGGTTTGTGTATGAGGGGGTTCGGATGCATGGGAGTGTTGGGTGGAGGGTCTGACCTGGACCTGGCCGAGGCATCCCCAGCACCACCACATCCCCCCACCACCCCGTCCTGCAGTGATTTACCTCTCTGGGGCTGCTTCAGGCACCCGAGATGATGCACCTGCCCTGCTGGAGAGGCACGTGCGGTCGCTCTTGTAGCTTCCCTTTGCTTCCCTGTCCGAAAAACATTTTTCTGAGGGGAAGGAAAGAAATCTGCAGCGGACATGAATTCTGCTCACGACCAGTGGTGCAGAATTCCCCTAGGAGTAAGATATGTAGAAATACAAGGTCACTGCTCAAAAAAAGCTTACTATTTTGATGATGTCTGTAACTTAACAGTTTGGCTCATGTTGTTATAAAATAAATTTTGGGGAAAAAAAATCAAATTATTTTCAGGGTTCCTTTTAGTTTCCCTCATGCCTTTTTTTTTTTTTTTTTTTTTTTTTTTTTTTTAGACAGAAGACAGAAAGTAGACATGTTACATTGACTTTCCCTGCCAAGAAGGACCGAGTATACTTCCTTCCCTCAGGCACGTTGCACTAAAAATGTACTTGATCTTGTCATACTTGATAGAATTGGTCTGAAGAAAGTGAAGAGGAGGAGGATGCTCAACAACCTCTGAGCAGGGAAGACTCTGGCATTCAAGTAGACAAGACACCACAAGAAGAACAAGACCAAAACAAGAAAACAGTGTCTCAGGTCACATGGAAAGGTTTGTTGTTCAAAATTCTCTTCATAGAGGGATCTCATAACAAATGGATTCCAAATAAATGATTCTCACTCATATGTAGCTACCTAATTCTTCCATAGTTGTTGTTCTATATTAAGGTGCTCTGGTATTGTCACTGTAGTTAAGGTTTTGAGTTTGGTTATATATTATAGTTACTCTTAGAGTAAAATGGTAATGCCTCATTTGTGTTTAATGAAGGTTCGATCCAATTTCCAATAAAGTCAATGGAAAGACTTCCATTTATTCCTATGGGAATATGCACACCAATGCTGCTGTAGGGATAAATGCACATCAGATAAACACAACTTAAATCTATCTAGACATAATACAAAGCTTAAATGTTATTAAATGTTAACACTGAAATAAAAGCAGGTATTAAGAAAAACATTTGTGTGCGCTTGGGTATAGTATAATTCAATGAATGAAAATGCCTGTAATAAATAGGACACTAATGGCTCCCCTTCAGATTGGTTTCAGTCGGTTTTCATGACAGCTGTGAAATTATAGGAAAGCGCACAGTAGGATATTGCACCTAGAATAGAAGCTGGTTATCTGTGAAGCTCAGTGTCATGGGAGTTGGAACTAGGAAAAATAATTTGTAGGTAATGTACTGAGTGCCTAGTATTAGGGGCACCCTGACTATTGGGTGAGCTTACTGGTATTTGGCACCTTACTTTGTTACCTTTAATATAGGTTTTGTATATATTGTTTCTACTATTGTCTAAAATAATGTAGGTTTCAGAGTAGCAGCCGTGTTAGTCTGTATTCGCAAAAAGAAAAGGAGTACTTGTGGCACCTTAGAGACTAACAAATTTATTAGAGCATAAGCTTTCGTGAGCTACAGCTCACTGCATCCGATGAAGTGAGCTGTAGCTCACGAAAGCTTATGCTCTAATAAATTTGTTAGTCTCTAAGGTGCCACAAGTACTCCTTTTTCTTTTTGTAAAATGTAGATTTCTTTAAGATGGAAAGATGTATAAATTTTAATATATCCCATTTTTAGGGCCTGATTTTTCAAAAGGCCAGGCACCTGTGTGTGTAAACTAACTTATAATTCCAATTACCATGATTGTACATGTAATAAAGTGCAAACAGAAGTAATTAGCCCTTTCATTGAATGCAGCTGTATCCTGAAGCTAATTCATTGTTTGGTTGCTTATTGGTGAGACTTCTTTTTGTCTTTTATAAGCCCTCCTTACATAAATGAAAATCCTTCACTGACTGTCAAATGTCTTACCAGTGGGTGAGCCTGATGCGCGCAGCTGGCTGGAACAGCATGTGGTTCCTCAATATTGGACAGGAAGAGCTCCTCGTTTTTCTCACAGTTTGCACCTACATTCCAATTTAGCTGCTGTCTGGTAAGAAAAGAAAACGAACACTTACATGTTCACCGCTGATATTAAATAAAGCCAGATAATGGTTTAATGAATGAATAATGATTTTCATTAAGCTGCGATACTGTTAAAATGTAAAATGTGTGTACTCTTCCAAAATAGGGAGTTAGCATTCATTACTAACTTAGTTTAATATATTTATATATTGAAAACTAAGTAAGTGCAAATTGAACAAAATGAGCCAGTATAATTTTAGCTTTTGCTTATTGTGCTGAACAGTCATAGTTCTCCCACCCCAGTAAAAATGCATAAAATGTCTTGTGTGTTACTGTCCTTCCCAATGTCAGAATTTAAAACAAAGCAAGTGCTGTTGTGTCTATCACAAATTCCAAATCTCAGTTTGGACATATTTAGCATGTGTAGGGCAATACCAAATTGTGATTTGGTTTGTGCACACATTCACTGCCAGTGAACGTGTTTGGCTTGGTTGAATTTTGAGCTAAGAAATTGTATAAATAACTATTATTATCCATGATAAAAATGCATTAAAATACCAAAAAGTTCAATAATCCTAACATATTACACTAAAATCTTTTAATCTACCGGTAAAGAAATCATGGAAAGTCTATGAATAATTGTAGAACTTTTCCTTATGATCCTGTATTCATATTTAGAGGTGAAGGAATTTCCATTCCCTTTGTGAGTTTTTGAGATAGCATGTGTTACTTTGAGGTGGAGGTGGGATTTGGTGGTTATTTGTGATCCAATTTTATGGTTACTCGTGACTTCAATATATTTAAAACAGATACATGTTCTTTTTGATAATCATTGAGTCAAAAACTGGATTCACCACATTACTAAGTAATTAAACATTTGAGAGTTGGAATACTAAAATTAATGTAATACTTCAAATATTTGCTAGTTAATGGTTGTTGGGCTATGACTGGATAATATTTTGGTGGCTTTTCATATTTTTTTTGCCTCTAGAGAGGTTTAGAGTCAAACTCTGCTCTTGTTTACAGCCTACACAGCTTCATTAAAGTCTTTGAAGTCAGAGGTATAAATTAGGGGAGAAATGAGCCTTAAGATTACTGCTTGATTCTTATTTGTAAACACTTCAGCTGGGATTCCATTTTTTTAATTAATAGTACATTTTCTTCTTTTAGGGACCAACACTTGTACAGCAGTGATCCCTTATATATGCCAGAAGAAAGAACTCTTGTAACTGAAACACAGGTTATCCGGGAAACTCTCTGGTAAGCAGGAATCCCTGAAATACTTGCATATGAAATTTATTTAATATTAAAATGATTAAAAAATTGTGCATCATAGTGTTGTTTTTCCTAGGAGACAGATTTGCAGTTGGCTTTCAATGTCAGAAAAGAAATATTGCTGTGTGCTTTCTTTCTAATCTGTGCACCATCACCAATAGTAAAGATTCTGTAATTGCAATATTCTTAATAGTTTTAATGCACAAGCCAGAAAATAAGCCAGCTCAATCTTTCATAACTGTATTGACTGTGCAGTACAAAAAACTGTCACTTGCATTGAAAGGACTCAGTGCACAAACAGAGCGTAGATTTGTTGAGTAAAAAGATGTCATTTTATTTTTCTGACTATAAAAATACTTTAAAGCTCAATTCAAGTGAGGGTTAGGAGGAAACCTCTAAAAGAAAGAACTGAGACCGTGACCGTGTGTTCTGTTGGAGATGTATTTCTGATCTTCAGCAATATTGTTTACATTCTCTGGATCACAATGGACCCATTATTGCTCTCTGATTCCCAGGTGACAATAGTGCCATGTAGTCATGCTACTGTGCCCTCTATTTATTCCAAGCTGGCCTTGTGGTTGCAACCATTTCTCTCTGATCCACCCCTTTTCAGTATCAATGCTAGATTTCTACATTCTGTTCTACTTAAAGCCACCTTGGAAAGGTACCTGGAAGTTTCAGCTAGTAAAAAATGCTGGCATCTCTTGAGTATGACAGATTGCTGCTTCTGAACATTTTTGGCTTCCAAATGCCATTTACAATGTAGGTTACAGTTTAGTAAACCTTATATGGCCAGCTGAGGGTTTGCCTCTCTTATGCTATGTCTTAACACAGCAGTAACAGTCCATTGGTTCTTGATGTTAAATGCTAAAGATATGGATGACATTGTGATGTGCACTGGAGGGCCTACATCTTTGAAGCTTTCTTCCTTTAAACAATCTACCAGACATGGGTTTGTTGAGCTTCAGAGAGAAGTTCAAGACTTGTGTCCAGGTTTTTTCTTATCCTATAGGTTTGCCACTGACAGGATTTGAGGATGTTTTAATGATTTTTAATTCAAATTTTTTTTGTTGTTGCAATAATTGTTGTTAGGGCCTCAGTTGTCAGGCTGGAAATCCAATTTATAAATATTTATTATAATGCAAGTTATCTTAAACTTTAGAATTTACAGAAAATAATTCCCAACATAAGGCTTTTTAGGATGAAAATTTAACCTGATGTCCCATTCTGTGTGATAAGGTCCACAAATCTGCTACAATGGTGCTTCAACCGGCTTGCAGTTTGGGGGCAGAACCTGATCTGCTAGTCGTTTTATGATGCCAGAAAGTTCCTCAGTTTTCCCCAATCAAAATTTAACCTGGTTTCAGGTTATAATCTCCAATCAGATGAGGGTTTATTTTATTTGAAGTTAGGAGCTTTCTCTAATGAGAACAATATTGTACTTTTAATTTAGCTAGGTAGTCCTCAAACTGTCATTCCCTAAATAAGTTCAAGAAATATTCCTCTTCTGGTTGAGCATCAAAGTCCTGTCTTTAGGAGCATTGGCAATCTCAAGGCAGATTAGTTATATCTCCTGCATTGAGATCAGTTGGACAGCCATTAGTTCACCAAAGTCTGCATATTGGTAATTGAATCTTGGCCAGTGCAATTTATTTCCTTTTGGCTAAGTCCTCTATATGCCCTAGTGCCCAGCAGAAGGCGGAGGAGATATTTATGTATTATCTACCTAGTTTTGGATGTCCATATTTAAAGGATGATTCTACTTCACATTCTGGAGGAACACTGCTATGAAAATCTCATTGTAACATATCTGTGGATTTTAGCATGAAGAAGAACAGGAAAAATTTACCCTTGCTTAGCTGAAAAGATCCTTTTTTTGAGTAATACAATTCACAGATCTGGCTGACCATGGAAACAAATGGATCATCCAGATTAGAGATGGAAATTGTCATCCAAGGATTTGGATTTGTTTTCATTATGTGGAGTTTAAAATGTTTTGTTTTTTCTTCAAAGTATACTTGGGTATTCCCATGCTGCCAGTGACTGACAGGTCTAGTTCTGTTCCCAGATTGCAAGCAGGCTGAAGTACCATTGTAATGAATCTGTGGATCTTATTACTTTGAAGAAAAATGGCCATTGCTTGAGATGGAACATTAGACTGGGGGGAATGATGACCTGAGGTGGTATGGGGAACTCTCTTTCTTAGGTGCATGGCTGGTGGATCTTGCTCACATGCTCAGGTCTAACTGATCACCACATGTGGGATCAGAAAGGGATTTCCCCCCAGAGTAGATAGGGGAGGGACACTGCAGGGAGGGTTTTCACCTTCCTTTGCAAGATGGGTCACTTGCTAGAATCATCTGAATTTGTATCACCACATCAGTTCCTTGCCAGTGCAAGGGCCTTGGTTATTGGTGCACTTTGGTCCATCCCGTTCTCTACTTGTGGCACACAATTGTTGAGTTTCTTGAGGGCTGTAGTACTTTGGTCTAATTCTGGTTGTTGGGCTTGGCATGGCAGGGGCTGGGTGGTATTTATTGGCCTGTGATTTTACAGGAGGTAAGACTGGATGATCTGGTGGTCCCCTCTTGCCTTAAACTCTGACTTTAAGGGTACGTCTACATTTTGAGTGGGACGTGATTCCCAGCTTGAGGAGACATACCCATGCTAGCTCTGACTGAACTATCACATTAAAAATAGTTCATAGCCACGCTGGTATGAGCAGTGGGAAGGGTTAGCTGCCCTTAGAATGATCCCATTCAAGATCATAGGCATGGACTCTGAGCTGCTCGTACACTGCGGCTATATTCCGTTTTTAGCACACTAATTTGATCAGAGCTAACATGCGTTTGTCTACTGGAGCTGGGAATCACACATCCAGCTCAAAGTGTAGACCTACACTAAGAAAGGAAATTTTCAGGTAAGTAAGACTAAATTTTCCTCTTAAGGATTTGACTTATATTTTCTAATCCATATAATTATGATGATTTTGTTTTTAAGAATGCTCACCTTTTCTTGCTTTCCAGGCTTCTTTCAGGGGTGAAGAAGCTCTTTATATTTCAGCTGAATGAGGGAAAGGTGACTGTGAGAAATGACATTATTGTAACTCATTTGACCCATGTAAGTTATTTGATCAACCTGGGTTGATTTTATTCAAATCTTAATTTAATATGCCTGTCTTTAGAGGGCTTGAATATTTGGGGGGAATAGGAAACTAAACTTCCTGTGGAAAAATAGCAATGTTTCCACACCTGTTTTTAACTTAAGCAACACACATTTGGATTTAATAAAACAAAACTGAATGGGCAGATGCCATAAAAGAAATGATAATTCAGTGATAAACATAATTTCACTATCTCTTAAATTCAGCAGTCATTTTACCTTTTATATCTCTTGGGACTTCTGGTCTTGTAAAAAGGATTAATATTCATTAGATAATTCTGAAAAACCTTATTTTGTAGAACTGCTTAAGATCAGTGTTGGAGCAGATAGCAGCATATGGACAAGTTGTGTTTAGGCTGCAGAAGTTCATTGATGAAGTGATGGGGCACAGCTCAGAAAATGTAATACCTGGAACCATTTCCACTCCCAAGAAAACTACAGAACCCCCATTTAGAACCTACCAAGCTTTTATGTGGGCCTTGTACAAGTACTTCATTAGTTTCAAAGAAGAACTTACTGAAATTGAGAAATGCATAATCAACAAAGGTACAGTGTAGGGGATATTTAATTTATAATAGGAAATTGTGAGAATGTTGTACAACTAAGTGTAAACTATGAAAATAGTTGTATAAAATGCTATACAATATTTAAAAATTATATAAGCTTGCTAAAAATGGTTATCTTTGTGTATTTTTGGTTTTGCAGACAAAACAGTCACTCTTTCAATAGTAGTAGATAAGTTGTCACCTCGACTGGCGCAGCTTAAGGTACTTCACAAAGTTTTCAGCACAGGGGTAGCAGAAGTACCACCTGACACTCGAAATGTTTTAAGAGCATCTCATTTGCTTAATACACTCTACAAAGCTATTCTTGAATATGACAACGTTGGAGAAGCATCTGAGCAAACAGTATGTCAAATCTAACTTTTTATTTTATTATGACACACAGTAACTAGAATATTGTTTAACAAGGTTTTATGTGAAGTTTTTTACCACTGAAGAATTGATTTACAAGCCTGTTAGGTCACAAATGAAGTACATCATCATGGTCTCATCCTATTCTCCAGTTATCTATATTATAAACCACACAATCTACTGTGACTGGCACTTCGTGCTCAAAAGAGACTTAGGACTGGAAATAATGAAGGTTGCTGGTTAGGACTGAAGGGAATTGAGAAAGAAGTGTGGAGAAAATTGCAGGGTGTCTGCTTACATTTAACTGACTGCACGGCATTGCTTTTAGTTCAACATTATGTTTGGTCAAGTTTTTAAAAAAATAGTATGTACATGTGTATGTACATATTTGCACAGTTCTTTAGATTGGCTTCTCTGCAGCGTATAGTAGCTATTTTATTTGAAATAGTATCTAATTTTGCCCAGTGTTTATAAAATCCAGCAAATGGTGTTTACTCTTCATTTCAGGTATCCCTCCTCTTCTGTCTTTGGGTTGAAACAGTAAGGCCGTATTTGCAGACAGTGGATGAGTGGATTGTCCATGGTAACTTGTTTGATCCTGCTAAGGAATTTATCATTCAGAGGTATGGATGATGATATTGAACGGATCAAAACATTGTGGCCTACATAAACATTATAGCTGTTGAAGAGACAAACTGGATGGTGGCATGACAATTTCATTTGATAAAACAGCTAGAAATGATCTGATTTTTTTTTAAATCCCTACTTTTTTAAATCCGTCTCTAGTCTATATGGGAGAAATGACATGAGGTAGTGAGACAGTGACCCTAATAGTTGTTATGGTATAGAAATAAGTTAATTTTGAAAAATGCAAAATTAAAAATATGAAGTTGCCCATCAAACCACAAATACTCAGTTTTTTTCAAGAAATTTGATCAATTTTCCTAAATGTACCCATAATAAAATTATTAATTTTTTTCCTAATGCATGGCAAGATAGTGATATTAAACCTATTGCTATTTGGAACAGAAACATAAGATAAAACACTGTCTTGAGTTATTTGTATACTCCTTTCAGCATCAGTTAGGAGAATTAGTTCTGTTTGCACATTACATTTTGATGATCTGTTTTTTACAGTATAGTAGTTTAAAATAGAAAAATGCAGAAATACTAAAATTGTTATAACTGTCTATAGCTATTAAGCTTTCCCCCCCCACTGTGTAGTATTACTCAAGCTTTTTTCTAGCTGTTCAACAAGTAAGGGCAATTGGTTAAAAAAACTAAGCACTTTGTATGACCTGTGGAAGCACAGATTTTGTTTACTGTGGAAGATGATTAACTGCTGGCACCAGAACTTTTACCTTAATAATGTTGTTGTGTCCTATTACATTTCTTTTCCTTTCAGTCTAAGACTTTCAATTAAAACAGGACTCTCGCCTATTTAGGATGACATTAATGTACAATTAGATTATTTTTAGCAGTTAACTAACAGTAGTTGAGTAGGAAGCCTTATCTATAAATTTAACTTCCCATGAGAATTGTTTTACCTATTTTTTACTGGGATGTGCTAAAACAAAAGCTACTGAAGTATTATAGTGCATCTGTTGGGTATTAAATTTTGAGGCATTTCAGACACGTGCGTGTTATCTGGTATTCAGTTTCACTTTAGTTATTTGTATGGAGACTCCTACATAGTGATGTAGGGTTTTTCTATTTTATTTATTAAACCTAAAAGTATCAATCATTTGTAATTAAAGATACATGGTATTTTGAATAATTAACCTCCTGAATAAATTCCAGTTTGAGCGTTTGGTCTGGTTACTTACATTTCTCCTGGATTTCAGTTGTATGTATTAGTGTAATGGCATGGCACCCATCTCACAGGAGCACCTGTGTCTGATCTTTAAATAGTTCGAGCCCTGGTATTGGGCTATACCACTAGAGTTTTCTCCCTGGAGGCAGTGGTTTTGCCCTCTGGGTCTATCCTGGTCTAAGCTCTCCAGCTGGGTTACTAAGTAGTTCAGTTCCCCTTCTGGGGGTTTATCAGTGTCTGGTTGTAGACCAATTCTCCAGTGGCCTATGCAGGGGATCCAGGCCCACCCACTACTCTGGGTCTCAGTCCAGGGACCCTAAGAATAGCAGCCATGTGCCACCATGTCCTTTTAGCAAAACTGCCTTCAATTCCAAGGGCCACTTCCCTATGGCCCCACCTTCACCAAAGCTTCACCCTTACCTCAGGGCTCATCTGAGTTCAGGCTCAGGAGCCAGCACTGAGTTATTTTCTCTCTCCGTTATAGAAACAAAAATGTCCCAGTTAATCACAGGGATTTTTGGTATGCTACCTACACATTATATAGTGTGTCAGAAAAGATGGAGAATGAAGAGAAAATGAGTGATAATGCCAGTGCCAGCTCTGGAAGTGATCAGGCTCCCTCAAGTAGGCAGCACACAATGGTCTCCTTTCTGAAACCAGTACTAAAACAAATCATCATGGCTGGAAAGTCCATGCAACTGTTGAAGAACCTTCAATCCAAAGATGATTCTCCATGGCAAGCTGCATCAAGAGGTGAAAATAAGTTGTGTAAAATATTATTCTTCACTGTGTCTAACAGCATTTGTGTATTTAGGGTGTATTCGTGTTTCCATTATAATCCACTGTTTTTAGAGCAGTGGTTCTCAAACTTTTGTACTGTCTGATTGTGACCCCCCCCTTATAAATTAAAAACACCTTTTTATATATTTATCATCATTATAAATGCTGGAGGCAAAGCAGGGTTGGGGGTGGAGGCTGGCAGCTTGCGACCCCCCATGTAATACCTCGCAACCCCCTGAGGGGTCCCGACCTCCAGTTTGAGAACCCCTGTTTTAGAGTATATAACTCTCCTTGTTATGCTTGCACTGTGTGGTTTGTAACTTCATATCTGATTTGAAACAACTGGTTCTGTTCCAAGACCCCTGACACACAACAATGTAAGAACTGAATTTTTACCTTAATTCAGAATTTCTTTGCTTTTCTTAGTTTTAAGTTGCTCTTAAACATTATTTTAAATTCTCTCGTTACTTTGTACTGAAAATCTTTCTTCAAACCATAAAACTCTTTTCTTATTATGTGATTAATCAATTGGTTCCCATTACTGAGTAGTTCATTGGTTTAGGAATGATAGGTAATAAATAGGATTCCTGATTTGAGGAAAGCCCGTTGATGATCTGTCCAAAGAGCTTGATATAACTGTAGGCATGCTGAATATTTGGAGTAACCATCATCAATAATGGTACACAAAGGACAGTAGTGGGAGCTGTGATATCTGTCGTCTTCACATGGGACAATATAAATCCGCTATTTGTAGGTATACAAGTCCCTTTCTATTTAAATGTAGAGTGAGGTGGCTTTGAACTGTTTTGCAACCCCTTTTTACATCTGTGTTATCCCTTTTGGCATGGGAGGATAAACAGTCATTGAAAACAAGTTTTATATTAATGGCTGACAGTTACTTTATATCGATAGTCTTTAAGGGTTTAATATTTTCAGAAATATTAATTTCATATTTTAGGTCCCAATTCAGCAAGATATTTCAGTATGTACCCAACATTAAGCATATAAATAGTCCTATTAATATCAATATTTAAAGTTAGATGTGTGCTTAAGTACCTTGTAAATCACAGCCTAAATTCTATTGATGCTGCATATGGAAATATAACAAGCAAAACTGGGTTTGTTAATCTCCTTAACTTAGTTGTTCTAATATAATCAACATTGTTTCTTAGAATAATATTTACCATATATTTTACTATCCACTTCAGATGCAGAAAGAAAGAGTTTGTACACACTATTTCTGGAGTCTGTGCAGTCCCGTCTGCGGCATGGGGAAGAATCTGTTCCAGATATTATTACAGAACAACAAGCTACAAAGCAGAGTTTGATAAAGATGCAGTCTATAGCAGAGAGACACTTGGAGCTGGATGATGTTCATGATCCATTGCTGGCTATTAACTTTGCTAGGTAATTGAACACCTGAAAGATAACTGATCTCACCACTGTGTTGTCAGAAGCCACAAGGCATAAACTTTTGCTATTTCTGCTTAAAACAAACAAGCTCAGGAACAAGCCTAAAGGGGAGCACGGCTAAGCATTGTCTCAGGCATCTTATGAATGGCCAAAGGTTCATTAAAAATATAAATTATTAAAATGAGTATTCAAGAATGGTTCTGTATATGCCTACTACATCTAGTAGGACTCAAATGTTTTTAGTGAATATGGGAACTGTCTCTAGCATAGCAAATTTTATTACAAAAAAAGTAGATATAATTTCTCGAATTATGATAGAACAAATGCTGTAGAAAAATGTAATATTTTTAATGTGTGTGCATGGCACGTTATGTAAAATGTCTTTCATTTGAATCAACATGTCTCTCTTTGGCCTATCATCACAAAGATTTATCTTGCAAAATTCTACTGTGGTAGTTTAACAGTAGTTTAAAACAAACCTTTCAGGAAAAAGACCACAAAAATAATTGTTCCTTTGTGATAGGGTAATGTGAGGAAACTAGCAGAGCAGCAATACGTTGATTTTAACGGTCTTACATAGGTCATAATAGTTAGTTGTGAGAATGGTAGCTATTTATTTCTCCTACATACCAATAGGTAGATCTGTGTTCCTGCTTCTCAAACTAATGTAACAATGGTGCCTTTAGTTCTTGGTTGTATTTAAAAGCTTTCATTGTGAAGTTAAACAACCTTACAGTTTAACAGGTACAATGTATTATAAGAATACTGTAATTAGTAGTTGAGTTATGTACATAATCTCTCTCAGTGGATGAGAATATTCTCTTAAAAGTTGATAGGCTGGTTAACTCAATCCTTTTGTCAATCAAGACAATCTCTGCTCTGAAATGATGGAAACCAGACTTGCACTACAATGATTTTACCTGTTGATAGCTTTTGCTGTAGTGTAATGATGATTTTGACCCTACTCTGATAAACTAATTGGCTTTGGCTTACTAATGCTATGACTACACTATGCCTATGTCTGCAAAACTTATGTTGCGCAGGGATGTGAATATTCTACCCCCATGAGTGACAGAGCTTACCCCAACATGTGTGTGTGCACAGCACTATGTCTGTGGGAGAGCTTATGCTGCTTGCAGAGGTGGGTTTTTTTATGCCGACTGGAGAGCTCTCTCCTGTCAGCATAGTGTCTTCACCAGATGTGCTGCAGCGCCCAGGTTTATCAGTACAGCTAAGCCACTGCAGCGCTGCATTTATAGACATAACCTAAGTGTTAAATGTCTGACTCAGAGATTTTCCAATGGTATATTATACCAATTGGCCTTGGGTATTTAGTGGGGGAAAGCCCTGAAGCTCCCGGAGCACTTTTCTTTGTCTGATTAAATTCTGTCCAGCTTTTGCTGAGATATATACTGTTACAAATTGCCATTTACCTTCTCTCACTTGTTTCTCTGGCAAACGTTGTTGACAATGTGCCAAAATAATAATTGGACAGGAAAATTTTAAGGCCAAGCTGCGGTTGCTGCCACGACAGCAAGCAGTAGCATGTGGTTCATTAGGTACACCAGGTTGCTGCTAGAGCTGCTGTAGCAGGGTAGAGGGAAAGGGAAGAGAAGAAAGACATATTGGGCTCCCAGGTCGTCCCAGTGACCCATATCCTCCACTGGAGGACACTATATGGAAACACCCACTTTCTGGTGAGAGTTGGAAGGGAGAGTGACTGTGGTTTTCCCCCCCATCACATGTTGTTACCTGTCTTCTAGAGACCCAATAGCTGGCTCCAGCAGCGTATTTCCACCTCTACCTAGGGCTGGAGTTCTCATAACTTCCAAGGTTTGTCTTATCCCATTAAGAGAGAGATTATGACTTATCTGTCTGTGCATTGAAGTAATATCCCCTTCTTACGCAGTACGCAGGCTACCCAAATCTATATTTGGCACTTTTGCGACTGCTACTGGAATGCTGTGTCCAGTTCTGTGTTCACAATTCAGAAAGGATTTTGATAAATTGAAGAGTGTTCAGAAAAGAGCTTCCCTTTCCAGCTAAACAGTGTGTTTTTTATTTTGAAGGTTGTATTTGGAGCAAAGTGACTTTCATGAGAAATTTACTGGTGGTGATGTTTGCGTGGATAGATCCTCTGAATCAGTGACATGCCAGACATTTGAACTGACATTGAGGTCTTGCCTTTATCCTCACATAGATAAGCAATATCTGGAATGCTGTGGCAACCTAATGCAAACTTTAAAGAAGGATTACAGGTAAATGAAATTAGATCCTACTTAAAAAGCATATTCCATTATCATTGGTATACCATACTGTAAAAGCATCAATTATTTTAAGAAAATTGATTTGTGGTTGAAATCTTTTACAAACTGTTTAATCTTCTCTTCTAATTCTGCTGTGATAAACAATAACAGAAGCACTAATAAAACATGGAATTAACATAATATTTTCCAACCGTCACTCTATTCATTGTTCTTTTGTGTTCTATCCCTTTTTTCTGTATTACTGACTTAAACCTAGTCTACACTAGAAAATTATGTTGGCATAACTGCATCATTCGGGCATTAAAAATTCATATCCCTGAGTGACATCGTTAAGTTGATATAAGTCCCCATGTAGGCAGCACTAGGTTAATGGAAGACCTAGCTGTTGTTTTTCGGAGAAGTGGATTACGTGCACTGATGGGAGAATCCCTCCAGTCGGTGTAAATAGTGTCTATACTGAAGTGCAGCTGCACTACAGTGCCGCTGTAGCATTTTAAATGTAGACAAGCCCTTAGTTTGTAAGGTCATTTTTGAAGGAACCATTTCTTACTATCTATTTGTACAGCATGAAGCACGGTGGGTGTCCAGTCTCTGATTGGGTCTCTAAGCTCTATTGTAATACAAATAATAACGATAAAGAAAAAGTAAAGTGTTAGTAGCTTGAGAAAAACATAGTATTTTAATACGTTTGCTTTAATTAAATAACATTTAAAGGTAAACAGACTTCTTAAATCAGACACTAGATTATGGTATTAAGTACTTCTGGGTAGAGAAGTATTAAAACTGAGTTAAAAATTTACAAATGTAAATATTCCTAGAAAGAACAATGGGTAAAATCCTGGCCCTAATTAAGTCAATGTCAACGCTATCATTACTTCAGTGGAACCAGGCTTTCACACATTCAGCTGAAAATATAGGAGAAATTTTAGGAAGACAGAGTATGATTATCTAAATTGGAATTTGGCCATTACAGTATCACTAATTATGTGATATTGTCATGCTGTGTTGAGTAAAGTGGCCTGATCTCATGACCTCTGAGCTGGTCCTAGGTCACCATCTTTCTATTTAAGGTACTCCTGTGGCCCCCATCACCATAGTATCTAAGTGCCTTACAGTCTTTAAATGTATCCATCCTCACAGCACCTCTGTGAAATAGGGAAGTACTACTACCCCTTCTTCCCCTTATTTAACAGATGAACTGATATTGGAGCAAAACTTACTTAGGCAAACTCCCAGTGACATTGGAATTTTTTCAGGTTCTGCAGTTAGAGAGCTGCAATATTTCTCCCAACAAGCTGTTCTTGAATTGAGGGCCTGATCCAGAAAAGTGCTTGAGTACATGACTAGTCCTACTGAAGTCAGTGGCACTACTTTCAATGCTTTGAGCTACGCACATGGTTAAGTATTTTGCTACATCTGGACTTAAGTGATGTTTATGTGAAAAAATAATGTATAATAAACTTCCCTGGAGTATGGGATTCAATTGGGAGTTCTTGTTGTGATGAGATTTTTAAAGGTTTGCATTACATAATGTAACATTTTATGTTAAAGGAAGATTTATAATGCACATTGAAGAGATGTTTGTATATTCTCTGTTTAGGCTGGTAGAGTACTTGCAGGCAATGCGAAACTTTTTCTTGCTTGAAGCTGGGGATACTATGTATGATTTCTACACATCTATTTTTGATAAAATAAGAGAAAAGGAAACTTGGCAGAATGTGTCATTTCTAAATGTCCAACTCCAGGAAGCAGTTGGACAACGTTACCCAGAGGACAGTTCAAGGTAAAACGCATTGGATTAAGTTTAAAGTAACAGTGAAAGAAAAAGTCAGTTTCCTTTTCCCTTCCTGTTTAAATGATAGGTTTATGAAATACATAAATATTACAGGTTTCAGAGTAGCAGCCGTGTTAGTCTGTATTCGCAAAAAGAAAAGGAGTACTTGTGGCACCTTAGAGACTAACAAATTTATTAGAGCATAAGCTTTCGTGAGCTACAGCTCACTTCATCGGATGCATTTGGTGGAAAAAACAGAGGAGAGATTTATATACACACACACAGAGAACATGAAACAATGGGTTTATCATACACACTGTAAGGAGAGTGATCACTTAAGATAAGCCATCACCAACAGCAGGGGGGGGAAGGAGGAAAACCTTTCATGGTGACAAGCAGGTAGGCTAATTCCAGCAGTTAACAAGAATATCAGAGGAACAGTGGGGGGTGGGGTGGGAGGGAGAAATACCATGGGGAAATAGTTTTACTTTGTGTAATGACTCATCCATTCCCAGTCTCTATTCAAGCCTAAGTTAATTGTATCCAGTTTGCAAATTAATTCCAATTCAGCAGTCTCTCGTTGGAGTCTGTTTTTGAAGCTTTTTTGTTGAAGTATAGCCACTCTTAGGTCTGTGATCGAGTGACCAGAGAGATTGAAGTGTTCTCCAACTGGTTTTTGAATGTTATAATTCTTGACGTCTGATTTGTGTCCATTCATTCTTTTACGTAGAGACTGTCCAGTTTGGCCAATGTACATGGCAGAGGGGCATTGCTGGCACATGATGGCATATATCACATTGGTAGATGCGCAGGTGAACGAGCCTCTGATAGTGTGGCTGATGTGATTAGGCCCTATGATGGTATCCCCTGAATAGATATGTGGACAGAGTTGGCAACGGGCTTTGTTGCAAGGATAGGTTCCTGGGTTAGTGGTTCTGTTGTGTGGTGTGTGGTTGCTGGTGAGTATTTGCTTCAGATTGGGGGGCTGTCTGTAAGCAAGGACTGGTCTGTCTCCCAAGATCTGAGAGAGCGATGGCTCGTCCTTCAGGATAGGTTGTAGATCCTTGATGATGCGTTGGAGGGGTTTTAGTTGGGGGCTGAAGGTGATGGCTAGTGGCGTTCTGTTGTTTTCTTTGTTGGGCCTGTCCTGTAGTAGGTGACTTCTGGGTACTCTTCTGGCTCTGTCAATCTGTTTCTTCACTTCAGCAGGTGGGTACTGTAGTTGTAGGAATGCATGATAGAGATCTTGTAGGTGTTTGTCTCTGTCTGAGGGGTTGGAGCAAATGCGGTTATATCGTAGCGCTTGGCTGTAGACAATGGATCGAGTGGTATGATCTGGATGAAAGCTAGAGGCATGTAGGTAGGAATAGCGGTCAGTAGGTTTCCGATATAGGGTGGTGTTTATGTGACCATCGCTTATTAGCACCGTAGTGTCCAGGAAGTGGATCTCTTGTGTGGACTGGTCCAGGCTGAGGTTGATGGTGGGATGGAAATTGTTGAAATCATGGTGGAATTCCTCAAGAGCTTCTTTTCCATGGGTCCAGATGATGACGATGTCATCAATGTAGCGCAAGTAGAGTAGGGGCATTAGGGAACGAGAGCTGAGGAAGCGTTGTTCTAAGTCAGCCATAAAAATGTTGGCATACTGTGGGGCCATGCGGGTACCCATCGCAGTGCCGCTGATTTGAAGGTATACATTGTCACCAAATGTGAAATAGTTATGGGTCAGGACAAAGTCACAAAGTTCTGCCACCAGGTTAGCCGTGACAGTATCGGGGATACTGTTCCTGACGGCTTGTAGTCCATCTTTGTGTGGAATGTTGGTGTAGAGGGCTTCTACATCCATAGTGGCTAGGATGGTGTTTTTAGGAAGATCACCAATGGACTGTAGTTTCCTCAGGAAATCGGTGGTGTCTCGAAGATAGCTGGGAGTGCTGGTAACGAAGGGCCTGAGGAGGGAGTCTACATAGCCAGACAATCCTGCTGTCAGGGTGCCAATGCCTGAGATGATGGGGCGTCTAGGATTTCCAGGTTTATGGATCTTGGGTAGCAGATAGAATACCCCAGGTCCTGGCTCCAGGGGTGTGTCTGTGCGGATTTGTTCTTGTGCTTTTTCAGGGAGTTTCTTGAGCAAATGCTGTAGTTTCTTTTGGTAACTCTCAGTGGGATCAGAGGGTAATGGCTTGTAGAAAGTGGTGTTGGAGAGCTGCCTAGTAGCCTCTTGTTCATACTCTGACCTATTCATGATGACGACAGCACCTCCTTTGTCAGCCTTTTTGATTATGATGTCAGAGTTGTTTCTGAGGCTGTGGATGGCACTGTGTTCTGCATGGCTGAGGTTATGGGGTAAGCGATGCTGCTTTTCCACAATTTCAGCTTGTGCACGTCGGCGGAAGCAGTCTATGTAGAAATCCAGGCTGCTGTTTTGACCTTCAGGAGGAGTCCACCTAGAATCCTTCTTTTTGTAGTGTTGGCAGGAAGGTCTCTGTGGGTTAATATGTTGGTCAGAGGTGTGTTGGAAATATTCCTTGAGTCTGAGACGTCGAAAATAGGATTCTAGGTCACCACAGAACTGTATCATGTTCGTGGGGGTGGAGGGGCAAAAGGAGAGGCCCCGAGATAGGACAGATTCTTCCTAATAAATATTAGGCTCTGTTGTGTTCTTAGTCCTCGGTATAGCTGTAAGTTCAACCACTTTGGGTCATTCTGTCCCTGTGTTTTGAGTTAGAAACTATTGTGTGGTTTGATAGAGTATTCAAAATGCAGTATGGTGGAAGCAAGCATATGGTTATCTACTTAAAATATCAGAGCATTAATTAATCTGTGCACTAGAACTATATTTTACCTGTAGACATTTGTTTTTGTTTTTCTCCACAATAAGTTCCCCTATATATTCACTTGCAATAGTGTCTTCATTAGTAATTCTGTCAAACAATATTTTTACAAAGCTTCGAGCAGAGCTATCTTTACAAATCGTTCCCTACCAGGTTAAATCTGATCATTAATATTTAGTAACGACAGATTAAAACAAAATATTTTAAGATAACCACGAGTTTCATGCAAACCATTGGCAACTAGAGTTTTTGTTTCTTTTTGTAGGCTGTCTATATCTTTTGAAAGTGTTGATACAGCAAAGAAGAAACTCCCTGTCCATACTTTAGATGGCTTAATATTGAGCTACAAGGTAAAATATAATGATTTTTTTTTGCTTTAATTTTAAAATACATTTGAAGTAACCACAAATTGCTCCATCAAATTAAGTTATCTTTTTTTGTGTTTTTTCCTCTTTAGGTCCCTTGGCCTGTGGATATAGTTATAAGTTTAGAATGTCAAAAAATTTACAATCAAGTGTTTCTTCTCTTATTACAAATAAAGTGGGCCAAGTATAGCTTAGATGTTTTACGATTTGATGGTAAGAAATTTCTTGAAATATTTCTTGTTAATCTTAAATCTGTATCACTGAAAATATAAGGTCTTGTTTTATGGCATTTTGGTATCCATGCTATTGACAGCTGTTTGAATACACTCAGTATTACAGTAGCCTCTTTGAAAAGTCAGTATTGCAGCATAATAACCCCTGTTGGTAGCATTTACAAGGCACTGGGAAAGATAGTTGCTAAATTAATTTCGCTCAGCAGAGCAGTGTGAAAGTCACATGGGACTTCATCTAAACCCACTGAAATGAATGGGAGTCTTTCTATTGACTTCATTGGTGTTCAAATGAGGCCCATGGTGAGAATCCTTTCTTGATTATGTAAGCAGTTAAATGATTTTGGAAGTCAAGTTTTTGAAGTAAAATTGACATTGCTAGGGGCAATGTCCATCCATCTTGATGGCAAATTTCTCTCATTTGTGGTAATGGATGTATGAGCATCCAGGATATGAGATTATAAACTAGTTGGATCCTTGATGGCTTTACAGAGTTCATCATATCTATGTCTCATTTAACACACCTATTAAATATAGCTGGCTATATTTATTGAGGCATTTCTTTTGCAGCCATCACTGTGCTGTGGTATCTAGGCACCAAATACAGAATTGGTCAGTCCTACTTTGTCTGCAAAGGACCCCTACCATCTACCATACCTTAATTCAGCGATAGTTAGTTTTGTTTGTTTCTCAAATCTCTGAGATTTGTTGCTATGTTATTCTTCAGCCATAGCTACTGAAGGAAGTCCTGTGCATCATATCCTAATGCAAATACAGCCATGATTTTACCAGTAACATCACTTCCTGTCCTAAGTGGTTGTGACAATAGTTATTTACCCTTTATAAACTACAAAGTAAAATTATGTAAATCAGAGTGTGTACTTGGGAGTTTAATTTTCCTGTGCTGGCAGAACATCTATGGGCTCTTCAATTGTGTGGTCAAGATCAGTAGGGTGTGTGGGAGTGCTGGGGAGGAGAGTCAGGGATTTTTCCAATATCCACTTCAGTGGCCTTTTGGTGTTCATACTATTAAGAAAAAAGAAAAGGAGTACTTGTGGCACCTTAGAGACTAACAAATCTTTTTGCGAATACAGACTAACACGGCTGCTACTCTGAAACCTGTGATTATGCAAGGCACTGAATTTAGCCGTATAGAGTGGATAAATTTGTTAGTCTCTAAGGTGCCACAAGTACTCCTTTTCTTTTTGCGAATACAGACTAACACGGCTGCTACTCTGAAACCTGTGATACTATTAAGAGTTTTATATAAAGTAGTCCACTCTGGTTAACCTTTGAAAATAAATAACTGTGTCATCCAGAGAGTTTGAGTGGTTGGGCTTGGGTTTCACCTAAAGACTTTCATAACCCTATTGGATCATTGTGTCACTGAAGGTATTGAGAAATGTACTTTCTAATTTGCTAAAATGAGTTTTAATTTGTACGGACATGACTGGGCTTTGAAGTGTTCTCCCTTTTGTGGAGATAACAGTTTGTTTATGTAATTCTTTTAATTTTGTAATATATAAACCTTGGCACTTACATAACACTTTCTATCTTTAATATGTAGCAAACATTAATTAATTGCATCACAATATCGCCTCCCAGTTACAATTTTAATATATAATTGTTATATAGCTACTGATAAAGTATCTGAATTAAAGGACAAAAGCTATTTCAGTATATTATGTTCTGTTAACTTTAAAAAAAAAATACATTTTAGTTTTAATTAATATTTAAATGCAGTTAATATCTATTTATTTTATAAATATTCACCCAAACTTTTTCCTCTCCATTTTTAGAGCTAGTAAATGCTATCGAAAAACCACAGTTTAAGGAAGGACCTCAATTAGAAAAAGAGACAGTTCCTCAGTTTGGATCACAAAGAGAACTTATAAAACAACAAATTCACCGTATGTTCCTCTTACGAGTGAAACTCATGCATTTTGTTAACAGCTTACACAACTACATCATGACCAGGGTTCGTCCTTTTACAGTAATCTGATGTATTGTAGGAATTTCTAACTGTAGTCATAACATAGCTAATAATTCAAAACAACTTCTGACTAAGCATGTGTAAATAAGTAATGTTTTCACTTAATGTCTATTTTGTTCAGTTTTAAGTCCTGAACTAAAAAGGAATGTATATTGAAAATATTCATGCTGATTGTTTGTTTGAATTTTAAGTAAGACATCTTAAATCAGTAAATATTACAAAGACTTTAGGAGTTTTTAATGTGGACAGTTCTTTGATATTAGTAACACTTTTCTTCAGATTAACTTTTCACCCCAAAGGTTTACAAAGAAAGGACGTTAATGTCAAGAGAAACAATAGATTTCAGTAAGCTGCTGTTATTCTGCACTCCTAATAGCATTACTGCAAAAGTTGTGTCTTTACATGGGTGCCTCTGGGAGTTAATTAAAATCCATTTCCAAAAGTTTATATTCTGTTAAATGAAGCAGGAACCTATGGAGAGCCACACTTACCCTACTACTGTATATGAATTGCAATTCTGTGTTAATACACTCTTTTTGAAAGGAGAACAGATGGAAGCTGGCCCACTTTCTTAATGATGATGCTTTGTGTTATGCAAGAGGTTCTGAGTTCTATTTCCAGTCCCAGTCTCTTGATTCCTAGGCCTTCAGGAACTGGGATTTCTAATGATGGTAGCATGCCCTGAATCAACACCTACAGAAGTGGCATATTCAGTCCATGGTACAACAGCAGCCCTCTCTATCGCAGTGGTTCTCAAACTGTGGGTTGTGACCCCCAAAGTGACTCGTGACCCCATTTTAATGGGGTCACCAAGGCCAGCATTCCATTTGCTAGGGCTCGAGGCTGAAGCCGAAGCCTGAGCCCTGCTGCCCAGGGCTGAAGTTGAAGTCCGAGGGCTTCAGCCCTGGGGCAGCGAGGCTTGGGCTTCAGCCCTTGCCCAGGGTCACGTAGTAATTTTTGTTGTCAGAAAGGGGTTGCAGTGCAATGAAGTTTGAGAACCGCTGCTCTATTGAATTAAAGAATATAATTGAATGTTGAAGGAAGTTCAGTTTTTGGTTATATGGATGGTGGCCATAAGACTGAACCTCAAAGGTAGTGATGGAAGAGGGAGGGAATAATTGAGGTTCAGACTCGAAAAAGACCTCCCCAGAGAAGTGCAGAGAAAAGAACTATGGGGATTCCAGTCATAGAGTTGGTATTCATGTTAATGCTCCCTGGTTTTTCTTCTAAAGATTCTTCACAGTACAGGTTTGGAGTTTCAGCACCAGGTAGAAGAAGCCAAAGACTTAGATCAACTGATTAAAATTCATTATAGATATTTGTCTACAATCCATGATCGCTGCCTGCTGAGAGAAAAGGTATGTGTTAAGTAAAACTGAATACATGGTATTTTCAGCCTAACAAGGGAGAAAATGTTTGTCATTACAAATCATACAGTATATGTTGGATTTTTACATATGGTACTTATAGATTTTGTGGAGAGGCAGTAGCCTTTCCACAGTTACAATTGAGACTCATTTTCCTTGCAAACCTGCATTTGCTTCCCACTCAGAGTAATTTCCTTAATTATACAGTTCAGTTCTACTTCAAGTTGTACATGGGTCACCTATGGCTAGAAGATATGGGAATTTGTGGTGATTCTTTGAGTACTGTCCCTATAGGTGCTCCACTCCAGGTGCTCTCGTGCCCCCTGTGCCTGTGATTGGAGATTTCTCAGAGCAGTGTTTGTTTGGCCCGCGCAAGCGTGTTACTCAGTCTCGTCCTCTGTGCTGTTATATACCACTGCCTGGGCAAACCACCCTCAGTTCCTTCTCACCTGCATTGGCCTGAGACAAAGCCTTATCAGTTGTCTGCAGTGTTTTACCCCAACTGTGTTGCCTTAGTTCTTTTGGTAGTTAGTTTATTATAGTTGTTCTTAGTATAGTTAGTAGTTAGTACTTGGTAGTAGTTTTAGCGGTTGTTTTGTCTTTTTTGAAAAGATTTTTAATTTTTACATATATATATATATATATATATATATATATATATATATATATATGGCTTTTAGATTGATAATTTCTCCTCTTCTGGGAATTTTTACTTTGCTGGGAGAGCATGCTAAGTTCTCCGGGTTTCACATGCTGCCTGTTGTGCTAGCGGGGATTCGCGGTGACTGACTGACATGCTCCTTGTGCATCTGTTGCCTCAGGGAGTCTCATATTTTCTAAAAGTGCAACTTCTGTCTGGCATTAAAATCTAGAGCTAACAGGGAGCTCTAACTGACTCCTCACAGTGGAGAGCTCACTATGCCCAGCCTCTGACACTGGTCAGGGGGCTTCCTCTGTATGTTGGTCTCTGAGTAAGTCCGCTGCCTTCACTGTCTCCGAACCGTACTCCTTGAGAGCACGATTCCTTTCATAAGATTGCCAGAGACCATGCTTTGAGTTTTCCAGGTAGGGAACCTACCTCAAAGAAGTCGCAGTCTCTGATAACTTCAGCGACTTCCGCCCCTACTTCTCTCCAGCCTGGTACCCATGAGGCTGCTGGTTCCTCAGGTACTCAAAATATGGTGTAAACTAAAGACTATAAAGTTCTGCTGGTACATACTCAATAAAGGAGTTCAGCTTGGTATATTTAATGGTTGAAAGTTGGCAATTCTGAATTGTAAATTGGCAGGACCTTATCAAGAAGGTTGTGGATTCTTTGCAGATCTATCTTGAGGAGGTTAAAGAACCACATCATAAGCTACTTGGCATCCTTCATACAGTTTCATCTGCCTGCATTACCCTGATTGTTAACGATCCTTCAGTTTGGCATACCCCAGCATCCATTCTGTCCACATGTAAGAGTGCAGACAAAAATATCTTGTCCCCTCTAAGGACTCCATTTGTATTTTTCCACCCCTTTCCTAACTCCTTAGTGGTTAAGGGGGTTAATAAACGTGGAAGTCAGCACCATGCTATGTCTACGTTCTGTGATACAGATCATAAATGCCTCAACCTGTTTGGTAGAAAAGGATATTTGTCAGCCACTTTACAGTTGAGAATCACCAACTACCAGGCATTAATGGTGAAGTAAAACTATATAAATTATACCAAGCTGAACTCCTTTATTGAGTATCTACCAGCAGAACATAGAGAGCAATTCCAGGCAATTATTGCAGAAGGCCAACTACTCACCTGAACATATCCTGTAGGCCTCTCTCAGCTCTGGTGATGCTGCCACTCATTTGATTTCTGTGGCTGTAGTTATAAGGGCCTTCTGGCTTCTGCTCTCAGGATTTCCCAAGGAGGTCCAGAATACGGTCAAGACCTTCCTTTTGATGGCACTAAACTGTTTACTGAAAGCACAGTCTCTACAAATGTTGAAGGACTCTTTCCCCTTCCCTCCCCCACCCGAAAGGTCATGTCAGTAGTAGCAGGACATCTCCGCAGAAAGGTTATTGTCGTGTTCCCTTACCTAGACAGTTGGCTTCTGAAAGGTCAGGATGCAACTTGCAAAGCCATAGACCTCTTTCTCCAATTCTGCCTGCAATTGAATATTCAAAAATCTATCTTAACCCCTGTGCAAAAGTTAGAATATGAGTTCATCTCGATTCAGTAGGGGCAAGAGCCTACCTCTCAATGCCTGGATTCATGGCTCTATCCATCATAGTCAGTCCCTCCCTATTAATGGTGCACTCCTTGAGCTTGCAAAGGTCCTCTAGAGCATGCTGGCTTTGGTACCGCCTGAAGCACAAGGAAAAAAACTACTTAATTCTGGTGGAGGGATGTGAGGGTTTTTACTCCTAACTGTGGTGAATGATAGAGCCTATCAGGGCAGGTTCAAGTCCATTCTCAAGGATAAGGACTCTAAATGAATGGACCTGATGGGCAGGAAGATTTATACCTCCTCTTCCTTGCAGATGCAGATTGCTAACCAGCAAGCATTGCTGTTCAAGTATGATTTTGTGAACTGGATGGCTATGTCTAAGTTTGCAGACCAGCTGCCATAAGCCTCGAGAGAGGAATTTCAGGCATTTGTCACCGAAGGCTGCTTAGTGACTAAGACTTTGTTGCAGTCTGTGCTGGAATCTTCAGCCAGAATGATGGCCTCAGGCGTGACCATGAGAAGAGCTTCCTGGCTGCAGAATTTGGGCATTGCTCCCAATGTGCAGCAGGCCATAGAGGATTTTCCCTTTGATAGCCAAATGCTGTTTTTGGATAAGACGAGACTTTGCACTTCTTCAAGGACTCTAGGGCTACCCAACAGTCCTTGGGAATATATACGCCAACAGTGCAGAGGCACCACTGTGGTGGTCAACAGCAGTAGCGTCCGCAGCACACATTTGGGCAGCCGTTCCCTCCCCCAAGACAGTGGGACTATGCCAGAAAGAGGCATAGATCCCATAGAAGGAAGCAGTCCTGTCTGGGGTTTGTCCAGTCTATGTGCCCTCCTTTGGCACCCGTTAAGCACCCATTTTGACTCCTTGGTCCATAGCAGTGTTCCAGTCATCATTCCTTTCTCCCTGTCCCTTCCATTTGGGGACAGGACGGCCTTCTTTTACAATGCATGGGTTTCGATCACCACTGACAGGAGGGTCTTGGGCACTGTCAGATCTCATAGACTTTAAGGTCAAAAGGGCCATTAAGGTCATTATGATCATCTAGTCTGACCTCCTGCACAACGCAGGCCACAGAATCTCACCCACCCACTCCTCCAATAAACCTCTCACCTATGTCTGAACTATTGAAGTCCTCAAATCATGGTTTAAAGACTTCAAGGTGCAGAGAATCTTCCAGCAAGTGACCCGTGCCCCACGCTGCAGGGGAAGGTGAAAAACCCCCAGGGCCTCTGCCGATCTGCCCTGGAGGAAAATTCCTTCCCGACCCCAAATATGGTGATCAGCTGAACCCTGAGCATGTGGGCAAGACTCACCGGCCAGATACCCAGGAAAAAATTCTCTGTAGCAACTCAGATCCCATCCCATCACAGGCCACTGGGCCTATTTACCACTAATAGTCAAAGATCAATTAATTGCCAAAATCATGTTTTCCCATCATACCATCTCCTCCATAAACTTATCAAGCTTAATCTTGAAGCCAGATAGGTCTTTTGCCCCCACTGCTTCCCTTGGAAGGCTGTTCCCAGAACTTCACTCCTCTGATGGTTAGAAACCTTTGTCTAATTTCAAGTCTAAACTTCCTGATGGCCAGTTTATATCCATTTGCTCATCTGTCCATATTGGTACTGAGCATAAATAATTCCTCTCCCCTCCCTGGTATTTATCCCTCTTGATATATTTATAGAGAGCAATCATATCTCCCCTCAGCCTTCTTTTGCTTAGGCTAAACAAGCCAAGCTCCTTGAGTCTCCTTTCATAAAACAGGTTTTCCATTCCTCGGATCATCCTAGTAGCCCTTCTCTGTACCTGTTCCAGTTTGAATTCATCCTTCCAAAAACGTGGGAGACCGGAACTACACACAGTATTCCAGATGAGGTCTCACAAGTGCCTTGTATAACGGTACTAACATTTCCTTATCTTTACGGGAAATACCTCGCCTGATGCATCCCAAGACCGCATTAGCTTTTTTCACGGCCATATCACATTGGCGGCTCATAATCATCCTGTGGTCAACTAATACTCCAAGGTCCTTCTCCTCCTCTGTTACTTCCAATTGATATGTCCCCAGCTTATAACTAAAATTCTTGTTATTAATTCTAAATGCATGACCTTACACTTTTCACTATTACATTTCATCCTATTACTATTACTCCAGTTTACAAGGTCATCCAGATCTTCCTGTATGATATCCCGGTCCTTCTCTGAATTGGCAATACCTCACAGCTTTGTGTCATCCGCAGACTTTATTAGCACAAACCCACTTTTTGTGCCGAGGCCAGTAATATAAAGATTAAATAAGACTAGTCCCAAAACTGATCCCTGAGGAACTCCACTGGTAACCTCCCTCCAGCCTGACAGTTCACTTTTCAGTAAGACCCAGTGTAGTCTCCCTGTTAAGCAGTTCCTTATCCACTGTTCAGTTTTCATATTGATTCCCATCTTTTTCAAATTAACTAATTCCCCTTGTGGCACGATATCAGACGCCTTACTAAAATTGAGGTAAATTAGATCCACTGCGTTTCCTTTGTCTAAAATATCTGTTACTTTCTCAAAGAAAGAAAAGGAGTACTTGTGGCACCTTAGAGACTAACAAATTTATTTGAGCATAAGCTTTCGTGAGCTACAGCTCACTTCATTGGATGCATCGAATGCATCCCATGAAGTGAGCTGTAGCTCACGAAAGCTTATGCTCAAATAAATTTGTTAGTCTCTAAGGTGCCACAAGTACTCCTTTTCTTTTTGCGAATCCAGACAAACAAGGCTGCTGCTCTGAAATGTCTCAAAGAAGGAGATCAGGTTGGTTTGGCATGATCTACCTTTTGTAAAACCATGTTGTATTTTGTCCCACTTACCATTGACCCCAATGTCCTTAACTACTTTTTCCTTCAAAATTTTTTCAGAGACCTTGCATACTACAGATGTCAAACTAACAGGCCTGTAGTTAACCGGATTACTTTTTTCCCTTTTCTTAAAAATAGCAACTATGTTAGCAATTCTCCAGTCATATGGTAGAATCCCTGAGTTTACAGATTCATTAAACATTCTTGCTAATGGGCTTGCAATTTCATGTGCCAGTTCTTTTAATATTCTCAGATGAAGATTATCTGGGCCCTCCGATTTAGTCCCATTAAGCTGTTTGAGTTTGGCTTCTACCTCAGATATGGTAATATCTACCTCTACATCCTCATTCCCATTTGTCATGCTACCATTATCCCTAAGATCCTCATTAGCCTCATTAAAGACTGAGGCAAAGAATTTGTTTAGATATTGGGCCATGCCTAGATTATCCTTAACCTCCACTTCATCCTCAGTGTTTAGTGGTCCCACCTCTTCTTTCTTTTCTTTCTTCTTATTTATATGGCTATAGAACCTTTTGCTGTTGTTTTTAATTCCCTTTGCAAGGTTCAACTCTACATGACTTTTAGCCTCTCGCACTTTATCTCTACATGTTCTGACCTCAATAAGGTAGCTTTCCTTGCTGATCCCTCCCATCTTCCATTCTTTGTATGCTTTCTGCTTTTTCTTAATCATCTCTCTGAGATGCTTGCTCATCCAGGTTGGTCTACAACTCCTGCCTATGAATTTTTTCCCCTTTCTTGGGTTGCAGGCTTCTTGATAGCTTCTGCAACTTTGACTTGAAGTCCCTGTCCATCCCTCCCTATCCCTCTTCAGGAACCCCTCTCACCAGATACTGCTCCTTGAGCAGGTTCGTTTTCTACTGGCTTTGGGAGTGGTGGAGGAGGTTTTGCTGGAACATCGAGGTCACGGCTTCTGTTCTCAAATCCAAGGGAGGGTAAGACCCATTCTCGACCTTTGAGGCCTTAAGAAATATGTCCGATACAAGAGGTTCCAAATGGTCACTCTATCAACTATCCTCCCTACATTGTCTCAGAATGACTGGTTTGCTGCCTTGGACCTTCAGGACACCTGTTGGGCCACAGAAAGTTCCTTTGATTCGTCGTAGCAGAGCTCCATCTTCAATATATGGTGTTGCCCTCTCTTCTGCCCCTTGGGTTTTTACCAAATACATGGTCATGGTGACAGCGTACCTCAGGAAGAAAGGAATCCACATCTTCCTGTATCTGGAAGACTGGCTATACTGAGAGGCAAGTCTAGAGAGGACGTCAACGTTACACTGTGCCTGCTCAACCATCTGGGTTTCATTCTAAACTCTGAAAAGTGAGGTTTCAGAGTGGTAGCCGTGTTAGTCTGTATCAGCAAAAACAATGTGGAGTCCTTGTGGCATCTTAGAGACTAACAAATTTATTTGGGCATAAGCTTTCGTGGGCTGGAACCCACTTCATCAGATGCATGGAGTGGAAAATACGGTAGCAGGTATATATACATAGTACATTTAAAAGATGGGAGTTGCCTTACCACGTGGGGGGTCAGTTTAACAAGACAGTTCAGTTTACAGTATTGAATATTAAGGGAGGAAAAATCACTTTTGTAGTGAATGAGGGTGGCCCATTTCAAACAGTTGACAAGAAGATGTGAGTAACAGTAGGGGGAAATTAATATGTGAATTTTGGTTCCCACTTAAAAAATAGAGTTCATTGGGCCCTAATAGACTCTCAGAGTTTGAGAGCATTTCTGCTGACTGACCATTTTCAGTCATTCACCACCTTTTTCTTAGTCTGCAATCTCAGCTTTCCACAATGTGCTGAATGAATGTATCTCAGGCTCTTGGGCTACGTGTCTGCTGGCATGCAGGTGGTCCAGTTTGCAAGGTTGTGACTTTGCCTCCATCAGATGTGGCTCAGGACAGTTTACAATCTGACTCTTCACTCCTTGAAGAGATTGGTCCATCTCCCTCCACTGGTCCAGGACCCCTTGCTGGGGTGGATGCTCTTGGAGAACATTTGTCAGGATGCTCTCTTCATCCAGCCCTTACCATCCAGGTCTGTCTCTGATGCCTCCAAGATGGGCTGGAGAGCCCATCTGGAGTTGCTGAAAGTTCAAGGTCTGCGATCAGAGCTGCAGTCCTCACTGCATATCGAAGTGCTGGAGTTTTGAGCCATCTACAATATATATCCCGCTTTTTTGGACCATATTGGATATATAGTCCAATATTGTCACATATTTACCAACAATATACCACAGTGTATTATGTGACCAGGCAAGGAGGAGAACAAAAGTCAATCCGGTTGTGACAGTTCTGCATTGAGGAGAGTATCACTCTGATAGCCAACCACTTTCCCAGAATCTAGAATCATCTCACAGACTATTCTCAACAGGAATTTTTCCCTCAACCATGAGTGGTCTTTGAAAACAAATTGTTCTCTGGGTCATCTTTGGAGTTTGAGGCGTTCCAACGATTGACATGTTTGCCATTGGGAAACAGGAAATGTCTATCTGTTCTGCTCTAGAGGGAGCCTCAGTCCGGGATCTGTATCCAATGGTTTCCATCTCAGCTGGTGGTCTGCTTTCCTGTACATTTTCCTCCTGATCCTGATCATCCCACAGGTTATTCTCATTGCTGCAGTGTGGCCAAGGCAATGCTGGTTCTCCAACCTTCTCACATTGTCAATTCAGCCTTCCATACCTCTTTCCTCTTCATCCCAACCTACTCGCAGAGCATCACGGACACACCTTGCATCCCACACTCAGTTCCCTGCATCTCATGGAATGGCTGCTGCTTGGCTAAATGAGGAGGAAAAGGAGTGTTCAGCAGTTGTTCCACAGGTCCTAGTCAACAGTAGAAAACCCTCTAACAGAATGGCCTCTTCAGAAAAAATGGAAGCGGTTTTTGGTGTAGTGGTTGGCCCACGGAATTCAACCAACACTGGCTTCCATCCAGAACATCTTGGAGTACTTGCTGCACCTTCAGTTGTTGGGAATTGCACTTAGCTAATTGAGAGTGCATCTGGCAGTGATATCGGCATTTCATCCCCCCATTAAAGGAAAATCAGTCTTCTCCATTACTGTGGTGGCAAAACTCTTAAAAGGGCTTCTTCATCTCTATCCTGTGGTCCAAGAGCTGGTTCCTCTTTGGGACCTTACCGCGGTCCTAGCGGCTTTAATGGTGTCTCCAGTCAAGCCACTGGCATCTTGTACCTTTCCACTTTTGTGTCAGAGAACTGCATTCCTCATAGCAGATAACATCTGCAAGAAGAGAATGAGAGTTGCATGCTCTAATGGCAGAGTCTCCTTTATATACAATTCTCTAAGGAAAAAGTGAATTTACAACCATACACTGAATTTTTGACTAAAGTGGTTTCTCAGTTCTGTTTGAACCAGGTGGTATATTTATCTGTGTTCTTTCCTAAGTTGCATTCATCTCTGGAGGAGCAGCATCTCCATCCATTAGATGTCGAGGGATGTCTAGCTTTCTGTCTGGACAGGACTAAACTGTTTTGTGCTTTGCCTCGCCTGTTCGTCATATGCAAATAATGTGAAGGGGAAAGTAGTCTCTTCACAGATGATTTCTAAATGGATAGCATCCTGTATCAAGACTGCATATGAAATCACCTAGTCTCTGCCTCCTCATCAGGTACAAATTCATTCTGAGAGAGTGCAAGCAATGTCAGAAGTTTTCCTCAGTGACGTCTCAATATTGAAGATTTGCAGGGCTGCTACATGGTCATCCATGCATATATTTATGAACCATTATGCCTTTACCGCATCTTCTAGAGTGGATGCAAGTTTTGGTAGGCGGTCCTGCAATCCTTGTTTAGGTAGACTCTGAGCCCTACCTCATGGGGTGGGTACCTAAGTGGAATACATGGCTGCATTTACTTACAGTGAGTAACCATTTTTTCTTCTTCTTCAACTGTGGTTCTTTGAGATGAGATGCAGGTGTATTCCATGACCCACCCTCCATCCCCTGTATCAGAGTCTAGTCTCTGGGTATTCTGTGTAAAGGAACTGAGGGGGTTGGGGGTCAGGGAGACTCTGCTTCATGTTGCCAGAGGGAAGGGCTGGTCATTAGGTGCTACTGCCACCCCTCTGAGTACTACTAGGCAAAATTCTCTGGCTCTGGCATGCTGTGTACACACACCTATGTAGAATACATGTCTCCATCATATCTCAAAGAACCACAGTTGTCATAAGCCATTTCTTTCCATTCTTCAATAGAATGTTATTCTGTATTCGCCCAGCCAGTGACAATGAGGATCCTGAGGGGTTTCGGAAATCTATTTCCACCAGTCAGTCTACTCTAGTTTGGGACCTCAATCCGGTTCTTAAACGTCTTACAGGATTCTCTGTTTGAACCAATGACTACCTGCTCACTCCTCCATTTCTCGATTTGAAAACACCATTTCTGGTAGCCATCACATCAGCACGAAGAGTTAGGAATATAGGGGCCCTTTTGGCATACCATCCTTTCATGTTACTTTTCAAAGACAAATTCAAATTATGACCACACCCCAAGTTTTTACCAAAAGTATCTTCCGAGTTCCATATTAACTAACCCATTCATCTCCCGATCTTCCACCCTAAACCTCACCTAGACAAAGAGGACATGTTGTTACACACACTTGATGTCAGGAGAGCCCCGACCTTCTATCTTGACAGGACTACACTGTTTAGAAAGACTCCCAAATTATTTGTCTCGATCACAGATACATCAAAAGGGTCTGCAGTCTCTAAACAAAGGCTTCCCAAGTGAATATCTGATTGCGTTAGCTCTTACTACCAATCTTGTAATCTCCAAGCACACTCAGCATACAAACTCACTCTACAAGATCAGTTTCCACTTCTACAGCCTTTTGCAAAAATGTTCCCATCAGTGAAATAAGTTGAGCTGTGACTTCAGCCTCTGTATGTACCTTTGCTAAGTAACTCATGCAATAACTCATGACTTGGCTTCTGATGCTGTGTGTGGCTCAGCTATATTTTCTTCAATACTGGACTCTGCTCTGAAGGCCCTTCCTCCTTAAAGGGAACTGCTCAGTAATCACCTAGAGTGGAGCACCCAGAGGAACATTATTAGAAGAAGACATGGTCACTCAACCTGTGCAGTAACTGTAATTCTTCAAGATGTGGGTCCCTATGGGTTCTCCACTATCTGCTGTCCTTCCCCTCTGCTTTGGAGTTCTCTGCTACACAGCAGAGAAGAAACTAAGAGCGGTTTACCTGTGTGCTGATATATAACAGCAGGGATCAACACACATGCGCAGGCTGAACAGACACTGCTATGAGTAATCTCCAGTCATAGGCGCAGAGGATGTAAGTACATCTAGAGTGAAGCACCCATAGGGGGAGACATCTCAAAGACTCACAGTTACTACACAGGGTGAGTAACCATTTATTGGGGGTTTTTTGGTTTTGGTTTTTGCCCAAATTTTAAGGGATTCAAACAAGCTGTTGAGATGTGTCTAAAAATATATTCAAGATTATTTCTACTGGGGTAGCATGAAGTGGGGGGTAAAGGAAGGTGCCACCCACTATAGAGCTCTGCCACATTGTTGAATTGTTGTATTTTAGAGCAGTGATTTTCAACTTGTGGTCTGCAGACCCATAGAGGTCCGCAGACTATATCTAAGATTTCCAAAGGGGTCCACACCTCCATTTGAAATTTTGTAGGGGTCCACAAATGAAAAAACGGTTGAAAACTGCTGTTGTAGAGGCAGCATATGCTGTACCTGTTTGCAGTAGCTTTAGCTAATATCATTAGTGTATTTTGAATAGTAATTTCAGGTTTAAATGCCGTGATAAAATATATCAGATTGTATTATCTACATTAATCTGAATTAAAAATTCCTACAGTGCTGGGAAAGCAATTAGGGTGATGTGCTGATTTATACAAAATATAAATAGGGACAAGAAATATTTCATCATCTGCAATTTGTGTGATGTTTTAAATGTCAACATTTGTTTGAAACTTTGGCACTTCAGAGTACATGGGATTGCGCTGTAGTACTTTGTCCCAAATACTAGGTATATTAGGTATTGTCAAAATAGTCAACCACAGAATTAATTGAACAGTTAATCCACTAAACAAAGAACGTATTGTAGCTGGGAAATTAGTGTATCCTCAAGGTTGTTTTAATTGAAATCTTAATTTAAACGTCATGGAGTGTTTTCATCTCATGGCCTGTCAAAGTTCTTATTGAATTTAAAAATAAATTCCTGATTAGATTACTTGTATCTTTTCCCCATTATTATCTTAGGTTAGTTTTGTGAAAGAAGCTATAATGAAAGTGCTAAATTTAGTGCTGATGTTTGCAGATCGTTGGCAGGCTGGTTTGGGAGCTTGGAGGTAAGTAATATGTCATAATGTTTTATAATGTGATCATTTCACAGCTCCAGTGTTGTATTTGAGGTATATATCTTTTTGCTTTGCATGTTTAATGGGAGACTAATGTGACCTTTTGTTAACGAGGATAAAATTGAATGGAGCTGAAGCTTATCAGCTGCAGGCACCTGTTGGTTGTATAATCAGAATGTGTTTCTCAGTGAAAAAGGTGGCCAGTAAAAAAAAAAAAAAAAATTGTAAGACTGTAGTGTACAACAAATGAAAGTACTTTTTCTCATCATGTGTTTTTATAAACTAATAAAATGAAAGGCTCAATGGTCATGCTTGTACTTGCATTACATGAGGATAACCTAAAATTATTGTATTTTATTGTTTTTTTCCTTTATACCTCCTGCGTATTCTTAGGCACAAGATGAGAAATTTCTAAGGCAGGATTTTCAGGAGTGCTCAGTGCTGGCCTAACTGTTCCTATTGAAGTCACAATCCACCCCCTAACTTTCAAGACTGTTTGTTTTTGGTGCTGCTGTTTATCTGAGTCAGTTATCCTGCTCTAGGCATCCCTCTCCTGGGCAAGTGTTTCTGATTTTGCCTGTGGAACCCATCCCCCATGTCAGGGGAAAAAGAGGAGCAAGTCATCAGGTAGTTCCCTAGCTCTAGGCTTTGAAGCAATATGGAGCTCGAGAGCACATCACATAAGATAGGTTTCCTAGACAGGAACAGTAGCTTTACTCCACACAGAATCAGTAGTTCTTCCTAATAGTTGTTAGATGCATACCAGAGGGTAAAGTTAGCTCATTATTAATTATTTGTGTTGTGATAATGCCTAGAAAGCCCAGTCAAGGGTTGGAGCCCTGTTGTGCTTGGCACTCTGTACACACAACTGAAAGATGATCTCAGCCTTATTTTTATTCATTATTAGAAAGAAAGGCTATGTCATCTTATATAGGACTATCTATGTAGTTATCTGTTTTATATTTGTTTAATTTAAACTGCACTTCTTTCTTAGGATGGAATCCATAGAGAAGATGGAATCAGATTTTAAAAATTGTCACATGTTTCTTGTAACAGTTCTAAACAAAGCAGTCTGTAGAGGCTCTTTTCCTCATTGTGAGTATACAGAACAATTTTAAAAGAATAGGCTTTTCCTATAGTGACACTTCTAATTTATAAGCTTCTTTCAGAAAGTAGGCTTTTCTGGGTTTGTAGGAGTGAGGCTGTTTTAATGTTTAATATGTTTTAAATTGAATTTTATTGTGTGCAAGAACAAGCTTAAGGTGTGTGTCCATAGAGAGAGATTGGCAAAGCATTTTCTATTCCCTTTTAATACAACAATTTAACAAAATTTTTAGAGCATTTGTACCCCATTTTGTTTATGAACAGCAAAACTTCCTTCATTTTGCCTAATGCCCTAAGGAGGGACATGCAAATGATGATTGGCATATATCATAAATGCTAACTTTGCCAAAGGAATTCACATGCCACTTAAAATAAAGTATTTGGTGATCAGTTATTTGACTACACATCACTTAAGATGGCTGATGTTGAATTCATGACGAAAAGATGATTTGCAGTCAGAGCTAATCATTGTTAAACATAGATTGCTTATTGTTGTATTTGATTCAGAAGTTGTATTGCCTGGTATAGTCCAAGCAAAACTGATACATTTATTGTTTTATGACATCAGAATGGACAGCCTAAAATGGATGACATAAAATGCCATGCTCTATTTTAATAATTCAATAGTTTTTAGTGATGGTTTGTTATGTTATGTAGCATTATCATCTTGTATGGTGCTTAACAGGCAAATGAAGGCAGTGACTGCCTGAGTAATTTACATTTTAATGGTTACATACGTTAGGAATCAAAAGTTCCATTTTATATTGTCCCTGACAATTTTAACATGTCACAAACATTGGTAGAACCTCACTATTCTTAAACCCTTCAACTAATAGCAAGAACATCGTCTCTGTGCAGCAGTGTCACAGACCTTTAACTACGACTGACTTTTTTAGTGTAAATGTTGCACCCACTAAATATTTCTAAAGTTAGCAATAAAATATTTTCCTAAGTAACAGGTGCTTCTTTGGATGAATAAACGTGATGATGTGGGTAGTGGTTCAAGAATAACACCAATTTGTTTATTTTAAATGATACTGGCTTCTAACAGTGACAGAATACAACCATGGCCATCTTTTGTAATTTCAAGAGCATAAATATGAGAACAGAGCAGAACTTAGATTATGTCCACTGTTTCGAGTGAATTTACTCTGTATTTGCAGTGATGTAAATGAAAGCAGAATTTTGTCCTATGTTATTGGATCTTTTGGCTGGTGGGGTTTATTGTCAGTGTAGATGTTTTAATACTGTTTATTTACAAAGGATAAAGATACATTTATTCAGTTTTGCACCTTTTGCTAAGGATAAGGTTCCACACCAACATCTGAAAGGAAATTAACTCTCCTCAATTGACCCCCTCATTATTTCAGATAATGAAATTGATAAAATTGAAAGTGCCTGATGTAGGGACTTAGATGTTTGTCTTTTGAATAATAAAAGATTATCATCTGCCTCATAAGCTATAAAACTGACAATTTCAGTAAACCTTGGCAGAGTGATGTAAACAAGAATATTTAAAATGTTTAAATTTTTTTTGTATCTTTTTTGATTCACAGTGGAGTCTTTAGCTTTGTCACTCATGGCTGGCATGGAACAAAGTTAACAAAAGACCAAAGTGCATTGAACAGCTCAAGAATTGAACTCCTCCAGCATTCATCTGCAACATTTATTCAAAATGAGCATTTTATTCTGAAATCCATGTATATGTAGATAAATGGCAGTTGATATAACTTCCTTTTGTTGACTGTTTGAAACTGTAAAATGTTTGAAACTGTAAATGGTTATGTACAGTATTTGAGTATTGGTTGTGGTTGTATTTTTTTTCCTGCGTGTTAGTATGCTATAACATCAGATTCATGCTGTCTTGTAAAAGTAGCTGATTTGAAAATGCATGAAATGTTTCTTCTTGTGAAGGAATTATTCACTATTTTGTAAAATAGAGTATTTGCTGATTAAGTCTTTAAAATAGTTTCTGTTAATTTTGCAATAAATGTTAAATACTTGCCATTTTTAACTAGGATCAAAAGCACATATGTAGAATATTCTATAACTGAGAATGAGGAGTACAAGAATACTTGTTCTCAGCTCCTTACCCTTCCCTTATTCTTCCAGGCCTTTCCACAGGTGATCTGTCCCTTCTCCAGCTTCCTGGTCTCTTGCGACCCAGCCTCCAATATTGGTAGTTCTTCAGGCGTCTGTAAATGTGGAAATCACTCTTGGTGTGCATGTGCCTCTTGTTCAACAAATCAGAATCTTTTAACCAGCAGTGTTCTTCAGGGTCACACATATGCCCTGCATATCCTTGTGCTACCCCCTCTCAAGGGCAGAAAAGATGGAGTGTATTCAACCCACTCAGTTCCTTCTTATCACCTGCAAAGAAACAGTCTCTAATCCTGGGAATAGCAGCCTTGTCCTGTCACCTGTTTTAAATAAATAATAAAAAGAGCCTCTAGATTGATTGAAATGCTACTTTTGCATCTGTACTTCTGCTGAAATACAGTCATGAACTTCGTAAGTTTTAAGTTTTTTGGCTGAGCTCAGGTCAAGTCTGCCAACCCTAAGCCTTTAGACTTCATATTTCTAAGCTTCCCTCTGCAACCACGGGGGCTAGAAACTCAGTAATTTTTTTTAAATAAAAGTTGAGATTTTAGTGTAGTCACATGACTCCAGGAGCAGGGCCTTTAAGAGCAGCACCAAATCATGAGAAAGCTGGCAGCAGTGGTGTGTCAGACAGGGAAACTGCTGGTGCCCTCTAGTATGTTCCATGTCAGTTTGTAGCTTATTTTAGGATGTTGTCTAAGCAAAATCTATACCAGATTACCACAGCTTCCCTTTTACTGTTATGTCTCAGACTTCTGGAGGGACCTCCTTTGAAGGTGGGGTGTTATCAAAGGTAATTTGTACCTTCATTCCACTTTGGTCTCTTCCTATTATGATATACTATGCTCTGTAGTGTACCTGTATTTGATATATCTATAAATACTTGCTGCTTGTCCAGTTTAACAACACTAGCCTTAGCATGCTTGGGCGCTGAGGTCCAGGAGTTGCTTGCACTGGTTCTGGTATATTCATATGCTGTTTGGCCATATAACAAGTAGTTGTATACTTTGCTTTCTGAACTTTAAAAACATGACTAAGATTGTTGGTGGTTTTTTATATACATTGGTTACTCTTATCTCCACCCAAATATTAACTTTCTTTTCTCTCAACCTGCTTTAGGTATTACATTTAACTAAGTGGCTGAACAAAACCAAAATACCTGCCACATTTGATGCAGCATTAACTTCTTGTGAGTCCCCTCCACAGCTCCTACTGTCAGCACTAACTTCATTTGGAAAATCTGTGGGAGCAGCCTAGGAGCAAATGGTGGAGTGGCTGTTTTGTGGGACCCTACCCCTTCCAAAATCTCAGCTCCTTCACAGAGCAGTGGGTGTTGTGCAGGGTTTTCTGCTCAGTGTCCCTATATGGTTCCCTTGATTTACACTTGTAACCCCCACTGTCATCATTTGTTACCCCGTGCTTTAGTTGATTCATTGTCTCTGTGGCCCTTTCACGATGAGGGTCCTTTGTTATGTTGGGTTCCTCCATTCCCCCTTCAAATAGGATTTCAGATTGGTCAGCTCTAGTCATGGAGAAACTAGAGCTGATTATTTTTTAAGGGGGAGAGAAGTTGAGCATGCATATGTGCATTCGTGCTCTGTCTCTGATAATGAAAAGAGATTTGGCTCAGGCTGGCTTCTGTTGTATTAATGTAGTTGGAATATAGGGGCCTAGAGTCAACTATTTACATAACCCTTTTATTGTCCAACATTAACGTTTTAAAAAAGGTTCAGGTTTGGTATACAGAGACCTCAGCGTAGTACCAGGGCCCAAACACTATGAAAACTCTCCGTAACCTGTTATTAAAGATACAGAAAAGAAGGAAAAAAGTTAAAGCATTTGAAATGCAAGTTAAGTAAGGCTTTCATTATAACCATAACTCTCTTCCCCTTTCCCTTTGCTGTAGAGTTTTTAGAATGAAACCCTATTGTCTGATGGTCTCTTAGACAGTATTAAAGAGGGTGGTAACTGTTCCTCTTTTTTCCCAAAGAAGTTAGTTGAGATGGGCTGGGGCACCGGTGATTACTGCTGTTAAAGTCCAGTCCTGTTTCCAAGAAGACAAAATAAGACAAACATGTATAAGAGGCGAGAGGAAAAAAATCAGTAAAGATAGAAAATGCTGCTTCTATCTCTGCTGTTGACTCTGACTTGCAGCCTCACTTCTGGAGAAACAAAGGCATAATGCACCATTTTATCAGCCACTCTGAGACCTGGCAAATTTGTACCAGCATTGGTGTGTTTAGAACCTTGCTATTAACAGCCTCTTTACTTACAGGCTCATGGCACTGTTGCCAAATATATAGTCTTGGCCAGGTAAGCCAGACTATTATTAGACAGAAGGCAAAAGGAGAGGGATAGGAAAAGAATACACAAGGGGAGGGAGATGTGAGTGTCTCACATCCCAGGTTGTTGGATTTCAGCCAGAGCCAGTGGAGATGGTGATGTCGGGTAGGTCCCTTTTTTTTTTTTTTTTTTTTTTTTTTTTTTGGACTAATCTGTTCAGGACACCTTTTTCCATCCAGCTGATGAAGGCCAATTGGTGTCACAGTGGATCCTGGGGTCCTAAAAGGGGGTGGGTGGCAGGCAGCCATGAAGGTTACTGCAGCAGTTGCTGGCAGACAGCTTCTTTTAATTTTCCACCAAAAGTTGTCTTTTTAAAAACCTCAATAATGAGCTCATCCTCTCATTATTTTGTCCACCAATAAGTCTAGTTAGTGACACACCAGTTTTGGTTCATTGATTTCCAGTCTTGCACTTCTCTTGTTTACCAGGCATGAGCTTACTGCAGTTCTTGACTCACATCAGTAGGTCATCTTATTTAAATTAGTCTCTCTTGCACCTTTTCCCACCAACAGTTATTTTTTTAATAGGTTATTGAAACACTTTGTAAATTTCTATCTAGTTTCACACTGTTAATCTCACAAGTGGGATAAATGCATAGGCCTAATTATTATGATACATCCCATCTGATAAAAGGTCTGGTTTAGAGAAGGAAAAGTTTCAGAAAGATTCTGCAGAACACTCCAAACTTTCAAAAGGTGACATCTGATTTGAAACTCTCTCTGTTCCAGGAAATTCCACTAGATGGAAGGATTTCAGATTTCCTGAACTTGCTATTACAGATCAGTTAATCCTCTCAGGAGTAGTCCAAGGCTATTGTTTTAATAGTTCCTTGGTCAATGTTTTAAAAATATGAAAAAAGACGTCTCCCTCCTGAAAAGTTTCCACTCTAAAAAGATAACCTCCAGAAGAACAGTTAATTTTATAAACTACATATAGTTTACAGTAAAAGGATCATGGTGTAAATGACTGAGAAAATGTAAGTTGAGGAAGAAGTAGAGGAGGAGAAGGAGGTTTATAGATCCAGAGAGGTCATTCTGAGCACTGGGAGGCAAAGGGATTATTGAGAGGGAACTGGCTGAGTATAGGATCAAAATAGAATGACAGGCACCCTGAAATAAGATGGATGTACAAGTAGGACTATCTGGGGCCTGGAAAATGAGGACAAAGTATTGGAAACTGATGTTTAAGGAGACGTGCAACAGTAAAGGGTCTCGTAAAGGAGGATTGCTGTGGCTGGGGTGGCAGACAGATTTTGGATAGACAAGGGTTTAAGCTTGAGTTTAAGTAATGTGAGATTGAACTAGGGTGACCAGACAGAAAGTGTGGAAAAATTGGATGGGGTGGGGGGGTAATAGGCACCTATATAAAAAAAGTCCCAAATATCGGGACGGTCCCTATAAAATCGGGACAGCTGGTCACCCTAGATTGAACAGAGGGGAAGAGGTCAGCACAGAGAAACTGAAGACAGAAAAGTGGATGAGGCCACTCAGGGATAAGATGTAGAAAGACAGGAGGGCCCCAAGATGGAACCCTGTGGGACACTGACCAAAGTAAAAGGAGCCAGAAGTGGAAATAGGAAGTAAGACATTGAAGAAGCAATTCAAGAGATTAGGGAAATGGTGGTCAACTGGTGAAAATGATAGAAAAGTTGAGAAAAATAGAGGCTAATGTATAGAATTTTCAAAAATGCCTGTAATCCCCCGATTACATTTCCAGTATTTTAATATCCAGAAAAAACAGCTATTATCTAGATCTTACATCCAAGTCAGATTCAGGTGGACCAGAGAGTTGCGGTAGTAGATCATAAATAAAAATATATCTGTATTTCAGTGTAAATGAAGTTAGGATGTCCAAGATCCATAATAAACCTGAAATGGGAGAATAATTGGTTGTGACCTATAAAAGAAATTCAAATTGAAATAACATCAGTGTGATGGTAGCAGCGATAAAAACAGTTGATTTTCTTTCTTTTCTGGATCTAATTTTTTATTTCCCTATCTTGTTCACGCCAATCATTCTCAATAGGTGAGGTTCACAAAACAACAAACTTTCCAGTTTTCAGAGTAGCAGTCGTGTTAGTCTGTATTCGCAAAAAGAAAAGGAGTACTTGTGGCACCTTAGAGACTAAAATTTATTTGAGCATTAGCTTTCGTGAACTGTAGCTCACGAAAGCTTATGCTCAAATAAATTTGTTAGTCTCTAAGGTGCCACAAGTACTCCTTTTCTTTTTACGGATACAGACTAACACGGCTGCTACTCTGAAACCAGTGATAGTTCAGAAGTCAAAAAGACACATATGAGCAGCACCTAGAGGCAATGCATATTAAATGTTTTTTTTAAAGTATGATTCTTTAAAGATACTAGCCCAGATCCTTGATTCTAGTCTAGCTTTACATGTGTGTAGAGAAGGGACGAGGTGCCCTTTTTTAACATTTCTAGTCTTGGTGCCAGTAGGATCTGCTTGCAATTGCTCAGAGCCCTGGTGCATAGCATGCTTTAACCACATCCTTTTCTCCCCCAAATCATGGGATTCCTCTATGCAAGGGGAATGTCCAGCTATTTAAGGCAAGTGCTGCTTTGTGCCTTTCCCTGAGTTTTTGAAGATTCTTGTCCTGCCTTTCAATAGCGACTACCAGTTTGTAGTCCCCAAAGAGGTATATCTAGCCTGAGTCCGTTTGGGGGGGTCATTCTCTACTTGGACTAGAAATGTAAGGACATATTAGAATGTATACACAATACAGAAAAATAGAATGGGATTTCGTGCTATTTTAGGCCCTGATCCAGCAAAGCCCTTAAGTACGGTGGAACCCTGTTTATCCAATCTAACTGGGACCAGAGCCAGATCACCTAATCAAAAATTTGGATAATCAGGAGAACGGGTTGACAGCCCGTTGCCTGGGTCTGAAGCGTCAATTTCTCATATTTCTGTGTGTGCACTGGTGGTTCGGTTAATACGGAGAGCTGAATAATGGAGGCTCAGATAAATGGGATTCTACTGTATGTCCTTAACTTGAAGTGTATGAATAATTTGACAGCACAGCAGGTAGCACCTCAAATTTCTGTAGTGTAGATAAGTCCTTAGAGATGGAAACAGATGCATCAGTGGAGAAAGAGCTTCCCTGGACAATGCCACTATATTATTTAGGCTGTGTATATTTGGCATGAACCAAGAGCTAAGTTGCATTGGTGAGGAAAGAACCTGCATGTTGGGCCCGGAATGTAACTCCTAAATGACCCCATATTGAGGTTCTAACCAGAATTTATGATGATTATTATTGTTTCTGGCAGAATTTATTATTTCTGTCAATAGTGTTCTAATCACTTTCCAAACCTAGAAGGCGGCACAATCCCTGCCCCTAAGTCCTGAACCTTGTGTTCCTCATCAACACATCCCCCCAAACCAGTAAAATAAGAAAGGAAACATGGGCTCTGATCCTGCAAGCACTTACTCATGAGCTCAACTTTATACAGATGAGTGGTCCAATTGAAAATTAAAGCTAGGAATTTGTGTAAGGACTGGTCTATCCCTAATTTATACCAGCATAACAATCTTGTTTTGGGGTGTGAAAAACCCACACCCATAATGACATGGCTATGCTGACAAAACTCCCAGTGTAGTTCTTCTTTCAGAATAGCTAACATTAGGGTAAATGCTCCTAAACCAGCAGAAGCCCTTTTTCTGTTTGTGTATAAATTAGGGGCTAGGCCAGGAAAGACTGTGTAGCGTACACGTAGCCTAAGTGCTTACAGGAGGGGAGCCTTGAAGAGTTTTATGTTCTTTCTATAGAATCAGAAGTTTTCTGGAAGAACAAAAACACAAAATTGTTTCTTATAGCCAAATATTGTAGAGTGCAACAGTCATGGCTTGTTAATTTAAAAATCTAATAGCAGTAGAGTGAAAAGCTAGTTGATTTAAAGTAGCAGAAAAACAGATAGTTTAAAATGTGATCTACCCACTGTGACAAAGCTCTGTCCTTGCCTCCGTGTGTCCCACATTTCCTGGCAGATTTCGCTAGCCTTAGAGGCTCACTGTGACCCTGCACATAACCCTTCTCTCTCTAGAGAGAAGGGTCACAGTCTACTGAGCTATTTTCATCATAAGCCAGCGAGGGAGGTGAGGAGAAGTTATCCTTCCTTGCATAGTCTCTGTTGTCTCCCAGTCTCAGTGATTAATCCGGGGCAAAGGTGGGGGGTGGGGTAGTCCAGGCCCACCCTCTACTCCAGGCTCCAGCCCAGGGACCCTAATAGTATCAGCTATGGTAGCTGACTTTTAGAAACATGACATGTACAATTCCCTGGGCTACTTTCCCCATAGGAGCCCTCACTTCCTCAAGCTCCACTTCACCTTTACCTGAGGGCCTCCTTCCTTGTGCCTGATATAGTGTGTACTACTCAACCTCTCCAACAGCACAATTTCCTCCCACAGCTCCTGATATGCACATCTACCTGACTAACTGGGAGGCTTTTAACTAATTTCAGCCAGCCCCTGATTGGCTTCAGGTGTCCCAATCAACCTAGCCTTCTCCCTGCCTTCTGGAAAATTCTTAAGTGGCCCCAGGTGTCTTAATTGACCTGGAGCAGCTGCCATTTCACTTATCCTGGTACCAGGGATTTGTTTAGCCTGGAGCTAACATATCTATCTCCCACTACTTTTCTATAGCCATATGGCCTTGCCCCGTCACATATCCCCCCCACTCTGCTCAACACCATAGAGTTGGGCAACTTGGGACGCCAGGCAGTATGCTCGTGACAGACCATCAGCATTGCCATGGTGTCATCCATCCCTGTGCCGTATGCGGAACTGGAATGGTTGGAGGGATAAGAACCACCTGGTGACCCTTGCATTCTTTTCCTTACTCCACTGCATCCACTGGAGGGGTGCATGGTCCATCATAAGAGTAAATCACCAGCCTAAGAGGTAGCAATGCAGTGTCTCCATAGCCCATTTGACAGAAGGCATTCTCTCTCGACTACTGCGTATTTCTGTTCTCTTGGGAGAAGCTTTCTGCTTAGGTAGAGGATCGGGTGTTCCTCTTTTCCCACCATTTGCAACAGAATTGCCCCCAACCCCACCTCGGAAGCGTTTGTTTGTAAAATAAATTCCCTGTTAAAGTCCGGGGCTATGAGTACAGGGTCATTACAGGGGGCCACATACCACATTGGCATGACAGTTGCAGCATCACCAGGATGGGACTTGAGGCTCCATCCTGCCAAAATTTACCATGTGCTTGATTCTACACATATGAGTAGTACCATTGAACTCAATAGGAATACTCTCCTGTATAAGGTTAAAAACATGCATATGTCTTTGCAGGATTGGAACACATGCTGTGAGAGATGTAGGTATTTAGGCAGACCCTGTGCGGAGGGGAGAAAAATAGGAAGCCTGGCATTGCATTTAGACAGATGCTTTCATGCAAAAATATGCTCAGTGTTTTCCTTAGCCTTTATAGAATAGAATCATACAATCAAAGAAATGTAGAACTGAAAGAGATTTCAAGAGGTCACCCAATATATCTCCCCATGCTGAAGCAGGAGTAAGTATACTTAGACCATATCTGTCAGGTGTCTGTCTGACCCTTTCTTAAAAACTTTCAGTGATGAGGATTCTGCAAGCTCCTTTGGTAACCTGTTCGAGTGCTTAACTACTCTTATAGAGTGAAAATTTACCCTATTGTCTACCATGCATCTCCCTTGCTGCAAACCAAGCTGGTTACTTCTATCTTTGGTGAACGTGGAGAACAACTGATCACTGTCCTCTTTATAACAACCTTTTATATGTTGGAAGGCTTCTATCGTGTTCCCATAGACTTCCCTTCTCTAGACTAAACGTGCCCAATTCTTTTGATCTTTCCTCTTAGGTCATGTTTTTTAGATTGCCAGACATTTTTGTTGCTTTCTTCTGGACTCTCTCCTGCTCGTTCACATCTTTTTTAAAGTGCGGCACCCAGAATTGGACACAGGACTCCAGTTGAGTCCTCACCAGTGCCCAATAGAGTGGAACAATTATCTCCCACATCTGACACTCCTGTTAATACACCCTAGAATGATATTTACCTGTTTTACAACATCATTATGATCCCAGAGCGCACAGGGTGAGTTTGTTAGAAATGCAGATAATCAATGTCTAAACCGCAAAAAGAAAAGGAGTACCGGTGGCACCTTAGAGACTAACAAATTTATTAGAGCATAAGCTTTCGTGAGCTACAGCTCACTTCATCGGATGCATCCGATGAAGTGAGCTGTAGCTCACGAAAGCTTATGCTCTAATAAATTTGTTAGTCTCTAAGGTGCCACCGGTACTCCTTTTCTTTTTGCGAATACAGACTAACACGGCTGCTACTCTGAAACCAATGTCTAAACCGTAATAGAGAAATGGAAGTGGAAATAGAGAAATGGCTATGTTTACACTCACAATTATGAAACTCAGGGGTGAAAAAACACCCCTCTGAACAACATCACCAACAGAAGCCCTGGTGTGGGCAGCACTATGTCGGCAGGAGAGACTTAGGCCCTGTCTACACTGGCAAGTTTCTGTGCAGTAAAGCAGCTTTCTGCATTGTAACTCCCACTGCCAAGCCACTTAGTGCGCAGAAACTGCACAGTTGCAGTGCTCTAAAAAAACCACCCCAACGAGAGGCATAGAGCTTTCTGCACCGGGGCTACAGCGCTGCTGTGCCAGTGTAGACACCGTGGTTGATTACAGTGCTGTAATTGGCCTCCAGGAGGTGTCCCACAATGCCTGTTCTCGCCTCTCTGGTCATCAGTTTGAACAATACTGCCCTGCCCTTAGGTGACCAACCATCATCCCCACCCCATACATTCCTTTGGAATTTTGAAAGTCCCCTTCCTGTTTGCTCGGTGATGCGTGCAGTGGTCTCAGCGCATCTTTCCAGGTGATCATGCCTGCTCCATGCACCAGGCAATCCCCCCGCTTGGAGCAATGCTGAGCTGCTGGACCTCATCAGCATTTGGGGAGAGGAGGCTGTCCAGTCTCAGTTGTGCTCTAGCCGTAGGAACTATGATACCTATGGACAGATATCATGATGCATGACAGAAAGGGGCCATGACCAGGGCGCACTGTAGTGCAGGGTCAAAGTGAAGGAGCTGCGGAACGCCTACCACAAGGTGCAGGAGGCAAACCACCGCTCTGGTGTTGCGCCCATGAGCTGCTGGATCTACAAAGAGCTGGACGCGATACTCGGCAGTGACCCCACCTCCACTGAGAAGACCGCTGTAGTTACTTCATTGGCTTGTGTGCCAGTCGAGAGTGGACCAAGCCAGGAGGAGGAAATCTTGAATGAGGATCTGGACGGGGAGGGGGACCCAGAGGCAGAGGATGACTCGAGGTCAGAGATGCATGCAGCCAGGAGCTCCTTTCTACCCTAGAGGACGCTAGCTAGTCACAGCCGTCAGATCTTGGCGAAGTGCAAACAGGAGAGGAAGCCCCTGGTAAGTGGATTTGATTTTGGGAATCGCTGAAGCGAGTTGTTGGGGGCAGGAGGTTTGCAGAAAGCCGGCTTGTCTCTCACCGCATGCCTAATCTGAGCAGCGGAACAGGCTGTTGATTGACTCCCTCACTTTATTGGAATCTGCCTCAGAGATCTCCAGGAAACTCTCGTGGAGATACTGGGCAATCCGCTGCCGCAGGTTCTTTGGCAGAGATGCTTTGTTTCTTGCCCCATTAACGGGAACTTTCACGTGCCACTGTGCCGCCGCGGGGGAGGAGGGGAAGAGGGGAGGGACTGGTGCACACAGGCGAGCCACATAGGGGCCAGGGCAGAAGCTGCAATCTTGGAGAAGACCCTCCCTTGATTCCCTGCTTACACTCAGCAGCGAGATATCTTCCATAATGATCGCCTCCTGTGGAAAGTGTGAGGACAGGAATGATAATCAGCCCCCCCCCCATAGTGCTGGCTTTCCCCAAGAGCCAGGTGCCCAGTGTACAGCAGGCTCCAGGAAAAGTGATTTACCCTGCCTCGCAGCTACTTACCATTTTGGGGGTCTTGTGGCTCGTGTGCTTGCCTGGGGTCAGCCAGTTAGTGACAGGTGTGTGAGTACTGGCGGTGTTTTAAATCACTGAATCAGTGTTTCAGAGTAGCAGCCGTGTTAGTCTGTATTCGCAAAAAGAAAAGGAGTACTGGTGGCACCTTAGAGACTAACAAATTTATTAGAGCATAAGCTTTCGTGAGCTACAGCTCACTTCATCGGATGCATTTGGTGGAAAAAACAGAGGAGAGATTTATATACACACACACAGAGAACATGAAACAATGGGTTTATCATACACACTGTAAGGAGAGTGATCACTTAAGATAAGCCATCACCAGCAGCAGGGGGGGGAAAGGAGGAAAACCTTTCATGGTGACAAGCAAGGTAGGCTAATTCCAGCAGTTAACAAGAATATCAGAGGTTTCAGAGTAGCAGCCGTGTTAGTCTGTATTCGCAAAAAGAAAAGGAGTATTTGTGGCACCTTAGAGACTAACAAATTTATTAGAGCATAAGCTTTCGTGAGCTACAGCTCACTTCATCGGATGCATTTGGTGGAAAAAACAGAGGAGAGATTTATATACACACACACAGAGAACATGAAACAATGGGTTTATCATGCACACTGTAAGGAGAGTGATCACTTAAGATAAGCCATCACCAACAGCAGGGGGGGGAAGGAGGAAAACCTTTCATGGTGACAAGCAGGTAGGCTAATTCCAGCAGTTAACAAGAATATCAGAGGAACAGTGGGGGGTGGGGTGGGAGGGAGAAATACCATGGGGAAATAGTTTTACTTTGTGTAATGACTCATCCATTCCCAGTCTCTATTCAAGCCTAAGTTAATTGTATCCAGTTTGCAAATTAATTCCAATTCAGCAGTCTCTCCTTGGAGTCTGTTTTTGAAGCTTTTTTGTTGAAGTATAGCCACTCTTAGGTCTGTGACCGAGTGACCAGAGAGATTGAAGTGTTCTCCAACTGGTTTTTGAATGTTATAATTCTTGACGTCTGATTTGTGTCCATTCATTCTTTTACGTAGAGACTGTCCAGTTTGGCCAATGTACATGGCAGAGGGGCATTGCTGGCACATGATGGCATATATCACATTGGTAGATGCGCAGGTGAACGAGCCTCTGATAGTGTGGCTGATGTGATTAGGCCCTATGATGGTATCCCCTGAATAGATATGTGGACAGAGTTGGCAACGGGCTTTGTTGCAAGGATAGGTTCCTGGGTTAGTGGTTCTGTTGTGTGGTGTGTGGTTGCTGGTGAGTATTTGCTTCAGATTGGGGGGCTGTCTGTAAGCAAGGACTGGTCTGTCTCCCAAGATCTGAGAGAGCGATGGCTTGTCCTTCAGGATAGGTTGTAGATCCTTGATGATGCGTTGGAGAGGTTTTAGTTGGGGGCTGAAGGTGATGGCTAGTGGCGTTCTGTTGTTTTCTTTGTTGGGCCTGTCCTGTAGTAGGTGACTTCTGGGTACTCTTCTGGCTCTGTCAATCTGTTTCTTCACTTCAGCAGGTGGGTATTGTAGTTGTAGGAATGCATGATAGAGATCTTGTAGGTGTTTGTCTCTGTCTGAGGGGTTGGAGCAAATGCGGTTATATCGTAGCGCTTGGCTGTAGACAATGGATCGAGTAGTATGATCTGGATGAAAGCTAGAGGCATGTAGGTAGGAATAGCGGTCAGTAGGTTTCCGATATAGGGTGGTGTTTATGTGACCATCGCTTATTAGCACCGTAGTGTCCAGGAAGTGGATCTCTTGTGTGGACTGGTCCAGGCTGAGGTTGATGGTGGGATGGAAATTGTTGAAATCATGGTGGAATTCCTCAAGAGCTTCTTTTCCATGGGTCCAGATGATGAAGATGTCATCAATGTAGCGCAAGTAGAGTAGGGGCATTAGGGGACGAGAGCTGAGGAAGCGTTGTTCTAAGTCAGCCATAAAAATGTTGGCATACTGTGGGGCCATGCGGGTACCCATCGCAGTGCCGCTGATTTGAAGGTATACATTGTCACCAAATGTGAAATAGTTATGGGTCAGGACAAAGTCACAAAGTTCTGCCACCAGGTTAGCCGTGACAGTATCGGGGATACTGTTCCTGACGGCTTGTAGTCCATCTTTGTGTGGAATGTTGGTGTAGAGGGCTTCTACATCCATAGTGGCTAGGATGGTGTTTTTAGGAAGATCACCAATGGACTGTAGTTTCCTCAGGAAATCGGTGGTGTCTCGAAGATAGCTGGGAGTGCTGGTAACGAAGGGCCTGAGGAGGGAGTCTACATAGCCAGACAATCCTGCTGTCAGGGTGCCAATGCCTGAGATGATGGGGCGTCCAGGATTTCCAGGTTTATGGATCTTGGGTAGCAGATAGAATACCCCAGGTCGGGGCTCTAGGGGTGTGTCTGTGCGGATTTGTTCTTGTGCTTTTTCAGGGAGTTTCTTGAGCAAATGCTGTAGTTTCTTTTGGTAACTCTCAGTGGGATCAGAGGGTAATGGCTTGTAGAAAGTGGTGTTGGAGAGCTGCCTAGTAGCCTCTTGTTCATACTCCGACCTATTCATGATGACGACAGCACCTCCTTTGTCAACCTTTTTGATTATGATGTCAGAGTTGTTTCTGAGGCTGTGGATGGCACTGTGTTCTGCATGGCTGAGGTTATGGGGTAAGTGATGCTGCTTTTCCACAATTTCAGCTCGTGCACGTCGGCGGAAGCAGTCTATGTAGAAATCCAGGCTGCTGTTTCGACCTTCAGGAGGAGTCCACCCAGAATCCTTCTTTTTGTAGTGTTGGCAGGAAGGTCTCTGTGGGTTAATATGTTGGTCAGAGGTGTGTTGGAAATATTCCTTGAGTCTGAGACGTCGAAAATAGGATTCTAGGTCACCACAGAACTGTATCATGTTCGTGGGGGTGGAGGGGCAAAAGGAGAGGCCCCGAGATAGGACAGTTTCTTCCGCTGGGCTAAGAGTATAGTTGGATAGATTAACAATACTGCTGGGTGGGTTACGGGAACCATTGTTGTGGCCCCTTGTGGCATATAGTAGTTTAGTTTAGTAGTTTAGTACCTTTTTCTTTTGTAGAGAATCAAAGTGTGTTTTGTAAATGGCTTGTCTAGTTTTTGTAAAGTCCAGCCACGAGGAAGTTTGTGTGGAAGGTTGGTTCTTTATGAGAGTATCCAGTTTTGAGAGCTCATGGTCCAGCACTGCAGACTCCCACTATGCTCAACACCCATCCCTCTTCAGTTTGGCCCTGCTGAAGTACAGTACCCACTGTATTGTACTCCAAAGGAAAAGGTTGAATATGATCCTGGATACAATTAACTTAGGCTCGAATAGAGACTGGGAATGGATGAGTCATTACACAAAGTAAAACTATTTCCCCATGGTATTTCTCCCTCCCACCCCACCCCCCACTGTTCCTCTGATATTCTTGTTAACTGCTGGAATTAGCCTACCTTGCTTGTCACCATGAAAGGTTTTCCTCCTTTCCCCCCCCTGCTGCTGGTGATGGCTTATCTTAAGTGATCACTCTCCTTACAGTGTGTATGATAAACCCATTGTTTCATGTTCTCTGTGTGTGTGTATATAAATCTCTCCTCTGTTTTTTCCACCAAATGCATCCGATGAAGTGAGCTGTAGCTCACGAAAGCTTATGCTCTAATAAATTTGTTAGTCTCTAAGGTGCCACCAGTACTCCTTTTCTTTGAATCAGTGTTCTGTGTGTTGCAACCGATGCTGCTTCTGTAAAATGTTGTGTTTAAACGTCACAGGGATGATTTTGGGAGCCCAGCCTCCCTCTTTGTTATTGGTGGGTGAATGGCTGATCAGAATTAGAAAGTGGTCAAGAAGAACTAAGGAGGACTTTCTGTATGGTATTATGATGCACTCTGCGGCCAAGAAGCAGGAATTGAAAGAGTGGAGGGACCGCAAGAAGAGGGACCGAAAGGAGAACATGGCATTCCAGAATGAAGCCACGTAGTGGCTCTTAAACATTATGGAGCACCAAGCAGACATGCTACAGGTGATACTAACCGAGCAAACCGAGCAGCTCCACGCCCACCCTCCCCTGCAGCCACTGTCGCAAAACTTTTTTCCATGCTTCCCCTAGACACTGCCAACACACTGTTATCAACCTCCTGGCTCCAGTCTATACCCACGGCATTCCACTCCTTCCCCCATCATGGTCCAGCACTGCAGACTCCCACTATGCTCAACACCCATCCCTCTTCAGTTTGGCCCTGCTGAAGTACAGTACCCACTGTATTGTACTCCAAAGGAAAAGGTTGAATATGATCCTGGACATACACAAATCTTTAGCCGTTCTGGGATCCCACCTTCTCCTGAGACCTTCCCTTTCCCCATCCCCCTCACTGCTGATGGATTTTTTTGTTGGACTCTCTCCTCCAGCGGTTGTTTTTTAATAAAAGAATTGTGTTGCTTTGAAAGCAGTCTTTATTCTATTAATTGAAAGCAAACAGAGCCCTGCAAAGCAACAGACAATTATGTTAAACCTTCATATTGCATCGTCTGCACCAATCACCTCCTAGCATTACAAACACTGCTCTCCTGCGCATAGCAACAAATATTAGTGGTTTTCAGCTTCAAATTGCTGCCTCAAGGCATCCCTGATCCTTTTGGCCCTGCGCTGCGCCGCTCTAATAGCCCCAGTCGCTGGCTGTTCAAACTCCGCCTCCATGCGCTGAGCCTCTGCGGTCCAGCCCTGTGATCTTCTGGTACAGGAAGAAAATCCCTGCTTGCAGCTTCCTGAACAGGCCAGTGTTCCAAAAGATCTGTGTGTCATGCACCTTTCCGGACCAGCTTGCATTAATGTCTGTGAAACGTCCATGGTGATCCACAAGCGCCTGGAGAACCATTGAGAAACACCCCTTGTGATTAATGTACTCTGTGGCTAGGTAATCTGGTGCCAGAATTGGAGCACGCATGCCGTCTATCGCCCCTCTGCAGTTAGGGAAGCCCATTTACCATCCACAATGTCACGCACGTTGCCCAGAGACACAGTCTTTCAGAGCAGGATGCGATTAATGGCCCTGCACACTTCCATCAACATGAGTCCAGTGGTCAACTTTCCCACTCTGAACTGGTTAGCGACCGATTGGTAGCAGTCTGGAGTAGCCAGCTTCCACAGTGCAATCGCCATGCGCTTCTCCAGCGACAGGGCAGCTCTCATTCTCGTGTCCTTGCGCCGCAGGGCTGTGGGGAGCTCATTACACAGTCCCATGAATGTGGCTTTTCTTATCCGAAAGTTCTGCAGCCACTGCTCATTACCCCAGACGTGCATCACGATATGATCCCACCTCCAGTGCTTGTTTCCCAAGCCCAAAAGTGGCATTCCACTGTGGTCAGCACCTTTGTGAATGCCACAAGTATCATAACTACTACGTATGGTGAGATCAATGTCACACTCCTCTTGCCTTTGTAGTTTATGGAATAACTCCAATGCCACTCGTGACATGTTGGTCAGAGTGAGCAGCATACTGGTCAACAGTTCAGGGTCCATTCCTGTAGCCGAAGAGGCAGGGGACGCAGTACACAAACTGTTGAAAGATGGTGCCAAATGTGGATGGAAGCACAGGGATTGCTGGAATGCAATGCAATGCATCACAGGTCATTGGGACAGGACCCAAGATGCCCCACAACCCCCTCTGCCTTCCCATGTGTCTTAGTGGCAAAAGAGAAAGACGTGCTCCGTGGGATAGCTGCCCAGAGTGCACCACTCCGAATACCACTGCAAGTGCCGCAAGTGTGAACACGTTATTGCACAGGCAGCCGATAGTGTGAACACATAACAGCGTTTTCCCTTCAGTGCTCTCTGAGCGTTGTTGTAATTGCCAGCGCTGTAACTCTGCCAGTGTAGACATGCCCTAAGGCTATGTCTACACTCACAATTATATTGCTCAGGGGTGTGGAAAACACCCCTCTGAATGACATCACCAATAGAAGCCCTGGTGTGGACAGCGCTATGTCAGTGGGAGAGACATAGGTCCTGCCCCTCCTTGGGAGTGGTTTAATTATGTCAATAGGGCTATGTCTACACTACGAAATTAGGTCGAATTTATAGAAGTTGATTTTTTAGGAATTGTTTTATACAGTCGATTGTGTGTGTCCCCACTTAAGACCATTAAGACCATTAAGTCGGCAGAGTGCGTCCACAGTACCGAGGCTAGCATCGACTTCCGGAGCGTTGCACTGTGGGTAGCTGCCTTTCCTGCACCTCCGGAGTGTTGCAGTGTGGGTAACTATCCCTGCAGTCTCTGCTGCCCATTGGAATTCTGGGTTCAGATCCCAATGCCTGATGGGGCAAAAAACATTGTCGCGGGTGGTTCTGGGTACATGTCGTCAGCCACCTGCGAAAGCAACGACAGACAATCGTTTCACGCCTTTTTCCTGGGTTACCCGTGCAGATGCCATACCATGGCAAGCATGGAGCCCGCTCAGCTCACCGTCACCATATGTCTCCTGGGTGCTGGCAGACACGGGACTGTATTGCTATACAGCAGCAGCTCATGGTGCATTACGACTGGTAGCCATCCTCGTCGTCTCCTGGGTGCTCTTGGCCGGCCTTGGTGAGGTCGGTCAGGACGCCTGGGCAGACATGGGTGCTCCTGGCAGACCTCGGTGAGGTCTGTCAGGGGCGCCTGGACATAAATGGGAGTGACTCAGGTCATTCTCTTCTTTATGTTTTGTCTAATGGAGATTCAGTCAGACCTACCTGGAATATTGGTAGAGGAATAGCTCAGTGGTTTGAGCATTGGCCTGCTAACCCCAGGGTTGTGAGCTCAATCCTTGAGCGGGCCATTCTGCCTCAGGCTGCTCTCCCAGCCAGCAGCACCGTGAGCTGGAGACGATGACAGCTAGCAGTCGTACTGCACCGTCTGCTGCCAGCCTATCCCTTGCTCCTCCCTCCATGAAAGCAACGGCCAACAATCATTTTGTGCCTTTTTCCGTGCGGGCGCCATATTGCTGTCAGCATCGTCATCCACCCGCCGCTTCCGCTGCCACTCTGCTCTCCTGCTCATGCTATACCACGGCAAGCATGGAGCCCGCTGAGATCACTGCAGCAGTTATGGCCGTTCTAAACACCACGCGCATTAACCAGCAGTATACGCAGAACCAGAACCAGAACCTGCAAAAGGAGGCAAGTAGGCAACGGCAGTGTGGTGAGGAGAGTGATGAGGACATGGACACAGACTTCTCTCAAAGTACGGGCCCCAGCAATATGGATATCATGGTGGTAATGGGGCAGGTTCATGCCGTGGAACGCCGATTCTGGGACCGGGAAACAAACACAGACTGGTGGGACCGCATAGTGTTGCAGGTCTGGGACGATTCCCAATGGCTGCAAAACTTTCGCACGTGTAAGGGCACTTTCATGGAACTTTGTGACTTGCTTTCCCCTGCTCTGAAGCACCAGAATACCAAGATGAAAGCAGCCTTCACAGTTCACAAGCGAGTGGCGATAGCCCTGTGGAAGCTTGCAACGCCAGACCGCTACTGGTCAGTTGGGAATCAATTTGGAGTGGGCAAATCTACTGTGGGGGCTGCAGTGATCCAAGTAGTCAACACAATCACTGAGCTGCTGCTACCAAGTGTAGTGACTCTGGGAAATGTGCAGGTCATAGTGGATGGCTTTGCTGCAATGGGATTCCCTAACTATGGTGGAATGATAGACAGAATCCATATTCCTATCTTGGCACCAGAGCACCAAGGCAGCGAGTACATAAACCGAAAGGGGTACTTTTCAATGGTGCTGCAAGCACTGGTGGATCACAAGGGACGTTTCACCAACATCAATGTGGGATGGCCGGGAAAGGTACATGGCGCTCACATCTTCAGGAACTCTGGTCTGTTTCGACAGCTGCAGGAAGGGACTTTCTTCCCAGACGAGAAAATACCCGTTGGGGATGTTGAAATGCCTATAGTTATCCTTGGGGATCCAGCCTACCCCTTAATGCCATGCTTCATGAAGCCATACCCAGGCAGTCTGGACAGTAGTCAGGAACTGTTCAACTATAGGCTGAACAAGTGCAGAATGGTGGTAGAAAGTGCATTTGGACATTTAAAAGCGCGCTGGTGCAGTTTACTGACTTGGTTAGATCTCAGCGAAACCAATATTCCTATTGTTATTACTGCTTGCTGTGCGCTCCACAATATCTGTAAGAGTAAGGGGGAAGACGTTTATGGCGGGGTGGGAGGTTGAGGCAAATCACCTGGCTGCTGATTATGCACAGCCAGACACCAGGGCTGTTAGAAGAGTACAGGAGGGCGCGGTGCACATCAGAGAAGTTTTGAAAACCAGTTTAATGACTGGCCAGGCTACAGTGTGAAAGTTCTGTTTGTTTCTCCTTGATGAAAACCCCCATCCCTTGGTTCACTCTACTTCCCTGTAAGCTAACCACCCTCCCCTCCCCGCTTCGATCACCGCTTGCAGAGGCAATGAAGTCATTGTTGCTTCAAATTCATGCATTCTTTATTAATTCATCACACAAATAGGGGGATAACTGCCAAGGTAGCCTGGGAGGGGTGGGGGAGGGGGGAAGGACAAGGCCACACTGCATATTAAAACTTATTGAATGCCAGCTTTCTGTTGCTTGGGCAGTCCTCTGGGGTGGAGTGGTTGGGTGCCCGGAGACCCCCTCACTGCATTCTTGGGTGTCTGGGTGAGGAGGCTATGGAACTTGGGGAGGAGGGCGGTTGGTTAAACAAGGGCTATAGTGGCAGTTTGTACTCATGCTGCCTTTCCTGCACCTCAACCATACGCCGGAGTATATCAGTTTGATCCTCCAGTTGCCTCAGCATTGACTCCTGCTTTCTGTCAGCAAGCTGACGCCACCTATCATCTTCAACCCACCACTTATTATCTTCAACCTGCCACTTCTCCTCGCGTTCATATTGTGCTTTCCTGGATTCTAACATTATCTGCCTCCACCCATTCTGCTGGGCTCTTTCAGTGTGGGAGGGCTACATGAGCTCAGAGAACATTTCAATGCGAGTGCGGTTTTTTTCGCCTTCTAATCTTCACTAGCCTCTGGGAAGGAGATGATAATGTGAGTGTTGAAACATTTGCAGCTGCAGGAGGGGAAAAAAAGGGGGAGTAGTAGTTAAAAAGACACATTTTAGAGGACAATGGGTAGACTATTTCAGGGTGAACCTTGCTGTTAACGTTACATAACACGTGTGCATTTGGTACAAGGTCGCATTTTGCCTCTTATATTGAGGGTCTGCCGGTTTGGTGTGAGAGATCACACACAAAGAGCCGGCAGGCAACAGAATTTGGCTTCCAGGCAGCCACGGTAAGCCACAGTCTTTTGGCTTCTTTAACCTTCATAACATATGGGAATGGTTTCAAACAGCACCGCCCTCATTTCCCATACCAAACAGCCATTGGGCTGGCCATTTAAAATAGGTTGGCAATTTAAAAGGAGGGGCTGTGTTTTTCGGGTTAACGTGCAGCACAAACCCCACTAACCCCCCCCCCCCCAACATACACCCAATTCTCTGGGATGATCACTTCACCCCTCCCCCCACCGTGTTGCTAACAGCAGGGAAAATTTCTGTTCAGGCACAGGCAAACAGCCCAGCAGGAACGGCCACCTCTGAATGTCCCCTTAATAAAATTACCCTATTTCAACCAGGTGACCATGAATGATATCACTCTCCTAAGGATAACACAGAGAGATAAAGAATGGATGTTGCTTGAATGCCAGCAAACACCGGGACCATACACTGTCATGCTTTGTTATGCAATGACTCCAGACTACATGCTACTGGCCTGGAGTGGTAAAGTGTCCTACCATGGTGGACGGAATAAGGCTGCCCTCCCCAAAAACCTTTTGCAAAGGCTTTGGGAGTACATCCAGGAGAGCTTTATGGAGATGTCCCTGGAGGATTTCCACTCCATCCCCAGACACGTTAACAGACTTTTCCAGTAGCTGTACTGGCCGCAAATTAATCATTAAACACACTTGCTTTTAAACCATGTATTATATTTACAAAGGTCCCCTTCTCTGCCTGGCAGGTCCGGGAACCTGCCTTGGGTGGGTTCGGGGGGTACTGGCTCCAGGTCCAGGGTGAGAAACAGTTCCTGGCTCTTGGGGAAAATGGTTTCTCCACTTGCTTGCTGTGGGCTATCTTCAACCTCTTCCTCCTCCTCTTCATCTTCCTTGTCCTCAAAATGCACATCCCTGTTGCATGATAATCCATTGATGGAATCAAAGCAAGGGGTGGGGTAGTGGTGGCTGCACCCCCTAGAATGGCATGCAGCTCATCATAGAAGCGGCATGTCTGGGGCTCTGACCCCAAACGACCGTTTGCCTCTCTGGTTTTTTGGTAGGCTTGCCTGAGCTCCTTACTTTTCATGCAGCACTGCTGCGGGTCCCTGTTATAGCCTCTCTCCTTCATGCCCTTGGAGATTTTTTCAAATGTTTGGGCATTTCGTCTTTTGGAACGCAGTTCTGATAGCACGGATTCGTCTCCCCATACAGCAATCAGATCCCGTACCTCCCGTTCGGTCCATGCTGGAGATCTTTTGCGATTCTGCGACTCCATCATGGTCACCTCTGCTGATGAGCTCTGCACTCACCAGCAGCTTGCCGCGCTGGCCAAACAGGAAATGAGATTCAAAGGTTCGTGGGCCTTTTCCTGTCTACCTGGCCAGTGCATCTGAGTTAAGAGCACTGTCCAGAGTGGTCACAAAGGAGCACTCTGGGATAGCTCCTGGAGGCCAATACTGTTGAATTGCAACCCACACTGCCCCCAAATTCGACCCTGCAAGGTTGATTTCAGTGCTAATCCCCTCGTCAGGGGAAGAGTACAGAAATTGATTTTAAGAGCCCTTTAAGTCAAAGTAAATGGCTTCATCGTGTGGACGGGTGCAGAGTTAAATTGATCTAACGCTGCTAAATTCAACCTAAACTCGTAGTGTAGACCAGGGCTGGGAGAGCTCTCTCCCGTGGGCATAGAGCGGCTTACACCAGAGAGCTCGCAGCGGCACAGCTGCATCGGTAGAGCTGAGCTGTGCCACTGTAAGATCTCTAGTGTAGCTATGGCCCTAGACGCCATTCCTCTATTACGGTTTAGATACTGATTATCTGCATTTCTAATATCAGAGGGGCAGCCGTGTTAGTCTGTAGCCACAAAAACAAGGAAGAGTCCACTGGCACCTTAAAGACGGACAGATTTATTGGGGCATAAACTTTCGTGGGTAAAAAAACCCACTTCTTCAGATGCATGGAGTGGGTGTTTTACCCACGAAAGCTTAGGCCCCAATAAATCTGTCCGTCTTTAAGATGCCACCGGACCCCTCGTTGGTTTTGCATTTCTCACAAGTCCCTCGGAGTGTCTTGCCATTAGCCCACATCAGCGGTGTCGCAAGATCCCCATTTTTCGAATCGCCTCCTGCTCCCCCGCGGTGGCACTTTGGCGAGGGGCGGTGACCCCGCCACCCAGCCCGCGGGCAGATCAAGGCCGCCGCGGAAGCCGGCCGCGGCTCCCGCGCTTCCGCCGGGGGAGGAGGAGCCCGGCTGGCCGCGGGGAGGCAGGGCCGGGAGCAGCGGGAGGAGGAGGAGGAGGAGCCGCTGGAGCGGCAGGAAGGGTGTTTCCCTGCGCGGCTCCCTGCTGGGCGAGCGACTCGGGCAGGAAACTCCAAGCCCAGCGCGGCCCAGGGAGAGAAGCCGCCCCGGCCACAACCACCCGCGGCGGCGGGGAGCCGGGCCCCCGGCAGGCAGAGAAGCGGCGACCCCGGGGGTGAGAGACACTTGCCTTCTTCCCGCCCCTTCGCCCCGCCGGCACGGAGCCCGCTGGGGCGCGCCGCAGGGTCCTGGGGGGGGGGCCGCGCCGCCTCTTCGGCCGCCCCCGGAGCCCAGCTTCCCCCGAGCTGCCGCTTGGCTGGCCTCTGAGGGTTTGTGCTGGGGCTGGGCCCCTCTCTGGCCGCAGCCTTCGCCTGCTTCCCACCCCGCCCGGCGGCGACTCCGGGCCGGCTCTGTACCTCCGCTTGCTGCTGTGTCTCGTGCAGCGCCCGGCCCCGTGCGAGGGCTAAGCAAGGAGCTCCCCGCGGGTGGGGGGATGGCAAGTGGGAGTCCGCGGGGAGGCAGAATTGAAGCTCTAGCGCTATTTATAGTATGGCGGCATGTAAGGCGCTGGCTTTCAAGCTTTTTTTTGGCTGAGGACCCAGTTGAAGAAAATTGTTGATGCCCCTGACCCAACAGAGCTGGGGATGAAGGGTTCAGGGCGTGGGAGGGGGCTCTGGGCTAGGGTTGGGGTGTGGGAGGGGGTCAGGGATGAGGGTTTGGGGTGCAGGAAGGGGTTCCAGGTTTGGGGGGGGGCTCAGGGCTAGGGTTGGGGTGTGGGAGGGGGTCAGGGATGAGGGTTTGGGGTGCAGGAAGGGGTTCCAGGTTGGGGGGGGGGGCTCAGGGCTGGGGCAGGGGATTTGGGCACAGGGTTGGGGCACGGATTTGTCTCCGGCAGCTTCCCGCCTGTCCTGGCACGGCGGACCACGCTGTGCCCTGGAAGCGGCCAGCAGCAAGTCCAGCTCCTAGGCAGAGGCATGCGCCTCTCCCCCACAGGCACCCACCCCTCCCAGTTCCTGTTGGCCGGGAACTGGCCAATGGAAGAGCGGAGCCGATGCTCAGGGTGGGGGCAGTGCATGGGGCCCCGTGGCCCCCCTGCCTAGAAGCTGGACCCACATCTGACCGCTTCTGGGGCACAGTGCGGTGTCAAAACAGGTAGGCACTAGCCTGCCTGAGCTGGGCAGCACCGCCGATGGGACTTTTAATGTCTCGGTCGACAGTACTGACTAGAATGACCCAATGCCTGACATGCCGTGACCCAGGGGTCACAACTCGAAGTTTGAAAAACGCGGATCTAAGGGCCCCAGAATCGGGCTCTTTTGTACTAAATGTATATCCCTGTGTCCCACCACTGGGGAAGTGAAGGGAAAGAGGGATTTCCAATGACTTATCTGCATGCACTGCTAACCTCAACAAATTGAGGGTTATGGTTACTGCGCGATCTTGTTATCCTGAAATTATTGAATGCTTTAGTATGCACCATATTGTACCATATTGTTATTTATTAATTATACTGCGGTAGTGCTCAAAGTGCCAATCACATGCTTATGTGTAACTACGGTTCTTGCTAATAAACTGTATGTGAAGACAGGATAGAGGTAAAATAACAGAAGTAAGTATTGTAGATTTGAAGGGAAATGATTAGCAATTTCAGGCCCCATCCTGCAATTGGTAGCATACAGGCCATTACAGGATCAGGGCTTGAATGTATATAAAAATACTTCTATTTTATTGCTTGAAGCAATTTAGTCTATTCTCACGTGTGTGTGTATGTTTTGTTTTTAACGCTTGTTCCCATATCTCAGGGGTGAGTAATTTATGGCCCGGGGGCCACATCTGGCCCTCCAGCCGGTTTAAACTGGCCCTCGAGCTCCTGCCGCGGAGCGGGGTTTGGGGCTTGCCCTGCTCCGGGGCTCCAGCCAGGGAGCAGGGTCTGAGGTCACTCTGCGCGTGCATGCCAAGGTTCCCGGAAGCAGCAACATGTCCCCACTCTGGCTTCTACGCTTAGGGGCAGCCAGAGGGCTCTGCGTGCTGCCCCCACCCCAACTGCCACCCCCATAGCTCCCATTTGTTGGGAACTGTGGCTAATGGAAGATGCGGGGGCAGTGCCTATGGACATTGCCGCATGTAGAGATGCCTGGCCATACCTCCGCATAGGAGCCGGAGGGGGAACATGCTGCTGCTTCCAGGAGCTGCTTAAGGTAAGCACTGCCCGGAACCTGCACCCCTGACCCCCTCCCATGCCCCAACCCCCTGCCCCAGCCCTGATCCCTCTTCCGCACCCTAACTCCAATTTCGTGAGCATTCATGTCCCACCATACAATTTTTCATACCAAGACATGGCCCTCGGGCCGAAAAGTTTGCCTACCCCTGCCATATCTAGTGCACACACTGGTTTGTCATTGAAGCGTTGTTAGGACTATGCTACTTGTATTATATATACAACGAATAATAGAAAATTAGATTAAAAATAAAAAAAACCTATGAAGAATTACATGGATTTGCAGGTGAAAGGGGGTAAAGGCCAATGTGTGTTTAAATAAAAATATTATCCAGAGCAAGACCTTTGAGGAAGTTGATTCTTCTCCAATTAAAATAATGTTGCCTCTCTGTTGTAATGGAGAATATAAAAAAATACGTCATTCACCAGAGGACATTGTGGTGATCCGACAACATTTAATCTATTTGCTCAGCATGACTTTCTGAACATTTAAATGGACTTAAATCTATTGGAAAGTCTTTCTAGTGGTGCAACAAGTCTGTCAACAGCCAGTATGTTTTAGTAAGACACATCACCTTTGTTTTTAGCCCTGCAGTATTTGCTAATGGGTTAAAGCATTCAGATATGTTGCACTTTATATCATGGAAGCATACTACAAGCAAAAAGAAAAGGAGTACTTGTGGCACCTTAGAGACTAACAAATTTATTTGAGCATAAGCTTTCGTGAGCTACTCACAAAAGCTTATGCTCAAATAAATTTTGTTAGTCTCTAAGGTGCCACAAGTACTCCTTTTCTTTTTGCGAATACAGACTAACACGGCTGCTACTCTGAAATACTACAAGCAGTTCATGCTTTATGACATACAGTGAACCTGTCTTATGAGACCACCCAGAGGGCCAACATTTTTTTTTTAAATGGTTGCCTTGGCATTTAAATATAAGGCCAAAGAATTTTTACTAGAAGCCTTGGAAATACTTACAGTAATCATATAAGAAATGGAGTTGCCTATTGGAGGTTCTAGTCCTTGCTGCCGGTCTCACTGTACACTAATATTTGTTTGCCATAATGTATAATTGTAATGAACTATATATTGAAAGGGTTTATCCATGTACCATTTTTAATTTGTGTACTTCTGAAATTGGAATTTGTAATAATACTTTGTTGAAACTTCTTTATGCTTTCTGGGCCATGTTATTACATATGTTTAAAAATGGTCATGCTTAGATCGAATAGCTATGATTTGTACAGTTGTTTACTCCTTACATTAGCATTCCAACTCATGGACTAGTCCAACTCAAATTTTGTCACTTTTCAAAAGCTGTTTTGGCATTTAAACATGGTGTTACAGCTTGCCTCTTCTAAATTGATTCTTTAAAAGGTGTTATCCTGAGTAATTTGTCTGTGAAGTTTAACTGGTGTAAAAAGACTCATGTTGATGCAGTTCACAGGGCGTGGGATTTGTTTAAAAAAAATGCAAATTGTAGAATGTTGGGGTAGGGCAGAAGGATTTTGTGTTAATCTGATCAGGGTTTTTTTTCTAGTAAGAGAGAATTCTGACATGAATATTGCAAATTAAAGTTAAAAAAAATCTGCAAAGTACAGAATGTAGCAGGAAAGTGGTTTTAAAAAAAACAAAAATAAACTGAGGTTAAAGAAGTTGCTGTAAGGGGTGATATGATTGGACTTGTGGAGTCTTCTCTATTGTAATTTAAAAATACAAAGGTTCACAAAAATATAAACACTAAATAAAAATAAAATGAAATGCAATTCAAGATAAAAACGGATATGTCAACAAAAAAGTACCGAGAACTATACTTAGAGTAACTAAGACCATGATCCTACCAGCTGTGCAGGTTAACCCCTGTACCTGTTTAAAGCCCTGCTGACTTTATTATGATTTTCCACTATTTCCCCATATAATTGTCTAAGGTTTATTTGAAAATTTATATTGACCTTATTGAAATCTGAGGATTTTATCTAAATATTATCTGACTGTACCTGTTAAGTTGGGCTAAACCATAACACTCTTTGAGTTGATTTTTTTTAAAGGTTGCATGGGTAAAGTTAATTCTTGCATTTTTCTGACTTTTGAGTGGTTGACTGTGTGACCTTATTGCCCTTTGAATGTAGTTATTTGCATGTAAGTTCCTAGGTTTTATTAAAGCAAACTGAAAAAAACAAAAGTTTCTTTATGTGGAACCATGCTGACCCTGTGCATGGGTCATCATCAGGGTTTGAACCTAGGACCATGAGATCCATGTCACAAACCTTCACCACTGCATTTTTTATGTGGACCAGACAGTAAAGGTCTGTGTGACACACAATACACTTTGCCTTTGGCTTATATCGCTATTTGCAAAACAGCTAGGGAGTTGTGGAAATCAAGAGTCATGGGTTCTGTTCCTCACTCTGGAGGGGAGTAAGGTCTAATGGTGACAGACAGCACAGCCAAGCACATAAATTTGGCACATTCTTTCAGAAAGACAGAGTGCTTGATTGGACTTGGGTCTGCCATAATAGAGACTGGGTTCTATTTCCATCTCTGACTAGAACTTGTAGTCTCTTCCTGGCTTCCATTCCAGCATGACAGCCTCTGTGCCAAAATGGGTGGACGTGGGAATGCTGCTACTAGGCCTGTATCCATATCCCATCTAAAATTCAAATATGGTGGTGCCTGGGAGCATGCTTAGTGCAGATAGTGGGCCAGCGAGCACGGGAACATGCTTAGTGCAGATGGAACGTTCCTAGATTTTAGCAGCAAGTCTGTGACAAGCTTTACAGGGCAGGTGCAAATTGTCATTTTCAGAGGCTTATAAATGGCCAGTGTCTGGGTGAATTTTCACAGCAACAACAAAAGGCACCTCTCTGAATCCAGGGCTTAATGCATTTCAAGCCCTTGCTCCATATAACACAGAAGATAAACATTTATAGTATACGCCTATTCAATGGATAACTTTGGGTATTGTTTGTGTATTGCCTCTGTCATTTAACTGTAGTCAAAAGTATCCTCCAAATTTTAAAAAAATTAACCAAATCACTCATTTTTTCCATACTGATGCTACAGCTTAATTACTGCATGATGAAAATTAGATTTCTGCCATCCTCCAATCTTTGTATTAACCTGGATTAAACATCTAGCATCACTCAATCTGAAGAACTGCTTTTACAACTTCCTGTAGATTAAGGCACAGAACCTGAAACACTAGTTCTTATCATGTTTGGGCATGACAAAGTATTGCAGTTAATTTGTGGTGGTCATATCTTACATTGTTTTTCTAAACAAAAGTATTTTCCTAACACAAATCTAAAGACTTCCTCAATATCTATGGCTTCTCTATATGCTGTTTGCTCTTTTCCACTAATTTTATGCATCTGTCTATCTGTAAAAATTGAGTTTACAGAAATATTTGTAAATAGCAGAAAAGATCATGTCTCCAGATAGCTCGATGTTTTAGGGAAGTCTGAACTGTGTAAACCTCAGCGTACTGGAAAAAGTGGGATTTCAAAACTGTTACACGCAGCTAACCAGTATGACTAATGTATGTCATTTTAGTAGAAAATGGGCTAGTATTCCCTACCCCCACTCTTGACCAGTCAGTGAGTTGAGTAACAAGTGAACTTAATGCAGTGTATGCAAAACAACAGACCATCCCAGAGAGAATGTTTAAAGATATCTGCAAAAAGATCAAGCAGATTGAATTCTTTATAGTTTTGTTTCCCCTTCCTGGACATCTTTGGTGGTCCAGCATATTTGGAAGAGGGTTGTTTCTGCTTGGAGGCCCCCACCACCTGCAAAACAGGATAGAGTTCATGTATCACTATCCATCATTTATCAAATTGCCTCTGTTGCTTGTGTTTTAGGGACACTTGCCCTCTCCCTTCATTACAGGGGAGTATCTTTGGGGTGAGAGTGCTTGTCTTAATTTTCTGTAAATGAACGGTTTTGGGAGTGGAAAATCTTCTTTACTCTTCTACATTCCTCAACGGCAGGCAGCCCAAGAGCAGCTCCTCTTCCCCACTGCTTCTGGATTTGAGTTGCTTCATTCTTCCTGTCCGCTGCTGTCACCATGAGGGATCCCAGCTGGCCTCTTCTCTTATGTAATAATAGGGTTTGGAGCTGGAGAGATTTCCCCTCTCCCTGTGACATACTGAAACAGTTGAGATGAGCAAAGATGCTCAAGCTGGAGACCCCTCAGTATAGGAGTGGGCCGCTGGCAGGTCATGGTCTGTGAGAGATCCTCTGTTTTGGAAAGTCGCTTACCCAACTTATGTGCCAGATATGGATTTGTTAATCTTCCGGGCATGCCCATAAAGCCCAGCTTTTCTCTCTTCTGCACTTCAGGAGTGACTGGACTGAGGGTTGGTATGATTATATTCATGGTTGGGGCAGTCCTTCTATAATATTGTGTGCATTTTAGCTTAGGGATAGATACCCAGGCCATAGGATGGACATCTATAGATATATTTCTATAAATTCAGATAAATACAATTTCTGTTTGGAGGAGAGAAGGGTTTCTCTCTACAGGAAGAAGGTTAAAAGAAAAATGTTAACATCTTTAATTACTTAAACGAGGGAATTAACAGTACATTAATAAAATTATCAGATACTACTAAGCTGTGAGGAATTGTAAAGGAGGACAGGCCAATAATATAAAGCAACCTTAAAGAGACAAGTGTCATAGTTACTTGGTTACCTGCACCTTTGACTCTTCCTGATTTCTGAGTGTTATTCTTCGAGTACTTGAAGATGTCTGTTCCACTGTAGGTGGGTGCGTGCCTCATGCACAGGTGACAAAGAACTTTTTCCCTCAGTGATACCCACCAGGATGGCTCAAGCGCCCACTGCCGCCACATGCCACTGCATGCTGGTATAAGAGGGCGGAGCTGCCCCTGATGCTCCTCGGTTCCTTCTTACCTCCAGTGAAGCTTGTCAGAACGACTTCAGACTTGTGACAAGTACTTCCCTCAATCCTTGTATATTAGGGTGACAGTATTTCCCAAAGGCAAAATGGGACACCGTGTGGAGGTAGCCTGAGGAGTCTCTCCCCCCCCTCCCCCAGCAGGCCTTTGCTGGCCCGAACTCTACCCCACCCCCCAGGGTTGGCGTCTCTGCTCTCCCGAGCCCTGTCCCCCTCCCTGCGTGGGGCTGGCATTGCTGCTTACCCAAGCGCTGTCTGTCCCCCACTTGGGGGGGGCTGGCGTTGCTGCTTGTCCGAGCCCAGCCTGCTCCCTGCCCAAGCCTACCCTCCCTCCCTGCGTGGGGCTGGCATTGCCGCTCACCCCATGCACGTTCCTCCACATCCCACTTCTCTGACAAAAGTGCTAAAAAAGCACTTTTGCGAAAAAAAGTTGGGACGGCTGGAACAGGGCTTAAGACAGGGACTGTTCCGGCCAAAACCGCATGTATGATGATCCTATTGTTTACAGTAACAGGATATATAAACATTTAGTTAGTTGTAGCTATTTTAGCTAGTTTTAGTGATTGTTTTTGTTTTAGGCCATCTTTCCCCATTTTTGTAGTGGGGATTAGTACGAAAACGATGCCTTGCTTGCCAGGATTTGAGTCCTACCAGGCTTGTGCTAAGCATATGCTGGTTAGTGACCTCCACCCAACCTACTTAAAATGTCTAGAAGAATCCCATGCTAGTGACAAATGTCACACATGTAAAGAATTCAAGCCCTGCTCAAAGAAAGAGTGGCGAGGCTCAAGTTCTTGCTTGTGGAGGCAGCCTTTTGTCTTCCACTAGAGTCAGCACATGGGGAAAGCACTCCGAGCACATCAGCTTTGGTGTGGAGTGCTGCACCACAAATGTTTGTGGCTTCTGGGTCCCATTTGCTGGTATCAAAGAGAAGACTTGGGTCTGTTTCGCATTTGGTACCTCGATCAAGTATATTGGTACCCACTGGGTAGTAGAGGCAGAGTCTCTATGAAATGTTTGAGGGGGCTCTCTCCCTAGAGCACTCACTCCCCAGAAGGGATCGCTGCCTCTGGAACTGTGCCAAGTCTGTTGAGGCCATCCCCTGAAAGGCCTTTACGGAGTCATCAGTTGCTGCCACTCCCAACCACTCTGGAGGCTTATGCAGCCACAAGAGACTTGCTTAGCCTCTCGATACTGGTATTGCCAGCAGTACGGGAAGGTATACAGCTGGTACCGATGCGTACGGTGTCTATCTCACCGCATCGAGAGCCTTCAGGATCTTTACCCACCAGAAGGCCACAAAAACTGGTGCAATTGAGAGGCAAGCCGTTGATGATGTCCTTGGTTTTGCCATCTCCGGGATCTGGTTGTCTCTCGCCATTCTCAGCTGGTTCTGCCCTGCCGTTTTCAGAGGCATTGGATTTGTCCTCATCAGATTCATAGGAGAGGTTGTCTATATCCCATCCAGGATGGGAAACACACCTGCCTCAGCGTCTTGGGGACTATGGACCATGCAGCAGTCTCAATGCTGGCTTCCGTCTCAGATACAATGGTCCAGGCAAAGATGCATTGTAGCGGCCCATACCAGTGGCCATTCTGGGCTCCATGGATCCGTGTTTGCCCTCTGGATAGGACTTTTCCTTTCCCCTTTTGCTCGCTGTTCTGGAGAGCATACTGCTGCTGTCATCATCAAGAGCATCGCTCAAAGGTACCCTGTACAGAGTCCAGTACTGTGAAGTCAGAAGCCACTCGGGCACCATCTCTGCTGCAAGATACAGACCAACCACCACTTCAGATGCCTGCTGCATCCTCCTCCTTGTACCCAGACGAGGCTGTTGAGCAATCAAGTGTCTCACCACCACAACCAGAGGACTTCAGAGCTCATCAAGACCTTTTAAAAAAAAAAAAAAAAGTGGCCTCTATACTTGGCATTAAGGCAGAGGAGGTGTGAGAGTTCTCACAAGTTGGTAGACATCCTGGTATTGGCCACTCTGGCCAGGGTGGCTCTACCAATTCATGATGCCATCATGGAGCCAGTCAAGGCCCTGTGGCTGACAATGTCCTTCTTGCCATGCACCATGAAATGAGCTAAAAGGAGGTACTTTGTCCCTTTAAGGGGTATCAACGTTTTTACTCCCCTCCCTCTTTTCTCTGGTGGTGGCAGCTGCCAATGAGTGTGAGAGGCAGGGACAACAAGCATCCATGCCAAAAGGCAGACTTGGAGGGTAGATCTGTTTGGTGGCAAGCTTTATTCTTCAGGAAAACTGCAGTTTAGGATTGCAAACCAACAGGCACTCCCGAGTCAATATGACTTTACGCTCTGGGAGACATTTATACAATTTAAAGACAAGTTACCAGAGGACTGCAGACAAATGTTTGCGGTGATGGCTGATGGACCAGGTAAGCTGATCGCCAGGACAGCTTGTATAGCACAGACTTGGCTGCTTGAATGATGGTGTCAGGTATTGCTATGAAGAGGTGTTTGTGTTTGCAGTTGTCTGAGCTGCCCTTAGAGGTCCGACAGGCAATCCAGGACCTCCCTTTTGAAGGTCCCACTCTGTTTTTACACAAGACAGTTGACGGTTCATCTTAAGAATACCCCAGCAACTAAAAGAAAACAGTTTCTTCTGCAGCAGCCATACAGGCACCAAGGATTACCTACCAGATCCCAAGATCCACCAAGGAAAAAGGGCAGGGAGGCAACCGCCACCATCCTCCTCTTCAGCATCAGTGGGCTCATCCTGTTCAGCCGCTGTGTCCAAACAGGCATTATGGTGGGTTTGTTGAGGACAGTGTACAGTTACTGTAGTTCCATGTGTTCCCAAGCATTTGTTTACCATATTCTCATGCCACTTCCTAAGTGCTTGGGGCCATGTAACATCAGACTGCTGGGCCTTAAGCACCGTGAAACTGGGATATGCTCTCCAGTTCAGTTCTCACCCCCAATCCCCAAGCCTTCCTTCCTTCATTCCTCTTCAGAGACCATTCTCATGAGATTGTCCTCCAACAGGAAGTCCAATCTCTTCTTCAATTTGCCACTGTAGAGGAAATCCCATTGTGCTTCGGAAGGAAAGGCTTCTATTCCCATTATTTCCTCATTTCCAAAGCATAATGGGGTCTCAGGGCTATTTTAGATCAGAGGTTTGAACAAATTCCTGAAGAAAATAAAATTCCTCATGGTTACCCTATCTGTCCCTGGAACACGGGACTGTTACAGTGCCCTCGACTTAAAGGATGCTTACGTCCATGTTGTGATACACCACAACCATTGGAAGGTTCTCAGATTTGTGGTGAATGGGTTCCATTACCTGTTTGTGGTACTTTGATTCAGTCTTTCAGCCGCTCCTGGGGTGTTCACAAAATGCGTGACCTTGGTGGCAGTGCATCTACAAAAATTAGGAGTCCATGTGTTCCTGTACCTGGATCACTCTTCGATTGGAGGTTGGTCTGAGGCCCAAGCGTTAGCCAATGTATCGACAATCCGGTCCACGTTTGATGATAGACCTTCTAGTAAATCAAGACAAATCAATCCTAAAAACAGTACAAAGAGTAGAGTTTGTTAGGGCAGTCTTAGACCTTAGGCCTTACTATCTCAATCCAGGTTCGAAATATGGGACCTAGTACTGCAGTTTGAAAGCATACCCTTTCACTATGGCACTCAGCTGCCTCAGGCTTCTTGGTCACATGGCAGTGTGTACCTATGTAGTCCATTATGTCAAGCTCCAACTCAGAAGGCTGCAGGCATGGCTAGCTTAGCTGTATGTCCTAAGTTGTCTTTATTTGGACAGGATGGTTTGAGTGCCAGTGTTGGTTTTGTCAGCTCTGGATTGGTGGATGAATCCTCTGAAAATTTGCATGGGGGTCCTCTTTGTTCCTCCACTACCACCCCTCACTCTAGTCACAGATGCATCATTGCTGGATTGGGGAGCTCATCTGGGATCTCTGCAGACTCAAGATCTTGGGTCGTCTCAAGATCTAAAGATCCATACTGATGTCAGAGTGTTAACAGTGGTTCATTTCACCTGCTTGACCTCCCTCCCCCAAATAGTCACAGAGCTGTGTTTTAGAATTTAATAAATTCTTTCCTACTATGTTTTACATAAACAGACAGGGAGGAGTGCAGTCAACCCAACTATGCCAGGAGGCAATTTGCCTCTCGGACTTTTGTGTAAACAACTTGATTAATGTCAGAGCTACTTACCTTCCAGGGAAACAGAACATGTTAGCAGATCAGCTGAGCAGGTTGTTCTTCAATCACCACGAGTGGTCGTTATGCCCAGATGGGGCCAAATCTATCTTCCAGCTCTGAGGGACTCCCCAAGTGGATCTGTTTGCAACAAAAGCTGTTGGCCCAGGCTCACTGACAGATGCCTTTCTCTCCTCTTGGAAGAATTCCCTTCTGTACGCCTTGACTCTAATGCCACTGCTACTCAGGGTTTTGTTCAAGGTTAGACAAGATCAATGCTCGCCTCATCCTTATAGCAGCAGCATTGCCTCATCAACACTGGTACTTGACCCCTACTAGTCTTGTCAATCAAATCGCCACTCTCTCCCCCGTTGGATCTGGACATCATCTCCCAGGGCTAAAGTAGGCTGCTCCATCCCAATCTCTGAGGTCCCCTTCTGACAGCATGAATGCTTTATGATTGACACCATTTGAGAGCTCTTGTTCAAAGGACATTCAAAAAGTGCTTTTGAATAACAGAAACCCCTTATTTAGGAGTAGTTACTTGGGTAAGTGGAAGCACTTCTCCATTTGGTCCCATCAGAAAGGCACATCTCCGGAGTGTGCACCCCTAAGCCTTGTACTGAACTATCTCCTTTACCTAAAACAGAGTTTTTTCATTAGGTCTACTAGAGTGCATCTGGCAGTTGTTTCAGCCTTTCACATTTAGGTAGATCCTTTCTTTTCCCCTAACCCCATCATGACCAGATTCCTGAAGGGTTAGGTCAGGTTGTATCTTCATGTGCTCGATCTCATCCCTCCCTGGGATCTGAATTGGGTCCTAGCTAAATTTATGGGTCCACCCTTTGAACCACTTACATCTTGTTCTCTGCTGTACCTCTCCATGAAAGTAGCATTTCTAGTGGCCATTACTTTTGCTAGAAGGGTTGGAAAGTTAAAAGCCCTGCTATCAGACCTTCCCTATACAGTTCTCCATAGGGATAAGGTTTATCTCCATCTTCACCCAAATTTCTCTCTTGACCAGGCAATCTGTTTGCTAACTTTCTTTCTGAAGCCTCATGCTCAGAGGGATGAGGAGAGGCTACATTCACTGGATCTCAGAATGGTCTCACTTTTTATCTGGACCGTATCAAGCCCTTCAGAGCTTCAACTCAGTTGTTTGTTGCAATTGTGGACAGAGGGAAAGGCAAATCAGTATCCATGCAGAAGATTTCATCCCAGATCTCTGTGCATTCCTTTATACTACCATTTGGCTAATATAAGCCCAGCAGCTGGAAGATTGGTGCATTCTAGTATAGCACAGGCAACATGTGCAACTTTCTTGGCATAAGTATCTCTTATAGACATCTGTAAAATGGCGACGGGTACTACCAAGGGAAAAAGTTCTCCAACAGTTGTGCACGAGGTACACACACATTTACAGTGGAATGGATTTCTGCAGCACATCTCGAAGAATAGCAGAAACAGAAACGTAGGTAACTGTTCCCCCCTCTTCCCCCACTTCCTTCCAGGTCTCAAGCTGTCACCTCTCTCAATGTGGAATCATGTAATTCTTCCCTTCTTAGACCAGGCCATGAGTTGCAGTCCCCTGGTACTAACCATGATGAAGTTCAACAGGTCAGCCTTAGGTTCAGTACCTGCAGTTCTGTTCCCTCCAGGAGCTATTATCAGTGGCAATACGTTGACCAGCCAGTCTTCTTAAAACCAGTGTTATTTATTTAGAACAAAAGAATTTCAGAGAAAACAGATCTTAAAACAATAAATAAGCTATACACATGTCTAGCTTACCAGGTATCTGTCCATCTTCTTCTGTATGGGGATCTTTGGTCTAACCTTCCTGTTGAAGGTTAGACCAATTGCCCACTATTGAAAAACAAATTCACACCCTACCTTAATCTGAATTAAAGTGCAATAGCTATTCCTAAATATTCCTGAGAGTCCAAGGAAGTTTCTCTGTACAAAGGATAAGTTATGTAGAACAGCACCACTACAGGTGCATAGGATACTAATGTACTATTTCCTCTGTTCTGAAGCAATGGCTGATAGGGGAGTAATGAAGTGCTACAATAGCCCGACCAGGGCTCAGAAACTCCTTGAACCAGGCTCTCTGCTCATGTGTGTCTCAGACATATCCTAGCAAGGGCTCTCTGGATGTATCGCTTGGTTTTTTGTTTTTATTTTATTGGGATTGGTTAGTTGTTTGTTCAATAAACTGGTAATTTAATTACTGAGGCTTGACTGTTGCAAGCATTTATCCCCAAAGAGCAACCCAGAAAAGTCAGAGTACCGTCATCCTGTTCTGATGAGGGCTTGATCTGATAGGTCTTTTTCCATCTCTAACTTTTATGATTCGGTTAAATATGTGTGTCAGTGTGTATCTGTGTTTATGCAGATACCATCTGTTGGGTGGTTCGATAAGGGATGGAAACTTAAAATGTGTGAACTGTATTAGATCTTTGCTCAAATTAGTCAGCTGCCTTCTGCAACCGCAAAAGATTCTCTTCCTGTCTTAATAAACTGTAAACTAGATGTTGTGCTTTTATGAAGTCTTCATGAGCCAAAGCCTTCTCCAGTGACTTTAGGAATGGAACTACTTACCTGGGTTTCCCAGATATATCATTTTGTCCCTGACATGGTATTGATGATACTAAAAAAATAGGTTTCAGAGTAGCAGCCGTGTTGGTCCGTATCCGCAAAAAAGAACAGGAGGACTTGTGGCACCTTAGAGACTAACACATTTATTACAGCTTTCGTGAGCTACAGCTTCTGCTCAAATAAATGTTAGTTTCTGAGGTGCCACAAGTCCTCCTTTTCTTTATACTAAAAAAATAAAAAGACTAAACACATTAGCAATTAAACTTTTTTGAATTTTTTTACCTGCTGTTGTTGATAATGACGCTTAAGAGACTAGCAAAAATAATTCTTTGTTTTGTACTTTGTGCATTTGACAGTACCTTTGAAAGCTCCCCTATGAGTCCCTTTCCCCGTTTGTGTGGCTCTTCTACACAGCAACCTGGAGAGAGACACTTAAACTTAAAAGAGAGGCATGGAAAATGCATTTATTAAAACAACAAACATTGTTCAGAGAACAACTGTAGGGAGCTAGTGTAAGACTTGAAACTACATTTATCTCGTCTTTCGTGATTAACTGGGTTTCAAGTTGCTGGTGCCTCTTCAATTAAACTGCCAAGGCTTTTCTAGTCAAAGAGAGTGAAACTGACAATCGAGCATCATCATCATGTTCCCATTACGCCTCTGGCGTTTAGGGTAGTGACAAAGCTCCTCCACTCCTGTTTCTGACAAGTCTTTCAATGGTTCTCCAGCTATGCCCCAGGTTTTTCAGCTCAGTTTCCACAGCTCTTCGCCATGTTTTTGCTTGCCTTTGGGTGTGCATCTTATTGCTGTTTTGGTGATGGAATCAGTTTCCATCCGAAGCACATGGCCAACCCAGTTCCAATGCCTCCTGGCAATGATGATGCTCCTATCTTCTTGGCTGCACTGTGTGACTAGACATTCTTGCAGGGTACCAAAAATATTGTGGAAAGGATGAGGAAATGTTGCATTGAATGCATTCTAACTAAGCTCTCCCATATCAAGGGGAAACAATCCTATCTGATAGAACTGAACACTCTTCTAGGACCAATTGCAATATTACCACACTGAATATTCTTGTGAATAAAAATAATATTCAAATGATACTGTCAGTTTTTAGTAAAAACATTTTGGTTTTTCCTGCTGTTTGCAAACCCAGTATTGCAGCATTATTCTAGTACACACGTTCAATAATTGAATGTCACTAAATATAGTCCAAGTTAAATACACCTCTACCCAGATATAATGCGATCCTCGGCAGCCAAAAAATCTTACTGTCTTATAGGTGAGACCGCTTTATATTGGGGTAGTGAGAGGTACCGCTCCCCACCCCAGCTCGCCTCCGCCGCCTCCCCTGAGTGCACCGCCGCTGCTTCACTTCTCCTCCCATCTCCCTCCCTCCCTTCCTTCCAGGATTGCTGTGCCAATCAGCTGTTTGGCGCGGGAAGCCTGGAAGGAAGTGGAGGGAGAAGCGAAGCGGAGCAGCGGCGGTGCGCTCAGGGGAGGAGGCGGAGGTGAGCTGGGGTGGGGAGTGGTTCCTCTGCGCCCTCCACCCTAGCTCACCTCTGCTCCGCCGCCTCCCACGAGCGCACCACAGTGGTGTGGCAAGCCTGGGAGGGAGGAGAAGCGGAGCTGTGGCGCACTCATGCGAGGAGGCGGAGTGGAGATGAGCTGGGGTGGGGGTGCAGAGGAACCGCTTGCGGTAACATGAATTCAGATATAGCGAGGTAAAGCAGCCGCGCTCCCCGGAGCTCTGCTTTACCGCATTATATCCAAATTTGCGTTATATCAGGGTAGAGGTGTAAAGTGCAAAAGTTAAACTGCATAAATGTTACACAGTGAGGCTCCAGTCCTTCAAAGAAGTCGGTGGGCTTACTCACGGTACATAAAGTTAAGCACGTGTGAGTCTTTCCAGGCTCTAGTCCTAAATATTTAATAACCTAAAACACTGTGCTTATGACACCATGAAAATATTTCTTCAAAATATTTTTGTCCTGACAGTGGTGTTCCCTGCCTTAAACCTACAATTGATCTATGTTCTTCCTATAATCTCTTCATAATTTAAGACTGTCTCTACTCTACAGACCTTATAGCGGCATAGCTGTATTGCTGCAAGTGTGCTGCTATAAGGTCTCCCGTGTAGCTGCTCTGTGCCGACGGGAGAGAGCTCTTCTGTTGACATAATTAAATCACCCTCAATGAGCAGTGATAGTTATGTCAGCAGGACAGCGTGTCCCGCTGACATAGCACTTTCCATACTGGTGCTTCTGTTGGTAAAACAACGTATTTTGGTCAGGCGTGGGTTTTTGTTTTTTATACCCCTGACCGACTAAATTTTACAGACAAAAGTACTAGTCAAGACATAACCTTAGTTACAATGTCTAAAAGGGTAGTAAGGGCTTTTAGCTAGACTTTTGCATGCATTAAATAAGAACAAGGGAAGTATGATGAACCCAGTTTTTTAAAAATGTTATGTAAAATACAGCCAAATTGCAGTGATGTTATGCCGCTTTATTATGCCTATCAGACATTACCATAAATAGAGCCACTGACTAGAAACGTTCTCTGAGTCTATACCATATTTTTTTGGATAACAGTAAAAGGACCAAAGACGACTACTTTCCCGTTAGCTTTCTCTGCTAAGGGCCTAGCTATGCCGCTAGTATAATGCTGGCTGTATTGCTCATTTAGTGGAGTCCATGTTTTAACATATTCTCCCATATAAACTAGCCATAAAAATATACAGCTAAGGGACATTGAAATAACCTTACAATGCTGTTCTATAACATATTATTAGAAGCATTTTGTCCATCTACACTAATAATTTTTAAAAACCTGTTGGAAGTTAGATATTGCACTAACCATGCCAGAAAACTGTGCTAGCAGCCCGCAGTTATACCTGTTTTGATGAGCCCCAAGCGCTACTAGCATGTTGATATTAACTCCCCCAATTGGAGAATGTGTCAAGCTGCCTCTGGGAATTTTAATGACTTTGCCGCTGGCCTAGTGCTTCATGGCCATGGCATAATTGTATAGTTTGAAATGAATGCTGACTTGCTGCTCACAATGGAGAGAAAAATACAGCATATTGATTGTAAAACCAAGGGGACCAATTGGTATCCAGTAAAGGAGCCTTAATTTTAAATACAGCATTTTTATTTTAAAATAGAAAACAAATGTATTTCCCCTCCCTCCTCAGTGAATAGAAAAACATCTGACTGGAATGCTGGAATCTGAACTCTGAAAAGACTGAGCGGGTCCAAAGAAATCACATGCACGTTACTGAGGAAGGGTAAGCCCTGTCACTACAGTTTGGCTGTCAGAAACACAGCTTCCTTTGTCGTGGTGGTGGTGGTTTTTGTTTCAAGATTTTACAGAGTAGCATTGATGTTCATTATGGCCGAGATTGATTCCGTTGTGAGCATCTAAAGCTCATAGCTCAAGTGAAGTCTCATTTTTCTGATTTCAAGAAAAGGGCTGAGTAGGCTTGAGTTGGTGCGCTACCTATTTTTAATTCTTGGAAATCTGGGTTCACATTCTGAGATGGATCACAAGAAAAAATGAATGTTAGTTTTCTCTTAATCCTCATTGGTTCACATGACAAAACTACTACAATATTTGGCACGTCTATAGTAAAATGCACGTGGTGTTAAAATGGGAGAGAGAAAAGGCCAGAACAGAGTTTAATTAATACAGCTACACAGAGGCTTAGCCATAAATTGCCTCATTCTAGTTTAGTTGTTCCCATATCTTATTGAGAGCCTTTTTACCTTACTCCCAGTACTGGCTTTTGTCATATCCTGACATATGTTGCATCTCTCTTTTCTTTCCCCCCCATATTTTCTCCCAGTAGTCTCATCTTTTCTCTCTTCTTGGTCCTCTTAATCTCCCTTCTCTTTCCTCCGGCTGTGTGTCTCCCACCGCTGTCCTCACAATCTGCTGGGTCTTTTTCTTCCCTACTTTTTCTGTTTGGGACTGTTCTTCTTTCTGCTTGCCTTGCTACGAGCCTGTTGAGATAGACCAGTGGTTTTCAACCTGTGATCCACAGACATCCGGGGCTCTGCAGACTGTTTAAGATTTCCAAAGAAGTCCACACCTCTTTTTGAAATTTGTAGGGATCCGCAAATGAAAAAAGGTTAAAATCCATTTCTGTAGGTGCTTCAGTGAGCGATGCTGTATAGTACCACATAGAAGTGCTGCAGAGAACATAAGGGTGAAGCTGGATAAGTAATTTCCCAAGGGAAAGTGTGTGACCCTGTAGAGGTGGTCTGCTTTTTGTTCCCCATAAATTGTGAACCTTTGCTGTAGCTAATGCAGTACAGAAACTGCTGTGCAATTGTACTTAGGATAGCTTTGACTACAAAGTATTATAAATAGTAATCCTTACAACAGCACTTTCTGATAGAAAAGCATTGGTATTCCCATTTTACATACGGGAAAACTGAGGCACAGAGGTAATGACTTGTCCAGGGGTTGCAGTGGAGAGTTAGTGTGAGACTGGGATTGCCTTTCTGTGAAAATTTCTAAACTTGGTAGTAAGGGATCTATTGTAGCAAGGATCACTGAGATTAAGATGACATCTAGGAGTGCTCTGAATAATATAGAATTATTTATATGAGAATTGGCTTCTGACCATATTGATTCTGGAGACATCTGCTGACTTCAGAGTCATTCCAAAACAGCTGAGAATTTCACTGTTACTGTGATTTATATTTTGGCACATACAGCTATATAAGGAATGTTCAGGTTACACCTTTGGATTATGCAAGATAAATCTTAATCTTTGTCTCTTTTATATTTTCTGTAGGGTAAACCTGTGGTGCATACATTCATTTTTAATGGTTAAATGGACATTTAACTTTTTTACTCAACTTATGATGACAACTATTCTAAATAAAAACCAAACCTCTTATTCTCTGTCTACCAAAAAGTGCTTCCAACATGCACAAATTTACATTTTTTATAGGACTTTACATCCTGAAGGATCCTAGAGTGTTTTATAGAGCTCACGCATCCTTTACTGAAATGCAGCCATCTGTGGGTGGAAAATAGCTGTTCAGCAGCTCGCCATAGTTCTAGATAGGAAGTGAAGAAGAATATTCTATGCAGTTGGAGCTGCAAGGAGTATGACAGACAGAGCTTAACACCATTACTGTTGCAACAAGTGTTGATTGGCTCTTTGGACCACAAGTGGTCAGTTACATAAGTTTGCCCCCTCAGCTAAGTGGCATCAGTTCTAGCAGCACAAGTGGCCACCTAATACCGTGCTGGGTTATTGGCTCACTACTGACTGGGGAGAAAAGAGCAGTATTGAATCGCTAACACCACTTCTGGGTCACTTAAATGGTCCCACCGAAATCGCTGACATTGCCTCGCTCTTAGAGCCCAAGGCAGTATGGCTGTTCCATGTGTTGCTAATAATAAAAATGTCAACAGATTTGTGTGGTTAGTCTGGTAAAGATTTTTCTGTCCCAATACAAGTTTGAAAACAAATGGGGGTTTACTGGTGTTGTTAACCACATTGTTTTCAGTAGTGTAACACACACTCGCAAGAGGATATGCGGTTTTACCCACAGTATATAGAAAGCTGACTGACAGCCAGGTGAAGCATTTTTCATTAAAAATAAAAGTAAGTGTGGTTGGGCACTTAGCACTTTATTTTGCGTGTCATTCTGGAGCTGCCACTTCTGCCCAGTATTTTTCACATGCGGTTCACTCTCCCCATGGATTTGTACCTACTTGTTATAGCACTTACTGCAAGTTTCCTCCAGTGCTAGGTCATGCTGCTCCAGCCAGCAGCCAGAGAGGGTGAACAGTGCAGCTCCTCCTTAGCCCGATGCCATGCTAATTGTTTCCCATCATGTGACAGTTCTTTTGGTGTTGCCATGCTACCAAGCTGGTGTAATCAGTCTTTTTTTGTCTTTTTTGTTTTGATGTGTGATTGTAAATTTATCTCTTTCTTTAAAAGGCTTGACTGTGTATCAAGTCTGCTGCATAAAGGCCTTGGCAGCTGCTGCTTGCTCTCTAGTTTTTGTTTTTACTTTAATCAGCTAAACTGATGAATGACCTGAAAGCATTTTTTCCTTACTGCTTCAATTTATGCACATCTGTTGCTCAGAAGCAAAGACAGGCTCAAATCACAAAAAGAACACATCAGAATATTCCTCTCTCAATAAAACCTTCTGTCATCCAATGCACTGAGAGAGAGAGAGAGAGAGAGAGAGAGAGAGAATTCGCAAAAAGAAAAGGAGTACCCGTGGCACCTTAGAGACTAACAAATTTATTAGAGCATAAGCTTTCGTGAGCTACAGCTCACTTCATCGGATGCATCCGATGAAGTGAGCTGTAGCTCACGAAAGCTTATGCTCTAATAAATTTGTTAGTCTCTAAGGTGCCACAGGTACTCCTTTTCTTTTTGCGAATACAGACTAACACGGCTGCTACTCTGAGAGAGAGAGAATTGTATATGAACACACAAAGGCTGTAGGATTTGGTCTACAATGTCTGTACAACCAGATAACTATTTTACTGTTTTGTGAAGTACTTTGAATACAATGAATGAGAGGGTTTTTTTTTTTTATTAAATCATATTCTGTTTCATCTAAACTGATATGCAAGATGTTTGTTCACATTAAACTGGCTTCTTTTAAATTGAAATAGAGCTATAGTAACCTCTTTCATTGGGAAAAATTGAGAGAAATCCTAGAATCCACTGCAAGGAAGAACACTAAGTGTTAATATCAGCTCCCTACTATGCTTTTTTCTGGAAGAAAAATTAACTCTTGGTAGCTGTTGTCTTACAAGGACCTATATGATCAGTCAAAGCCTTATGATTTTTAACCATTTTCTTTGATAAGGAACATCATGTGGGATGATGCAAAGTTACTTTAATTCTTCATAGAAAATACTTTAACTGGTTTGTTTTTTACAAGCCAGTAAAAAAACAAACAAACCATAAACAACAACAACAAAACAATGAGCAAATGCAATAAAAGAAGTTTGAAACTGATGTGCTGGCACGAAATCAAAATGTATTCTCTCCGATAAACTCAAATTTCTCTAAAGTAAAAGGAGGACTTGTGGCACCTTAGAGACTAACAAATTTATTTGAGCATAAGCTTTGATGCATCCAATGAAGTGAGCTGTAGCTCACAGAAGCTGATGCTCAAATAAATTTGTTAGTCTCTAAGGTGCCCCAAGTCTTCCTTTTCCTTTTGCGAATACAGACTAACACAGCTGCTACTCTGAAACCTGTCAAATTTCTCTGCTACCTTGACAGAGCCTGCTCCCAGGGGAGTTAATGGCAAAATTCCCAATGACTTCAATGAGAGCAGGATTGGGCCGTTGGGCTCTTAGGCCCCAGAATTCAGCTGAGCATTTAAACTTCAGTTTAAGTGCATACCTACTTAGCAAACTCATAAGGAGTAAGCATCTGATTAAGAGCTTTCTGATTAAGAGCTATATAAAGGCTATTGCCTTTTCCCTCCCAGTCTCATCAGCACCTCTCTTATTTTACATCCTACTCCGGAACTTGGTGAGCTTTGATATTACTGTTTTAAAAAATACCTTGCGGATTTACATTTGAAATAATTGAATGTAACGTCATTATAATTTTGGTATATGCATTCAGTCTGCAGTTACTCTGATTCAGGTGAGATTGAGACACTTTTCCTCGATGTCAGGAGAGAGGAAAACTAACCCTAGAGGAAACACTCTCTAAAAAGCAGACTGATTTCCTCTTTAACGTATTTTGAACAAAAGAACATGAATAAATGCTTGCAGGCTGGTTTTAAAAATGTTGTCCAATTTGTAGCAGAATGATGAAAGATGTTTCTGGGCACGTAAAATTTTGATTTTATGACATTTAAACTCTCTAACGCTCATTTTCCTCCTCCACAAAATAGAAAGTAATATTGTAAAGAAATTTTATATATATAGTTCATATTCAGGCACAGTATTTTGGATGAATTTTTTGGAATTCATGTTGAAAATTTGCAGGTGACCTAATACAATAAAACTTTTCTTTTATCTGGGTTACAAAATTAATTTTTATTTTCAAATTAAGATTGCTGAGGCTCTTCTGATTTGATGTAAAGTGTAATTTTATGTACAAGTGGTGTTCAAGGAACTCAAAATATTTAAGTTTACTGGGGCAGAGTTCACACGCATCCTTGTGAATTATCAATGCATATTTCTTCTTTCTGGGTCTCTTGTCAGTTTTAAAGCCTTGCTTATAAAGAGCCAGATCATGCCCTGTCCAGCGTGGCTATGCAAAGTAGGAGGAGATGGGTATGCTGCTATTCTTATACCATGCCACCACTTCCTGCATGTGGTGGGAAGAAAACTTTGCAGACCTACTGTTTCCTCTTGTGCAAGTTGGCAGACTGGACTCTCTCTGCCCACCCCCACAATATGCCTATCAATGAAGTTATATTGGCATATTGGGGAGCATACAATACATGTTGTATTTTACACCTTCCTCAGAACAGTAGAGAGAGAGAGAGTGTGCAGCTCAATAAGTCACAATCTCCATCTTCGGCTTCTCCAGGGTAGCAGGACAGGCTGTAGGCTGCATTGTAAACTCTGTCTGGCCTACAGTGAGTGAGAGTTTCCAATCCCTCCTTCTGAGCACTGACAGCAGCAATTAGTGCAATTCTATAGCTGTTGAGGTGGAGTACTGTGGTATTTCTCCAGAAGATGGTATTTGCATTGGCACCTGTCATAAATATAAAGGGAAGGGTAAACACCTTTAAATCCCTCCTGGCCAGAGGAAAAACCCTTTCACCTGTAAAGGGTTAAGAACCTCGCTGGCACCTGACCAAAATGACCAATGAGGAGACAAGATACTTTCAAAGCTGGAGTGGGGGAGAAACAAAGGTTCCCTCTGTCTGTGTGTTGTTTTTGCCAGGAACAGAAAAGGAATGGAGTCTTAGAACTTAGTAAGTAATCTAGCTAGATATGCGTTAGATTCTGTTTTGTTTAAACGGCTGATAAAATAAGTTGTGCTGAATGGAATGTATATTCCTGTTATTATGTCTTTTTGTAACTTAAGGTTTTGCCTAGAGGGATTCTTTGTGTTTTGAATCTGATTACCCTGTAAGGTATTTACCATCCTGATTTTACAGAGCTGATTCTTTTATTTTTTTTCTTCAATCAAAATTCTTCTTTTAAGAACCTGATTGCTTTTTCATTGTTCTAAAGATTCAAGGGTTTGGGTCTGTGTTCACCTATGCAAATTGGTGAGGATTTTTATCAAGCCTTCCCCAGGAAAAGGGGTGTAGGGTTTGGGAGGATTTTGGGGGGAAAGACGTTTCCAAGCAGGCTCTTTCCCTGTTATATATTTGTTAGACGCTTGGTGGTGGCAGCAATAAAGTCCAAGGGCAAAAAGTAAAATAGTTTGTACCTTGGGGAAGTTTTAATTTAAGTTGGTAAAAATAAGCTTAGGGGGTTTTTCATGCAGGTCCCCACATCTGTACCCTAGAGTTCAGAGTGGGGAAGGAACCTTGACAGCACCCCTTTTAAATATTTGTGGACTTCCTGACTTGTATGTTGTTTGCACTCTAGTGATCTAAATTGTTGGCTTTCTGATTTATGCTTCTTTTAAAGCTTAACTCAGAATTTCCAGAGTTTCAAGTGTGCTTTTTAAATGACTAAAATATTGTTGTAAATTAAGATATTTTGTTTGGGAATTTCCTTAGTTTTTTTGAGACACCTTAAAAATAGTGATGTGTGATATTTAATATGGATGAATCCCTACTATTTGAAGCAGAGAGAGCTTGAAGGCTAGGAGACCTGTTGTGGCAATACGCTTAGCTCCCAAACCTTGGCTTTATATCAGAATGATGCCTTTCCTTCTTACAGCTTCTCATACTGTTCTCCACATGCCATTCTGAGCCCTCTCTTGTTACTGAGTTCTGGTGAAGGTATTCTAACGGTAGAGCCTGCAGATAGAGATTATTTTGCATATGGGAACTTGAGGTTTGGGGTGGGGGGGAAATTAAATAACTGTATAAGCTGAAATATTAAAAAGCACCAGACCTCACTGAGAACAAAAGAATGTAACGAATTTTGAAGTTTCTTGGAGCAGCCTTTAAAAACAAAAAGAGTGAAACATAGGTGATTTTTATAAAAAAGTCATATCCTGTGAATGTCATGGCCTCCTATCCACCCCCAAAATATCCTTAGGCAGCGGTAGGCATACAGTAGGCTTTAGGTGGAATGGTGTAGTTTTGGCAGAGTGAGATGGTGGTTTCAAAATTGTGCTTAGTAAACAGCTAGTCACAACCTTAGCTACTGAGAGATGGTTTGTCACTTCAAAATACTTGGAGATTCACTGTCCTATCATACTGGAGCCCATTATGCTAGTGTAAGGGAGCTTGTGTATGTAGCTTTAAACCAGCTAAACTCTATGGAGAATCCAGCTAAGGCTCTATTTTGGCTACTGATTCAATAGTTGGTCTTTAAATAGTGACAACCAAATAGCAATATCAGACACCCCGTTTGAAACAGTATAATTTCACCTCTGATTTTAGTGTCCTTCTCTGTATCTAGTTTAGGACTTGAATTGAAAAAAATAAATAAATTTGGGGGTGTTCTTTAAAGCTCGGCTTACAAGCTAAACTACACATGCTGGAGATGGTAAAATGGAATGCCACTCACAGTAGGTTGTTCAGACCTTCAGAATATGCTCATGCATGCTCCGGTGGGCTCTTTGGACTTGCCTCAATCTCAGTGGAGCTCCGGTGCTCTGCTGAATTCTATCCAGGGTATTTGGGCTTGACTCTATGATTTTGAAGAGGGAGGTGGAAAATAAGTGGTGATATTTTCATTTACAGCGGACTGTGCCAATCCTCATAATATGATCTTCCCTCTCCTTTTTATATGCTTTAACCAGCAGTGAAATAGTTAACAATTTTAACACCTAAATTACGTCTTTGAGAATCTGATCTAACACGTTACTGAGATGAACAAATGCTGCTCGCAGCTCTCTGCCATTGTTTCAAGCGCAGGCAAGCATCCCTACATAAGCAACGGCACATTCAAGTTTTGAAGATTTCTTTCACAACCATGAGGGTTATTTTTTTTTAACTTTAAAATGAATGCTTAAATTCTTGAGTGCAAGATGACAGTTTGTGAGAGTTGTGTTGCTGTGTACCTCTCTCGTACTCTTTCCAGTTTGAGCCCTGCAGACCTAGTTGTACAAGAAAAGTTATCCTTGTAATTAGTCAGGGCTGGAAGATATTTTGAAATACATCTTTATATTTTGGACAATAGATACTGCATTAGCTATGCAAAGGGGGAAGAAAGCCCAGTGGCGAGGGTGCTAGTCTGGGACTCTGGAGACCGAGTTCAGTTCCCTGCTCTGACACAGACTTCCTGTGTGACCTTGGGCAAGTCACTTAGTTTTTCTGTGCCTCAGTTCACCATATGTAAAATGGGGATAATAGTACTTCCCTACCTCACCAGGAGTATTGTTCGGATAAATACATTAAAGATTATGGCCTGGTCTACACTACACAGTTAGGCAGCTTACGTCAACCATTAGTATCTACACTACATCCTTGCTCCTGCTGATGTAAGTGCCCTACTACACCAATATAATCACTCCACCTCCAGCAGAGGTGTAGTTAGGATGTCACAATATCTGTGTAGACACTGCACTGTAGACGCTTCCTTACATAACTGTTGGCTGTCTTGTCAGTTTCAGGGCAGGAGCTGTGAAATTGACAAGAAAGCTGGGCAGCTAGAGTGCCGCTCATATTATAATCTCATATTTTCTATAAAATCATGTTTATTGGCATTAATTATTTCCCCATCTTTTAATTATTTATTGGTTGTGTCTTGCCTCAGCCTTTCTGTGACTGTCTGGGATCGCTGTCAAGTTAACCAGCCTATAGTTACTTGGGGTTGTCCCATTTAGCCATTTTTAATGATTAATTTACTTCTGCCACTTTGAAATTTTCTAACTTCAAATTCAAGCCATTGGATTTAGTTACACCTTAGTTTGCTATATTAAAAAGCCGCCTGTTGTCAGATATCATTTTCTTGTGTTAGCTACTTGTAGACCATGATCAAATCACTTGTTGACCTTCTCTTTGGTCTTAGCTATATGCAGACTTTGTGTGTGGCAAGCTGGGGTGTAAATCTAAAGTACACCGGCCTGCTACACACTAAGTGGGAACACGGATCCAACTGCGAGGTACTAAAAATTCCATAGGACACTTTCACAGACTGCATTGCCCTTCCTCATATCGGCAACTTTCATGAAAGCTTAGCAAATCGGAGGAGTGTTGCCACAGTCTGCTATCCCCAAGGAAGTAAATCGATGCAGAGGTGTCTGGCTGAATATGCAGAGGGACTCAAACAATGGTTCTGAGAGGTCTGCATTTCACCCATCTATCTCATTAAGGTGCTAAGTTTGCAGTCAGATGACCATTTAATTTACATTAAGTGGCCTTCAAAAGGGGACTGTCCCTTTCTGTTTAACAAAATGTGTAAAAGTGACCCCACAGTCTTTTCAGTAATGTGGGCTACTGTAAGCACGTCGAACCTGTCCTCTGCTCTCTACATTGACTTTCCATAGAATAGTGAGTCCAGTTCAAGGTCTCGGTTCTTATTTTCAAGGTGCTCACATGTCTGGGCCTAGCATACCTAATAGATTGCCTAAAATGCTAGGATATAAACTGTAGCATTTCAAGTGCAGACAAGCCCTTCGATTAAGAAAAAGTGCAATGGGGTAGCCAAACTCTTCCCAAACCCAATAAAACCTCAAACTACCTCTGAGCCCTTTGAAGGCATTCTCTATACATAAGAAGCAAAAAAGAACACTGTGACTAGTACCTTTTCCAACCTGCTCTCAGAGTCCACCATGTAGATTCAGAACCTGCCCCCTACCCCCTCCCCCATGTGGGGTGTGGATTTATTAACAAATAAATTAACAATAACAAAGTTCCATCCAAGCAGCCTTCTTCCTAAGCTGCCCCTAAGGTTTCTGTATCAGGACTGCACAGATCACACCTTAGATTCTCTCTCAATTGAGAGCCATTTCCATCTGCCTTATATCTAGGTGAGATAATAAGCTACCTGCTTCAGCAAATTGTCAAATTCCACTTAACCTTCTCAGCAGGATCAACATCCACTAACAAGAGGCAGTACTTAGTTTCACGCAAACACTGCCAGCCTGTTAAAGACATTAGTCCAGTTTGAAAAAAATAATTTTAGGTTACCTTTAACTTATTTTACTGTTTATCTTTTTAGTTTATCTTTCCTTCTCATCAACAATTAAACAAACAAACAGAGCATCAGTATGTGCCAGATGTAGTGACAAATATTGGGGAGGGATACAGTGGGGAAGGTAGTTTTTGTCAAAACTACTGTGGTGAAAAATACGTTCCCCTTCCACAAATGTAGTTACCTCTGCTCCTGCCCATAGGGAACAGGGAAAGTGGCAATTTATCCCTTTGCTAATAACAATCAAACACCGACATCTTCCTGAATATCAGAAGCCTCACCTTTTCCCTACCTACACCTCCTTTCTTTTAGTTGGACGAGACTGTCTTTCCAGACTTTGTAACTTATTGCACGGGATGCAGGGGGCCCAGGGTATGATTCTATACCAGGGTTGAAACACGGTTTTGGCTCATCTACATGGAAAGACCAAACCATGTTGTAACATGGTTGGGGAGTTACTTTATACAAAACAATCTGCTGACCGGGTAAGATTATTTGTTTAGATGAGCCCTGTATCAGCTGTTTTACATGTCATACCCAGATACTGATGCTCAGCTTGCTTGTTAATTGTTGACGGGAAGGAAGTGTGAATCTTCCTTCACAAAATCTGCAGATTTGTCAAAACTAAACAGGAAGATGCCTGTTCCTCTTCCACATCTTATTCTCTTACTGAAAGTTAAAGCCTGAGACAGAATGGTGAGCAAAAATATTTAATTCATGGTAGCATTACAATCCATTAGGTATCTAGATCAGCAGAACAAAGGATTCCGATACCATTTTGCACTCTTATTTTGTCACCTCCAAAGCAGTTGAACGTTTGAAATTGCAGCAGTATGCAACAAACAGGAGAAGCAAAGTCACCAGGCACAGGCTGTCATTGTAGAATCAGACAATGCAGGTCTTGAAAAACATGCATACCTGTGTTTCTCCAGCAAAACTCTGAATGGGCAACAGGAAGCTTTTCTTTTACCCTAGCATATCCCCCAAGTAGAGTTTTCTCTGCAATGCACTGTTTAAGTGAATGGAAAGATGAAGTGGGGGAGAATTTTCCTTTGCTTATGCTTTGGTGGATTTTTTAAATGAAAGTTTGAGAACATTTCATTAAAGCAAACAGTCTAAAATATTTAGTCTGAAGATAGAAGATGGAAGTAAAGAGAAGAGCTTCTTATAGAATTTAATCCATTAGTGCTGGAAAGAATGTGACTGTTCTACTGGAAACAGAACATCTGGGGATCAAGGGGACTTAGGTGGGTTTTTTTGAGAGTTTTTTTTAGAGTGCTTGGGCCACAAGTATAAAAACCCTGCCCTTTCTTGGTTCAGAGCTATCTGACTGTGGTTTGTACGAGGAAACTGAACTGTTCTCTCAATACTTTCCTTTTATTGTATTTTTTCCAGCAACAGCTTCCCCTTAAACAGATGTCAAAAACAGTTTTGTTTCTAGTGTGGACCTGACAAAACAGTTTTTCATGCAGTTTCAGAAAGTATATTTTGAGACTTTATCTATATTTTGATCTATAGGTATAGGCAGGGTGTTGTGCAAGTGTCCCAGTACAGCTCTGCCAGTACACTCATCTTTTGTTCCAGTCCTACACCTTTTTTTTTTAAGCAGGCTCCGCAAATTGTGCAGCAAGTTTGATGTGAACAAATAAATTGTTTTTAAAACCTGACAGCTTTGGGCTTAAGTTAGGGTTTGAATGTGATTCCCAAGCGGTGAAAGACCTATGTTCTCCAGAGCCCTGCTGCTGGAGTCCCAATTTAAAGGGCCAGGGGATTTAAAGGCCCCGTCCCTTCTGATTGAGGCCCCGCCCACTGCTCAGGACTCCGGCATACCGGTAAACGCTTTAAGTTACTTTCACCCCTGGCGAGTGTTGGGGTGTGGGAAGGGGTGGGGCGGTGCTTACCTCAGGTGACTCCCGAAAGCCACCGGTACATCCCTCTAGCAGCAACTCCTAGCTGGGAGGGCCAGGGAGCTTTGTGCGCTGACCCTGTCCATAGGCACTGCCCCCACAGTTCCCATTGGCTGCAGTTCCCAGCCAATGGGAGCTGCGGAGTCGGTGCTCAGGGTGGGGGCAGTGCACAGAGACCCCCTGCCCCCCAGTCCCTCAGAAGCCAAGAGACGGTGCTGTCCGTTTTTGGGACTGGTGCAGAGTGAGGGCCATGCCTGCCTTAGCCCCGCTGCACTGCCGGACTGTTAGCGCCCAAAATCTTCCAGTTTGGCTGCAGTAGCTTCCGGGAGGTAGGGCCTGATTCCAGGAGACTCCCAGCAAAAGCGGGAGGGTTGGCAACACTAGTTATACAGGAGGTCAGAGTAGATGATCACAGTGGTCTTTTCCGGTCTTGGAATTTGTGAATCTATCCCCTGCTCACTGTACAGCACCAATGGAGTGTGCACTGGTATTCTAAGGAGTCACAGTGGAACAAAACCCTGGTTGCAAGACTATTGTTCAGGACTCCAGATCAGTCTTGGAAAACAGAAAGCTGGTTACTCTGTAGATTCGTTGAGTCAGCTGAGCTAGTTATTTTCTTTTAAAGGAGGTGCTTGCTGTGATGACAATCCCTCCCCCCCCCCCCATAGCTGCTGCTGGGGGAATGTACAGTTTTATGCAAAGGAAAGTAGGGAGGCAGTGTTGTTTAGTGGTTAAATAATTGTAAGTCATGAGATCTGGATTCTGTTCCTGACTCTGCCACTTGACTCACTGTGACCTTTGGCAAGTCAATAAACATAAATGTGCATGTTTCTTTTCTATAAATGGGAATAATGCATTTTGGCAAAGGGTTCTGAAATGCTCTGAAAAAGGTCCTATATAAATGCTAAGTACTGATAATATTTTTATCCTAAATGAATTGAAGGCCTATGGATCCCCTGTGTTTTGAGCCTGATGGGTAGTACCAGATGATGTCTCTTGTAAGGTGCACCTGTTAATTTTGCTTTTTGGAAGTTGTTCCAACTTTTAAGGAGATGATAGAAAAACTGTGATTAGAGGAAGGGCCAGTCTTGTCCTGTAAACTAGTGGTTTCATGCTGTCTACTAACCCTAATGTGTACAATCTATTGGTCTGGTTTGAAAGTTATGCACAGAAACATCCAGTTAAACCAATATACTGTAGTACTGTAATGATGGAAGTATGCTACAGGTGCTCTGTCATTTTTCACCATAAAATTTCCTATTATAGCTATCGACGGTTCAGATTCATTTGCGATATCAACCATGGGAGGACTAGTGTGTACAAGGCTGTACATGGTCCTCAGGTTTTTAAGTCCCACATCATTAATTTTAATCAGAGCAGCTCTAGATGCCATTGTGTTTAAAATGCTAGTGGCTGCTGACACCATGTCTACATTTAATTCTCCCACAATTGTTGAGCTGGTGGTAGCAACTGTGTAAAATCATGGAAAATGCCCTAAGGGGGCATCGTCAACTAAAAATGTTATACCTACTTTAGTTACAAGACTCTCCCCAGATTACTATAACTGAAAGAAACTACAGGAAACAGGATTTCCCTATTTTTCTAGTTTGCTTGCCTTCGCAACGCTTTGTTCAATTAGTTTTTATTTTTCTGCTGTATCGTCAGTCAGTTTTCTCTGTTGTTTGTGTGGGTCTGTCACACTGCGATGGGGAGAAAGGAAACATTTTAAAAACACAAAAATTGGCAGGAGTATGAAGAGCAGGTGTGGAACCTGAAACTCTTTTAATTCGTATTGAAACTAAAGAGGTTTCAGTCTGACACTGTCTCTTCTAGGGTGGTCTCTAGTTAAGTGAGCCTGTGCAAGGGATGTTGTGCATTTCCCACACTAGAAATAAATTGTTCCCTTGCTCTTCATATTAGCCTTTTTTCATCATTTTCCCCCCACAGGGACAAAATGACTGCTCAGGTTACTTTAGAGGATGCCTTGTCCAATGTGGATCTCTTGGAAGAATTACCATTGCCGGATCAACAACCATGTATTGAACCCCCTCCGTCATCTCTGCTTTACCAGGTAAGGAGTATCTATTATGAGACTGTGATGCTCCTCAGAGGTACTCAAGATTGTGAGGCCCCTCACTACCATCTACCCTTAGTGTGAGAGAGCCTTGTCTGAACCTGCCAGACAGAGGTCAGCCCACTGATGCCACTAACCATGGCCAACGCAAGCACTCCCCTCTCAACCTCTGCAGGTTAGCAATGGGCACACTCCAACCCCCGAACCCTTTGAGTGTCCCCCTGGAATACGCAACCTCTGGTCCACTGGACATTCACAGAATTTCCAGGTCTGCTATTCCCAAAGGAACAGTACCCCCAGCTTACCAGCTGCAACTCAGACCACTGCTTTGCTTAACTCACAGCACTTACATTTGTTTATAGTGAAAACAAATATAAGTTTATTTAACGAAGAACAGAGGTTCAAGTAATAACAAGTCGGTAAAAGTATTGCAAACAACTAGATACAAATAAAATAAAAGCATAATACAGATTCTAGAGCCTCCATTTAATTAGCAAGATACTCTCCAGTCTAATAAAGTTTAGCACAACCCAAGTCTTTGTGACAGGGCTTAACAGCCCTGGTTGGCTGTGATTCTTCTTTCATAAGACATGCATGCTGGTAGCTTGTCCCTTTGATGAAGGATCGAAGGTGAGCTAGTGCCCCCAGGTTCATCCCAAAAATCCATTGTCTATACTCACAAACAGGATACCTCCCCTGGCTCTTTTTGTTTTCTTTTGTTTTGATTCCCCAACAGCTTTTTCTTTTTTGTGACTTTGCAATTTTTATTAGCTTGGCGGCAAATAGATTTACCTTGAGAGGGACACAATACATGACCAGACAGGAAGATAAGGAAGATAAATGTCTACTACGTCCTGCTTGGGAGGAATTTGTTTATCACCTTCTGGTGACCAGCCCCAACTCACAGATTTTAAGAACATAATTATCAACATGCATACATGACTCCTGAAATATTATTCATATATACATTTTGAAATGATTGACCACCAGTGAGTTACTGGCTTTTGGTAGAGACCTTACATGCCACCCTTTGGTGTATATGCATATACTTGATCTAAGGGATCCCTCTAACCCCTTTAAACTCTCTCTGTGTCCTCTGCCTCTTGGCACCAAGAAGTCCCTGGGTCACAGATTCCCATTAATTTTTGGAAAAGCAGATAAATACCAGCATTTGAAATTTTTCCCTAAAGGTTACATGTTTGTTTATTATCTTTCATGCAGCCAAACTTCAATACTAATTTTGAAGACAGGAATGCATTTGTCACAGGCATTGCAAGATACATTGAGCAAGCTACTGTTCATTCGAATATGGTAAGTAAACATTTTCAACATTACTCTTTTTATTTAAAAAAAAAATAAATTGTGAGCACGGAGGCATATATCTTTGACAAAAGTTTCTTATAGAGGGATGAACATGCACGGAGAAAATAGGAAACCAAGTTAGCAACATCACTTCAAACAGGCATAGCTGTCAGGAATGATCTCTCATAGCAAAAATATAGCTAGCTCACTCTTTTCTTGTGCATCTCAGATAACCTCATGTCTGGGTTCGCCAGTATTGCCTGAAGTTTCTGTACCCAAGCCTTCCTTAAGGGATTCTATATTTTCCAGTTTTCCAAGTTAGGCTAGTAGTATCAACAGCCAGGCTCTGACTGCCAGAGAATAAATTTATCTTTTGTGCTTGAGACTTCCACTATTCCTCTAGCATTTTGGTCAAGACCTGAGGGATTGCTGTATGTTATTTTTTTCTACCCTGTCCCTGAAAGTAATACTAAAGCATTCAGACTTCTCTCTTGTTTTCCATATAAAAACCCATGGATCCTAATATATTCCCAGTGTAACTGTTCTGTTTTCTGGGATTTTTAATGTGTTAAATTTGTAAAATATTACATACTTCAGGCTTAATAGTTGTTTGGTTTTGTCAGTAGCAAAGTTTGACCTCTTGGACTTCAAATTTCAGTGGATGTAAAGTGTCATTTAGTAATCTGATACATATTCATTGCATTAAATAGTGTTGTAAATAGTCCATATTCATTCATGGTAAAATATTATTGAAATGAATGACTAAGAACAGATTTGATTTTTAGCTTTAGGATTAATTTTTCATGTTCAGTAGCTGAACTAATTGTTTCAATAATTGATGAATCAGGTTGAGTTGTGCTTAACCATAGAGAACTTGCTTTCCTAAAAAAAAAAAAAAAAAAACCAGTATGATCTGACAATTTGAACATACTATTTAAGATAATATATCAGTTAACATTCAGTATGTGTGACCTGTTATGTGTGCATCCTAGTAAGAGAAAAAGGTTTGTTTGGCTCAGGGTGTGTATGAGTGTCATAGAGAGAGAAATAATGGAAGTTTTTAATTTTTTTCTGAATTTACCATCCTTCTCATATTGATACTAATTAATTTTTTTTATTTTAGAATGAAATGTTGGAAGACGGTCAAGAGTATGCTGTCATGCTGTACACATGGAGAAGCTGCTCAAGAGCCATTCCTCAGGTAAAGGAGCAGAATTCAATTGTCAGACAGTGCTTGAACTTTCATCTCAAGTTCTTTCCTGATTGTGTGGATACATAGCTTTATGGATAAACCTTACCGCTCTAGAATGAGCATTTACTCCTGGACCAGCAAGACTGGGAATGTTATTGAAGCAAAACTTTCAGCTCCTGAGGACTGGATGTTTTTGGTGAGGGAATTAAGGAAGGATTTCATGTCACTTTGCGTTAAGCTTCCTGGCTGGTTTGCGAATAGGGTAGCAATAATGTGCACTGGATGGGCAGTTTTGATAGTAGTATTAATTTGACACCAAAATTTCCCATGTTATTTAACAGAAAACAAATGGAGATTTGTAGTGCCGGCAAGCATTTAAAGCTTAAATTCAAGTGGATATGATAGGCAGCTGAACATATTGTTAGTTGATGAAGCAAACTAGGCATTAAACACCGCTCTGGAGATTGTCAAATAGAATATTGGGTCTGGTCACTTTTTCTAAACGTTTGAGGCAATCCAGATTTTGTGTGTGTGTGTGCATGCATGTGGGTGCACGTGCTTATTTATATAATGCACACAGGTGGTGGGAGTCCAAAGTTAGGACTTAAGTGCCTGAAAAACAGAAGTTTTTGAAAATAGAGTTAAGATGAGCTGGAAAAGCAAATGAAACCACAATCCTCTTTTGACAGCTCTCTGATTTTAGGGTCTTTCTAAAATAAAAAATGTGCTGACATGGAAGGAAGGGGATCGTCTTTTGTTTAAATTACTGGACCTCAACAAGATCTGGGTTCAGTTCTCCACTCAGTCTTTGTGACACTTGGAAAGTAACTTAATGTCACTGTGCCTTGATTCCCTAGCTATAAAATGGGGAAAATACTGCCCTACCTCACAGGGATGTTTATAGGCTAAATTCATTATTATCTGAGGCACACAGATACTGCAGAGTAAGAATACTACCCTATAAGAACCCAGGTAGGTCTGAGAATTTGTTTTTAGTCCCTGAAAACCATGTTTGAGATGTTAAAAACAACAATTTAGCCATAACTTTGGATAAATAGCACTAGAATACATTTTCTTGGTTTGATGTGCCATTCTGGAGCTGTGTCTCTGCTGAAGTTTTATTTGGGAGTGACTTTTCAGAATCACTATCTCTTTGATTCTCTTCAGGTTAAATGTAATGAACAGCCTAACCGAGTAGAAATTTATGAAAAAACTGTGGAAGTTCTGGAGCCGGAGGTCACAAAACTGATGAATTTTATGTACTTTCAGGTAAAAAGAGTTAAACCAATAGCTATTTAATAGAGGTTTGGTTTTGTTTTCTTATGTGCTGTGGAGTTATGCGCTCTGCTTTAGCTGACTTGGCTCAAAGACTATATTACTGGAACCAAACGTTGTAAAGATTTTACATGGGAGAGGCTATGGTCCTGGACATGTCACTTAAACTTAGTGTGCCTTCTAAGTGCAGTCATATTTGTGCATGTGACTTGTCGCCTGTGCCCAGCTTCTTGTTCCGCACACAGTTTTTGCACAGTTGAAAATTCCTTTCTTTTTCATTCTCCGTATTTACGCTCACTTTTACTTGCCCATTTGTTTTTCCCAGAAGCAACTGCAACATCTCTTCTAAGCTGTAGAGTGAATCAGTTTTCTTCTTGCCCAAAGACCTTTGATTCTATTCTGCAAACACTTAAACACTTGAGTAACCTTACTTGTGTGAACATTCCTGTTTGAATCAGTGGGGCTATTTGCATGAATAAAGTTAGGTAGGTTTAGGTTTACAGGACTGGGGCCTAGATTTCCATTGGACACTATGCATGCTTAATATGTTTTTATCTGGTTAGTAGCATATGGCTGCATAGATATTTCCTTTACATCAATTAATAATAGATAGGTGAATGGTAGCTGGGATATTTTTTGTAAATTTCTATTATTTATATGAAGCATATGAAACATTTAGACATGGAGAAGACCTATCAAGTCATCTAGTTCATACTCTTCTCTAAGGACCATTGTAGGATTGCTCCCTATAGTATTTTTATGTTTTATTGCGGTGGTTTTCAATCTGTGGCCTGTAGATCCCTAGGGTCTGCAGACCATGTCTTTGCTTTCCAAAGGGATCCACACCTCCATTTAAAAGCTTTTTTAAGGGTCTGCAAATGGAAAAAGATTGAAAACCACTGTTTTATTGCATTTTGTCTAACTAGTTGTGTGTATACTGCTTCCTTTCAGACACTAATTCACAGTTTTAATAGACCCATTTTACTGTTAGATACCAAGAAAGGTTTCCAGGTATTTCCTTTGTGCAATTTTAATCCTTTCTGCTAGGTATATCTCCTTGAGTTGTCCTCCCTGATTCCTCACTCTCCTTAGTCTTTAAGGTACTCAAAGCTATGTATATTTTAAGCTTCCATCATCAGTCAAGTCAGTGGAAGGGAAGGGAGGAGCTATTTGTTCAGCATGGTTCTCTTTACTTCCCTCCCATGGCTTGGACTTGTATGGTCGTTTTTGAGGAGAGACGAGAACCTGTGAAAGGAGCTCCGCTTACGGGACTGGGGTAGAGCTTAATGGAGTGCTTCTTGGGCTTCCTCTCTTGAATCCCTGAATCTCTCACGGTCCAGCAGAGGAACGCTTAGTGGTAGTCTGCTACTCTCTTTCTTTCCACACTAGCCTGTCATCTCATATGGTGGGCTGTGTTTGCTGCTGGGCAGCTTAGTGAGGAGCAGCTGCAGCTCAGAACTCCCATCTCAGAGAGGCAGCAGCTACTGGGGAGAAGGTGAAGAGTGAGTAGAAACGCAGCATTCCCACCACTGCCCAGTGCAAATGGGCCTGGTCAAATCCAAACCAGGCTGTTCCATTCAAGGAAATTAAGGTGCTCTATGAATCGTGGAGAACAACCTTTTTTACAGCATCAATTAAACTTCCTCCCAAAAGAATTTTTGAAAACTGCAAACTTGAGCAATAAAATTTAAAAATCATTTAAAGAAAACGAACAAAACATTTTGATCTCAGCCACTGTGCTTCATGCTCTAGCAAAATCCTATGGTTGTTGCAATGTCACCTGCGCTAAGCATACTGATTAGTAACGTATGGCTGTACGTATCGGGAGCTGGAGAGGTCATTCTGAATGCTCATCTTATCCTTAAGTATTCTGAAGTTTTAATGAAATTGTCTCATTCCTACTCGCAGATGTCTTCTAAGTGAACTTTGGAATTGGATGATGAGTTACTTTAGTAGCATTCTACCATTAAAGGACTTTTTTAGGAAGAAAGAGGAGATCACCTAGATTGGTGGCTCTCAACCTTTCCAGACTACTATACCCCTTTCAGGCATCTGATTTGTCTTGCGTACCCCCAAGTTTCACCTCACTTAAAAACTACAGTAACTCCTCACTTAAAGTCATCCTGGTTAACGTTGTTTCGTTGTTATTTTGCTGTTCAATTAGGGAACGTACTTGTTTAAAGCTGTGCAATGCTCCACTCTTGCGTTGTTTGACTGCCTGCTTTCTCCACAGCTGGCAGCCTCCCTACGCCCCCTGCCCTTCCTCCCCACAGCGCCTCCTGCCCACCCCGCGAATCAGCACCTTCCCTCTCCTCCCCCACCTCCCCCCCATCAGCTGGTTTGCGGCGTTTTGGAGGCAGGAGGGCTTGCGGAGGAGCGAGGACTTGGCGCGCAGACTCCCCCTTCTTCCCCTGCCTCCGGAACGCCGCAAGCCAACCGATTGCCCCGGGCAGGAGGCAGGGTGGGGAGCGTGGGAGGGGGAACCTGCGTGCCAAATCCTCCCTCCTCCCCCCTCCCTCCTGCTTCCTAAATGTGGCAAGCCAGCTGATTGCTCCGGGCAGGAGGGAGGGGGGAGAAGCGAGAATTCTGTGCGCCTCCCCTCTCCCTCTCCTGCCTGCGGCAACCAGCTGTCTTGCGGCATTTTGGAGGCAAAAGGGAGTGGGGAGGAGCAAGGACTTGGTGCGCAGACTCCCCCTGCCTCCCGAATGCAGCAAGCCAGCTGATTGCCCCAGGCAGGCGGGGGAGGGGGGAGGAGCAAGGACTTGGCGTGCCTCCCCCCTCCCTCTCCTGCCTTTGGCAGTCAGCTGGCTTGCAGCCTTTAATAGGGAGGGGAGGGAGGCAGGAGGAGCGAGGATGCGAAGTGAAGGGGGAGGAGGTGGGGGGGAGAAGAGACGGATCAAAGATGGGGGCTTGGGGGAAGGGGGGGAGTGGGTGGGTTGAGGGTTGAGTCCCTCCCCTGCCCCTGGTGCTTGCAGAGTAGGGGAAGCTGCTGCTGCTGCTGCTGCGCAATGTGCTTCTCCTAGCCTACAGCACCTTCAGCCTCCTTGCCTGCCTCATTGTCTCCAGTGCCAGTGAGCTGTGCCTGTGTAGGGTAAGGCAGGGGCACCTCCTCCGTTTAAAATGTATATAATGCCTTTTGTCTGGCAAAAAGAAATTTCCCTGGACCCTCAGACCCGTGCCCCCCCCCCATTTACATTAATTCTTATGGGGAAATTGGATTCGCTTAACTTCGTTTCACTTAAAGTCGCATTTTTCAGGAACATAACTACAACGTTAAGTGAGGAGGGAGTTGCTGTACTTGCTTACACAATCAGACATAAAATACATAAGTGTCACAGCATATTAGTACTTAAAAATTGCTTACTTTCTCATTTTTGCCATATCATTATATAATAAATCAATTGGGATATAAATATTGTACGTACATTTCAGTGTGTAGTATATAGAGCAGTATAAACAAGTCGTATAAAATTTTAGTTTGTATTGACTTCACTAGTGCTTTTTATGTAGCCTGTTGTAAAACTAGGTGAGTTGATGTACCCCCGGAAGGCCTCTGCATACCCCTGGGGGTATACATATCCCTGGTTGAGAACCATTGACCTAGATATTGCAGTGAAAGTAAAACATTGAAACTGTTTCTTTACTAAACTATGGATTTCTGCTCTTTCCCTCCACTAGAGAAATGCAATTGAACGATTCTGTGGGGAGGTGAAGCGCTTATGCCATGCAGAGAGGAGGAAGGATTTTGTGTCTGAAGCATATCTGATCACTTTGGGCAAGTTCATCAACATGTTTGCAGTATTAGATGAGCTGAAAAATATGAAGTGTAGTGTGAAGAATGACCACTCTGCCTACAAGCGGTGAGACATTGTTATAAGAAAGTATTTGTCAAGCTTACTGTTGTTGAAATACAGAAACCCGCACAAGATGGCAGTAGTAGCTCTTTTTACAACACCTGT